>NC_088412.1:43186424-43806878 GCF_034236695.1 Oncorhynchus nerka | reverse complement strand
TTCTGGTAGCATGTGCACATATACTGAACAAAAATGTAAACGTGCAAAAGTTTCTAATATTTAATTAGTTACAGTTCATATGGAAATCAGTCAATTGAAATAAATTCATTACTAATCTATGGATTTCACATGACTGGGAATACAGATATGCATCTGTTGGTCCCATATACCTTACAAAAAGGTAGGGGCGTGGATCAGAAAAGCAGTCAGTATCTGGTGTGACCACCATTTGCCTCACGCAGAAACACAGATCTCCTTCACATAGAGTTGATCAGGCTGTCAATTGTGGCCTGTGGAATATTGTCCCACTCCTGTTCAATTCCTTTGCGAAGTTGCTGGATATCGGCAGTAACTGGAACATGCTGTCGTACACTGAGATCCAGAGCATCCCAAACATGCTCAATGGGTGACATGTCTGGTGAGAATGCAGGCCATGGAAGAAGTGGGACATTTTCAGCTTCCAGGAATTGTGTACAGATCCTTGCAACATGGGGCCGTGCATTATCCTGCTGAAACATGAGGTGATGGCGGCAGATGACTGCAACAACAATGATCCTCCGGATCTCGTCACTGTATCTATGTGCATTTAAATTGCCATTTTATAAAATTCCTTTGTGTTCGTTGTTCGTAGCTTAGGCCTGCCAATACCATAACCCCACGACACAATGGGGCACTTTGACATCAGAAAACCGCTCACCCACGCGACACCATACACTTGGTCTGATGTTGGACGTACTGCCAAATTCTCTAAAACGACGTTGGAGGCAGTTTATGCTAGAGAAATTACCATTCAATTCTCTGGCAACAGTTCTGAGGGACATTTCTGCAGCCAGCATGCCAATTGCCTTCAAAATATAAGACATCTGTTGTGTTGTTTGACAAAACTGCACATTTTAGAGTAGCCTTTTACTGTCCCCAGCACAGAGTGCACCTGTGTAATGATCATGCTGTTTAATCTTATTGATATGGCACACCTGTCAGGTGGATGGATTATCTTGGCAAAGTAGAAAAGCTCACTAACAGGATGTAGACAAATTTGTGTGTAAAATTTGAAAGAAATACGCTTTTTTTTGTGTATGGAACATGGGACCACCACTTTATATGTTGCGTTTATATTTTTGATCAGTGTCGTAAGTACACCATCATGCTTTCGGGATAGGTGTCCTTTCAAAATTATTTCCAAGTCGAAGCTAGTTTTTTTCCGAGTTGTATCAAACTCACTGAAGTCTGAGATTTCCCAGTTCCAAGTTTCCAGTAGTTTTGAATGCGGCAGAAATCATGCTGGATTGACATCATGGCCAGTGTTCTCAAATTTTACCAATTGGATATCACAAAATTGGGGAGAAAAACAGGGTAAATAAATAAAAAGGATAAACATTCACATGCAACACCATGTACCAGAAGTTACGATCTTGTCTCATTGCTGCAACTCCCCTAAGGACTCAACGAAGGTCGAGAGCTAAGCCACACTGCTTCTTGACATCCTGCTCGCTTAACCCGGAAGCCAGCCGCACCAATGTGTCAAAATGACGACCGAAGTCAGCTTGCAGGCACCCGGCCCGGAGTAGCTAGAGCATGATGAGACAAGGAAATCACGGCTGGCCAATCCCTCCCCTAACCCAGACGACGCTGGGCCAATTGTGCTCCATCCCATGGGTCTCCCAGACTAGGCCGGCTGTGACACAGCCTGGATCAAACCCGAGGCTGCAGTCGCGCCTCAACACTCAATGTAAAATTTGCGATTTCCAACTTGTTGTTTGATGTTTATGTCCAATGGCTGATGAGCACCTATATGTTTAATCTATAATTTCTCTTCATATGACAAGGGTTGAAAATGATTTGCCAGTAGATTGTCGACTTCATTCATTATTGATGACTTCTTGTCTAGCTTGCCTTGATCAGTCCGATCAATGCTGCGGTAGAAATAACGTGACTTGACATCATTTTATCTGTGGCCAATGACCTTGAGCCTTCTTGGATGGGCACTTCTAATGTAAGTCTATGGCAGCACCCAAGAGGCTTGAATTTTCGAGCTCTACCCATAGATTTTGCAGTGATGTAGTGTCCCGAGTGACAGAACACTGAGCCAATCACGGCCCAACTAGAGACCACAGAAGCACTGAGCTAGGCTGAAACACCTGCATTTTGGAGCTCAAGAAAGCAAAAAAAGAGACCTGTTTGCATGCAGCTGTCACACCAGCCTTCGCTTTGGCTCCCCATCCTGTCCAGCTCAGGCGTTCGGTGTCGCCGAACCTACTGCTGGCAAACGCCCTTCACTCATCAACCCCTGACTTGTCTCGTCATCATTACACACCTGGTTCTAATCCCCACTATCACTGTATATATATATACTCCCTCTGTCATTGGTCTTTGTCGGTCATGTTACTTGTTTTTCTGAGAGGAATCTCTCCTACTATTTCCTAAGCACTTCATAAAACGTATGTTATATACAGTGTCAATATTTTCGATCACTATGTTTAATGTACAGTTACAAGATGACATGGCGTCATACTCCGGGTTGTTCCGAACAGAATGAGCCTGTTTGTCTATATTCCGTCTCTCACAGTTGATAAACAATTACAGACCTCTACATGCTTTGTAAGTAGGAAAACCTGCAAAATCAAATACTTCTTCTCCCCACTGTATATGTATACACTTGGGAGAAGTGTGTGGCCAATTGAAGACACCAGTTAGTCCTCTCCCTCAAACCCTTTGTAAGGGTTGTCGTCGGTGGAAGAAGGATCAGACTAAAGCGCAGTGTGGTGAGTGTTCATGATGATTTATTCAAAACAAACCGAACACTGAAATACAAAACAATAAACGATGTGAACAAAACGAAAACCGAAACAGTACCGTGTGGCCCAAACACCCACAAACCAAAAGTGAAACCCAGGCTACCTAAGTATGATTCTCAATCAGAGACAAGTAACGACACCTGCCTCTGATTGAGAATCATACTAGGCCGAACTCAAAAACCAACATAGAAAAACAAACAGACTGCCCACCCCAACTCACGCCCTGACCATACTAGAACAAAGAATAAAATAACAGAACTATGGTCAGAACGTGACACCCTTGTCATTTTTTATCTTATGTTACATGATGCACCTACCCCACATTTTCCAGGAATATTCTTATCATGTTACTGAATGTATCCAGGGTATTTTTAGATTTTGTTATCAACAAATGTGGCGAAAAGTAAAGTAAATGTAAAATGCACACAAAATCAAGTGTTTGGAGTCAGTCTTGTTTCAGGTGAACTGCTGTGTCCTCGACTGTGGTCTAATAATTTTCCCGTAATCGTAACGGTTTTCTTTCTTCACGAGTCACATCTTTTTCATGTTATTACCAATGTTTTGTTTTAGTTGTATGAAAAGCTCTTCCAAAATAAAGTAATTATACTGATCATGATGTTGTGGTTGTTGTTGAAGTAGTAGTGCCATACCAGAGCCCTCTTCTGGTTCTGCAGCAGGATGACCAGGAGAAAGCAGGCCTTAGTGAAGATGCTGCTTCCCTTGTCAGGCACCTTGTCTCCTGCCTTCTCCCTGTAGATCTGCAGCAGATCCAGCAGCATGTCCACAGAGTTCTCTACGTCACACACCGCCTTGATTGTCTTGTCATACTGGTGGAGGGGGACACTCTTAAGGAAGGAAGGCAGCCACGAAGGCAGAGAATGTTCATGTTTAGTAAAAAAATATATGAAAAAAACATTTGACATTCTGAACAGGGTAATACATATCACATAAAGTGAAAGTAATAAGAATGATTTTTTTTTTTTTACCTGTGGGATTGATTTGGGCCTGGGCACAACACAACACAACACAGTGGCTGTATGAAAGCACTACAGGAATGTGGGAGGAGGACCCACCTTGGAGAGGTTGAGGAGGACCTGGATGGCATAGGTAATGAACCCCATGCAGGGGATGATCCGCTTGCAGCTGCGGATGAGCGCCGAAGATGACCAGCGTGGCTCCGCTCGGCACCAGACCCTCACAACACTCCGGGGACAGCCAGTATGCACACACGCACACAATCCTTCTACTGCCAATCAGTTTCCCTAACACAGAGTTCATCATATCAGTAGTCCAATAGCACCATCCAGTGTACTACTCTGGCTCACATAATTTGCTGCAACCATTCATATGGTAATGAGAAACATGTTATGTACACCAAGTGTACAAAACATTAGGAACACCTTCCTATATTGAGTTGCACCCCTTTTGCCTTCGTCGGGGCAAGGTGACGAAAGCATTCCACAGGGATGCTGGTCCATGGGGTGGTGTGGTCTGCCCAACGCATCACAGTAGCAAACTACCTGGCCTCCAGGACACCTACAGCACACGATGTCACAGGAAGGCCAAAAAGATTATCAAGGACAACAACCACCCGAGTCACTGCCTGTTCACTCCGCTATCATCCAGAAGGCGAGGTCAGTACAGGTGCATCAAAGCTGGGACCGAGAGACTGAAAAAAAGCTTCTATCTCAAGGCTATCAGACTGTTAAATAGACATCACCGGTTATGTAACCTGCACATTAGAGGCTGCTGCCCTTTAAACATATTCTTGAAATCACTGGCCACTTTAATAATGGAACACTAGTCACTTTAATAATGTTTACATATTTTTGCTTTACTCATCTCATATGTTTATACTGTATTATATTATATTCTACTGTATTTTAGTCTATGCCACTCTGACATTGCTTATCCTAATATTTATATATTCAATAATTCCATTATTTTACTTGTAGGTTGGTGTTTATTGTTGTGAATTGTTAGATATTACTGCACTGTTGAAGCTAGAAACACAAGCATTTTGCTACACCCGCAATACCATCTGCTAAGCATGTGTATGTGACCAATAAAATTTGATTTGAGGACAAAACAAAGACAGTGTTTCAATCTCGTTGTTTCTGAGACCACATTATAGAAGAGAAGTGATAGTTGGCCTCAGAAAACAAAACACACTGATCCAAGGTCAGTTGACTTCATCCATCCTAATAGGAACAGTACTTTATCTGTCATCTTAACTGATCCTAGATCAGCAGTTAAAGGTACAGTTGGAGTCAGAAAGGTTAAATACACCTTAGCCAAATACATTTAAACTCTGTTGTTCACAATTCCTGACACCTTCCAGACTCATATTAATAAGAATCTCCAATCCAAAATGAAATCTAGAATCGGCGTCCTATTTCGCAACAAAGCCTCCTTCACAATGTCATTTACAAAATATCCTCCAACATTCTACTCAGCAATTGAATGTAGTCTATCACAGTGCCATCCGTTTTGTCACCAAAGCCCCATATATTACCCACCACTGCGACCTGTATGCTCTTGTTGGCTGGTCCTCACTACATATTCGTCGCCAAACCCACTGGCTCCAGGTCATCTTTAAGTCTTTGATAGGTAAACCCCTGCCTTATCTCAGCTCAATGCACACACACACACACGGACACGCACACACACACACACACACATAGCAACACCCACCCGTAGCACACGCTCCAGCAGGTATATTTCACTGGTCATCCCCAAAACCTACACCCCCTGTGGCCGCCTTTCCTTCCAGTTCTCTGCTGCCAATGACTGGAATGAATTTCAAAAATCACAGAAGCTGGAGACTTATATAGTCCTCTCAAACTTTTCGACGTCAACTATCAGAGCAGCTTACCGATCACTGTACCTGTACACAGCCCATCTGTAAATAGCACACCCAACTACCTCATCCCCATATTGTTATTTATTTATTTTTGCTCTTCTGCACCCCAGTCCCCAGTATCTCTACTTGCACATCATCATCTGCACATCTATCACTCTAGTGTTAATTCTAATTTGTAATTATTTCGCCACTATGGTCTATTTATTGCCTTACCTCCCTAATCTTACTATATTTGCACACACTGTACATGGATTTTTCTATGGTGTTATTGACTGTGCGTTTGCTTATCCCATGTGTAACTCTGTGTTGTTTTTTGTCACACTGTTCTCAACTTGTTCTCAACTGGCCTACCTGGTTAAATAAAGGTGAAATAAAACATTTAATTTAAAAAACAGTCGCGTCAAACAGCGTAGCCAGAATAACAGCAAAGTAGGTTTGCGTTTGTTTGCGTTTGTTTAAGCTGTTTTCTTGTGACATTTATTTGGATACATCCATAAAAATGAGCTAATGATGCACAATTTCACCTGGCATAGAAAATGTGGTCTCTCGTCAGGACACTGTTGTTCAGAGCAGAAGAGCTAGCCAACAACACAATCACTTCAAACTGAAGCTGGAAAGACAGCCAACCAACTGCATTTCTATTGACATTTCTTTATATATATCCATAAAAATGATGCCAGCTGATTCACGATTTCGACGGCTGAGAAAAGCTGCTTGCCTGTCTCGTCCCGACTGCTGACACGTTCATTACTCTGGGACAGCTGGAGATCGAATTTAAATATTGAAACAATGCTGCAAATATCAGCGAGACAGACGGCAAGGTTTATAGAAATCTCCACTGTTGAAAACGAAATGTTAGTTTAAAAGAAATATGAGATAATATCTAGATTATTTTTATAGTGGAGAAGTTGGAAAAAATGCCTGGTTGGGCTGATGAGACAGCAGATTTTGCAGTCAGATGGACCAGAGTAAATAGACATTTTAGCCGTTGGTAACTTGTGGAATAGACACAAGCTGGAATACGGTTTTAACCAATCAGCATTTAGTTTCCCAAAGGCTGAAGCAGTCCCCCTTTCTCTCCATATCTAATTTCGCGCAATTCTTGAGCTCAGGGCATGCCCGGCCCAGCATGCATTTGTAGGCCATTTGCTGCTATAGCCCCTTGCTTTAGCTACTGTCATTGAATTAGCTAAATATTTTCATAAAGAAATGTAACCTTTAATTAACTAGTCAAGTCAGGTGCAAAATCAAGGTGACTTACAAAAATGAGGAACAAGAGCAAGACAGGGAGTGCTGTGATGTAGTGTCCACAACTAACGAATAATTCTGGAATCTGAAAGGACACCTATCCCGAAAGCATAATGGTGTACTTACGACACTGATCAAAAATATAAACGCAACATATAAAGTGGTGGTCCCATGTTCCATACACAAAAAAAGCTTATTTCTTTCAAATTTTACACACATTTGTTTACATCCTGTTAGTGAGCTTTTCTACTTTGCCAAGATAATCCATCCACCTGACAGGTGTGGCATATCAATAAGATTAAACAGCATGATCATTACACAGGTGCACTCTGTGCTGGGGACAGTAAAAGTGTCACGTTCTGACCTTTATTTCCTTTGTTTTGTATTTATTTAGTATGGTCAGGTCGTGAGTTGGGTGGGCAGTCTATGTTTGTTTTTCTAGGTTTTGGGTATTTCTATGTTTTGGCCTAGTATGGTTCTCAATCAGAGGCAGGTGTCATTAGTTGTCTCTGATTGAGAATCATACTTAGGTAGCCTGGGTTTCACTGTGTGTTTGTGGGTGATTGTTCCTGTCGCTGTGTTTGCACCAGATAGGACTGTTTAGGTTTTCGCACATTTATTGTTTTGTTAGTTATTTCATGTCTAGTTCCTTTATTAAAGAACATGAATAACCACCACGCTGCATTTTGGTCCGCTTCTCCTTCACCACAGGAAAACCCTTACAAAAAGGCTACTCTAAAATGTGCAGTTTTGTCAAACAACACAACAGATGTCTTATGTTTTGAAGGCAATTGGCATGCTGACTGCAGAAATGTCCCTCAGAACTGTTGCCAGAGAATTGAATGGTAATTTCTCTAGCATAAACTGCCTCCAACGTCGTTTTAGGGAATTTGGCAGTACGTCCAACATCAGACCAAGTGTATGGTGTCATGTGGGTGAGCGGTTTTCTGATGTCAAAGTGCCCCACTGTGTCGTGGGGTTATGGGATTGACAGGCATAAGCTACGAACAACGAACACAAAGGTATTTTATAAAATGGCAATTTAAATGCACATAGATACAGTGACAAGATCCGGGGATTCATTGTTGTGTCAGTCATCTGCCGCCATCACCTCATGTTTCAGCAGGATAATGCACGGCCCCATGTTGCAAGGATCTGTACACAATTCCTGGAAGCTGAAAATGTCCCACTTCTTCCATGGCCTGCATTCTCACCAGACATGTCACCCATTAAGCATGTTTGGGATGCTCTGGATCTCAGTGTACGACAGCATGTTCCAGTTACCGCCAATATCGAGCAACTTCACAAAGCAATTGAACAGGAGTGGCACAATATTCCACAGTCCACAATCGACAGCCTGATCAACTCTATGTGAAGGAGATCTGTGTTTCTGCATGAGGCAAATGGTGGTCACACCAGATACTGACTGGTTTTCTGATCCATGCCCCTACCTTTTTGTAAGGTATATGGGACCAACAAATGCATATCTGTATTCCCAGTCATGTGAAATCCATATATTAGTAATGCATTTATTTCAATTGACTGATTTCCATATGAACTGTAACTAATTAAATATTTGAAACTTTTGCATGTTTACATTTTTGTTCAGTATATGTGCACATGCTAACAGCAAAGAATGAGGTGGGTAGCTAGCTAAGTGTGTCATTGTTACACAGTATTTCTAAATAAAAAGGCATTTGTCATTTAATATAAATTCTAAGTATGGCACTTAATGATTTAATACAAAATGTTTAAATGCTGAGCACTATAATGTCCCTGCCAACCTAGTGTGTCGCACTCGCAAATGCTTGCCAATTTATTTATATGGACTTCAAATCATTTAAATAATAGGTTAATAATATAGCCTAAATAATCCAGACTACCCCTTATGGCTCTTGACCCATTTTGAGTGTTTATATGCTGTTTAATACGACATGTAGCCTATTTGAACTGATGAGTTGGAACGTAAACGGCGGGGATCAGAAAGCAGGTGCAGAAGGTGAGTTTAACCAACACTGCTCCTCTGGACCATACCCCTCCCAGCCCACCAGGTACTGTAGCCAACCCCCACGACATACAGGAGGGATCTGACAGCATAGGCTGGGCTTCCCTCGATGTCCAGGGGTGGCGGTGGGTTGTCATGGGGGACAGCATCAGCCAGGGGACCAGGAACCACCAGCGTGAGGTGGGAAACATGAAAAGAGGGTGAGATCCGGTAGTCAGTGGTTTACGACCCTCCGGGGGACATTGAACAGCCCCATAAACCGGGGGCTCAGCTTCTGGCGGAGCGGGAGGTTCCTGCCGTCTGGAAGAGAGTTGAATCTTGTGAGGTGTTATTCTGTGACGTACACGCCAGGAGTCAGAAAGCAGGTGCAGAAAGTGAGTTTAAAAAGGTACAGATACAATTATGTTAGCACAGCTGAAAACTGTTGTGCTGATTAAAAAAGCAATACAACTGGCCTTCTTTAGACGAGTTGAGTATCTGGAGCATCAGCATTTGTGTGTTCCATTACAGGCTCAAAATGGCCAGAAACAACAGTTTCTTCTGAAACTCGTCATGCTATTTTTGTTCTGAGAAATGAAGGCTCTTCCATGCAAGAAATTGTCAAGAACCTGAAGATCTGGTAAACCCCTGTGTACTATTCCCTTCGCAAAAAAGAGCAAACTGGCTCTAACCAGAATAGAAAGAAGAGTGGGAGGCCCCGGTGCACAACTGAGCAAGAGGACAAGTACATTAGAGTGTTTTGTTTGAGAAACAGACGCCTCACAAGTCTTCAACTGGAAGCTTCATTAAATAGTACCCGCAAAACACCAGTCTCAACGTCAACACTAAACAGGCAATTCTGGAAGGCTGGCCTTCTATGAGGAGTTCTTCTGTCCAGTGTCTGTGTTAGGATACAGCTTCAGGACAAAGTTTGACAGCATTAGTAAAAATGTGATCGATACATGTGGATGATCTTGTTCCTGTAGTGTTTTTAAACACCCTGGTAGGTTGATTAATAACCTGAACCAGATTACAGGCACTGGTTACAGTAAGAAGCTTCCTTTTGAGCAGACAGCTTGATGAAAACCGGGCAATATTCAGGTCCCCAAGGAAGTAGACATCTCTGTTTACATCACATACACCATACATGGATTGAGCAGCAGTACCAGGAGAATGCGTGTGTCACGTTCGTTGTATGGAGGAGACCAAGGTGCAGCGTGATACGAATAAATACTCTTTAATTAAACGAAGAAACACAAAAAACGTGCAAAATAACGAAACAAACGTGAAGCTATGTAAACTGAGTCCTGGAGAGGCTGTGAAAAGCTTAGCTTGTTCTATTTCAGATCCGGTTGTTTCCACCAAAGAATTGGCTGAATCAAGAAGGTTGGCCGCATCCCATAACAGCCTGTCGTCTGCCTCTGAAATGTCATTTAAAACGGTGAAATCCCCCGGTTTGGTTGTTTCATTGTGAATGTTCGGTGAGCCGGATTCCTCCATGTGCTCTAGATGTGTGAGGTCTTCTGTGCCGTTGTACGCCGGGGAGGAATCTGAAAGAAAATAATACAAACAAAATAGGTTATTAAACATAAAACATGTTAGATAAAAAATGTCAAATACATTTCAGGTATTATACTATATACAGTGCCTTGCGAAAGTATTCGGCCCCCTTGAACTTTGCAACCTTTTGCCACATTTCAGGCTTCAAACATAAAGATATAAAACTGTATTTTTTGTGAAGAATCAACAACAAGTGGGACACAATCATGAAGTGGAACGACATTTATTGGATATTTCAAACTTTTTTAACAAATCAAAAACTGAAAAATTGGGCGGGCAAAATTATTCCTTGGCCAGCTCTCCCGCTATCTCTCTCAGAATGACCTTCTTGATCCAAATCAGTCAGGTTTCAAGACTAGTCATTCAACTGAGACTGCTCTTCTCTGTATCACGGAGGCGCTCCGCACTGCTAAAGCTAACTCTCTCTCCTCTGCTCTCATCCTTCTAGACCTATCGGCTGCCTTCGATACTGTGAACCATCAGATCCTCCTCTCCACCCTCTCCGAGTTGGGCATCTCCGGCGCGGCCCACGCTTGATTGCGTCCTACCTGACAGGTCGCTCCTACCAGGTGGCGTGGCGAGAATCCGTCTCCTCACCACGTGCTCTCACCACTGGTGTCCCCCAGGGCTCTGTTCTAGGCCCTCTCCTATTCTCGCTATACACCAAGTCACTTGGCTCTGTCATAACCTCACATGGTCTCTCCTATCATTGCTATGCAGACGACACACAATTAATCTTCTCCTTTCCCCCTTCTGACGACCAGGTGGCGAATCGCATCTCTGCATGTCTGGCAGACATATCAGTGTGGATGACGGATCATCACCTCAAGCTGAACCTCGGCAAGACGGAGCTGCTCTTCCTCCCGGGAAGGACTGCCCGTTCCATGATCTCGCCATCACGGTTGACAACTCCATTGTGTCCTCGTCCCAGAGCGCTAAGAACCTTGGCGTGATCCTGGACAACACCCTGTCGTTCTCAAATAACATCAAGGCGGTGGCCCGTTCCTGTAGGTTCATGCTCTACAACATCCGCAGAGTACGACCCTGCCTCACACAGGAAGCGGCGCAGGTCCTAATCCAGGCACTTGTCATCTCCCGTCTGGATTACTGCAACTCGCTGTTGGCTGGGCTCCCTGCCTGTGCCATTAAACCCCTACAACTCATCCAGAACGCCGCAGCCCGTCTGGTGTTCAACCTTCCCAAGTTCTCTCACGTCACCCCGCTCCTCCTCTCTCTCCACTGGCTTCCAGTTGAAGCTCGCATCCGCTACAAGACCATGGTGCTTGCCTACGGAGCTGTGAGGGGAACGGCACCTCAGTACCTCCAGGCTCTGATCAGGCCCTACACCCAAACAAGGGCACTCGTTCATCCACCTCTGGCCTGCTCGCCTCCCTACCACTGAGGAAGTACAGTTCCCGCTCAGCCCAGTCAAAACTGTTCGCTGCTCTGGCCCCCAATGGTGGAACAAACTCCCTCACGACGCCCAGGACAGCGGAGTCAATCACCACCTTCCGGAGACACCTGAAACCCCACCTCTTTAAGGAATACCTAGGATAGGATAAAGTAATCCTTCTCACCCCCCCTTAAAAGACCTAGATGCACTATTGTAAAGTGGCTGTTCCACTGGATGTCATAAGGTGAAAGCACCAATTTGTAAGTCGCTCTGGATAAGAGCGTCTGCTAAATGACTTAAATGTAATGTAAATGTAAGTGCAGGTTACATTTTTTTACAGACAAGTCAACAGGGTTAATGTAAAAAGTAAATAGTACAGGACCCAGAATCGACCCCTGTGGGACACCTTTTCTTATGTCCAGAAAACCTGATCTAACACTGTCAGTAGGTACACATTGAGGTCTATGTGTCACATATTTTTTTTACCAGTTACATGCAGGCTGGTATAGGGCATTTGAGGAAAGCGTCTGAATTAGCAGTGAGTGATTAACAGCATCGAAGGCTTTTGACAGGTCAATGAAGAGGGCAGCACAATGTTGCCTTTAATCCATACAGTTAATAACATAATTTATACTGTAGCTAGGGATGCAACAGAGATAGTGTTATGATCTGGTCTAAAACCAGACTGATGTATGTTTAGAATACATTTCAAAGTTAAGAAAGATCTTAGCTGAGAATTAATCAAGGATTCTACAATTTTAGCTAGGTAAGAAAGTTTAGAAATAGGTCACAAGGGTCACAACCTTTGTGAAGGGGGATATGGACCACCTTCCAAACCCAATTTTTTTAATGTATTTTTTTAGCCCATATATATTGTTGTAACTTTTTAGTCACTCAAATATTGCATGAATGCACATTAGACATGGCAAAATACATACAATTGCAAGACAATTTTCTTTAAAACTGCTACATTTTCTTTCACCCCATAACAAAATGTGTAGAATTGCAGGTAATAAGCTTTAAACCTGCAACATTCTCTTCACCAACATGAGGCGTGTGAACAGTTTGTGTCATGAACAGAGCTTGTGCCCATAGAAATAGACGCCCAATGCTAGAAGGAGGGCCCCCAAGTGAAAAAGTTTGGGAACCCCTGAACTAGAGGTTGGTAGAGAGAAAAGCAATCGATTGACTGACCAGGGTCAAATAAACCACCATTTCTCTCAAATAAAAAGTCTGTTGAGATAAAATGATGATTAAAAGCAACACTTATCCCATTTTTCTCAGTTATGCCAGAGTCAGACAGAACTTGCTTAGGCAGAGAAGAAGATGCATTTGTATGTGCATGTACTAAATGTAAAAAGATCTGCAGCAGAGTCAGAGCTTAAAAAGTAGCTTGATTTAGCTTACTTAATCGAGATAGTACATCTGCAATGTGCCGGGATGGGTGGTGCATGCAGGTTTACTAACCTTCCGCTCCCATAGAAAGCTTTTGTTTGTTTAGTAAATGACATGGGTGCTATAGCATCTACAGCAGGGGTAGCCAATCCTCATCCTCCTGGAGACCTACTGGGTGTAGAGGCTTTTGCTCCAGCCCTACTCAAAAAACACCTGAGGTAACATTGGCCATCCCCGATCTACAGTATGCATGATGCCAGCTCATCTGAGTGGAAGTTCTATATTCCTGTATGCTGGGCATTAGGAGGAGCCATGCTGTTCATTCCTCCCTCCCTCTAAGATGTGTTTTGTAAAAACAAATGAATGGATTAATCCACTAATTAGTATTGGAGGCAACCTTTTTACAGCCAAACAAATGAAAAGAGGAAAAACATAACTGTGACTGACTGGCAGGCCAGGTGGTGTGTCATTAAGCTCTGCTGTGCTGTGTGATTAAGTAGCCCCACAGCAGCTATGAGGCTGTGCTTCGAATGAATGGAGTGATAAATGCCTCAAATGAGTGACTTCTGTCTGCCTGCGGTCGCTATGGCAATAGAGGCAATGCAGAAATGGAACTGTGGAATTGGTTGCCATGGAGGCACGCTGTGATGCTTTGTGAGGCTCTTAAGTTTGCAAATGTCCTTGTACTGGAATGGATAATGGTAGGATTCTTTTTTTCAAAGGTGGAAAGAGAGGCTTTTGTGTCAAAGGCTATTATAGAACACAATGGTTGTGTGGGACAATGCAAAGCATGACTCATTGTAACACACGGCTAAGAGAACAAAACATGGATGTCTTTTAGTTCACCCTCACTAAACACTTACCCTTTTCAATATCGATACAATTTTCTGGTGGTACTGAGTACTGACATATTGGAACGAGAATGTAAAAAAGAGAAAGAGAATGTATGAAAGACCTTTTCATTAAATAATTAAATAATATATACCAGAAAAGTCTACTGTGACATTTCAATTTCCCCCCTGGGGATCAATCAATATTAGTTTAATCAGAAATGTTTGTGCACGGACAGAACAAAAGCAGAAAACCCTTGGCCCTCCAGATCTGGAGCGTCCCACCCGTATGCTAACAGAAACACATCAATCAGACAATCAATCAAAACTATATTTCCTGTCCCCAGGTGCGTCTCGCCTGAAGGCGAGGTCAGAGGTACTGGTAACGGACCAGTGTTCCCCAACCCCTGCTACAGCCAGGCCATCTGTCATAGCCGTGGTGATGGCTACTCGTGTTTCTGCGTGCCTGGGTTCCAGGGTGTGCGCTGCCGATAGAGGTGAACAAGTGTGTCACAGCCCTGCAGGAACAGAGCCACCTGTATAGACAGGGTGGGCAGGTACGACTGTCTCTGCAGCCCAGGGTTTACAGGTAAGATGAGAAGCGACAGCTCCTTCAGGGCTTTGTTCAGTAGTTACCAAATGGGAGAAAATGTTTTGAAACAGGCATGTGTTATGTGAATTTAGGTCTCAAACCCTCTTAAATGGTTTAGATCAAGGGGTGGCCAATCTTAGCTGCAGAGGTCCGGTATGTGAGTGCAGGCTTTTGCTCCAGCCAGGAAGTAACACATCTCTTAATAAACTTGTTTTTAATTATAACTTTGATAAGTTGTATCATGTGTGTTCCCGGTCACAGGATGAAGATTGCTCACCACTGACCCAATGAGTAAAACAGATGCCATCTAGTGGCAATTTGAGTTATGTACACTAGTCCTCAAATCTAACCCTCTGTTCTATAGCCTCTTCTATGCTATAGCCCATACATTTAAAAATAGAAATACAAAAACATGAAATAAGAATATCTATAGGCTTTCCATGCTCGATAACATCCAGTTATAGAAATAGAGATTTGCTCATGAAAGATAATCTATGGGTAATCCTAGCTCTTTAGAGAATCTTAGGAAAGATTAAATACACACTTAGAAAATATTATATTTTCTATGTAGTCCATCGCCCTGTGTTCTGGTTTACAGTATGATTGATCTGGGATTCAGAATTACATAGTAGAACACAGATGAAAGCCACGCAGGGGGGCTTATGTCAAAACTGACACAGAAACAGAAACAACACGAGTAAAGGAAACAGAGCCTCTAATATCAGTATATAATGATCCGTAAGCCATTCAACATGAAAGCATTTGACATTGAGTATTATCTCCACAGGTGCATGTTGATATTCCCCTTCATGTTTCCATAAACTGACCTGTCCAGATGGTTTGGCCAGTGCGTATTATACGACCAGAGCCCTGTGACTGACTCTGTCGGCCATATTGGATGTTTGTTGTTCCAGATGCCACCTGTGAGATCCAGATTGACGAGTGTCAAGGGTGGGAGTTGTCATGACTACGTCAACAGTTTCTCGTGTACCTGCATGTCCAGTTTCCAGGGAGACCACTGTGAAATCGAAATTGACGAGTACCAAGACCAGCCATGCCAAAATGGGTCTCTGTGTCCTGAAGGGGTTAATGAGTAAGAAGTTTGTGTGTGTGTGAGAGATTTGAATTTTGTGGAGTAGAACAAGAAACGCCTGCATAATGCTTGCTTGTATAGCTTCACTTTTTATTGGAAAAGTAATTAGCACTGAAACTGAAAGATCTGTAACTAAAAATTGTTATCGTTCAGGTACAGCTGCGACTGCTCTCAGACCACCTTCACTGTGAAACTCCTCTCCTTCCATGCAATCCCCAGCCCTGTGTCAACAGCGCCACCTGTCTGGAGGACGAGGGGAACTATACATGTGACTGCTGGCCAGGTACAGTACAGTACAGTCACAAGGTTACAGAACAGAAAGCACAGTAGGCATGTCATTTGTTCTTGAAATGGGACCTGCAGCCCCTCTCTAGACGTCCCCTAAGAAGGTATGAGAGTAAGGTGGAGTGAGGGAAAGACAGGGATCTCATTCTAAGAACTTGGTGAGAGCGTGGTTGTCCTATGGTTATTTTGCATTCAAGCTTCCCACAACTTCCTGGAAATAGTGCAGGATAATTGCTTGGTTTTGGAACATTCTCAGCACATTAAGGAACTTGACAAAAAAAACATTATTTTCTTGATTTCCTAAAGATTCCCGAATGGTTCAATTTATTTTTTATTTTAAGTATTATTCTAGGAACACTAAATGATTTGACATTGGGAATGTTGTCAAAGTTCAGAGAACTTTCAGAAACAACATCCTTCTATGGGAATTTCAGTACTTCCATACAACATTCCACACAAGTTCCCATCTGGTTCGATTTAATGTCATGTTTTTACTACATTCTGGGAACGTACTCAAAAATGGTGTGACTTAACTGATGGTCTCAGTTCACCGGATGTGCTACCTGTCCCAGACCTGCTGTTTTAAACTCTCTAGAGACAGCAGGTGCTGTGAAAAGCTATGAAAGCCAACTGACATTTACTCCTGAGGTGCTGACCTGTTGCACCCTCTACAACCACTGTGATTATTATTATTTGACCCTGCTGGTCATCTATGAACATTTGAACATCTTGGCCATGTTCTGTTATAATCTCCACCCGGCACAGCCAGAAGAGGACTGGCCACCCCTCATAGTCTGGTTCCTCTCTAGGTTTCTTCCTAGGTTCCGGCCTTTCTATGGAGTTTTTCCTAGCCACCGCACTTCTACACCTGCATTGCTTGCAGTTTGGGGTTTTAGGCTGGGTTTCTGTACAGGACATTGTGACATCAGCTGATGTAAGAAGGGCTTTATAAATAAATACATTTGATTGATTGATTGATTGATTGATCGATTGATGGATTCAGAGAATGTATGGTTCTCTTTTATGTCAGTTCTTGGTAATATTCTGGGAATATCAATAAGCTCTAAATTCTGTTCTCAGAACATAAAAGAAAACCACAAAAACATTTCATATAATGTTCTTAGTGTTATTTAAAAACACATCCATTATGTTCTCAATATATTGAGAAAGCTATCCATAAGAAATAAATTAAATTTAACCCTTAGAACATGTTCTAAGAATGTTACTTAAAACATACATTCCGTTCGCAGAACATTTAGAAAACTTTCTATATAAACTATATAAACCACAAGAAAACTTCATGCTGCATTCGTGACCAAGCGGGGAGTGGGAATTTACCACCATAGAGTTAGATAGATGACTCTAGATTAATAAAACCTATTTTAGCATTGGCATTGCCATTGAGGTCTTCCACCATTTTAAAGTAGTCAACTGGGTAGGCCTTCCTATGGGTGAAGGAAGGATTACATGATTTCATCCGGGTCATCAGGAGGAATCAGCCAATGGATTATACTCGTGAGCAAACATTCCATAACTGTAGGTGGCAGTAAAATAGCTAACCTTGGCTTTATACCTGTTCAAACAACAGTCTACCTGGCTGTATGCACCCTTTCAGTATGTTTCCCAACTCATAGAAGTAGTAGGGGAAAAATGGACTACTTAAAAATGGAGATGGCCTCAATGGTTCTGTCCATACGCTCACAAACAACATCATGGGAAAGGGTGGTAACAAGCCAGTACAACCTAATACAACCTAATGCATTCAACTGAAATGTGTCTTCTGAATTTAACCAAACCCCTCTGAATCAATGGGACATAGAGAATGATAGAGATATCATCTTTATGTATGTTTTCCACATAAGACTGGGTTAAATACAAAAAAACTCAACAAAAAAAACTCAAAAAAATAAAGGGAACACTTAAACAACACAATGTAACTCCAAGTCAATCACACTTCTGGGAAATCAAACTGTCCACTTAGGAAGCAACACTGATTGACAATTAATTTCACATGCTGTTGTGCAAATGGAATAGACAACAGGTGGAAATTATAGGCATTTAGCAAGACACCCCCAATAAAGGAGTGGTTCTGCAGGTGGGGACCACAGACCACTTCTCAGTTCCAATGCTTCCTGGCTGATGTTTTGGTCACTTTTGAATGATGGCGGTGCTTTCACTCTAGTGGTAGCATGAGACGGAGTCTACAACCCACACAAGTGGCTCAGGTAGTGCAGCTCATCCAGGATGGCACATCAATGCGAGATGTGGCAAGAAGTTTTGCTGTGTCTGTCAGCGTAGTGTCCAGAGCATGGAGGCGCTACCAGGAGACAGGCCAGTACATCAGGAGACGTGGAGGAGGCCGTAGGAGGGCAACAACCCAGCAGCAGGACCGCTACCTCCGCCTTTGTGCAAGGAGGAGCAGGAGGAGCACTGCCAAATGACCTCCATCAGGCCACAAATGTGCATGTGTCTACTCAAACGGTCAGAAACAGACTCCATTAGGGTGGTATGAGGGCCCGACGTCCACAGGTGGGGGTTGTGCTTACAGCCCAACACCGTGCAGGACGTTTGGCATTTGCCAGAGAACACCAAGATTGGCAAATTCGCCACTGGCGCCCTGTGCTCTTCACAGATGAAAGAAGGTTCACACTGAGCACGTGACAGACGTGATAGTCTGGAGACGCCGTGGAGAACGTTCTGCTGCCTGCAACATCCTCCAGCATGACCGGTTTGGCGGTGGGTCAGTCATGGTGTGGGGTGGCATTTCTTTGAGGGGCCGCACAGCCCTCCATGTGCTCGCCAGAGGTAGCCTGACTGCCATTAGGTACCGAGATGAGATCCTCAGACCCCTTGTGAGACCATATGCTGGTGTGGTTGGCCCTGGGTTCCTCCTAATGCAAGACAATGCTAGACCTCATGTGGCTGGAGTGTGTCAGCAGTTCCTTCAAGAGGAAGGCATTGATGCTATGGACTGGCCAGCCCGTTCCCTAGACCTGAATCCAATTGAGCACATCTGGGACATCATGTCTCGCTCCATCCACCAACGCCACGTTGCACCACAGACTGTCCAGGAGTTGGCAGATGCTTTAGTCCAGGTCTGGGAGGAGATCCCTCAGGAGAGACCATCCGCCACCTCATCAGAAGCATGCCCAGGCGTTGTAGGGAGGTCATACAGGCACGTGGAGGCCACACACACTACTGAGCCTCATTTTGACTTGTTTTAAGGACATTACATCAAAGTTGGATCAGCCTGTAGTGTGGTTTTCCACCTTAATTTTGAGTGTGACTCCAAATCCAGACCTCCATGGGTTGATAAATTTGATTTCCATTGATAATTTTTGTGTGATATTGTTGTCAGTACATTCAACTATGTAAAGAAAAATTTCATTCATTCAGTTCTAGGATGTGTTATTTTAGTGTTCCCTTTATTTTTTGAGCAGTGTATATTTGAATGGCCATTCAACTGGTAATTACTAGTGGGAAACTCGTAAATTCCCACTTTGTTACAAACGTAGCACTACTAACATTCAGAAAACATTCTAAGAATGATAATTAATGGACCACTGCAGTCAAAAACATGATTTCCTGTGTTTTATATATACAATGAACAAAAACATAAATGCAACATGTAAAGTGTTGGTCAAATGTTTCATGAGCTGAAAGTTTTGTCACAACACAATGCCACAGATGTCTGAAGTTTTTAAGGCTGAATACAGTTGGCATGGTGACTGGAGGAATGTTCACCAGTGCTATTTCCCGTCTCCAACATCATTTTAGAGCATTTGGCAGTGTGTCCAACCAGTCTCACAACCACAGATCATGTGTATGGTCTTGTGTGGGCAAGCGGTTTGGGCTAGCCAACATCGGGTGAAATTGGAGGGCGCGCAATTCAAATACATATTTGCATTATTAAACATTCATGAACATACAAGTGTCATATCATTTAAAATCTTAACTTCTTGTTAACATCTTGGTGTTAGGGGGCAGTATTTTCATTTTTGGGAAAAAAACGTTCCCGTTTTAAAGAGGATATTTTGTCAGGAAAAGCTAGAATATGCATATAATTGACAGCTTTGGATAGAAAACACTCTAACGTTTCCAAAACTGTAAAGATGTTGTATGTGAGTATAACAGAACTGATGTTGCAGGCGAAAGCCTGAGAAAAATCCAATCCAGAAGTGCCCCAGGTTTTGAAAGCGCTGCGTTCCAATGACTCCCTATTCAGCTGTGAATGTACCATCAACGAGCTTACGCTTTCTACGTATTCCCCAAGGTGTCTACAGCATTGTGACGTAGTTTTACGCATTTCTGTAAGTGGTTACATGGTGGCTCCGAGAGAGATTCTCTCGTAAAATACAGAGGTAGCCATTATTCCAATCGGTCCTAGTGAAAAACGAATTGTCCCGACGGATATATTATCGAATAGATATTAGAAAAACACCTTGAGGATGGATTCTAAACGTTTGCCATGTTTCTGTCGATATTATGGAGCTAATTTGGAATATTTTTCTGCGTTGTGGTGACCGCAATTTCCGGGCGATTTCTCAGCCAAATGTGAAGAACAAACGGAGCTATTTCGCCTACAAAAATAATATTTTGGGAAAAAATGAACTTTGGCTGTCTACCTGGGAGTCTCGTGAGTGAAAACATGCGAAGTTCATCAAAGGTAAACGATTTAATTTGATTGCTTTTCTGATTTCCGTGACAAGGTTGACTGCTGCTAGCAAGGCATAATGCTATGCTAGGCTATGATAAACTTACACAAATGCTTGTCTAGCGTTGGCTGTAAACCATATTTTGAAAATCTGAGATGACAGGGTGATTAACAAAAGGCTAAACTGTGTTCCAATATATTTCACTTGTGATTTTCATGAATAGGAATATTTTCTAGGAGATTTATGTCCGTTGCGTTATGCTAATTAGTGTCAGATGATGACAACGTTCACGGGATCGTGTGTCACTACAGGTTAATCTAACTGCATTGTCAGATTTCAAAAATGCTTTATGGTGAAAGCATACCATGCGATTGTCTGAGGACGGTGCCCCACATCAACATATTTTTCAACCAGTACATGCTTCACAAAATCACAAATAGCGATAAAATAAATTCCTTACCTTTGAAGATCTTCCTCTGTTTGTGATCCCAAGGGTCCCCGCTACAACATGAATGGTCGTTCTGTTCCATAAAATCCTTCTTTATATCCCAAAAAGTCAGTTTAGTTGGCGCCATTGATTTCAGTAATCCACTCGTTCAACGCGTAGACAAATGAGTCCAAAAAGCTACCGCTAAACTTCGTCCAAACAAGTCAAATGATGTTTTATTTAATCCTCAGGTACAATAAAATGTAAATAAACTACAATATGTCACACGGAAAGTAGTATGTTCAATAGGAAAGGCAAATTCGTAAGCGCGCGACGAAAGACTGATTTGCCTCAGGTGGTAACCTGACTCCAAACTCCAAATACTTGTTCATTTTTCAAAAAAGAAGCCTAAAACCTTGAATAAAGACTGTTGACATCTAGTGGAAGCCATAGGAATTGCAATCTGGGTGACGGACATGCATAGAAACAATAGGTTTACATAATAAGAGCCTGGGAGCTCAAAAAAAGAAATTCTCGCCTGCCATATGAATTCTGTTATAGTCTCAGACATTGTTTTTATTTTATATTATCTTTATTTAACTAGGCAAGTCAGTTAAGAACAAAATCTTATTTTCAATGACGGCCTAGGAACAGTGGGTTAACTGCCTGTTCAGGGGCAGAACGACAGATTAGCAGGGATTTGAACTTGCAACCTTTCAGTTGCTAGTCCAACACTCTAACCACTAGGCTACCCTGCCACCCCAAAATGTTTTAACAGTTGTAGAAACTTAAACGTGTTTTCTATCCAATGCTAACAATTATAAGCATATCCTAGGCCTGAGAAACAGGCATTTAATTTTGGGCATGTTCGTCAGGCAGAAATTCTGAAAAAGGCACCCTAGCCCTAACAAGTTATGTCAAGGTTGTGAACAAAGTGCTCCATTGTGGCATTGGGGTTATGGTATGGGCAGGCATAAGGTATGGACAATGAACACAATTGCATTTTATCTATGGCAATTTGAATGCACAGAGATACCGTGATGAGAGCCTGAGGCCCATTGTCATGTCATTCATTCACCGACATCACCTCATGTTTCAGCTTTTATAATGCACAGCCCCGTGTCGCAAAGATCTGTATGCAATTCCCGGAAGCTGAAAATGTCCCACTTCTTCCATGGCCTGCATTCTCACCAGACATGTCACCCATTGACCATGTTTGGGATGATATGGATTGATGTGTACGACAGCGGGTTCCAGTTCCCGCCGATATCCAGCAAATTTGCACAGGCATTGAAGAGGAGTGAGGCAACATTCCACACGCCACTATTAACAGCCTGAATGCGAAGGAGATTTGTTGCGCTTTATGATGCAAATGGTGGTCACACCAGATACTGACTGGTTTTCTGATCCACTCCCTACCTTTTTTTAAGGTATCAGTGACCAACAGATGCACATCTGTATTCCCGGTCATGTGAAATCCATAGATTATTATTATATTATTATTATATTTCCACACTATGAGGTTGGAATAATATTGTGAAAATGACGATAATGCCCTTTTAGTGTAGGAGCTGTTTGAAAAAACAGCCTGGAATTACAGCCTGTTTTGCCGGTCAGGAATCTCCGCTCCGGAACCAATCTGAAACCAAAAACACAGGTTCCCACAACTTCCAATGAACCAAATGTGCTATCTGGGATGGAGAGAGAAGAGGATGAGAAGAGGGGGTAGGAGAGAGAAAGAGAAGGGAGGGTATTGAAGGAGAGAGAGAGAGAGAGAGGGGGAGAAGGAATGAGTGCAAGAGTTCTCACAATGTTGGAAATGTATTTGTTATCTTTATAAATACAGAGGTGTGTGTGTGTGTGTGTGCGTGTGTGTTTGTGCGTGCGTGCGTGCGTGCGTGTATCCCTCTCTGCTGGCCTGCATGTGTACATGTGTGTGACCCACAGCACGCTGCAGGATTCATATGCAGCTACCAACCAGGAACCACAGGTAATGTCCCATAGAGACATTATGAATGATTATTGAGAACTGTCAAAAATTGTCCAAGGTTCAAATTGCTGGGATGCTTGATGATTCTATGCACTCCCATAACAAATTAGGGCATGCTCAATTAAAATGTGAAATATTTTCGCACAATAGTCAATGATCAGCTCTCAGTTTAATAACAATGTGACAGGTACCAAGCATGTGTATGGTTGTAGCTTGGGTTTATTTACAGTTTTCACCCATTCACACTCTTCTTTTACAAAAGAGGAATATTCTAGTCGCCCTGCTGCTTACACAAGCCTGTTATCTGCCTGTAAGGCTCAGCAGGTAAGAGTAGTGGCTGGGTCTCCCAACACTGTTCTATAATTGACTTCCTAGCAGTCACCAGTGCTCACTCTGTAAAATGGCACTAATTGCATTAGTGTTAATCCTGAGGATCTGGCTTTCCCAGACTCCTGCCTGCAGTAGGACTCAGCACTGTGTTTAGTTGTGCATGGCTAAAGACGAGGACAGGGACTGCCGGATACCCTGATGACCTATGGTCAGATGAGATTGTACACACAGTGGTAGTTGACATCTAGGCGTGCGTGCAACTACTGTTGGGAAACTCATAAACCAACGCAATGCTGAACGTGGAAGTATGGATTTCGAGCATTCTATTGCTAAATGCAGGTATGGTTATGTTCTTCTTTGTGCTTTCATGTATGTGACTATTTGTTTCAATGACAATGCTATACAATCTCATTGAAGTAAATGGAATTAAGTGATTATTGTTGATCATCATCGTGTTTTAAGCTTCCCATCTTTTCTGTGTGTAGTTGTAAACTGGATTGAGAAAATATCTTCATCTAGTAACTATTGTTGCTACTGTATATGAGATTGAATGGGTCTATTGCATTTAACATTACATTTAAGTCATTTAGCAGACGCTCTTATCCAGAGCGACTTACAAATTGGTGCATTCACCTTATGACCTCCAGTGGAACAGTAGTGCATCTAAATCTTTTCAGGGGGGGGGGTGAGAGGGATTACTTTATCCTATCCTAGGTATTCCTTAAAGAGGTGGGGTTTCAGGTGTCTCCGGAAGGTGGTGATTGACTCCGCTGTCCTGGCGTCGTGAGGGAGTTTGTTCCACCATTGGGGGGCCAGAGCAGCGAACAGTTTTGACTGGGCTGAGCGGGAACTGTACTTCCTCAGTGGTAGGGAGGCGAGCAGGCCAGAGGTGGATGAACGCAGTGCCCTTGTTTGGGTGTAGGGCCTGATCAGAGCCTGGAGGTACTGAGGTGCCGTTCCCCTCACAGCTCCGTAGGCAAGCACCATGGTCTTGTAGCGGATGCGAGCTTCAACTGGAAGCCAGTGGAGGGAGCGGAGGAGCGGGGTGACGTGAGAGAACTTGGGAAGGTTGAACACCAGACGGGCTGCGGCGTTCTGGATGAGTTGTAGGGGTTTAATGGCACAGGCAGGGAGCCCAGCCAACAGCGAGTTGCAGTAATCCAGACGGGAGATGACAAGTGCCTGGATTAGGACCTGCGCCGCTTCCTGCGTGAGGCAGGGTCGTACTCTGCGGATGTTGTAGAGCATGAACCTACAGGAACGGGCCACCGCCTTGATGTTAGTTGAGAACGACAGGGTGTTGTCCAGGATCACGCCAAGGTTCTTAGCGCTCTGGGAGGAGGACACAATGGAGTTGTCAACCGTGATGGCGAGATCATGGAACGGGCAGTCCTTCCCGGGAGGAAGAGCAGCTCCGTCTTGCCGAGGTTCAGCTTGAGGTGGTGATCCGTCATCCACACGGATATGTCTGCCAGACATGCAGAGATGCGATTCGCCACCTGGTCATCAGAAGGGGAAAGGAGAAGATTAATTGTGTGTCGTCTGCATAGCAATGATAGGAGAGACCATGTGAGGTTATGACAGAGCCAAGTGACTTGGTGTATAGCGAGAATAGGAGAGGGCCTAGAACAGAGCCCTGGGGGACACCAGTGGTGAGAGCACGTGGTGTGGAGACGGATTCTCGCCACGCCACCTGGTAGGAGCGACCTGTCAGGTAGGACGCAATCCAAGCGTGGGCCGCGCCGGAGATGCCCAACTCGGAGAGGGTGGAGAGGAGGATCTGATGGTTCACAGTATCGAAGGCAGCCGATAGGTCTAGAAGGATGAGAGCAGAGGAGAGAGAGTTAGCTTTAGCAGTGCGGAGCGCCTCCGTGATACAGAGAAGAGCAGTCTCAGTTGAATGACTAGTCTTGAAACCTGACTGATTTGGATCAAGAAGGTCATTCTGAGAGAGATAGCGGGAGAGCTGGCCAAGGACGGCACGTTCAAGAGTTTTGGAGAGAAAAGAAAGAAGGGATACTGGTCTGTAGTTGTTGACATCGGAGGGATCGAGTGTAGGTTTTTTCAGAAGGGGGTGCAACTCTCGCTCTCTTGAAGACAGAAGGGACGTAGCCAGCGGTCAGGGATGAGTTGATGAGCGAGGTGAGGTAAGGGAGAAGGTCACCGGAAATGGTCTGGAGAAGAGAGGAGGGGATAGGGTCAAGCGGGCAGGTTGTTGGGCGGCCGGCCGTCACAAGACGCGAGATTTCATCTGGAGAGAGAGGGGAGAAAGAGGTCAGAGCACAGGGTAGGGCAGTGTGAGCAGAACCAGCGGTGTCGTTTGACTTAGCAAACGAGGATCGGATGTCGTCGACCTTCTTTTCAAAATGGTTGACGAAGTCATCTGCAGAGAGGGAGGAGGGGGAGGGGGAGGAGGATTCAGGAGGGAGGAGAAGGTTGCAAAGAGCTTCCTAGGGTTAGAGGCAGATGCTTGGAATTTAGAGTGGTAGAAAGTGGCTTTAGCAGCAGAGAGAGAAGAGGAAAATGTAGAGAGGAGGGAGTGAAAGGATGTCAGGTCCGCAGGGAGGCGAGTTTTCCTCCATTTCCGCTCGGCTGCCCGGAGCCCTGTTCTGTGAGCTCGCAATGAGTCGTCGAGCCACGGAGCGGGAGGGGAGGACCGAGCCGGCCTGGAGGATAGGGGACATAGAGAGTCAAAGGATGCAGAAAGGGAGGAGAGGAGGGTTGAGGAGGCAGAATCAGGAGATAGGTTGGAGAAGGTTTGAGCAGAGGGAAGAGATGATAGGATGGAAGAGGAGAGAGTAGCGGGGGGAGAGAGAGCGAAGGTTGGGACGGCGCGATACCATCCGAGTAGGGGCAGTGTGGGAAGTGTTGGATGAGAGCGAGAGGGAAAAGGATACAAGGTAGTGGTCGGAGACTTGGAGGAGTTGCAACGAGGTTAGTGGAAGAACAGCATCTAGTAAAGATGAGGTCGAGCGTATTTCCTGCCTTGTGAGTAGGGGGAAGGTGAGAGGTGAGGTCAAAAGAGGAGAGGAGTGGAAAGAAGGAGGCAGAGAGGAATGAGTCAAAGGTAGGCGTGGGGAGGTTAAAGTCGCCCAGAACTGTGAGAGGTGAGCCGTCCTCAGGAAAGGAGCTTATCAAGGCATCAAGCTCATTGATGAACTCTCCGAGGGAACCTGGAGGGCGATAAATGATAAGGATGTTAAGCTTGAAAGGGCTGGTAACTGTGACAGCATGGAATTCAAAGGAGGCGATAGACAGATGGGTAAGGGGAGAAAAGAGAATGACCACTTGGGAGAGATGAGGATCCCGGTGCCACCACCCGCTGACCAGAAGCTCTCGGGGTGTGCGAGAACACGTGGGCAGACGAAGAGAGAGCAGTAGGAGTAGCAGTGTTGTCTGTGGTGATCCATGTTTCCGTCAGTGCCAAGAAGTCGAGGGACTGGAGGGAGACATAGGCGGAGATGAACTCTGCCTTGTTGGCTGCAGATCGGCAGTTCCAGAGGCTACCGGAGACCTGGAACTCCACGTGGGTCGTGCGCGCTGGGACCACCAGATTAGGGTGGCCGCGGCCACGCGGTGTGGAGCGTTTGTATGGTCTGTGCAGAGAGGAGAGAACAGGGATAGACAGACACATAGTTGACAGGCTACACAAGAGGCTACGCTAATGCAAAGGAGATTGGAATGACAAGTGGACTACACGTCACGAGTGTTCAGAAAGTTAAGCTTACGTAGCAAGAATCTTATTGACTAAAATGATTAAAATTATACAGTACTGCTGAAGTAGGCTAGCTGGCAGAGGCTGCGTTGTTGACTATGTAGGCTAGCTGGCATTGGCTGCGTTGTTGACACTACACTAATCAAGTCGTTCCGTTGAGTGTAATAGTTTCTACTGTGCTGCTATTCGGGGCTAGCTGGCTAGCTAGCAGTGTTGATTACGTTACGTTGCTTTAAAAGAACGACAATAGCTGGCTAGCTAACCTAGGAAATCGCTCTAGACTACACAATTATCTTTGATACAAAGACGGCTATGTAGCTAGCTATGTAGCTAGCTACGATCAAACAAATCAAGCCGTTGTACTGTAATGAAATGAAATGAAAAATGTGATACTACCTGTGGAGCGAAGCGAAATGCGACCGGATTGTTGAGTGCAGAAGTTCTGTTCGGT
This sequence comes from Oncorhynchus nerka, assembly GCF_034236695.1. Classification (NCBI taxonomy): domain Eukaryota; kingdom Metazoa; phylum Chordata; class Actinopteri; order Salmoniformes; family Salmonidae; genus Oncorhynchus; species Oncorhynchus nerka. The sequence continues at coordinate 43,779,272 of NC_088412.1, read as the reverse complement.
AGACGTTGGCTAGCTGTTGGCTAGCTAGCAGAGTCTCCTATGTTAAGGACGACATAAAACTACACACTCTAAACTACACAATTATCTTGGGTACGAAGACAGCAAAGACAACTATGTAGCTAGCTAACACTACACTAATCAAGTCGTTCAGTTGAGTGTAATAGTTGTGCTGCTAATCGGTAGACGGTGGACTAGCTAACGGTGGACGTTAGCTAGCTGGCTAGCTGCAGGGCAGTGTAGACTGCGTTAGGACGACGAAATACGATAATTACGCAATTATCTATGATACAAAGACGGCTATGTAGCTAGCTAAGAAGAAATTGCTAAGATTAGACAAATCAAACCGTTGTACTATAATGAAATGTAATGAAATGTAATACTACCTGCGGACCGAGTGCAGATGCGACCGCTCGCTCCAACCCGGAAGTCTGCAATAGCCTGAATAGAAGCCATGGTACTGTATTTTACCACTAACATATTCTTATATTGAGAATAGATGCTTATGGTTTCAGAACCTATACTATTCTTTATCTGAAATCAAATGGAATTGAAAACTAGACATGGACCTTTTACTTTACTTTTACTCTTAATTGACATACACTAATCTATATCAACGTTGACACTGCCAGTTGTTCCATCACAAACTGTCATGAACATAAAGCTCCCGGCTACAATCCAATCAAAGCCACATTTACATTATCCCACCCCTGGTTAGCCACTATTGGCTTAAAAAGCCAAACGTAACACAATATCTGCCAATTAATTACCAGCATCATTTCCCCTCTGTCTTGTCATGACTGTCCTGTAAGAATCCGAATGGGTCAGATCGGCTTGGCAATGGATGGCAGTAACCAGACCCTCTCTCACCTACAGAGGGGAGGAGGGAGCTGCTGGGGGATTGACAGTTCACACCCTGTTGTAAATTAAAGGAGAGGAGATCTAGGGTCTCCCTCTCCAAAATCCACAAAGGAATGTGCTTTGTCTCCAGAGACTTTCCCCGCTGAAACTTTAACGCGTTCAAAAGCGAATACTGGAACAATATTTCTAACATTAGAACGTGGGGAATGGTCAGAGGTGATCTAAAGAATAAAAATGTCATATGGGATGCTATTTTAAAGTGTTATAAAGGAAATACTTTAATAACTTAAAGTATATTGAATACATTTACGAAGTCTCAATCCTTACTGTTGTATATAAAATATGAACATTTATGAAAGTATTTTTGTTAAGATAGGAATCTGATTTTAGGAGCCATGAGAGAGAATTTGTCTCCTATAAACTTTGCAGAGTAAGTAGCCACGCCCCAAGTGAGGTCAGAGTGCGTGTCAGCCTGACGAAACCGTCCCTTTCGACCAGAGTGCATAAAAGGATGGGTAAAGAAATGAACAGTTAGACCAGAACATCGCCAGGCTGCAGCTGCTTGTGTAAAGTGGTTTGAACTCTGAATACCAACACGGCATGGAGAAGAAAACTCCCCTCTCAGACAGTCACTGGTACAGCTGATTAGCTGTCATAAAAAAGTATCTAGAAAAGTGAATTTAATTGGGACCATTCTACTATCCTTCAAACCATCCTTTTCTACTACTCTTCTAAAATCACTGTAGTACGCTACTCTCATCACCCAATGGGAACCATCGATACGACTGGCTAGCCTATCTTCAAAGGAGCATCAGTAGATGAGACAGGTCTGGACCCCTTTCAGACAATCAGAGCCTTACAAGCATGCCGCTGAAAGGTCCATCACCCTTCCTAAGGAGGGCTGGTTCTCACAGAGACCCACAGCTAATTAAGGCATTTCAACGTAAATACATTCATGATTTCTTACTCCAAATGGGCGGCAAAGTATATGATTACTGTGAGAATAGTTTCTAAAATGTATCAATGATAAGTGTATTTTTCGCTCTCTATCTCTCCATGTCGTTGTGTAACAAGCCGCCATATGGTGTGTCAGTCCGCTAGGGACCTTTTCCTAATGTATTAAGTGTGTATGTTATCCTGTGTTATCATTTAGTTAGCTAGTAAATAAATAATTTAACTTGTTATGGCTGCAATCCCACTATCGGGATAAGTGTCATCAACAACAGCTGAATAAATATTAATATTATATTAATGAAATGCAATATAGGAAAACACAGTTTAGCCTTTTGTTAATCCACCTGTCATGTCAGATTTTGAAATTATGCTTTACAGCGAAAGCAATCCAAGCGTTTGTGTAAGTTTATCGATCGCACGACAAAACATTAAGTACACTTAGCATTAGGAAGCTTGGTCACGAAAATCAGAAAAGCCATCAAATTAATCGTTTACCTTTGATGATCTTCGGATGTTTTCACTCACGAGACTCCCAGTTACACAAATGTTCCTTTTGTTCCATAAAGATTATTTTTATATCTAAAATACCTACGTTTGCTTGTCGCGTTATGTTCAGAAATCCACAGGAAAGAGCAGTCACGACAACGCAGAGGAAAATTCCAAATAGTTTCCATAATGTCCACAGAAACATGTCAAACGTTTTTTATAAATTAGGAATAGAAAAATTAACTCTATATACATCATATATATGTACCAGGGCCAGTAACCAAAAGGTCGCTGTTTGAATCAACCAGGTGAAAATCTGTCAATGTGCCCTTGAGCAAGGCACTTAACCCTGATGTGCTCCTATAAGTCACTGTGGATAAATGTACAGCTATATCATTATCAATAAAACTGTATAAAAGATAACTTGCCCTCGGGGCCGAACCTCTGCCTTCACATTTCAGATTAAGATTACTTTAATGGTCAATTGAAAATCCAAAATGTGTGGTGTGGATTAGTGGTTAGGGCCGCTGCCTTCAGAGCGCACATATGGACCTTTCGTGTGGTTACCTAGGTTACTCATTAGTTCACAGCAAAACACAATTTTCTTGTCTGCTTGCATTAGTCAATTACAAAACTACATTTAAGAAAAGTACAAGTCTAAAGATTACTTTTCAACATTGCCTGCGCCTGAGTGTTCTCACTGTTAAGAAGGGGGGTGGGGGGTGTTGCAGCACATACTTCCCGTGGCTATGGCACTCCATGAACAGTGTTGCCTACACCCTGGGCTATAGGCTATGCAAGCCTCTCCTCATAGGCCATTCCTCTTCTCGTAAAGTCCAAGGAAAAGCTATAGTAAATGTATTTGTATAATTTTTTATTCTAGGCCTATTCAGCACTGAGCCCGTTCTTCAGGGTCTCTGCTTTTTGCTGCCACTAGATGTAGAAGAAGTGAGTGTTTCAACACTAATCTTAGGAATGGAATACCCTGGATAAAAATGTGTTTTTAAGTCTTATTTGATAGTGAGGGAAACATTCAACCCGATTGACAATTGGTCAATTGTGTTCCTAGAGATTCTGGAAATGCCTCTGTTGACGTTAAACGTTTTTTGGGTGAATCCGAATCGTTTAGTTGGTTAAAGAAGGACTCCAGGCTATGGATCTTTTCACAACTAGTCATCTGTAAGATTAAAAGTAAAAGTCAATATTGTTAATGTAAATGGTAAATTAAATGGCTAGTTGCAGGACGAAGATGCAAGCTTACATGTCATGTCCACAACTATGGAGCAGCAGACCAAGCAATATGCGAGAGGAGGACAATTATTCTGGTCATGTCAAATTCATTTATTTATTTTATTTAACCTTTATTTAACTAGGCAAGTCAGTTAAGAACAAATTCTTATTTACAATGACGGCCTACCAAAAGGCAAAAGGCCTCCTGCGGGGATCGGTAATGGAATTTAAAATTGAAATAAGTTAAATAAAAATATAGGACAAAACACACATCACAACAATTAATTTATCAGGTACTGAGGCCATCGATTCTGTTACTTGTTATTCGTGTGAGATATTTCCATTTTGGGATAGTTATTCACTGAATTGCTAGTACTAGTTGCTCATTCTGCTACAGTGGTTACAAATGTCTCGCTCTCGGTGGAATGCGAATGCATTATCACATGATACTGCCTTCTAATCCCTTCCCAAAGGGCAGTAACCTAAGGTAGGTGCCTTTGGATGCAGATAGGAAGCATCTTTTGTATTTTGGATAATAACAGTATGCTACACCAACATTAGTTTCCCTTCATACAAAGTGTCAAAACAAGTGCCTGGCACTGGGCATGAATTTGTGATGCTCAAAGCCAAAAGCATGCTGATCAGACCACTGCACTACAGCAGTTGACCATGCAAGGCATTAGAATACGTGATGGTATGAGGTCGGTTGGTTTGCAGAGCCTTACCCAAATCATAGAGCCCGAGGTACGGTATTGCATTGTGTAGTCCACAAACACGGCATAAATGCCTGTCAGTGACAAAGGTGTCGAAGTTGACCTGACAAGATGTCGAGGATGATGAGGGTCAGCTCAGAGATGGCATCACGGGGTACATGACACCGCAGGCAGCTTCCTCTAGTCTAGAACTTAACGTCACACCAATATAGATTACACATAAACAATTATTCTAAAAACATAAACCATACATGTATGGGGAAGGTTAACATGTCTCCAGTAAGAAGCAATACTGTAGTCATGTACTATAATAAGTTATATACATTATTCATGATTCATAATAGACGATAGTGCTTTCAAAGATGAGGAGAATAAGTATGTTTTCTGTACTAGAATAGCAGGAAAGGTGAAGAGTGAATAATTCCCACCTGGGAGCTTAGAGAAAAAGTGATTTAAAAAACAGTTATGGGTTTCCACACCTTCACAGACTAAGCTGTACCAATCATAGTATCATTGACCCACATCAACGTTCAGTCTCCCTTCCCTTCCAGGTACCCTTTGTGATGAGGTAGTGGACATGTGCAACCCCAGCCCTTGTGAGAACGGGTCTCAGTGTCAGAGCCTTGTGGGGGGCTATGTGTGCCACTGCTCCCAGCAAAGCCTTGATGAGTTCCTGTATGGGGGCCGGAACTGCAGCGAAGCGTTGGTGGGCTGTGAGGGCCATGAGTGTCAGAACCAGGGCTCATGCTCTCCATTCCTAAGTGACGGGCATCATGGCTACTCTTGCCACTGCCCCCCAGGCCACACCGGGCTTCTCTGCCAGACCCGCACAGCCTTCTCCTTCGAGCAGAGCGGCTACCTGTTATTGCGGAGCCCCATGATGTCCACAGAGGCCTCCTACAACATCACCCTGAGTTTCCGGACAGTGCTGCCTAGGGCCGTCCTCTTCCAGCGGGGCAGTGGAAGGCTGATCCTGGGTCTGGAGCTGTTGGGGTGCCATCTGAGTCTCAGCCTGAGGAGGGAGGCCTCAGCTGGGGGTAGGGCAGAGGCCCTGCAACTTAGCCAGACACTGGAGCTCCCCCTTAATGTGACTGATGGGAGGTGGCACTCTGTGGAGGCCGTGCTGGGGGACGGCCTACTCAGCCTCAGGCTCCTGGATGGCGGGGTCTGTCAGGAACAGGACTGTGAGAGGGAAGCCCAGGTCGCAGACACTCTGGCTGGGACAGACTCTTCAGAGTCTCCCCTCCAGAACACCTTCATCGGTGGGGTGGTGGAGGAAGGTGTGGTTCTGGTCACGGTCCCGGCCTTCATCGGCTGTCTGCAGGACATATTTGTGAACTCCCAGCTGGTGGTTCCGGAGGAGTGGCTGAGCGACTCGGTGAACATGACTATAGGCTGCAGCCACAGAGACAGATGCCAAGACAGCCCCTGTCAGAACAGAGGACAGTGCACCAACCTGTGGCAGAGCTACCAGTGCCGGTGCCCCGGCCATATGAAGGCCAGGACTGCGCTGAGGGTAAGAATGGAGGAATGAGTGGACAGAGTGGATGGGGGTGCTGAGTATACGATGTAGTCGAGATCTCCTTTAATTTCAAGGGTTCATTTTTGTCCATTACATTTACATTTACATTTAAGTCATTTAGCAGACGCTCTTATCCAGAGCGACTTACCGGGAGGGGGGGGGGGGGGGTTATATCAGCTTTAATAGATAGATTGTGGCTTCCATCAATGTTACTGTCTGCATAATTAACAATCCCCCATATATATGTTTTGTAAATACAGTGCATTCGGAAAGTATTCAGACCCCTTGACTTTTTCCACATTTTGTTACGTTACAGCATTATTCTAAAATTGATTAAACTGTTTTTTTCCCTCATCAATCTATACACAATACCCCATAATGACAAAGCAAAAACTGGTTTTTAGGAATGTTTGCAAATGTATTAAACATAAAAAAACAGACATTTTACATTAAAATAAGTATTTAGACCCTTTACTCAGTTCGTTGCTGAAGCACCTTTTGCAGCGATTACATCCTCTAGTCTTCTTGGGTGTCACCCTACGCTAGGCACACCTGTATTTGGGGAGTTTCTCCGATTCTTCTCAGCTCTGTCAGGTTTGATGGGGTGCATCACTGCACAGCTGTTTTCAGGTCTCTCCAGTTATGTTTGATCGGGTTCAAGTCCGGGCTCTGGCTGAGCCACTGAGACTTGTCCCGAAGCCACTCCTGCATTGATTTGGATGTGTGCTTAGGGTCATTGTTCTGTCGGAAGATGAACCTTCACCCTGAAGGTTCATCATCGGAGTGCTCTGGAGTAGGTTTCCATCAAGGATCTCTCTGTACTTTCCTCCGTTCATCTTTCCCTCGGTCCTGTCTTCTCTCCCAGTCCCTGCCACTGAAAAACGTCCCCACAGCATGATGCTGCCACCACCATGCTTCACCGTACGGATGGTGCAAAGTTTCATCCAGACGTGACACTTGGCATTCAAGCCAAAGAGCTCAATCTTAGTTTCATCAGACCAGAGAATCTTGTGTCTCATGGTCTGAGAGTCCTTTAGATGCCTTTTGGCAAACTCCAAGCAGGCTGTCATGTAACTTTTACTGAGGAGTGGTTTCCGTCTGGCCACTCTACCATAAAGGCCTGCTTGGTGGAGTGCTGCAAAGGTGGTTGTCCTTTTAGAAGGTTCTCCCTTCTCCACAGAGGAAGCCTGTAGCTCTTTCAGAGTGACCATCAGGTTCTTGATCTCCTCCCTGACCAAGGCCCTCCTCCCCGATTGCTTAGTTTGGCCGGGTGGCCAGCTCTAGAAAGAGTCTTGGTGGTTCAAAACTTCTTCCGTTTAATAATGATGGAGGCCCTTCCCCAGATCTGTGCCTCAACACAATCCTGTCTTGGAGCTCTACATACAATTCCTTTGACCTCATGGCTTGGTTTTTGCTCTGATATGCACTGTCAAATATGGGATCTTATATAGACAGGAGTGTGCCTTTTTAAATCCTGTCCAATCTATTGAATTGCCCACAGGTAGACTCCAATCAAGTCTTAGAAACATCTCAAGGATGATCATTGGAAACAGGATGCACCTGAGCTCAATTTCGAGTCAGCAAGATGGCACCAACAGAGATGGTCGCCTCGCTTTGAGTCCTTAGGAAACAATGCAGTTAATTTTTTAAATGTATTATTTATTACATTGTAAGCCCTAAAATCTTAAGTGTTATTACATACAGCCGGGAAGAACTGGATATATTGGATATAAGAGCGACGTCAACTTAACAACATTACGACCAGGAATACAACTTCCCGAAGTGGATTCTTCAGTCGGACCACCACCCAGGACATTGGATCTAAATCCCAGAGGCTGCCCCAAAACAACGTCGCCGCAGAAGAGGTAGACAGAGCGGCCTCCTGGTCACACCTTCCACCTCTTCCCAAGTATACTACTCGCTAATGTACAGTCTCTAGACAACAAGGTGGATGAAATTAGGGCAAGGGTTGCCTTCCAGAGAGACATCAGAGATCTTAACATTCTCTGTTTCATAGAAACATGGCTCTCTCATGATATGTTGTCAGAGTTGGTAAAGCCACTGGGTTTCTTCATGCGTCGCGCTGACAGAAATAAACATCTGTCTGGGAAGAAGAAGGGCGGGAGTGTATGCTTCATGTTTAACGACTCATGGTGTATTCATAACAACATACAGGAACTCAAGTCCTTCTGTTCACCTGACCCATAATTCCTTACAGTCAAATGCCAACCACATTATCTCCCAAGAGAATTCTTGTCAGTTATCGTCACAGCTATGTATATACCCCCTCAAGCAGTTACCATGACGGCCCTCAAGGAACTTCTGTGGACTCTATGTAAACTGGAAACCATATATCCTGAGGCTGCATTTTTTGTAGGTGTTTATTTTAACAAAGCAAATTTGAGAACAAGGCTACCTAAATTCTATCAGCATATTGATTGCAGCACTGGTGCGGGCTAACACTGCTACTCTAACTTTCGCAATGTATACAAGGACTGCGGGCCCCCCCTCTCCTTTTCCATGGCTGAAGTGAGTTAGGCATTTATATGTGTTAATCCTCACAAGGCTGCTGGCCCAGACGGCATCCCTAACCACATCCTCAGAGCATGCGCAGACCAGCTGGCTGGTGTGTATACGGACATATTCAATCAATCCATATCCCAGTCTGCTGTCTCCACATGCTTCAAGATGGCCACCATTGTTCCTGTACCCAAGAATGCAAAGATAACTGAACTAAATGACTATCGCCCCGTAGCGCTCACTTCTGTCATCATGAAGTGCTTTGAGAGACTAGTCAAGGATCATATCCGCTCCACCTTACTTGCCACCCTAGACCCACTTCAGTTTGCATACCACCGCAACAAGTCCACTGACGATGCAATCGCCATCACACTGCACACTGCCCTATCCCATCTGGACAAGAGGAATACCTATCTAGGAATGCTGTTCATTGACTACAGTTCAGTATTCAACGCCGTAGTGCCCAAGCTCATCATTAAGCTGGAGGCCCTGGGTCTCAACCCTGTCCTGTGCAATTGGGCCCTGGACTTTCAGACGGGCCACACCCAGGGTGCATGCTCAGCCCCCTGCTGTACTCCCTGTTCACCCATGACTGCGTGGCCATGCATGCCTCCAACTCAATCATTAAGTTTGCAGATAGTCGACTCCTGAAGTGTGAGTGGACTGAGCAATCCTTACTACTCTCTACACCTGCCTCTTCTACCCCTACTCGGTCCCCTTCTTTCACCTGCCCTACCCTGTCCTTTGCCCATGCATACCCAGTCCTGCCTTTCCCTGCCCTGCACACAGCCATGCCAACCTCAGGAGTCTGAAGAAATTTGGCTTGTCACCTAAAACCCTGTCAAACTTTTACAGATGCACAATTCAGAGCATCTTGTCGGGCTGAGTCACCGCCTGGTATGGCAACTGCACCGCCCTCAACCTCAAGGCTCTCCAGAGGGTGGTGCGGTCTGCACAATGCATCACCGGGGGCCAACTACCTGCCCTCCAGGACACCTAGAGCACCCGATGTCACAGGAAGGCCAAAAAGATCATCAACGACAACAACCACCTGAGCCATTGCCTGTTCACTCCGCTACCATCCAGAAGGCGAGGTCAGTAAAGGTGCATCAAAACTGAAAAACAGCTTCTCTTTCAAGGCCATCAGACTGCTAAACAGCAATCACTAACTCAGAGAGGCTGCTGCCTACATAGAGACTCACTCGTTTATTAAAACAATTATACCGTCTATTGCATCTTGCCTATGATGCTCGGCCATCGCTCATTCATATATCTATAAGTACATATTCTTATTACATCCCTTTAGATTTGTGTGTATTAGGTAGTTGTTGGGGAATTGTTAGATTACTTGTTAAATATTACTGCACTGTCGGAACTAGAAGCACAAGCATGACCAATGAAATTTGATTTGATTTGACTTTGATTTGAGGCTCATAGCTAAGGGTCTGAATACTTATGTAAATATTTCAGTTTTTTATTTTTAATACATTTCCAAAATTGTCTAAAAGCCTGTTTTTGCTTTGTCATTGTGGAGTATTGTGTGTAGATTGAGGATAAAACCTTTTTATTTAATCCATTTTAGAATAAGGCTGTAACGTAGCAAAATGTGAAAAAGGGAAGCGGTCTGAATACTTTCCGAATGGTCTGTACATAACATTCTATTTGTTGTAATATTTATTTATAATCATTTTTATTGAAAATTAAGTTTTGAATTAAGCTTCATTCATAAACCATATGCCATGGAATCGGTACATCAAAAAACTCTTCCCAACGAATTTGCAATCTATATGGCACAGCTGTCAATTTTTTGGTCCTTAAATTAAAGTGGTATGCCTTTTTTTATCACAATTTTCTTTAAAACCTCTTAGTGATCCCTTCACGCGCCACTCCCGTTGACAGGATTGATTTGACATCACCCAGTGAAAAAGTAGTGCGCCAAATTCAAAAACAGAAATACTCATACAAGTGTTATATATAGGTTTAAAGATGAACTTCTTGGTAATCCAGCCACAGTGTCAGATTTCAAAAAGGCTTTACAGCGAAAGCAAACCATGCTATTTTCTGAGGACAGCACCCCAGCAAACATACACATGAAAATCAGAATTCAACCCGCCAGGCACAACACAAAAGTCAGAAATAACATATAATGCATGCCTTATCTTTGAAGATCTTCTTCTGTTGGCACTCCGATATGTCCATTAAACATCACAAATGGTCCTTTTGTTCGATAAATTATGTCGTTATATATCCAAAATCCATTTATTTGGCGCGTATGATTCAGAAAATACACCGGTTCCAACTCACGCAAGTTGACTACACATTATCTAATTAGCTACCTGTAAACTTGATCCAAACATTTCAAACAACTTTCCTAATCCAACTTTAGGTATTTTTAAACGTAAATAATCAATAACATTTAAGACGGGATAAACTGTGTTCAATTACCGGAGGAAAATAAAGTATAGCGAGCTTTCAGGTCATGCGCCTCAACCACATCAGTACACTTCACTCGACCCTCGTTCTGAACAGGGCTACTTCTTCATTTCTCAAAGGAAAAACATCAACCAATTTCTAAAGACTGTTGACATCCAGTGGAAGCGACAGGATCTGCAAGCAACTGCCTTAGATTTCCAGATTCCCAATAAAAACCCATTGAAAAGAGAGTGACCTCAAAAACAAAATCCTAGATGGTTTGTCCTCGGGGTTTCGCCTGTCAAATAAGTACTGTTATACTCACAGACATCATTCAAACAGTTTTAGAAACGTCAGAGTGTTTTCTATCCAAATCTACTAATAATATGCATATCCTAGCTTCTGGGCCTGAGTAACAGGCAGTTTACTTTGGGCACGCTTTTCATCCAGACGTGAAAATAGTGCACCCTATCCTTAAGAAGTTTTAACCAATTTTGTTCTTTAGTGCTGACAGACAAATTCCTCACTTTCTCCTCCTTTCACTTGCCTCTTCCATTTTTGCGGTAATGCTGCAATTAGTTGGTTGTAATTTTGAGTAGAGCAGACATTTCCATATATTTTGTGTGACATAACTCAACCAATCCTATATATATATATATATATATAGTATTTTTTATATTTTGTTCTGTCTTTTCTGGTGGATTAAACTGAAATTGCAACCAACTTCCTGTGGCTTGTTTTAAAAATAGTGATATTTTGGAGATTATTTCATTTTCAAATAACTGTGTGGATAGACGGACCAAGGCGCAGCGTGATTAAAATTCCATATTTTATTTAAGCAAAACTTTCAAAAACAGAAAACAAACAACGAACCATGATATCAGCGGTGCACCATGCACTAACTCAAAACAATATCCCACACAGCAGGTGGAAACAGGGAACCCTTATGTATGATCCCCAATTAGAGACAACGAACCTCAGCTGCCTCTAATTGGGAACCATACCAAGAGCACCAACATAGAAATAATAAACCTAGAACACCCCCTAGTCACGCCCTGACCTACTATACCACAGAGAACCAAGGGCTCTCCATGGTCAGGGCATGACAGTTCAAATCTAAATCAATGTAAAAAAGCCATTCTTGCACATGGGGTGAGACATTCTTACTTATCTGCTGGAGAAGAAGTTTGAATTTTAAGTATACATTTTGTATGACTGAAGCCTTCAGTGAAAGTTCTAATGCTTTAACATTTAATAAAAAATGTAACAATTCTGCCCTCCAAAGTCATTCATTATATAAAGTAGAACATCCTTAGTAGACCTACATAATAGAGAGGGCGTAGAGCAGATCAGTCAGAAGTCACAGTGAGAGATCTGTGTTGGATACAATGAGGTAAGGCGATGCCTTACAGGGACACAGCAGCGCTTACGACACTTACAATACAAACAAAAATGAATTTGCAACCATAGTCACACAAATGTCAGTCAGGGTACAGACCCTGGTAAGTAATTTTGATTCTTTCTTTTCAGAGAGGGATATTAATAACCAATTGCCACGAAAGCAAATTAGTAATCTGGCAGTACCCAAGAAAAGATACACAGAAACACAAACACTGCACACACATGCTGAGATCTAGAGTTAAACTACTGCTATCCTAGATGGTATGGATAATTAAAGTCCTTTGCTCTTAAATGCATGCAGATCACCAACGCTTGTGTGTCATTATGTAATACGCATGCATGTGTATGTGCTTGGTGTTGGGGATGTGCAAGCAATGTGTGTGTGTCTCTGAAAGTAGATTCACAAGGATGTGGGGCAATTAACACACTATTACCCCCCTGCCTTATTTAATTACAGCACCTGTAGCCTGCTATCTGCTACTGGAACGGGAAGTGGGTTACAATGAAAGAATACATTTGTTCTGTGTCTATGCACCTGTGTGTATGTGTGTCATGTGGAAAAAAGGCAGACAGTGCAGTCTGTGAGTGCTATCTTAGACAGATCAGAGTGTGTCCTATCTAGTGTCGTCTGGGCTGCGTCTGTAACATGGAAACATATGTGCTTACCACACACAATATAGCATAGACTTCTTGGACAGTGAGCGAGAAAGTCATACCACTAGAAGTTGTATTTGGTATTTTTGTCACACAAAACAAATGCATAATTTGTACTATTTGGGAACCAGTAGTTGTAACCCTGAATATGTTATAATAAAACATTTACCCTCATCTTCTGTCCTCTCCCTCCCTGTCCTTCTCTGTAGAGTATGAGACGGCCCGCTTCGGCAATGAGGACTCTCAGAGCTACGCCGTTTTCACCATCACAGATGATGCAGGAAGTGACATCACTGTCTCCCTCTTTCTGCGCACACACCGCCACGCTGGCCTCTTGTTGGTGCTCGCCAATAGCACCAGCCAATACCTGCGCCTGTGGCTGGATAAGGGGCGGGTCAGAGTTCAGCTCCATAACTTTGAGACCTTGACCAGTGAGAGTTTGGTTAACGATGGGGACATCCACTTTGTGAGCGTGGTTGTGGACCGTGAGCATTTGGTCCTATACGTGGCCAACCAGAAGCAGGGCTCGGTGGAGGTCAGGACGGTGGACAGTCAGATGGGGGATGTGGTGTATGTGGGGGGTCTGGCAGAGCAGAAGGCGTCATCAGCATTCGGGGGCTACTTTAAAGGCTGTATCCAGGACCTGAGGATCAACAGTGAGAGACTGCAGTTCTTCAGGCTGGACACCACAGTGACATCATATCCTCTGGTGCTCATGGCTAATGTCACGGCGGGCTGCGCTGGGGTCGACTCCTGTAGTGTGAGTGGACTGAGCAATCTTTACTACTCTCTAAACCTGCCTCTTCTACCCCTACTCTGTCCCCTTCTTTCACCTGCCCTACCCTGTCCTTTGCCCATGCCATACCCAGTCCTGTCTTTCTCTGCTCTGCACACAGCCATGCCTTACCCCTGCCCTACCAATTCTGCCCCAATCCCGGACTACCCTGCCCCTTCTGATCCTTCTGATTCTCAGCCTTCATTATCTTACTTGCCATCACTGCGTTTGAAAGCCACATATGTCACCAGTCCCACACAATCAAATTAAATTGTGTTTAAGGGTGAGGTTAAAGGTGTTAATTGGAAATGCTGTTTCGTAAGAGAAGACGAAAGAGAAGACGAAAGAGACAAGAAGACAGGGAGACAATAAGGAACTGTCAACTGTTAGGGTGTGTTTACACAGGCAGCCCAATTCTGATCTTTTGCCAAATTATTGATTTGATTGGTCAAATGACCAATTAAAGGAAAAATATCAGAATTGGGCTGCCTGTGTGAACGCAGCCATAGGACTCAGTTAGGATCAGTGCTAGGGCTAGATTACCTGACTAAAGCACTTGAAACCTTTTAATAACATAGGCCGTAATGGCTTTAATGTCCGCCATCTCACAAGGTTCGCACAAAGTAATTGAGGTGCTTAAAATACTTGAATTTACAACTCTGAAATTGGTACTCTGAAGTTGGTACTTGAAAAGTACTTGAATTCAAAAGAGATGAGAAGAGAAAATGATCAAATATGTTCATATGAAAATTATTAGAAAAATGTATTGGTCTTGTGAATTAATTTCCAGGCAGACTACCAAGTTTAATTTCCTCACGTGTTTCGGCTCTGGTTGCCAGGCGAGCTTGCTCATTCCACTCACACTGCCACTCAGCCAGGCAGGTACCAAACTGACTGATTAGTCAACGCCAAACATCACATCGATAGCTAAAATGCCAGGCGAATGTAGATTCGACCCTGCCTGGCAGTATAAATGGGTTTTGCCAGACTCAACATTTTGTTACGTTACAGCCTTATTGTAAAATTGGTTAAATAATTGGTTTAACCAGGTAGGCAAGTTGAGAACAAGTTCTCATTTACAACTGCGACCTGGCCAAGATAAAGCAAAGCAGTTAGACACATACAACAACACAGAGTTACACATGGAGTAAAACAAACAGTCAATACAGTCAATAATACAGTACAAAAACAAGTCTATAGACAATGTGAGCAAATGAGGTGAGATAAGGGAGGTAAAGGCAATAAAAAGGCCACGGTGGCGAAGAAATACAATATAGCAATTAAAAACACTGGAATTGTAGATTTGCAGTAGGTGAATGTGCAAAGTAGAAATGCTGAGGTGCAAGGGAGCAAAAATAAATAAATAATAAATCAATACAGAGGGATGAGTAAATTGTTTGGGCTATTTATAGATAGCCTATGTACAGGTGCAGTGATCTGTGAGCTTCTCTGACAGCTGGTGCTTAAAGCTGGTGAGGAAGATAAGTGTTTCCAGTTTCAGAGATTTTTGTAGTTCGTTCCAGTCATTGGCAGCAGAGAACTGGAAGGACAGGCGGCCAAAGGAGGAATTGGCCCTGGGGTTGACCAGTGAAATACACCTGCTGGAGCACGTGCTATGGTGGGTGCTGCTATGGTGACCGGCGAGCTGAGATGAGACGGGACTTTACCTAGCAGGGTCTTGTAGATGACCTGGAACCAGTGGGTTTGGCGACGAGTATGAAGCGAGGGCCAGCCAACGAGAGCGTACAGGTCGCAGTGGTGGGTAGAATATGGGGCTTTGGTGACAAAACGGATGGCACTGTGATAGACTGCATCCAATTTGTTGAGTAGGGTGCTGGAGGCTATTTTGTAAATGACATCGCCGAAATCGAGGATCGGTAGGATGGTCAGTTTCACGAGGGTATGTTTGGCAGCATGAGTAAAGGATGCTTTGTTGCGAAATAGGAAGCAAATTCTAGATTTAACTTTGGATTGGAGATGTTTGATGTGAGTCTGGAAGGAGAGTTAACAGTCTAACC
Source organism: Oncorhynchus nerka (assembly GCF_034236695.1). Taxonomy (NCBI): domain Eukaryota; kingdom Metazoa; phylum Chordata; class Actinopteri; order Salmoniformes; family Salmonidae; genus Oncorhynchus; species Oncorhynchus nerka. Next base: position 43,763,729 of record NC_088412.1, on the reverse strand, counting down.
AGACACCTAGGTATTTGTAGTTGTCCACATAAGTCAGAAACATCCAGAGTGGTGATGCTGGGCGGGCGGGCAAGTGCAGGCAGCGATCGGTTGAAGAGCATGCATTTCGTTTTACTTGTATTTAAGAGCAGTTGGAAGGATGGAAGGAGAATTTTATGGCATTGAAGCTCATCTGGAGGGTAGTTAACACAGTGTCCAAAGAAGGGCCTGAAGTATACAGGATGGTGTCGTCTGCGTAGAGGTGGATCAGAGACTCACCAGCAGCGAGAGCGACATCAGTGATGCAGACAGAGAAAAGAGTTGGCCCAAGAATTGAACCCTGTGGCACCACCATAGAGACTTCCAGAGGCCCAGACAACAGGCCCTCCTATTTGACACACTGAACTCTATCGGAAAAGTAGTTGGTGAACCAGGCGAGGCAATCATTTGAGAAACCGAGGCTGTTGAGTCTGCTGATGAGGATGTGGTGATTGACAGAGTCAAAAGCCTTGGCCAGGTCAATGAATACGGCTGCACAGTATTGTTTCTTATCGTTGGCGGTTAAGATATCGTTTAGGACCATGAGCATGGCTGAGGTGCACCCATGACCAGCTCTGAAACCAGATTGCATAGTGGAGAAGGTACGGTAGGATTCGAAATGGTCGGTAATCTGTTTGTTAACTTGGCTGTCGAAGACCTTAGAAAGGCAGGTTAGGATAGATATAGGTCTGTAGCAGTTTGGGTCAAGAGTGTGTCCCCCTTTGAAGAGGGGGATGACCGCAGCTGCTTTCCAATCTTTGGGAATCTCAGACGACACGAAAGAGAGGTTAAACAGGCTAGTAATCGGGGTTGCAACAATTTCGGCAGATAATTTTAGAAAGAAAGGGTTCAGATTGTCTAGCCCGGCTGATTTGTAGGGGTCCAGATTTTGCAGCTCTTTCGGAACGAAAAATGAGTTGCTGTGGGGGGTGCAGTGCTGTTGACCGGGGTAGGGGTAGCCAGGTGGAAAGCATGGCCAGCCATAGAAAAATGCTTATTGAAATTCTCAATTATAGTGGATATATCGGAGGTGACATGAGCCATGAGACTCGAAATTGAGCTCAGGTGCATCCGGTTTCCTTGATCATCCTTGAGATGTTTCTACAACTTGATTGGACATGATTTGGAAAGGCACACACCTGTCTATATAAGGTCCCACAGTTGACAGTGCATGTCAGAGATGCACTCTGAGACATGATTGTGTCGAGACCTGGGGAGATCTGGGGAAGGGTACCAAAAAATGTCAGCAGCATTGAAGGACTCCAAGAACACAGTGGCCTCCATCATTCTTAAATGGAAGACAAGACTCTTCATAGAGCTGGCAGCCCGGACAAACTGAGCAGTCTGGAATTCTCTGGATTTATGGTGCTTTCAAGACAATGGGAACTCGGAAAAAACAAGATTCATCATGATGTCAGTGATCTTCAGGTCGGAGCTCTAGAAAGATGCCTGAGTTGGAATTCCGAGTTGGATGACCGTCCAAAATGTATTTTCCTAGTCGGAGCTCAGTTCCAGTTGTCTTGAAGTCACTGAAGTCTGAGATTTCCCAGTTCCAAGTTTCCAATTGTTTTGAACACGGCAGAAGTCATGCTGGATTGACAGCACGGCCAATGTATTCAACCTTTTCTGGCCCATAGTGTTGAATTCTTATCATTTTATGCTTGGAAAAGAGCCATTTAAACCTAGACTTAGGCCACACACCCACTCCACTGAACAGCAGACTAATGATTGCTTTGCAATGCTTACAGTTAGTCACTGATTCCTTCCAAACCACTCATTGTCGAATTTGCTATTTTGTCACACAACACAATGCCACAGAAGTTTTGAGGGAGCGTGCAATTGGCATGCTGACTGCAGAAACGTCTACCAGAGATGTTGCCAAATAATTAAATTTTAATTTCTCTAGCATAAATTTCTCTACCATAAACTGCCAACGTCATTTTAGAGAATTTGTCTAACCGACCTCACAACCGCAGACCACATGTATCCACACCAGCCCAAGACCGCCACATCTGGCTTCTTCTTCACCTGCGGGATTGTCTGAGACCAGCCACCCAGACAGCTGATGAAGCTGAGGATTATTTCAGTCTGTAATAAAGGCCTTCTGATTGGCTGGGCCTGACTCCCCAGTGGGTGGGCCTGGCTCCCGAGTGGGTGGGCCTAACCCCCCCCCGAGGCTCACTGATGGCTGCGCCCCTACCCAGTCATGTGAAATCCATAGATTAGAGCCTAATGAATTTATGAATTATAAAAGATAACCTGACTCTCCCTATATCCTTTAGTAGGAGAAATAATAATAATAATAATATTAATAAATGGTATTTTCTTTCTATCCCTCTCCAGAGGAACCCTTGTCAGAATGGGGGGATGTGCTACTCCATGTGGGGTGACTTCACCTGCACCTGCCCCCACAACACTGCAGGGCGGCACTGTGAGAAAGTCAAGTGGTGTGAGCTAGCCCCCTGCCCCGCAAAGGCGGAGTGCCGCACCCTCAACCAGGGATACGACTGTGAGTCATTCTTCCCTAAATCTGCCCGTCGGTCTGTGAGATAGGACTGGGATTAGGAGAGATTAGCCCGTGGTTGTATTAGTGATGATTTACATGGCCGTCTGTCTGCCCTGTCACCCCTATGATTAGCTGTCCTGGAATGAAGACAGAAACAACACTGTCACTCAGAAAAAGCAGAGGATACAGTGTTGTTGTGTCTGCCCAGCACACATTCGCTCATCATTCAGCCTCCTTGTGGTTGATTTTCTATTTATTTGTTCATGTATATTTTTCGATGGTCCATATTCCATCACGTTTTGGACTGATCCTGAGGGTTAAAGCCTTTATTAATTGACCACATATTTACATACATATCCCTTCTTTTCCTTCCCAGGCTTCTCCAGCGCTACCTTCCTTGACGACAGCAGTGTACTGTCTTACCGCGGTAATGGCCGTATCCAACGTGGCCTGGCCAGCATCACCGCCAGCCTGCGCACGCGTAAACGCCACGTGGCCATCCTGCATGCCGAGCGCGGGCCGGAGTTTGTGACGGTGTCTGTGCAGCATGGCCTTCTCTTCTTGGAGCTACAGAGCGGGGAGGGCTCGTCCACGGTTTCCCTGAAAAGCCGCGTGGGGGTCAGCGACGGGGATTGGCACAGCGTCCACCTCTTCATGGTCACCCCATGGGCAGAGGTGTCCCGCTGGACCCTAGTGCTGGATGAGGAAGTGGATGAAGCTGGGAGCTCCAGCAGCGAAGGGGGCAACCTGGACTTCCTCAGGGAGGGGGTGGACATCCAGCTGGGGGGGCTTGGGCCCAAGGCTGGCTGGAGCCTAGAGGGTTGCCTGGGTACTGTGGAGGTGGGGGGCATCGCCCTGCCTTACTACAGCCCCTTAGAGGTCAACCTGCCCCGGATTCAGGAGGAGCAGTTCCTCCGGACATCCCCCAACCCACCCCGTAGCGGGTGCAGTGGAGGCCCGGTGTGCCAGCCCAGCCCTTGCATGAATGGAGGTAGCTGTCAGGACCTCTGGAACCTGTTCAACTGTAGCTGTGAGGAGGGCTGGACCGGACGCCGTTGTGAGCGTAACACAGACACCTGCGCCTCCAATCCCTGTATCCATGGCAACTGCAGCATTCAGGGGCTGGCATATGAGTGTGCCTGTGAGTTTGGCTACACCGGGGTGGACTGTGAGGAGGAGGTGGATGTGTGTGAGAACCATCTATGCGCTCATGGAGGCACGTGTCTACATGGAGTGGACAAGTACGCCTGTCTGTGTGCAGAGAACTACACCGGACCTTACTGCAAGTGAGTCACATGGGTGGGGTTAGGAATGGAATGGAATATTTATTTTTATACAGAGGAATGAACACACAACTAAACAGTCACCTTCCTTTTATCTGCAAAGTTTTGTATTCCAAAATTGCAGTCCTTTGAGATTAAACACAATTTGCTAAATGTTTAAGTATTAAGTCCACAAATAGGCTTTAATAACCAACAGTTGAAAGAATAACATCAAAAAACTATATTTTATGTTTTGAAAACATGGATTCTGCATTTGGAATATTTCAATGAGATAAAAGTATAATCCAAGGATCTCAAAGCAATAGGACACACCAGTGGGACTCCCTTTTAGCTCTATTACACAGTAAGGAAAACGGAAACCATGTAAATGTTCAGATCTCTGTAAAGCACTTAAACCATGCATGAACTGTGTGTTTTTGTTGCAGCATTTCTGTTCGACTTAACGTCATATATGGCTCTAGTGTGTCGCTGTAGTCTGTGTAGGAACATTGCTGCAGTGTGTCACTGTAGTGCACTGTGTGTGGTGTATTTATCTCCCTGGTGGTTCAGCGCTACTGCCTCTCATCTCCCGTTTGCCTTGGAGCATCATCGAGGGAATGCCTTCATCCATTTATCTTGTAAACACACACTCTCTCTCACATGCACTACCAAACACTCTCTCTTTCTCTCTCGCTCACACACATTCTCTCACATCGCTCCTTCACATGGGCGTTTTTGAAACAACTTCCCTCGGCAAGCTCGAGTTTCAGACAAGATGTCTATCTTTGCTGGAAAGTTTTCATCCTAAATCTTTTTTTTTATTCTAAACTCAGCAAAAAACGAAACGTCCTCTCACTGTCAACTGCGTTTATTTTCAGCAAACTTAACATGTGTAAATATTTGTATGAACATAACAAGATTCAACAACTGAGACATAAACTGAACAAGTTCCACGGAAATGGAATAATGTGTCTCTGAACAAAGGGGGGGTCAAAATCAAAAGTAACAGTCAGTATCTCGTGTGGCCACCAGCTGCATTAAGTCCTGCAGTGCATCTCCTCCTCATGGACTGCACCAGATTTGCCAGTTATTGCTGTGAGATGTTACCCCACTCTTCCACCAAGGCACCTGCAAGTTCCCAGACATTTCTGGGGGGAATGTCCCTAGCCCTCACCCTCCGATTCAACAGGTCCCAGACGTGCTCAATGGGATTGAGATCCGGGCTCTTCGCTGGCCATGGCAGAACACTGACATACCTGTCTTGCAGGAAATCACGCACAGTATGAGCAGTATGGCTGGTGGCATTGTCATGCTGGAGGGTCATGTCAGGATGAGCCTGCAGGAAAGGTACCACATGAGGGAGGAGGATGTCTTCCCTGTAACGCACAGCGTTGAGTTTGCCTGCAATGACAACAAGCTCAGTCCAATGATGCTGTGACACACCGCCCCAGACCATGACGGATCCTGCACTTCCAAATCGATCCAGCTCCAGTGTACAGGTCTCAGTATAACACTCATTCCTTCAACGATAAATGCAAATCTGACCATCACCCCTGGTGAGACAAAAGAGACTCGTCAGTGAAGAGCACTTTTTGCCAGTCCTGTCTGGTCCAGCAACAGTGGGTTTGTGCCCATAGGCGACATTGATGTCTGGTGAGGACCTGCCTTACAATAGGCCTACAAGCCCTCAGTGCAGCCTCTCTCAGCCTATTGCAGACAGTCTGAGCACTGATGGAGGGATTGTGCATTCCTGGTGTAACTTGGGCAGTTGTTGTTGCCATCCTGAACCTGTCCCGCAGGTGGGATGTTCGGATGTATCGATCCTGTGCAGGTGTTGTTACACGTGGTCTGCCACTGCGAGGACGATCAGCTGTCCAGCCTGTCTCCCTGTAGCGCTGTCTTAGGCATCTCACAGTACGGACATTGCAATTTATTGCCCTGGCCACATCCTCATGCCTCCTTGCAGCATGCCTAAGGCATGCTCATGCAGATGAGCAGGGACCCTGGGCCTCTTTCCTTTGGTGTTTTCAGAGTCAGTAGAAATGCCTCTTTAGTGTCCTAAGTTTTCATAACTGTGACTTTAATTGTTTATGGCTCATTGAACAACCATGGGAAACAGTGTTTAAACCCTTTACAATGAAGATCTGTGAAGTTATTTGGATTTTTACGATTTTATCTTTGAAAGACAGGGTCCTGAAAAAGGGACGTTTCTTTTTTTACTGAGTTTATGTATTCTCTCTCTCTCTCTCTCTCTCCAGTGATCGCATTGAGGAAATGCCATGGTACATAGACATCAGAAAATTGTAAGTTTTAATATTTGATACTCCTCCCACCTATTTCAAGAAATGACATAACAACCAGCACCAGTGTTTTCCCCCTACATATCCGGACATTGTAAGTCCATCAGAGCAGGACAGAGTCTGTGATGTTTTAAAGTCCTATAGGAGTGATTTAATGTCCTGTTCTTGAGGAGCAGTCAGGGGTCTAAATGTCTCTATCCTGATCGCCCCCTACATCCTGTAGTCTCCCAGTGGGGAGACAGACGGTACATCCCACTCCCCCTAGTTCACACACACATATTAGTAGACAATAAAACCCTTTACCCTATAACCCCCTGCCCCCCATTGTTTAACGTCAGGTGGTGCTTCTTCTATGCACTCGCTCAACCCCGCTACCGGAAGCAAGACAATGTCCTGCCCCCTTCCCATCGAAATCTCTCTTATGCACACACACCCTCTAGAGGAGTGTGCCTGTCTGATTGTGTGGCCTGTATGTGGTTTTCTCTCCTCAGTAGGCCCAAGCTGCCCGTGTCTGTCTGTGGAGATGCGGCCAGAAACTACATCTGCTTCAACGCAGGGAACTGCACTGAGAGGGACCTGTCTTGCGACTGTCTACCCGGCTTCACAGGACACCGGTAAGAGAAAGAGTTAAAGAAAGAAAAGAGAAGGATACAGAGTGAAAAGGAAGGACGGTGGTAGAGATAATCTAAAAGTATACCCAGAAAATAGGTGAACTTTGTCAAACATTTATTAGACACAGACCATCCTGATGTTGTGTGTCTTCTCTTTTGCCTCTGTTTCCAAATCTGACCCTCATCCTGCGTGAAGCTGTGAGCAGGAGGTGGATGAGTGCAAGTCCAACCCCTGCCTGAACGGGGGCTACTGCCGAAACCTCATTAACAACTACCACTGTGTGTGTGACATGAGTTTCGCCGGGGACAATTGCCAAGTCGACGTAAGCGACATTTACTTTTACATGGCCGTTCTGTTCTGGCAGAACCTCTTCCAGCTGATCTCTTTCCTCATCCTGAACCTCGATGACGATCCTGTGATCGACTGGGGAGGGCAAGACGACTGAGAGAGAGAGAGTGTGTGCTCGTGCGCGTGTGTGTGTGCATGTGTTTGTGCATGTGCGTTCGAGTGGTGTATAAACTTGAGATTTATGGTGATGTGTGTTTCAGGTGTTAAATGCCTGTTCAATGAAAAACAGCTATGTTCTAAATAGTGTGAGTGCTGTTATATCTGTGTCTGTGTATTACATTACCACTGTAATGTACATTACCACTGGGGTTAGCAGAGAGGATTCTTTAAACTCGGTGTTTAGGGATTAAATCCAGCTGTGACAGCTGACCACTGAGAACTTGAATTAAGAAACAATAGGAGTTGTTCCTGAACTGGGCCAATGAGAAATTGGAGCCCTGGACAAGACTTAATGTCTCTGAGTGTAAAAGTACAACTTAGCAATAGGTTTAATTGTTTTTCTATTGTTCAGGTGAGCCAAGTTTAAATGTATTATCTTCCTTTTCTGACAAGAGCACAGAGCTGTTTTTTTGTGCCTTAAAACAACACGTTTTTTTATGGCAGCAGATTTTTATAAAAAAGTGGTGTGAGTTTGGAATATCCTCTCTGTTGGATATGACCATATGAATATCCTTTGGGCGATGTTACTAAACTAACACAGATCAGGTAGCATTGTATTGTACATTAGACTAAGCTATACAGAAACTATAATAATGGGTATTTTCCATGGACCAAACGGAAAACAAGACACAGGTTTTTGCAATTACACAGAATCGTCAGTGTAGAACCACCATTCCCGAAAGGAATGTTTTATTATTGAAAAACAAATTCACTTTTGGAAAATAAAAATATGTACAGTATTTTCTTGGATGAATCTTGTCTCTGAAAGCAAAATGTCTCACAATATATGGTCAGGCTCATGTCCATTTGATGTTGTGTGTTCCTTGAGGATAATGGTACTGTACATACAAATACTGTAAGTGGTGTAGCTAGATGGATTCCCCTAGGCCCTTGAAGGCAGCAAATCACACTTACCGTTTATCAATTTTAAACTAATCAAAATTCTGTCACACGTTCTCTGTTGTTGTCTATACCTACAAATCAGTCTGTCTCTATGTTCATCTCTCTATCTGTATGTCTCTATATATATCCACCTGTCTGTCTGTCTGTCTGTCTGTCTGTCTGTCTGTCTGTCTGTCTGTCTGTCTGTCTGTCTGTCTGTCTGTCTGTCTGTCTGTCTGTCTGTCTGTCTACAAAAGTATGTGGACACCACTTCATATTAGTGGATTCGGTTATTTCAGCCACACACGCTGCTGACAGGTGTATCAAATCAGGCACACCGCCATGCAATCTCCATAGACAAACATTGACAATAGAATGGCCTTCCTGAAGAGCTCAGTGACTTTCAATGTGGTACTATCATAGGATGCTACCTTTCCAACAGGTCAGTTCGTCACATTTCTGCCCTGCCAGAGCTGCGTTGTTCAACTGTAAGTGATGTTATCATGAAGTGGAAGGTCCAAACAACCTCTAGAAGCAACATCAGCACAATAACTGTTCGTCGATTTCCATGGCCGAGGAGCCGAACACAAGCTTAAGATCACCATGCGCAATGCAAAGCGTCGGCTGGAGTGGTGTAAAGCTCACCGCCATTGGACTCTGGAGCAGTGGAAGCGTGTTCTCTGGAGTGATGAATCACGCTTCCCCAACTGGTGAAGTCTGACGGACTAATCTGGGTTTGGCGGATGCCAGGAGAACGCTACCTGCGCCAATGCATAGTGCCAACTGTAAAGTTTAGTGGAGAGTAAAAATGTTTTCATGGTTCAGGCTAGGCCCCTTAGTTGCAGTGAAGGGAAATCTACCACCACAGCATACAATGGCATTCTAGACGATTCTGTGCATCCAACTTTATATCAACAGTTTGGGGAAGGCCCTTTCCTGTTTCAGCATGACAATGCTGAAACAGAGTGAGGTCCATACAGAAATGCTTTGTCGAGATCGGTGTGGAAGAACTTGACTGGCCTGCACAGAGCCCTGGCCTCAACCTCATTGAACACTGACTTTGAGCCAGGCCTAATCGCCCAAAATCAGTGCCCGACCTCACTGTTCCAACAACTAGTGGAAAGCCTTCCCAGAAGAGTGGAGGCTATTATAACAGCAAAGGGGGGACCAAATCCATATTAATGCCCATGATTTTGGAATGAGATGTTCGATGAGCAGGTGTCCACATACCTTTGGCCATGTAGTGTATCTTGCTCTCGATGGGTCTGTGTCCGTTCTGAGGTGTTTCGTCATGTCTTACTTTTTTAAACCACTTTCTGTCTTCAAATAAACATTTCCTGTTTTTTCATCCTCATCTGTTGTTTATCCTCCTTTCACTACCTGTCTTAATTTATCCAACATTTTGTCTTCCAGTCCTAATTCTTTCCGCCTCAATGATCTGAGAAAATAAAGCAGTAGGTTTTGGAGAAAGTTGGATGGCTAATGCTTGCCATCAGAAACGGCTCCAAAACATCCCACTTGGCAAAAACTGGTTGACTCAATGTAGATTCCACATCATTTCAACAACAAAAATTTGATGTGATGACGTTAAATCAACGTGCAAAACGTCATCAACATAAGGGAATATTTTTCACACCACTTTAAATCTAAATCCAATGGCATGGTGACAATTGTTGTTGATTTCACGTTGAATTCACGTTAGTTGACAATTAATCAAAAGTAAATGTAAAAAATGTCGTTGAACTGATGCCTGTGCCAGTGGGAAGTGTCCTGTAGCTGTCACTGCTCTAGGACTGGTGACAGTGTAAAGTCAACCCCTGAAGCTGCCACTAAATGTCACTTCAACACTCTGCCATGACTTTACCTCTCTTGTCACAGTTTCAGAGTGCTCGAACCTACACTTGCCAACAGTTATTCCACTGGTCATAGACTTGTCAATGTAAGTCCCGGACAGAGGTGTGTGTGTGTGTCTGTTTATGTACGTATGTACGGGCAGACATAGACCCATTGGTGTAAGTACTCCATGGGTATTCCGGTGAGCTGTGTGGCACGGCTGTTAGATAGAGATGGTGCTTGGCCGGGCTAAAAGCTGCCTTTGTTTCCATCTGAAGTGCAACTCCGCATTGATCTGGTGGCGTACCTGCAGGTTGGGACTGTTTCACAGAAATGCACGAGGGCAGCTTAACTGGCAGACATGCTCGTTCCTCTAGAGACAGTCACACACACACACACACACACACACACACACACACACACACAGTATATATAGCCACACAGTACAGGACACATCTACCTGTCAGACACCTAGGTGCTGAGATGCGCACTGTGTAGCTGCAGTAGGGAGAGACTATGTATGGGGGCTTGCTCTGCCATAGAAACTGCTTAGAGAGTAGAGTCCTGACCTGTCTGCCTCTGACTGATGAAGACCCTTGGCTGTGGAGTTCTCTGGGTCTGGGTACTCTGAGAGTAAACCCGTCTCATCTGACGGGTAAACAAACAACATATTATTGTTGAAACAAGACAGAGTAGTATGGTTCCGGAATGTTGTTGTGGTGTTATTGTTTTCATTGAAGAATGTTTTACAGTAGCACCGCAAGGGCATGTTGCTAACTCTTTACCTGTGTGGAGGGAAGTAACTGTTGACTTGTTTTAACTGGCCATATCTCCCAGAAGCTCCTCAGCATGGCTCCAATATGATACCAGGCAACATGACATGTGTAAGGGCATTTTGGCGGTGGCTCAGTATGACGGCACGTTTTGTCAAAACCATCAGATATACAACACACAGATTGCTGTGAATCAGTGTCATAAACAGTGATGATTTTACTTGCATTATTCGGTCATTAGGAAAATGCTATGATTTTGTGTTGTTTGATGGTTGTCTGTGTTTTGGATTCAGATTGTGTTTACACAGTGTGTGTGTGTCTCTGGGTGTGTGATTCTCCTCTGACGGAGCGTAACCCCAGGTGTCTTGCACAGGGCGGCGATGCTTGTGCCGTGTGTGGTTGGCATGAGGATAGTCCTGTTGCTGGAGTTAGTCGCAGCCAAAATCTGTGAGCAGCAGCAGATGGAGGCAGGGTTCACCCCTCCAGTCTCCTACCCAGTCTGGGTCAGTCCCTGGTACGAGCTCTACTGCCTACGGGCTCGAGAACAGATTCCTCATGACGCTGGTAGAGCACATGGAAGCGGAGTGCCTTGTGTCTGTGTTCCTTCCCTCCCTGGTCTGACCAGTATTTTTTATCATGATGTTAATGCACTTTTGCACCTTTTAATTGATGTTCATGTTTTTCCTGCTTCCCCATTTTTTGTGTACTTGTACTTACCCCTGTCTCCCCTCCTCCCCCCTCCTCCTCTTCCTCCCCTCTCCTCAATCCATTTCCCTCTCCAGTTGACCTCTGAGGGCCTAACCTCTGAGGTACATGGAGGTACTGACCAGGGCCTAACCCCTGTTGCTGTCAGTCACTCTAGTGTCTGTTGTGCTGCTGCTGGCCCTGGTCAGTACCTCCATGGACCTGATGGCGCTGAACCGGTGGCGCTGAACCGGATGGCCATCCACGGCACCTACAGCCCCAGCCAATAGGAGAAAGAGTGATCTCGCATAGAGATGTGGACATAGCCCATCCGACACTCATGGAGAGACTCATATAGAAGACTGGGGCCAGTTCCAAACCCACCACTCAACACTGTCCTGACATTTTTCCATTGAGAGACTCATATAGGAAACACACTCACTGGCCTGGACCCAGTTTCAAACCCATCACCCAACATGGCTTTTCCAACAGTCTTGAAGGTGTTCCCACATAATGCTGAGCACTAGCTGTTTTTCCTTCATTCTGCAATCTAACTCATCCCAAACCACCTCAATTGGGTTGAGGTCGGCTGATTGTGGAGGCCAGGTCATCTGATGCAGCACTCCATCACTCTCCTTCTTGGTCAAATAGCCTTACACAGCCTGGGAGGTGTGTTGGGTCATTGTCCTGTTGAAGAACAAATATTAGTCCCACTAAGCGCAAACCAGCTGGGATGGCGTATCACTGCAGAACGCTATGGTAGCCATACTGGTTAAGTGTGCCTTAAACTCTAAATAAATCACTGTCAGTGTCACCAGCAAAGCACCATCACACCTCCTCCTCCATGCTTCACTGTGGGAACCAAACATGCGTAGATTATCCATTCACCTACTCTGCGTCTCACAAAGATACGGCGATTGGAACCAAAAATCTCAAATTTGGACTCATCAGACCATCAAACGGTGGCTACTTTGAAGAAGTAGCCACCGTCTCAAATATAAAATATATTTTTATTTGTTTAACACTTTTTTGGTTACTATATGATTCCATATGTATTATTTCATAGTTTGGATGTCTTCACTATTATTCTACAATGTCAAAAATAAAGAAAAACCCTTGATTGAGTAGGTGTGTCTGTATATACAGTGCCTTCAGAAAGTATTCAGACCCCTTAATTCTAAAAATTGATTGATGTTCGATCGGGTTCAAGTCCGGGCTCTGGCTGTGCCATTCAAGTATATTCAGAGACTTGTCCCGAAGCCACTCATGTGTTGTCTTGGCTGTGTGCTTAGGGTCGTTGTCCTGTTGGAAGGTGAACCTTCACCCAAGTCTGAGGTTCTGAGCACTCTGGAGCAGGTTTTTATCAAGGATCTCAATTTACTTTGCTCCATTCATCTTTGCCTCCATCCTAACAAGTGTCCCAGTCCCTGCCGTTGAAAAACATCCCCACAGCATGATGCTACCACCACCATGCTTCACTGTAGGAATGGTGCAAGGTTTCTTCCAGACGTGGTGTTTGGCATTCAGGCCAAATAGTTCAATCTTGGTTTCATCAGACTAGACAATCTTGTTTCTCATGGTCTGAGAGTCTTTAGGTGCCTTTTGGCAAACTCCCAAGTGGGTTGTCATGTGCCTTTTACTGAGGAGTGGCTTCCATCTGGTCACTACCATAAAGGCCTGATTTGTGGATTTCTGCAGAGATGGTTTTCCTTCTGGAAGGTTCTCCCATCTCCACAGAGGAACTCTATAGCTCTGTCAGTGACCATCGGGTTCTTGGTCACCTCCCTGACCAAGGTCCTTCTCCCCCGATTACTCAGTTTGGCTGGGCGGCCTGCTCTAGGAAGAGTGCTTCCAAACTTCTTCCATCTAAGAATGATGGAGGCCACTGTGTTCCTGGGGATCTTCAATGCTGCAGAAATGTTTAGGTACCCTTCCCCAGATTTGTGCCTCGACACAATCCTGTCTCGGAGCTCTACTGACAATTCCTTTGACCTCATGGCTTGGTTTTTGCTCTGACAACTGTGGGACCTTATATAGACAGGTGTGTGCCTTTCCAAATCATGTCCAATCAATTGGATTCACCACCAGTGGAATCAAATCAAATGTATTTATATAGCCCTTTGTACATCAGCTGATATCTCAAAGTGCTGTACAGAAACCCAGCCTAAAACCCCAAACAGCAAACAATGCAGGTGTAAAAGCACGGTGGCTAGGAAAAACTCCCTAGAAAGGCCAAAACCTAGGAAGAAACCTAGAGAGGAACCAGGCTATGTGGGGTGGCCAGTCCTCTTCTGGCTGTGCCGGGTAGAGATTATAACAGAACATGACCAAGATGTTCAAATGTTCATAAATGACCAGCATGGTCGAATAATAGTAGGGCAGAACAGTTGAAACTGGAGCAGCAGCACAGTCAGGTGGACTGGGGACAGCAAGGAGTCATCATGTCAGGTAGTCCTGGGGCACGGTCCTAGGGCTCAGGTCCTCCGAGAGAGAGAAAGAAAGAGAGAATTAGAGAGAGCATATGTGGTGTGGCCAGTCCTCTTCTGGCTGTGCCGGGTGGAGATTATAACAGAACGTGGCCAAGATGTTCAAATGTTCATAAATGACCAGCATTGTTGAATAATAATATCAATCAAGTTGTAGAAACATCTCAAGGATGATCAATGGAAACTGGATGCACCTGAGCTTAATTTCGTAAATGTAAATAAGGTATATATGTTGTTGTTTTTTATAAATTTGCTCAAATTGATAAAAACCTGTTTTTGCTTTGTCTTTATGGGGAATTGTGTGTAGATTGCTGAGGATTCTTTTTTACTTAATCCATTTTAGAATAAGGCTGTAAACATAACAGAAACAGCAGAAAGTCAACGAGATTTATCCAATTTAGGATTATATTCTTGTATGTCCAAAGGCCTGTGTTACATCAAAGATGCTAGTTTTTTTTTATTAATTTGGGACTGTAATGAGTGTATGGCGTAGGCTGGACTATTGTTGGTTTTGAATGTGACAGCATGCCAACCGGTTTGGTATCTCCTACATGGCTATCAGATATTTATGGATCTCACTCTCTTATAATCAGTTATAATAATAACAGTAATTTCACTGGTAGGCTCAATTGAATAAATCTTTGTCTCCCCTGAAATGCGTTTCGTTGCACTAATATAAAGCATCACTGAGGATGCAGTAGCATGTCTAGCCACCAGATGGCAGTGTGTCTCCATGTTGAACTATCCATTAACATTCTCTGAGATAGGAAACAGAGAAGAGTGAGGCAGATGTCTATCCCCTGTTGCTGCTAGTGGCTTACCACCATATCACCTGCAAACATCAGATTTGGTCAGATAAAGGCATACCTACAGTCAGTGGTGTGCTGCCTCATAGTCACCAATGGTCAAATAAGCACTGTCTTCATCTTATAGTGTGTGTGTGTGTGTGTGTTGTGTGTGTGTGTGTGTGTGTGTGTGTGTGTGTGTGTGTGTGTGTGTGTGTGTGTGTGTGTGTGTGTGTGTGTGTGTGTGTTTGCCTTGCGTGTTAGCTGCAGTGGTTTGGGCTATCTCTGGCGGTGTGGTTGTTTGACTGACTGACAGACACCTTAGGAGGACAGCCTAGAGCTCTGCCTCTCGCCCTGCATCTACACACTCCCTGTGTGTCGTCGTATCTCGACACAGAGAATGCTAGTCATGGCTTTGTTTTGCAGGGATAAATACAAAACTCATACAATGCCACAAAATAGAGTAGTACCAACACCACACAATACCACACACCACCTACACCTAGAAACAGGCATACGCGACCTAGGATACAGGGATAGGAATGACACACACCCACAGTGGGGTTATTATAGACGGGAATTACACTGAGACGACATAGTTGGAGAGCTGAAGATCGGAACCAGGAGCAATGTGTCCTCTCCCTCCATCTCTCTCCTCTATAGGAGCTGAACGAAAGGTAAGACAATTAACATAGCACGTCGTTGGATACCCTGAAGAAAGACATACTTCCATGACACTCTCTCTCCCCACAGCGACAGATCTGGTACATTCACCGGAATAAAGAAGCTTCTTCTCCCTCCCAGCACCATTAAATGTTGATGTACGGTATCAAAAATATATAACAAGTATGGATGAATACATATTTCAGCTGAAACAGTAAAGCGCTATCATATTCACTCACATAGGCTACATATGCTGCTGTGTGGGTGGGTGCGTGCGTGTGTTTGAGGGATCCCATAAGGGATGCCAAACGTATTCCTGATACAGTGTGAGAAATGCATACATTTTTTGTATGTGTGCACACAGAGACGCGCAGCCATGCATTTCTCTTCCATCATTCCATTCCTCTCCTTTTCTAGTAGAGGCCTCCCTGGAGATAATGCCTTGCACTGGCAGGCCTGATCCAACACACAAACACGGACGCACACACACACATCGCAGCATTCTCTCTCACTCTCTCCCTTCCTTCGTCCGTCCCTCCCTCCATCCATCCATTCCTCTCTCCCTTCCAGTGGACACAGGGAGCTGCCAGTCATTCCAGCAGCAGCTCTTCTCTTCTTGTCAGACAATAGCTCTGCAGGATTTTCGACAATTCATGCCTCTTAAATACTGTATACTCATGCTCTGTAGCTCTCATTTGCATCCATTCATATTTCACGACAACTGCCCCCACAATAACAATACACTGCCACATTACTGACCACACTGAGTATGGAACAAAGTATCTGAAGAGTTACAGTGCCTTCAAAAATGATTCACACCCCTTGACTTTTTACAGACTGAATATGAAATTGATTACATTTACGTAGCCTACACATAATAACCCACACTGTCAAAGTGGAAAATACAGCCTCCCGGGTGGCGCAGTGGTTAAGGGCGCTGTACAGCAGCGCCAGCTGTGCCATCAGAGTCCCTGGGTTCGCGCCCAGGCTCTGTCGTAATCGGCCGCCGGTCCGTGGGGCGACGCACACAATTGGCCTAGTGTCGGGAGGGCTTGGTCGGTAGGGATGTCCTTGTCTCATCGCGCACCAGCGACTCCTGTGGCGGGCCGGGTGCAGTGCGCGCTAACCAAGGTTGCCAGGTGCACGGTGTACCCTCCGACACATTGGTGCGGCTGGCTTCCGGGTTGGATGCGCTGGTTGGGTTGTGTATCGGAGGACGCATGACTTTCAACCTTTGTCTCTCCCGAGCCCGTAGCGATGAGACAAGATAGTAGCTACTACAACAATTGGATACCACGAAATTGGGGGGAAAAAAAATAATAATAATTAAAAATTCAACAACAAAAAAAGTGGAAAATACGTTTGCAAATGAAAAGATGAAACTTGAGTCTTTGTTAAGGCAAGCCTAAAAAAGTACAGTAGTAAAAATGTTCTTAAACAAGTCACATAAGTTCTGGTCCCTCAGTAGAGCAGTGAATTTCAAACATAGATTCAACCAAAAAGACCAGGGAGCTTTTCCAAAGCCTCGCAAAGAGGCTGGGATGGGTAATAATAAAAAAAGAAGACATTGAATATCCCTTTGAGCATGGTCAAGTTATTAATTACACTTTGCATTGGGTATCAATACACCCAGTCACTACAAAGATACAGGCATCCTTCCTAACTCAGTGGCCGGAGAGGAAGGAAACTGCTCAGGGATTTCACCATGAGGCCAATGGTAACAGTTACATAGTTTAATGACTGTGATCTGAGAATTGATCAACAACATTGTAGTTACTCCACAATGCTAACCTAATTGACAGAGTGAAAAGAAGGAACCCTTTACAGAATACAAATATTCCAAAACATGCATCCTGTTTATAACATGGCGCTAAGGTAATACTACAAAAAAATGTGGCAAAGCAATTCACTTTTTGTCCTGAACACATTACTGAGTACCACTCTCCATATTTACAAGCAGTGGCTGGATCATGTTATGGGTATGCTTGGGGAGTTTTCAGGATAAAAAAATTTATGGAATGGAGCTAAGCATAGGCAAAATCCTAGAGGAAAGCCTGGTTCATTCTGCTCTCCGGAAAACAGAAAGGAAAATGCTGCACACTACTGCTCAGGCTCCCAGGTGATATTTATTTACAGTCATCATCAGGCATCCATATCCCATGTGGGGGTGGAAGGTCCTATATATAGGGGCAGTATTCAGTGACATCACTTCCTGAAACAGGAGGTAAAAAAATGTAGAACATAGTTTCATTCTGCTTTCCACCAGACACTGGGAAATGAATTCCCCTTTCAGCATAACAATAACCTCAATCACAAGGCCAGAAATACACTGGAGTAGCTTATCAAGATGACATTGAATGTTTCTGAGTGGCCTAGTTACAATTTTGACTTAAATCGTCTTGAAAATCTATGGCAAGACTTGAAAATGGCGGTCTAACAGCCAGCTTGAAGAACAAAAAAAAGAATGATGTGCAAATATTGTATAATCTAGGTGTGCAAAGCTCTTAGAGACTTAGCCAGAAAGACTCACCGATGGAATTGCTGCCGAAGGTGATTCTAACATTTGTGCAAAAAAAAATATGTTTTCACTTTGTCATTATGGGGTATATGTAGATGGGTGAGAAAAACGATCTATTTAATACATTTAGAATTTTGAACATAACAAAATGTGGAATAAGTCAAGGAGTATGAATACTTTCTGAAGGCACAGTATATGAGTCTATATTATATTAGTTAGGACTGTATTGCGGAAGTGCATTTATAGTGCACTTTAAATGCAAAGGAAATGTTCCTACATTCACGAATACTGCAATCATGTTAAATGCTCATTTCTATTGCGGTATAATGCAGATCTTCCTCGTTACTGATTTCATCTAGCCCCTAGTTATCAATTACAATGATTAATTTGAAATAAAATCAAGGTTTATTGGTTGTGTACACATGTATTTTTTTTATTTAACCTTTATTTAATTTAACACATTTTAACACATTTTAATTTAACACATTCTTATTTACATTGACAGCCTAACGGGGAACAGGGGGTTGAATGCTTTGTTCAGGGGCAGAACGACAGATTTTGACCTTGTCAGCTCGGGGATTCGATCCAGCAACCTTTCATTCACCTTTCAACACTCTAACCACTATGCTACCTGCTGCCACAAACATTTGCAGATGTTACTGCTGGTGCAGTGAAGTGCTTGTGTTTCTAGCTCCAACAGTGCAGTAATAGAAAAGAATACACACTATCAAAAAAGTTGAAAATTAACAAATATTAGAACGAGCTTATACATATATAATGGTGTGTTTAGACAGTATGGATAGTATATGAATAGAAAAGGTGTGTACAGCAGTAGTTAAATATAGGTTCCTGGATATTACGATGTATTGAGACATATCTTTATTATTTATATAAATAATATTGGTCTCTTTTTTAAAACTTGTAATATTCATTTACATGCAGACAATAATGTTATGTATGCCATAGGTGCCCAAAGTAAACTGCCTATTACTCAGGCCCAGAAGCTATGATATGCATATAATTGGTAGCATTGGATAGTAAACACTCTAAAGTTTCCAAAACTGTTACAATAATGTACAGTATGTGAGTATAATAGAACAGAAATGGCAGCTCACCTCTGATTACGATGGCTGGGAATGGGAATATAAAGGAGGTCCTCCCAGATTGCAGTTCCTAGGGCTTCCACTAGATGTCAACAGTCTTTAGAAAGAGTTTCCGGCTTGTTTTTTGAAAAATGAGCTAGAATTTGTAGTTTTTCTAAGTGGCTCCCATTTTGGCTGTAGTATTTGTTGCGCGTTCCGGTGAGGGCTTGCACTTCGTTATTTATCTCCGGTAATGGTCTCCGGTATTCTCCGTCTTAAATGTTATCGTTTATTTACATATTAGGGTACCTGAGGATTGATTAGGAATGTTGTTTGATATGTTTGGAAGAAGTTTATTGGTAACTTACGGGATTTATTTGTATGCATTTTGAACGAGGGAAACCGATGGATTACTGAGTCAAGCTCGCCAAAGAAACTTACTGTTTAGGGATATAAAGAAGGACTTTATCGAACAAAAGTACCATTTTTTATGTAGCTGGGACCCTTGTGATTGCAACCAGATGAAGATCTTCAAAGGTAAGTGATTTATTTTATCGCTATTTCTGACTTTCGTGATGCATCTGCTTGGTTGGAAAATGTATGTAATGCTTTTGTGTGCGGGGCGCTGTCCTCAGATAATCTCATGGTGTGCTTTTGCCATAAAGCCTTTTTGAAATCTGACGAAGTGGCTGGATTAACAAGAAATTAAGCTTTTAAATGATGTATGACACTTGTATTTTCATGAATTTGTCACTCTGCAATTTCCGAGGTGGGACGCTAGAGTCCCAATGACCCGTAAGAAGTTAATGGTTCTCCCATCGATCAGGTTCCCATCTATAAATATCTGGGCTTTTGGATTGACAAGGGGACAACGTTTAAAAAACATACTGATGAGTTAGCTAAAAAGCTAAGATTTAAAGTGGGCTTTGTTTTAGAAAAAGACCTTGCCTCTCCATAACACAGGAGGTTGGTGGCATCTTGATTGGGGAGGACGGGCCCGTGGTAATGGCTGGAGTGGAATGAGTGGTTTCCATGTGTTTGATGCCATTCCATTTGCTCTGTTCCAGACATTATTATGAGCTGTCTTCCCCTCAGCAGCCTCCACTGCTCCCTAAACAGCAGGAAATAGATTGTATCATCAACTTTCCTGCCAGTTCTTGACTATGGTGACACAATTTACCAGAATGCAGCAGCCACTACTCTTAACCTTTGGAAGCCGTCCACCTTAGTGCCCTTTGCTTTATCACAGGTGACAGTTTTAATACTCATCACTGCATCCTCTATCAAAAGGTTGGCTGGTCCTCATTAAAGTCCCGCAGATCACTTCATTATTTCCTTTTTGTTTACAAAGCTTTACTAAACAAGCTTTCGACCTAACTAACTTTGTTTTTGAAGTATAAAAACATGAGCTACCAAACCCGCCAATCAGTCATGGGTGAACATGGAGTACAGGAGGGGGCTGAGCACGCACCCCTGTGGGACCCCCATGTTGAGGATCAGCGTGGCGGAGGTGTTGGTCTGACAGCCTTGCGAGGGTTATCATGCTTAAATGACTTACTCACATTGGCCACGGAGAACCAGAGCACACACTTTATAACTGATTGTAAATAACAAACTGATAAATATGGACATTTTACAGTCTTTTTCCCTGAAATCAAACTGAAAGAAAGGTTATATATTTCCTGCTGTAAACAGCAAGTCTGAGTAAGAAGATGCGGACAAACCCAGTGGTCTGATAGTAATACACACAGCTCTGCTCTGAATGGCCATTTATAAATTTGGACAGCAGTTCACTGACCTATTACTAACAAGAGACACACACACACACAGACACACACTAATGAGGCGCAAAGTCACTGCCTTTCATCCAACCACTTATCTCCTGACCGACCGCACTTGACCACTTGAGCCTGATTAAACCACAGTTCACTAACGTTCAGACTTACTAACTACAGTCCACTGTACTTAGAGTAAGTAGAACTACATACCATACTGTAGGTTCAACATGGAGGACTTTTTACACTTGCTCTATCCTCTGTTCAAACTGGGGGGGAGTAAAAAATGTCAGCTCACAACCAAATGACCACTTTAAACAGAAGGGACAGACTCTTTACCTTTTTTTTAATTAAACAATTAAGCAAAATATACTTCAAAGCACACAGTGCTTCCAATAGGTCAACTCCAAGGAATTTTCAATGGCCCAGTGAAAATCAAATCCACAAAATACCCAGTACACACAAGCAGACCAACCCACAGACTCCTGCCTGAGCGAGTCAACCTTAATGTCTACGGCATGAGGGCGCGAGCCTCCATGTAGCCGTGATTTGTCTGTATCAGCACGTGGGCCTGTGTGACAACAAATGTAGTAGTCAGAATGGATCACAATTTGTAGTGAACTTTAAAGTAATTCACAGTGGGGATCGAAATGTATCATAATATAGTTATTTTAGAGTCCAAAACAGGGTCTATAAAAAATTGTTGGGCCATTCTGGTGATCATAATTTACATAGGCTTCCTAGGGCAGACCAGGGCTTTTGGCACCACTAGGTTATTAGGCAGTAGACGACCAGCAGAGCTCCTGACTTCATGCTCCAGCCGGGCACTGGGGGCCTGTTTAAGACAAAACCTTGGATCAGTTTTTAGTCACCCTACTATGGACTACAGCTGACCACTCCTAGTCAAGGGTTTCTATGGTGACTAGTCCAGCTTTGCATGAGAGAGCGAGAGAGCGAAAGAGAGAGATAGCGAATTGGAGAGACTTCTCTACCACATTGCCTCTCAAGACAAGTAGACCGTTCAAAATATAGTTGAATTACACAATATACGATGTTCCACGATATACGCTTGCTGTTATTCCAGAAAGCTCACCAGGCAGTATGTGGCTGAGCGATGAGAAGACCTTGATAATTTATTGTTAAAACGAGAGGCTGCCTGGATCTTTAACTTAAAGACCCTTGCTCCCTTCGGTCTCAAAGTAGACTTTGATCTGAAGCCATTTTTGTGACTTTGCCATTGTAATTGTTTGTAAGTTTGTGTAGTCAAATTAATTTATGATTGTATGCTATCCATTTGTTGTTTGTATGCTGTTCTTTGTATGCCATTTTAATATTTGATAGTTAACCAATGATATTAGGCCACTCTTGACCATGATTACAGACACCTGTGTCTTTTGACACTACATAAACGAGTCATCCCGCAGGGTTTGTGATTATACCCTGATGAAGACAGCTTGGCTGTCGAAACGTTGGTAATTACATTTTTTGCATCTGAGCTCCTAGAGTGTGCGGCTCTCTTTTATTTTCAAGTTTTCTAATCCGCTAGCCAGCACCTCGCCTAAATAGGTGGGTTTCTTTTTCTTCTAGATTGAGCGATGAGGAGAAACTGTATAGTTTTTTTTGTCCATTGTGAATTTCCGTTTGCATAATATTTAGATACCATGTGTTTACCAAATAAACCATGAGTGTTTGATGGTAGATTTAAGTTGTCTGTGTTTTTTTTGTTGTCACTGTTACTTTTTCACTATTATGATTTGCATGAGTTATGTTACGGGTCTCGTTTCCATCCCCCCTAGACTGCAGGGCCAAAGGGATTTGGAACAACGACACCTTGTCAGCTCGGGAATATGAAATTGCAACCTTTCGGTTACTGGTCCAATGCTCTAACCACTAGGCTACCCTGCCGCCCCAAACACACATCTATAATTCTTTGCTAGGTAAAGCCCCACCTTATCTCAGCTCACTGGTCACCGTAGCAGCACCCACCCGTAGCAGGTATATTTCACTGGTCATCCCCAAAGCCAACTCCTCTTTGGCCGCCTTTCCTTCCAGTTCCCTGCTGCCAATGACTGGAACTAATTGCAAAAATCACTGAAGCTGGAGTCGTATAGCTCCCTCACTAACTTTAAGCATCAGCTGTCAGAGCAGCTTACCGATCATTGCACCTGTACACAGCCCATCTGTAAATAGCCCACCCAACTACCTCATCCCACATGTTTTTTTTTCTTTAAATTTGTGCATTTATTTATTTTTATGTTATATATTTTTTTACTGCTCTAGGGATATAATTGTTTTATTTACTATTATGTATTGATTTTTATCTTAAAATAATTCATTGTTAATGCAATGCGCACTGCAGAGAACACCGGAAGAATTATCACTGAATTATTGTAATGTTTGTTTGTGTCAATTAATCCCGTAAGAGATGGGTTGCCAGCTGGCGATTTGACACGAAAAGAAAACGATATTCATGAATTCATACATACACTGCTGTCTATTACACCGTCAACATTTAACTTTACATGTTTGAACGACATGACATTCTGATTTGAGAGGAAATATACTATACTTGTGCTGAAAAATATCTTAACCTTGACTGCTTTGTTCTCTTGTTTCTTTACAATGCTTTAAAAAATGCTTTTGGTCGCTCTGATAAAATACTTTGTTTTACATTTGAGTTCTGAAACTATTCCAGGTTGGATTATCATGGGAGGGAACGTACTTCCTCTCCTTTTGGTCTCCTTTTGGTCTTAGGCACTCCAGGCTAGAACTGACTGTTTATTCAAAATATATTTGTTCTGGCTGTCGGAACTAACACCAGTAAACCAAAAACGGGTGTTTAGTGATACCTCTTCACAGGGTCCCTCGCCCACTATTCTAATCTCTCCCGTGAGTACCGCTTTGTGAATGAGCTGAAGACCTTGATCTAGGCCCAGTCACTG
Organism: Oncorhynchus nerka; assembly: GCF_034236695.1. Lineage (NCBI taxonomy): Eukaryota > Metazoa > Chordata > Actinopteri > Salmoniformes > Salmonidae > Oncorhynchus > Oncorhynchus nerka. The sequence continues at coordinate 43,740,101 of NC_088412.1, read as the reverse complement.
CAGCGAGAGGTACACTGACCTGGCCACTGTAGACAACAGACATTATCGTAGACAGGGGTTACAATATGATGTTATGAACAGCTGCAAGGGGTCTATGGTAGGCAGTCACTGGAGTGATGGCGAAACAAGTAACACAGAGTCCTGTGTGGTCATGACGAAATGTCTGACAGCAGATATTCCAGTGAACATTTATTCATCAGCTACGATGGTGAGAATCAATTCGTATTTTCTGCTCTCAAAAGCTACAATCACCCAGACACTTTTACAATTGAGCGCTTATTCATACTGATTTATAAAAACACAACAGTATTTAAACTGCTTATCCAGCATTCACAAACCATTTAAGGGGGACAAATGTAAAGTCTGGATTGTGCTGTACATACTTTCTCACATACAGCTCAACTACAGCAGAATAATGTTTACATAGGAGAGGCTATGGGCTGCAGAGCGGTTGAAAGCTACTGCAGTGCAGAGACAACCACACAGACCTGGCCAGCGTGAGTAACCAGGATGAGAACGACGAGATAGCTGGTGACCCGGTGGTGTGGATTAGCCTGTACAGGACGTGGTCAAACTGGATCGAGTGACAACCCCAGTAACGGACTATTCTGGCCACTGGGCGGAGAACTGTGTCGCATTTGGCATCAAGGGCAGATGGGTACTGTGACACCGAAAAGGCCTTATTTTGCTGCGGGGGTGAGTGATCTCCTCTACAGTGAGAAACCGGGCTTTCCTCCAAAACGCAAAATAAATATACTCCTTTACAGAATATTAAGCATAGATAATCTCCCCCTGTAACACGAAATGGCTTAATGCCATAGATTAAAATCAAACACAACCTTTATCTGACTAATATGATGTGCTAAAAGATCAATCATATTCCACAAATCATGGTGGTTAATTCATTCCATTTGATGCCATTTCAATTAATTCCATTTAAAACATTCCAAAAACCAAGAGGCAACTAGGCGGCAGGGTAGCCTAGTGGTTAGAGCGTTGGACTAGTAACCGGAAGGTTGCAAGTTCAAATCTCAGAGCTGACAAGGTACAAATCTGTCGTTCTGCCCCTGAACAGGCAGTTAACCCACTGTTCCTAGGCCGTCATTGTAAATAAGAATTTGTTCTTAACTGACTTGCCTGGTTAAATAAAGGTAAAATAATAATAATAAATAAAATAAAATAAATGAGAGTGGAGCTGACCCCAGACTCTGATCTGGAACTGAATGATCCTGCTGTGAAGGAGGCCATCTTACAGCAGGCAAGTCTCAACCTCTTTATCAACGGCCAGCTAACTAAGAACACATGCAGTCACTTTAAATAAAATAAGTGTCCAGTATATAGACAGAGTAGACCTACAGTATAAAACGATTGGAAGTCACTGAATCCTCATACAGGGCTCAGACATCAATATCATTTTATTGAAATGGTGTGGAAACAATGTTGATTCAACCAGTGTAAGATGTAATTAGACACTCCTTCTGTTGTTCAGATAAATATGACACTGGAAGATAAAGGGAAGACTGGTATCTGTATAGACACCAGTTGTTTCCCACATGATGATTGTATAAGGATCCATTGTTACTGTGGTACAGTCTCTATTATTACAACTATAAACTGAAAATACATATGGTGAAAATATATGAAACGGGTAATATTCTTTGATGAGGTAAATAGTTTCCACATTTCAACAACAAAAAATATACGCCACCGTTCAAAAGTTTGGGGTCACTTAGAAATATCCTTGTTTTTGAAAGAACAACTTTTTTTTGTCCATTAAAATAACATCAAATTGATCAGAGATACAGTGTAGATGTAAATTACTTTTGTAGCTGTAAATGGCATTATTGATATGGACAGGCGTACAGAGGCAATTATCAGCAACCAACCAAGTTTATCATTTTAAAAGGCTAATAGCTCATTAGAAAACCCTTTTCCAATTGTTAGCACAGCTAAAAACTGTTTCTCTGTCCAGTGTCTGTGTTTTTTTGCCCATCTTAATCTTTTCTTTTTATTGGCCAGTCTGAGATATGGCTTTTTCTTTGCAACTGCCTAGAAGGCCAGCATCCCGGAGTCGCCTCTTCACTGTTGACGTTGAGACTGGACAGAGGAACTCTGCCTAGAAGGCCAGCATCCCGGAGTCGCCTCTTCACTGTTGATGTTGAGACTGGTGTTTTGCGGGTACTATTTAATGAAGCTGCCAGTTGAGGACTTGTGAGGTGTCTGTTTCTCAAACTAGACACTCTAATGTACTCATCCTCTTGCTCAGTTACACACTTGGGCCTCCCACTCCTCATTCTATTCTGGTTAGGGCCAGTTTGCGCTATTCTGTGAAGGGAGTAGTACACAGCGTTGTACCAGATCTTCAGTTTCTTGGCAATTTCTCGCATGGAATAGCCTTCATTTCTCAGAACAAGCATAGTCTGACGAGTTTCAGAAGTAAGTTCTTTGTTTCTGGCCATTTTGAGCCTGTAATCGAACCCACACATGCTGATGCTCCAGATACTCAACTAGTCTAAAGAAGGCCCGTTTTAATGCTTCTTTAATCAGCACAACAGTTTTCAGCTGTGCTAACATAATTGCAAAGGGGTTTTCTAATGATCAGTTAGCTTTTTAAAATTATGAACTTGGATTAGCTAACACAACGTGCCATTGGGACATAGGAATGATGGTTGCTGATAATGGGTCTCTGTACGCCTATGTAGATATTCCATATCAAATCTGCTGTTTCCAGCTACAATAGTCATTTACAATGTCTACACTGTATTTCTGATAAATTTTATGTTTTTTTTAATGGACAAAAAATGTGCTTTTCTTTCAAAAACAAGAACATTTCTAAGGACCCCAAACTTTTGAACGGTAGTGTAGATGTGATCATGCTGAATCAACATGGTAAACTGATTCAATTTTTTTTTTAAGTAATCAATATAAGTGCATTTAATTTAACCTAAATCCAATGACATGGTGATATTGTTTGGTGGTTTTACGTTTTCTTTTTACCTTTACTTAACTAGGCAAATGAGTTAAGAACAAATTACTATTTTGAATAACGTCTAGGAACAGTGGGTTAACTGCCTTGTTCAGGGGCAGAACAACAGATTTTTACCTTGTCAGCTCAGGGATTCGATCTCGCAATCTTTTGGTTATTAGTCCAACGCTCTAACCACTAGGCTGGCTACCTGCCGTTAGTTGACAACTCAATCAAATGTAAATCAAAACTAGACATTGAACTGATGTCTGTGCCCAATGGGTATATACACGATGATTATGCAATGTAGTCTTTCTTTTTTTGGTCATTTCACAGATGCTCTTATGCAGAGCGACTTACAGTAGTGAGTGCATACATTTTCATACTGATGTGAGTCGAACCAATAAACCTGCCGTTGCAAGCACCATGCTCTACCAACTGAGCGACATGGGACAAGTAAGTTACAATTAACTTGAGAATCGCGTTCTCAGCTCAAACAATGAGGACAGTTGATTTATAGACAAAGGAGTAAAGGGTAACAGTTAATTTATTTGAATTAATAATGAATAGCAGAGAAGTATTCCCCTGAGTGAGCTCTATTCACATTGCTACAATTAATAGTCAGCAGTTTTAAGGTAGCCACACACATACACAGCACGCTGCCTTTGTTAAGTTGAGAGTGTTTGTCTGAACGTGGTTCCAGCTGAGAGGGGTTCAAATCCGATTGAGTCGATATCACTGGAGAATTGGGCAAGCAACACAAAGCCTATAGGGACCGTCTCTCCTTCCCTGTCTGTCTGCAGCCATGAGTTGAAATAGAATTGAATAATCTGAATCCTCACTGGTGAATGTTCACCAACTCAATACTCACTGTATCGTTAAATCCCCACACATTGCATTCAGATACACCGGGGTTAGGCAGGGTATTACCATCTCTAAGTTAAAAGTAATATGCCAAAATACCCCTAGAAAGGATCAAAAAAGTATACCACATTGGGTGGGGAGGTATTAGGTAGAGCTGGGTCCAAATAGCATTTATTTTCTTTCAAATACTTTGGGTGCGTTCATTTCGAAAGATAACAAATACTATCTGGACCCAGGTCAGGGTGCAAGGCTAGAGTGTGGGGAGTGAGTTGGCCTGGGGTGGTGTTAGGGAAAGCCGTGTCGTCATTGTGATACAGTATATGTGTCAGTGTGTGTCGTCCAGCCCAGCCCAGTGTGCGTCCAGCCCCCATGTCAGCAGTCCCAGCCCCACTCATACATCATGCAGGTCGTTAGCAGAGGATCAGCCTGGACCTTTGGCCGCGGCACCACGGAGCACCGCCGACAGAGCACAGTGAAAGCCCCAGGCTCTGTCACTCAGTGTCACTTATACGACTATTTATCTGCTCTATCTGCCTTTGGCCCCACTGTCTCTCTGCCTCGGGGTCACTCTCACACACACACACACACACATGCATCCTCTCTGTCGTACTGGGATCCTAATGAATAATGGATGAGGCTGTACTCAGCGTTCAGATATTAATGGGGCTGAAAATAACAGGGAGGACCATCCTTTGTGCTGGCAGCCATACTGCTCTGACTTACAAGATCTCTCTTCCTCTTCCTCTTCCTCCTCTTTCTCTGCCGTGCTGATCAGACTGCCTCACAGGATCTCTCCTCTTTCTGCTTTTCCTGTGCCTGTCGGGCTGGACACTAATTCACACTGGCATGCTCTGCCCCCTTCTCTCACCTCTGTGCCTCTCACTCCTCTAACCCTCTCTCCTCCCATATCCATGTCTCACCCCTCTCCCTCTCAATTTCTTCTCTCTCTCTCCTCTTACTCCTTCCCTCTCCCCAAATCATATCTCACCGTCATGCACTTTTTTTCCCAGCCAGATAATGTAGACTTACTCTTCTCCACATCCTCAGGGTTGTCACAGTGAGGTCAGGGTTCATTGAATTTAGTTTTACAGGAGATATGAAAAGAGAAATGAAAAGCTGGCCAGGGCTATCGATAAGTTGGCCATTGTCTGGCCTCTCTCGGTTTCTCTTTCTCTCATTCAAGGATGTTGCAATGGGTCATTGTCCTGTCTTTCTTCCAACTCCTCCATGATCTGTCCATCTTGGCCAGAGAGAGCATCGTTGCCAGAATGCTTTAGTGGTGAAGCCTAAAAAGTAGAGTTTGTCATTGTTCTCACTGTCACTTTGAACCAGGATAGGCTGGGGGTTGCATGTTCCAGGATGGGTCTGCCAGTTAACTCCCGCATGGCAGAGAGTGAGGCCTGGCCCTCTGTCTCTCTCCCTAACTCTTTGTCTTACAACCAGGCCAAAAAGCACAGACGAGTGGGCACAGCCTGGCTAACCCTAGCCTGGGTGCCAGTCTGGTTTCTGCTCTCAATAATGGCACACCGTTGTCACATTTGGCAAGTTACCGACAGGTTGGCTAAAGCAGGAATAGATTAGCACCAAAAGATACAGTATCTACACACTACAGGTGAAAATCATTCACTTTTAAAGTCTCTTGCAGGAGAAATTCAGTTCACAAATTCTTGTCTTTGAGAAAACATTATTGAGACAGAGAATTCAATAATTTTGAGACAATTTGCACAGAAAGCTCATTAGGCTTCTTTCCCCAATTCTGCATGTTGTCTGATTGTTCTTTGTCAAGGTGACACAAAATGGATGTCCAGTCATCGACCTGTCTCTGAATTAGGCATTAAAAAGTCGGAAATAGGCCTACAATAAGTTTCCGTTTGTTTTCTATTGGGTGAATAGGTTTTGAGCATTGAAGGAAAAAACTAGTGTCTTTAAAAATATATTTTAAATAAGAAGCCGAGTATATTTTCCAAAGTTAAAATGGCACAATTTTTGTCTCGGATGGGAATACATTTCAGTTAATTACGTGCAAAACCCCTCACGCACACATCTCTCATCCACCGCCATCTCCGTGAGGACAAAGAAAAAAAAACAAAGGAGAGAGAAAAACAAACATAAAAAAAATGTAAAATAAAGATACCAGCTCAGCTGAAGCGGCGGCATCGTAGCGTCTAATCAGCCCGTTTGCCTGTGCCTTCAGTGTGAGCGAGCCGCATCGTGGCGCTTCCCTCTGATCAGTGCGCTCCCCCATCGCGCTCGCTCCCGCCCATGAGCTGCGGGTCAGTATTTGGTGAGTAGGCTGTCGCCTTTATACCCACAACCTTCACCCTCATTACCATGCAGTGGAAGTGTGTGTGTGGCAGGGAAAATGCACCCCAGGACTAGCCTAGAGGGGCACTAGGATTCATGGCCTCTGCTGGGATGCGGAGTGCAACAGTGGGGGGCTGCTGTTACTGTGTGTGTGTGTGTGTGTGTGTGTGTGTGTGTGTGTGTGTGTGTGTGTGTGTGTGTGTGTGTGTGTGTGTCAGGGAAAATGCACCCCAGGACTAGCCTAGAGGGGCACGCAGATGCATGGCCTCCGCTGGGATGCGGAGTGCAACTATAGGGTTTCTAACGGTGGGGGACTGCTGTTGCTCTGTGTGTGTGTGTGCTTGTGTCAAAGAGACAAGAGAAGCATCAAGTGACTCCTGTGTGCCTCAAGGTCACAGAGAGAGAGGTAGCGGGTGTGTCTCTGCTGAGCCACGTTGCGTTGCGGGGTAAACAACAAACTGAGCCTGTTAGATCTCATCACCCTCATCGCAATCCTCATCAAAACGCTGCGTTATGCTGATTTGTTATGGAGAGGAGAGGATGTTTGCTTCTCTGCGCTGAACTTTCTTCTGGTTGTGCTGTGAGAGGGGTGGAGTGACGGCCTGTCACAGAGTGCATGTGTGTGTGTGAGCATGTGTGTTTATGGACAGAGTGCAGTGAGTGTGTTGAACTCTGAGGGATTGAGGCTGTACATAGTGATCATTAGGTCTCTGTTTGCTAATATTGGCCTTTATATAACTTCAACCAACACTTTTCCATCTTCGTTCATTATCATTAATGTATATTTCACTCATTTCACAATGCATATTTACTCAGCGTAGAACAAAATGTTAGATGTGCAGTGAAATGATCAAGTTCACACTGTCTATTTATTATGTTGTGTCAAAACAACTTCTCACAACCACTTCCAACTGCATCATGCACAACACTGAGTTAAAGGAGAAATCTATATATTTTCTGTAAATTATATAATAGAAGGGTCCAGACACTTTTGTTTTGATTTCACTTGTTTTTGACACAAAAAAACTATTGTGCAGTTCGGGGGCTCTGAAAAAACAAATGAACAAATGCTCCAAAAACACTCCAATACATCCTTTGAAAAATGGAAACGCTGTCAGTATAGTGATGCTTTAGATGTTGTACACATGAAATTTTGTCATTCGGAACTTTGTCCGCAATGTTATATTCGAATTTGTGAGACTCAAGCAGTTTCCCCTATCCAGTTGTTCCATGTTCCATGTAGCTTGCTGCTACAGGAAAGTGACAAAATAAAGGAAATACCAAGAGATTAGATCTTAACACGGCGTTGGGCCACCACAAAGCGCCAGAACAGCTTCAATGCTCCTTAGCCTAGATTCTACAAGTGTCTGGAACTTCCTGTGTGGAAGCACCTGCTTTTAATACGTTGTAGCCCTAATTTACTAAAGTGTTGCCTTTTATATTGGCAATTACCTGTAGAATGGACAGAGAGGTATCGCTCGAGTCGCAAGAAAATGGAATATAACATTGCGGAAAAAGTTCAGAATGACACAATTTCATGTGTACAAGATATAAAGACCTGCATCACTATACTGAGAGCTTTTCAGTTTCTAAAAGGACGCATTTGGGTGTTTTTGGAGCATTCATTCATGTTCTTTCAGAGCGAACATTCTGCCCACCAAGGACGAGGAAATTAATCACTGGTTGGGGATAAGTTTCTCAAAAACAAGTGAAATAGCAAACTAATTGTCTCAGGACGCTTCTATGACATGTACATCAAAAATAGAGCTTTGGTTGTAAAAAGAAAAAAAGAAGCTAAGTTCACCTTTAACATAGTGCCCCAGGTCCTGCCTTTCAATTGCCCTTGTCTTAACTTCTTAACTGAGCATGTTCCATTAAGTGTGGCTTGATGTTATTGATCAAATATAGTGAAACCTTTCAGCAGCAAACAATCACTACAGTAAAATGTCCTCTCTCTCTCTCTTCACACACACACATCCGCACACACATAGAAAGAGACGGTAAAGCAGCTACGGAAAGTGTTGAAGCCAGGAAAAGGGTGTTAATTGGAGTTTGGGGGTGAAGGTAGTGTATGTCAGGCCCATAAGCACAGATCTAGGATCATCTTACTGTAACTGGAGGCTCAGCTGTAAGTGCAGGCTCAGCCCTGTGTGGCATGAAATAAAATACAATAAAAAAAATTGCCCATGCGCCGAAATACAACAGGAAATGCTTACTTACAAGCCCTTAACTAACAATGCAGTTTTAATGAAAATAAGAGTTAAGAAATATAATTACAAAATAAACTAAAGTGCAACATAAAAGAGCAATAAAATAATAATAACAAAGAGGCTATATACAGTTACCGATTAGTCGAGGTAATATGTACATGTAGGTAGGGGTAAAGTGATTACGCATGGATAATAGAAAATAAACAGTGAGTAGCAGCAGCATAAAAGGGGGTTTAATGCAAATAATCCTGGTACCATTTGATGACCTATTCAGGGGTCTTATGGCTTGGGGGTAGAAGCTGTTAGGAAGTCTTTTGAACCTAGATTTGGCGCTCCGGTACCACATGCCGTGAGGTAGCAGGGAGAACAGTCTATGACTAGGGTGGCTGGAGTCTTGGACAAATTTTAGGGCCTTCCTCTGACACCTCCAGGCATAGAGGTTCTAGATGGCAGGAAGCTTGGCCCCACTACCCTCTATAGCGCCCTACAGTCAGAGGCAGAGCAGTTGCCATACCAGGCGATGATGCAACCAGTGCTCTCGGTGGTGTAGCTGTAGAACTGTTTGAGGATCCATGCCAAGTCTTTTCAGTCTCTTGAGGGGGAATAGGCGTTGTTGTGCCCTCTTCGCGACTGTCTTGGTGTTTGGACCATCATAGTTTGTTGGTGATTTGGACACCAAGGAACTTGAAGCTCTCATTCTGCTCCACTACAACTCTTTCAATGAGAATGGGAGCGTGCTCGGCCCTCCTTTTCCTGTAGTCCACGATCATCTCCTTGATCACATTGAAGGAGAGGTTGTTGTCCTGGCACCACACTTCCAGGTCTCTGACCTCTTTCCTATAGGCTGTCTCATTGTTGTTGGTGATCAGGCCTGTTGTCGTTTGCAAACTTAATGAGGGTGTTGGAGTCGTAAGTCGCCATGCAGTCATGAGTGAACAGGGAGTACAGGAGGGGACTAAGCACGCACTCCCGAGGGGCCCCCGTGTTGAGGATCAGCGTGGCAGATGTGTTGTTGCCTACCCTCACCACCGGGCCAGCCCGTCAGGCAGTCCAGGATCCAGTTACAGAGGGAGGTGTTTAGTCCCAGGGTCCTTAGCGTAGTGATGAGCTTTAAGGGTGCTATGGTGTTGAACGCTGAGCTGTAGTCAATGAACAACATTTTCACGTACAGTGGGGCTAAAAAGTATTTAGTCAGCCACCAATTGTGCAAGTTCTCCCACTTAAAAATATGAGAGAGGCCTGTAATTTTCATCATAGGTACACTTCACCTATGACAGACAAAATGAGAAAAAAAATCCAGAAAATCACATTGTAGGATTTTTAATTAATTTATTTGCAAATTATGGTGGAAAATAAGTATTTGGTCACCTACAAACAAGCAAGATTTCTGGCTCTCACAGACCTGTGAGAGGCTTCTTTAAGAGGCTCCTCTATCCTCCACTCGTTACCTGTATTAATGGCACCTGTTTGAACTTGTTATCAGTATAAAAGACACCTGTCCACAACCTCAAACAGTCACACTCCAAACTCCACTATGGCCAAGACCAAAGAGCTGTCAAAGGACACCAGAAACAAAATTGTAGACCTGCACCAGGCTGGGAAGACTGAATAGGTAAGCAGCTTGGTTTGAAGAAATCAACTGTGGGAGCAATTATTAGGAAATGGAAGACATACAAGACCACTGATAATCTACCTCGATCTGGGGCTCCACACAAGATCTCACCCCGTGGGGTCAAAATGATCACAAGAACGGTGAGCAAAGATCCCAGAACCACACGGGGGGACCTTGTGAATGACCCGCAGAGAGCTGGGACCAAAGTAACAAAGCCTACCATCAGTAACACACTACACCGCCAGGGACTCAAATCTTGCAGTGCCAGACGTGTCCCCCTGCTTAAGCCAGCCATGTCCAGGCCTGTCTGAAGTTTGCTAGAGAGCATTTGGATGATCCAGAAGAAGATTGGGAGACTGTCATATGGTCAGATGAAACCAAAATAGAACTTTTTGGTAAAAACTCAACTCGTCGTGTTTGGAGGACAAAGAATGCTGAGTTTCATCCAAAGAACACCATACCTACTGTGAAGCATGGGGGTGGAAACATCATGCTTTGGGGCTGTTTTTCTGCAAAGGGACCAGGACGACTGATCCATGTAAAGGAAAGAATGAATGGGGCCATGTATCGTGAGATTTTGAGTGAAAACCCCCTTCCATCAGCAAAGGACTTGAAGATGAAACGTGGATGGGTCTTTCAGCATGACAATGATCCCAAACACACCGCCCGGGCAACAAAGGAGTGGCTTCGTAAGAAGCATTTCAAGGTCCTGGAGTAGCCTAGCCAGTCTCCAGATCTCAACCCCATAGAAAGTCTTTGGAGGGAGTTGAAAGTCTGTGTTGCCCAGCAACAGCCCCAAAACATCACTGCTCTAGAGGAGATCTGCATGGAGGAATGGGCCAAAATACCAGCAACAGTGTGTGAAAACCTTGTGAAGACTTACAGAAAACGTTTGACCTCTGTCATTGCCAACAAAGGGTATATGACAAAGTATTGAGATAAACTTTTGTTATTGACCAAATACTTATTTTCCACCATAATTTGCAAATAAATTCATTAAAAAATCCTACAATGTGATTTTCTGGATTTTCTTCCCTCATTTTGTCTGTCATAGTTGAAGTGTACCTATGATGAAAATTACAGGCCTCTCATCTTTTTAAGTGAGATCTTGCACAATTGGTGGCTGACTAAATACTTTTTTGCCCCACTGTATGTGTTCCTTTTGTCCAGTTGGGAAAGGGTAGTGTTGAGTGCAATAGAGATTGCGTCATCTGTGGATCTGTTGGGGCGGTATGCAAATTGGAGTGGGTCTAGGGTTTCTGAGATGATGGTGTTGATGTGAGCCATGAACAGCCTTTCAAATCACATCATGACTACAGATGTGAGTGCTACAGGTCGGTAGTCATATAGGCAGGTTACCTTGGTGTTCTTGGGCACAGGGACTGTGGTTGTCTGCTTGAAACATGTAGGTATTACAGACTCGGCCAAGGACAGGTTGAAAATGTCAGTGAAGACACTTACCAGTTGGTCAACGCATGCTCGGAGTACAAGTCCTGGTAATCTGTCTGGTCCTGCATCCTTGTGAATGTTGACCTGTTTAAAGGTTGGCTACGGCGAGCGTGATCACAGTTGTCCGGAACAGCTGGTGCTCTCATGCATGCTTCAGTGTCATTTATCTTGTCTGGTAGGCTTGTGTCACTGGGCAGCTCACGGCTGGGCTTCCCTTTGTAGTTCGTAATCATTTGTAAGACCTGCCACATCCGACGAGTGTCGAAGTGTAGTAGGATTCAATCTTAGTCCTGTATTTACGCTTTGCCTGTTGGTTCGTCTGAGGGCATAGCGGGTTTTCTTATAAGCGTCTGAGTTAGAGCTCTACCCTTTAGCTCAGTGCGGATATTGCCTTTAATCCATGGCTTCTGGTTGGGGTATGTACGTATGGTCACTGTGGGTACAACCTCATCGATGCGATTATTGACGAACCCGGTGACTGATGTGGTATATTCCTAAATGCCATTGGATGAGTCCCGGAATATATTCCAATCTGTGCTAGCAAAACAGTCCTGTAGCTTAGCATCTACATCATCTGACCACTTCCGTATTAAGCGAGTCACTGGTACTTCCTGCTTTCGTTTTTGCAGGAATCAATAGTTTATTCCCCCTCTTGTTGGACATGTAACATGCAGGTAGAAATTAGGTCAAATGGATTTAAGTTGCCCTGGCCACTAGGGGCGCCACCTCTGGATGAGCATTTTCTTGTTTGCTAATTTGGCTTTATACAGCTTGTTGAGTGTGGTTTGTGGTGGTAAATAGACAGCTACGAAAAATATAGACAAACTCTCAGGAGTGCAAAACCTCGAGACTTCCTTAATATTCGATTTTGTGCATCAGCTGATATTGACAAATAGACACAGACCGCCACCCCTTGTCTTTTCGGGTGCAGCTGTTCTGTCTTGCCGATGCATGGAAAAACCAGCCAACTGTATATAATCCATGTTGTTGTTCAGCCACGACTCAACGAAACATAAGATATTACAGTTTTTAATGTCCCGTTGGTAGGATAGTCTTGAACAGAGCTCATCCAGTTAATTCTCCAATGATTGCACGTTGGCCAATAAGACGGATGGTCGAGGCGGGTTACTCACTCGCCACCAAATTCTCACAAGGCACCACGACCTGCGTCCCCTGTATCGGCGTCTTCTCTTCATGCGAATTATGGGGATTTGGGCCTGGTCGCGTATCTCGAGGAAATCCTTTGCGTCCGACTCGTTAAAGAAAATTAATCCACTGTTCTGATATCCAGAAGCTATTTTAGGTCGTAAGAGACGGTGGCAGAAACATTCTGTACAAAATAAGTTACAAACAACACGAAAAAAAAACACAAAAATAGCTAGGAGCCCATAAAACAGCAGCCATCTCCTACGGCGCCACTGGGAGTGGTTTAGTTTACTGGAGATCATAACATAGTTACAAGGGTACTAAAGCAGGACCTTGAATTAGAGTTGGACAGTGTGGAGAAATTAGTAGGTTTGTTGTGCATGACATTTTAGTCAGTGAAAGCAACATATTTCGTCAAAAGCTCCGTTGTTCCTCCAGAGTAAACAAATAAAGACGCATTAAATTCAATCCATTTTCATTCCTGTTTACAGTCCAACTGTTACATGGATTTCAGATTTTGCATTTGATTGTGATGTCACCGGTGTATGTAGCCATTCTCTTTGAGTGTCTGCCTCCTCGGTCTTCCTCTGACTAACCTCCCTACATCTTTGAACATAGGTCTTTAGGGCCATGGTAAGTCAGACTGACAGAAGTGGTTATTTTGGGACAGCTCAATAGCCAGTTTACGAGCCAACTACTTATTTTCTAAACCCAGACACGTGACAGTGACAGTGAAGGAAATTCTTTAGGAAGTCTGGCATACAGGCTGAAATATAGGAGGCCTAAGGAGGCCGTAAAACTGCCTGATGGTAATAACCAAGGTTAATTATAGCTTTATGTTTTTATTTATATTAGTTTTAAGATTTTTTTTATTTGAAATTCATTTTAGTTTCAGTTAGTTTAGGCCGTCATTGTAAATAAGAATTTGTTCTTAACAACTTGTCTTGTTAAATAAAAATAAATAAAATAAAAAAGTTTTCAGATCTGGTTTTCTGGTTTTTATTTAGTTTAAGTTTTCAAAAAAAAAATATATATATATATATTTAAAAAAATATATGTGTTTTACATTAACCTTTTTTTTTCTCCCCAATTTCATGGTATCCAATTGGTAGTTACAGTCTTGTCTCAATACTACAACTCCCCTACGGACACGGGAGAGGAGAAGGTCGAGAGCCATGCGTCCTCCGAAACACGTCCTGCCAAGCCGCACTACTTCTTGACACACTGATCGCTTAACGCGGAAGCCAGCCGCACCAATGTGTCGGAGGAAACACCGTCCAACTGACGACAGAAGTCAGCTTGCAGGTGCTTGGCCCACTACAAGGAGTCACTAAAGCAAGTTGAAACCCTCCCCTAACCCGGACGACGCTGGGCCAATTGTGCACCGCCTCATGGGTCATGGCTGTAGTGACGCCTCAGCACTGCGATGCGCCACTCGGGAGGCTCTATTTCATTTTTATGTGATTTATCTTCCGTTTAGTTTTAGTGTTAGCGATAGAAAGAAGCCGATGCATCGGAGGCTAGCCATTTGTGTTTAGGTTTTTCCTGTCACTTCTTGCAACTGCGGGTCAGTAATGCATAAGGTGATGGGTTAGGTCATAGGTTAGATTAGGTTTAAAGGTAGACTCAGCGAGAGGACGTATATGCACAAAGCAAACAGTAGTAATGGGTCAATTTCCATAACAACCAGAGGGGTATACTATGATACATGCTAGATCTACTCAGAGTTTTCTAAAGCTAGCCAGCTTCAGTTAGCTTCACATTCCAGCTGAGGCTAGTTGAATGCCGAACTCTTCATTGGAGACAATGCTGCAACATCAAGCCATGGGAGTGTCAGTTCCACATTTTTATTTGTGCCGAAATCAAAGTGAAAGAAAAGTTATTTAGCAAATTCAGCAGGCTATGGTGTGAAATTAGTTTTTAGAAGTGCAGTCTTTATTTTAGATTCCATCTTTGGTGTGCTTATCAATGCACAAGCACCTTTTTTCCCCAATCCTATCGATAAAATCATTGTATTAAGTCATAGAAACGTTTTATTGTGCCTGAAGTTTCAAATGCATTCTGTCATTACTACATGTATAATGTGATAAGTAGTCATGTAAAAATACCGAACAAACAATTTTTTTGTATTAATAAAATATTTGATCAGTCATCTTTCTCAAATGGAAGATGACGCATCTTTGCAAGAGGCAGGGAATCTGATTTCATTGGTCCTCAACTCGCGGCTCAGACATAAATGGAGTTAGCCTTGAGTTATCCTGCCCTGGAGCAGGTTAGTCCTGATAAAAATGGCTGGTATAGTAATGTGCCTGGCTAAAAGGTGAGCCATTTGAGAGGTACTGGTTATCAAATAAAATAACATTTTATTGGTCACATACACATGGTTAGCAGATGTTATTGTGAGTGCACCAAAATGCTTGTGCTTCTAGTTCCAACAGTGCAGCAATATCTACCATGTACAATTCCAAAACAACTACATAAAACACACAAATCTAAGTAAAGGAATGGAATAAGAATATATACATATAAATATATGGATGAGCAATGATAGTTGAACGAGTTGAAGTCAGAGTTGACCAAAGTTACCTGTAGTACAGGGCTCAGGAGCATTGAAGGGCGGGCCTAAACTTCTCCACTGTTTTGGTCCCGTAGCTACTACGTTAAAGTGTGTTGCCTTCTTGGGATAACATTTTTGACTGCATGAACGTTGCAAAAATGATATGATCAAAGGTCATGAACCGTCTAGTCGGTTGCTTTAGACCCCCCCCCCTAACTATTTTAGTTAGTTGTGGAGTCAAAGATAATAGTTTTAGTTTTCAAACTGATTTTTTATTATTTTATTTCAGTGAACTAATAATTGTTTTCATGATTAGTTTAAGTTTTAGTTTACTATAATAACTGTGCTGGACACATGACGTTAAAGTCACCTGTAAGAGGCCAGAAATTAAATCAAACACTTAGATTTTATCCTGATTTCTCAAAACATAGTGTTTTTATTCAAAATGACCTCAATTGAAAGCCAAACAGAAACCAACATCCCCAAAATCCATGGTGTCCTTATCTTAGACTTACTGTCTCTCCTGACTGATCAACAGAAAGTGGGTTTGGGGTGAGTAAAGTCTCCCCCAGGAAGTGAAACCAGCTGTGTTGAGGGGTTGAGATGTGCCCCGCCACCACAACCACCTGTAAAGCCACATTGTGGATCAGGTTTCTTTTGAACCACTTTAACACAGCATTTGTTTCCAATAGTTACAGTATGTGAAAACGCCAATTCCGGAAGGCTCCAGTGATGCTTCCGAATTCCGTTTACAGGCCCGGGGTTCTATAAACTCTGGTAGCGCTTCTGCACCAGGCCGTGCGTGTCTTTTAAAACCCCCTAACTGTTTTAGAGAGGTATTTGGCATTTTATTTTGGCAGCTTGTACTTCACTGTGTTCCTTCAGCGCTGGACTGACCATAATAGATTAAGGATAAGCAGTCATTGTGAGTGTGTGATAATGTTAGGGATTGACACCAGCTGCCAACTGGGCTATGCAGCTTATCAGTTAAAGGACGGATGTTACTGTACTGTAGATCAAAACACTCTTTCTGTCTCTCTTTCTCACTCTTTCTACCCCACATTCTCTCTCTAACATGTTGCCCTTTAGAGCACTGAGACCGACATAAATGTTCAATTGAACCTGTTTATAGTTTATACAAATTCATTAGGACACATTAAAAAATACCTTTTAACAATACCACCTTTCAAATAATAAACCAGGGTGTATATTCTTGAGGTTGGAGACATTTCCTGGTGAATCTTGTCACCTAGCAAACTAATATCTTTAAAGCTTTGGTTGCCATTCATGCACCACGAGAATTTCAAATGTGCGAATACTATTGATGAATCAGACAAAAAAAAAGGCTTTGGCTTCCTCCAAAACAACGCCATATTCCTACCTTTCCTCATCCACGTGGGACAAAATTATGAAAAAAAGCTCTGTATTTTGCAAGACACATACTATATACAGTTGAAGTCGGAAGTTTAAATACACCTTAGCCAAATACATTTAAACTCAGTTTTTCACAATTCCTGACATATAATCCTAGTACAAAATCCCTGTCTTAGGTCAGTTAGGATCACCACTTTATTTTAACAATGTGAAATGTCAGAATAATAGTAGAGAGAATGATTTATAATGATTTTGCTTTCATTTCTTCAATCACATTCCCAGTGGGTCAGAAGTTTACATACACTCAATTAGTATTTGGTAGCATTGCCTATAAATAGTTTATCTTGGGTCAAACGTTTGGGGTAGCCTTCCACAAGCTTCCCACAATAAGTTGGGGGAATTTTGGCCCATTCCTTCTGACAGAGCTGGTGTAACTGAGTCAGGTTTGTAGGCCTCCTTGCTCACACACGCTCTTTCAGTTCTGCCCACAAATCTTCTATGGGATTGAGGTCAGGGGCTTTGTGATGGCCACTCCAATACCTTGACTTTGTTGTCCTTAAGCCATTTTACCACGACTTTGGAAGTATGCTTGGGGTCATTGTCCATTTGGAAGACCCATTTGCGACCAAGTTATCACTTCCTGACTGATGTCTTGAGATGTTGCTTCAATATATCCACATCATTTTCATTTGCACCAGACCCTCCTGCAGCAAAACACCCCCAACAACACGATGCTGCCACCCCCGTGCTTCATGGTTGAGATGGTGTTCTTCGGCTTGCAAGCCTCCCCATTTTTCCTCCAAACATAACAATGGTCATTATGGCTAAACAGTTATATTTTTTGTTTAATCAGACCAGAGGACATTTCTCCAAAAAGTACGATCTTCGTCCCCATGTGCAAACCGTAGTCTGGCTTTTTTTCTGGCGGTTTTGGAGCAGTGGCTTCTTCCTTGCTCAGCAGCCTTTCAGGTTATGTCAATATAGGACTTGTTTTACTGTGGATAGAGATACTTTTGTACTTGTTTCCTCCAGCATCTTCACAAAGTCCTTTGTTGTTGTTCTGGGATTGATTTGCACTTTTCGCACCAAAGTAAGTTAATCTCTAGGAGACAGAACGCCTCTCCTTCCTGGGTGGTATGACGGCTGCGTGGTCCCATGGTGTTTCTACTTGCGTACTATTGTTTGTACAGATGAACATGGTACCTTCATGCATTTGGAAATTGCTCCCAAGGATGAACCAGACTTGTGGAGGTCTACAATGTTTTTTCTGAGGTCTTGGCTGATTTACATTTACATTTACATTTAAGTCATTTAGCAGACGCTCTTATCCAGAGCGACTTACAAATTGGTGCATTCACCTTATGACCTCCAGTGGAACAGTAGTGCATCTAAATCTTTTCAGGGGAGGGGGTGAGAGGGATTACTTTATCCTATCCTAGGTATTCCTTAAAGAGGTGGGGTTTCAGGTGTCTCCGGAAGGTGGTGATTGACTCCGCTGTCCTGGCGTCGTGAGGGAGTTTGTTCCACCATTGGGGGGCCAGAGCAGCGAACAGTTTTGACTGGGCTGAGCGGGAACTGTACTTCTTTTGACATTCCCATGACGTCAAGCAAACAGGCACTGAGTTTTGAAGGTAGGCTTTGAAATACATCCACAGGTCCACCTCCAATAGACTCAAATGATGTCAATAAGCCTAATCAGAATCTTCTAAAGCCATGACATAATTTTCTGGAACGTTCCAAGCTGTTTAAAGGCACAGTCAACTTAGTGTATGTACACTTCTGACCCACTGGGTTGTAAACGATTGTTGGAAAAATTACTTACTTACTTAATTCCCAACCGACTTGCCAAAACTATAGTTTGTTAACAAGAAATTTGTGGAGTGGTTGAAAAACAAGTTTTAATGACTCACCTAAGTGTATTTAAACTTCCAACTTCAACTGTACATGTGCACTGGAATGGCATGTATTTGTCTTTTTAAAGCAGGTCTTAAATCCTTGCAAAAATGCTAGAAGATCGGTTTTGGGAAACGATATCTGATGAGCCAATCTGTACTTTCTGCAGAAAAAAAGTCCCATCTGTCTCTAAAAATGCACTTTCTGGTAAATGCACCATGTGCCAAATCTTCCAACAGAGCAAGATCAGCCATTTCTCATTCGATGTTCCATTATCTCAGTCTTTTATTGTGTTTCAACAATGGTTTCACTTTCACACTTGTCTGTAATTTAACAAATTACTGTACTTTATATAGATTATTAGGGGGAGGAGTGGGGGAGGTCTTGAGAGGCAACGGTAGTAGACACATTTGGTTAATAGCCTCATAACAATGCTTACAGGCATTCCCAGAACATTAGCTAAAATTCCCATTAGATAAAACCCTAACATTAGGATAACATCCCAAAAACATGCAGTTTTTGATAACTATAAATACAGTGGGGAGAACAAGTATTTGATACACTGCCGATTTTGCAAGTTTCCCTACTTACAAAGCATGTAGAGGTCTGTAATTTTTATCATAGGTACACTTCAACTGTGAGAGACGGAGTGAGACACATGTATATGTAAATATTTGAGTATATCTTTTCATGTGACAACACTGAAGAAATGACACTTTGCTACAATATAAAGTAGTGAGTGTACAGCTTGTATAACAGTGTAAATTTGCTGTCCCCTCAAAATAACTCAACACACAGCCATTAATGTCTAAACCGCTGGCAACAAAAGTGAGTACACCCCTAAGTGAAAATGTCCAAATTGGGCGCAATTAGCCATTTTCCCTCCCCGGTGTCATGTAACTCGTTAGTGTTACAAGGTCTCAGGTGTGAATGGGGAGCAGGTGTGTTAAATTTGGTGTCATCGCTCTCACACTCCCACATACTGACTGGTCACTGGAAGTTCAACATGGCACTTCATGGCAAAGAACTCTCTGAGGATCTGAAAAAAATAATTGTTGCTCTACATGAAGATTGCCAAGACCCTGAAACTGACCTGCAGCACTGTGGCCAAGACCATACAGCGGTTTAACTGGACAGGTTCCACTCAGAACAGGCCTCGCCATGGTCGACCGAAGAAGTTGAGTGCACGTGCTCAGCGTCATATCCAGAGGTTGTCTTTGGGAAATAGACGTATGAGTGCTGCCAGCATTGCTGCAGAGGTTGAAGGGGTGCGGGGTCAGCCTGTCAATGCTCAGGCCATACGCCGTACACTGCATCAAATTGGTTTGCATGGCTGTCGTCCCAGAAGGAAGCCTCTTCTAAAGATGATGCACAAGAAAGCCCGCAAACAGTTTGCTGAAGACAAGCAGACTAAGGACATGCATTACTGGAACCATGTCCTGTGGTCTGATGAGACCAAGATTAACTTATTTGGTTCAGATGGTGTCAAGCATGTGTGGCGGCAACCAGGTGAGGAGTACAAAGACAAGTGTGTCTTGCCTACAGTCAAGCATGGTGGTGGGAGTGTCATGGTCTGGGGCTGCATGAGTGCTGTCGGCACTGGGGAGCTACAGTTCATTGAGGGAACCATGAATGCCAACATGTACTGTGACATACTGAAGCAGAGCATGATCCCCTCCCTTCGGAGACTGGGCCACAGGGCAGTATTTCAACATGATAACGACCCCAAACACACCTCCAAGACCACCACTGCCTTGCTAAAGAAGCTGAGGGTAAAGGTGATGAACTGGCCAAGCATGTCTCCAGACCTAAATCCTATTGAGCATCTGTGGGGCATCCTCAAACGGAAGGTGGAGGAGTGCTAGGTCTCTAACATTCACCAGCTCCGTGATGTCGTCATGGAGGAGTGGAAGAGGACTCCAGTGGCAACCTGTGAAGCTCTGGTGAACTCCATGCCCAAGAGGGTTAAGGCAGTGCTGGAAAATGGTGGCCACAAAAAATATTGACACTTTGGGCCCAATTTGGACATTTTTACTTAGGGGTGTACTCACCTTTGTTGCCAGCGGTTTAGACATTAATGGTTAATGGCTGTGTGTTGAGTTATTTTGAGGGGATACTGTTAAACAAGCTATACACTCACTACTTTACATTGTAGCAAAGTGTAATTTCTTCAGTGTTGTCACATGAAATAATATATTCAAATATTTACAAAAATATGAGGGGTGTACTCACTTTTGTGATATACTGTATATGCATTTGTTTGTCACAGATACCTTTAAAGAAAGGTAGGGGCGTGGATCAGAAAACCAGTGACTATCTGGCGTGAGCACCATTTGCCTCATCAGTGCCACACATCTCCTTTGCATAGAGTTGATCAGGCTGTTTATTGTGGCCTGTGGAATGTTGTCCCATTCCTCTTCAATGGCTGTGCGAAGTTGCTGCATATTGGCGGGAACTGGAACACGTTGCTGTACACATCGACCCAGAGCATCCCAAAAATGCTCAATGGGTGGCATGTCTTGTGAGTATGCAGGCCATGAAAGAACTGGGACATGTTCAACTTCCAGGAATTGTGTACAGATCTTTGTGACATGGGGCCATGCATTATCATGCTGAAACATGAGGTTATGGCGGCGGCTGAATGGCACAAAACTGGGCCTCAGGATCTCGTCACGGTATCTCTGTGCATTCAAATTGCCATCAATAAAATGCAATTGTGTTTGTTGTCTGTAGCGTATGCTTGTCCATACCATAACCCCAAGCCACCATGGGGCACTCTGTTCACAACGTTGACATCAGCCAACCACTCGCCTACACGACACCATATGCCTGGTACAGATGAAACCGCAATTCTTCCGTAAAGAGCACACTTCTCCAGCGTGCCAGTGGCCATCGAAGGTGAGCATTTTCCCACTGAAGACGGTTACGATGCCGAACTGCAGTCAGGTCAAGACCCTAGAGAGGACGACCAGTATGCATATGAGCTTCCCTGAGACGGTTTCAAGAGAAAGTTTTCGGTTGTACAAATCTACAGTTTCATCAGATGTCCGGGTGATTGGTCTCATACAATCCCGCAGGTGAAGAAGCCAGATGCTGAGGTCCTGGGCTGGCGTGGTGACATGTGGTCTGTGGTTGGGAGGCCGGTTGGATGTACTGCAATGATTATACCATTTAATCATCTTCTTGATATGCCACACCTGTCAGGTGAATAGATTATCTTGGCAAAGGAGAAATGCTCACTTTTTGTATGTATGGAACATTTCTGGGATCTTTTATTTCAGCTCATGCAACCAACACATTACAGGTTTCATTTACATTTTTGTTCAGTACAAAAAGACCAAAAATAACCTACAGAAAATAGTTACAAACAATGGAGAAATCCTTATCTCACCAAAGGAGGAAAATATTAACAAAGTTCTCTTGTCAAGTTCCTCCAACCTCCCTTGAGGATGAGTTTTGTGATATCCTTCTTCCAAAACAAGCATGTGAAACTATACTCAACACAAAACAATTATTGCGAATGCCTATGTTTGGAAATTGATTCCTTTCAGAAGGGGAAAACCCCTGGCCTCGATGGCATGCCAATCAAACTTTTTATGAACTACCAAAAGATCCATTAATATCATGTTTTAATTACTCATATATAAATGGCAACCTGTTGGACACACAAAAAGACAGACTGATATCTCTTCTACTGAAGGGCAGTACAAAGACCCAGTCTCTTTAAAAAAATCCAAGGCCCCTCACCCTTCGATGTTCCCGAAGCACAAATACTGGCAAAATGTATTGCTCATAGAATTAAAAAGGTTCAACCGAACATTATTCATCACGATCAAATGGGATTCTTAAAAGGAAGATATATTGGCAACAACATCAGACAACTACAATAAATACTTGAAAACTATGAGAATGCAGGGAAACCAAGTATAATTTTTACAGTGGATTTTGAGAAAGCCTTTGATACAGTACGTCTAGAATATGTTTATAAATGCCTGGATGAACTTTGTAGAATCTCTTATAAGATGGGTAAAAGTCATGTACAACAATCCTTTAATTTACTGTTACTACTCTGAGAAGTTTGAATTGTTAAAAGGCATTTTAAAAAACGGTAGTTTTCACATTCATATAGAAGTGTTTAGAAATATATTATTTTCTTATTTACAATAAAAGTGACTCCAAAATGAAACAATACATTATTTACCATGAATTTCTAATTGTGCACAAACTAATCTGAAACACAACCAAAACAAACAGCAAATGCATCCAACAAATTTGTAGAGTCACAAGGTTGATGTAATCATTGCATGCTTGGAATATGGGACCAAATACTAAACTATTGACTACTTTAATACACATATATTGTAAGTGAATTTGTCCCAATACTTTTGGTCCCCTAAAATGGGGATACTATGTACAAAAGTGCTGTAATTTCTAAATGGTTCACCGGATATGGATGAAAATACCCTCAAATTAAAGCGGACAGTCTGCACTTTAACCTCATATGCATTGTATCATTTAAATGTGTCACTGTCCCAATACTTTTGGAGCTCACTGAATATCAGCATATTTCATTGTAATGATGCATCTATTAAGATACTTAAATATGAGCTCTTGCATAGCAAGACATGAATGTGCTATAGAGATGCTATGGATATATTACATGAACTTTTAATAATGCGGTTGGAACCTGTTATAACGTTCAAGAAATTCTTTCAGATGTGTAATAAATGTGTTATGGATACTTAGTCAAAGTAAATTGTTACCAGTTACATACAGTATATACATACAGTTTATTAGGGGGGCTGGCCTGTTTTGCCATTAATACGTGTCACATATCAGCAAAACAATGTAAACAAATATATATCATTGAGTTAATAAAGCCGCATAGCAAGGGAGCTCCAAAATGCAGGTGTTTCAGCCTAGCTCAGTGTTTCTGTGGTGGTGGGACAAGCCAGCAGAAAATATGGAGCGTTGCACTGTGATTGGCTCAGTGTTCTGTCACTCATGGGGACACTACGTAGCCGCCAAGTCTAAGGGTAGAGCTCAAAAATTCAAGCCCCTTGGGTGCTGCCATAGAGTTAAAAAGTGCCCATCCAAGAAGACTAAAGGTAATTGGCCACAGATAAAATTACATCAAATCACATTATATATACAGTAGCTTTGATTGGACTGTCAACATCATACTTTTAAAATCTTAGCTAGTAGTCATCATCATAAATCAAGTCAACAATCTACTGGAAAATCCTTTTTAATCCTTGTCATATGAAGAGAAATAATGAATAGAAATTATAGATAAAACAAATCAGTGTTCATCGGCCATTGGACATAAATATTACACAAGCTGGAAATCGCAAATTCAACAATGAGTGGTTTGGAAGGAATCAGTTGCTATTTGCTATTCAGTGGAGTGGCTGTGTGGTCCCAAGTCTAAGACTAAGGGTCTCTTTTCCTAGTTTCAAAAATGATAAACATTCAACATTGGCCATGCTGTCAACGAAGCATGATTTGTGCCGTGCTCACAACAACTTGACTTGGAACTGCAAAATCTGACTTCAGTCAGTTCAAGACAACTGGGAACTCGGGGAAAATGAGCTACGGCTGGGAAAATCCATTTTGAACTTTCATCCAACTCGGAATTGTAAATAGGGAACTCAAGCCTCTTTCTAGAGCTTGAAGATCACTGACGTCATCATGATTTAACTTCCCAGTTGTCTTGAAAGCACCATAAATTCAGAGAATGCCAGACTTTGATGACAAAGTTTGATGACAAAAGTTGCTCACGAAGGACCGCCGCACCACCTTTCTGTTCAAGTGAGCACAACATGGTGAGTCCAAAAATGTCTTGTATGCTGCTGCATAAATGATATAATATGCCAGGGATATATGTATACTGTAGCTAAGAAAGTAATTCTAAGTATGTTATGTAGTAAGCTGTTAGTAGCCCATGTGCCTCACCCTAGTAATTTTAGCTAAATTCACCTCTTAATTTCACCTACTGTTCTGACTTGGTGGTGCACATGTAGTCTATAACCTTAATCCAAGATGGCGTAGCAGTGAAGACGTGTTTTGTTCGTCCTCTCGTGTACTATTGTATTTTTTGTATATATATTTCAATCTCTTTTAGATTTTTAATTCGATTATACCTCCCGGTAACCTGCCTCACCCAATGTGATACGGAATCGCTATTATTTTAGAACACATTCAAGAACCTCCAGAAGCTAACCAGCTAATTAGCTACAAGCTATTTAGTCATTGTTTGCCACTGCTAGAGACTTTTACCTTCTGCACAGGTACCAGCCCTGTTTTTAGCCTTGATAATACTCGCCAGTCTACCAGTATCGGACTGTCTATCCACAACAACGCCAGATTCCTGCCGTAATCCCTGGACCACTACTTCTGATCTTCACAGCTAGCTTGCAGCTAGCTAGCTCACAGCTTGCAGCTAGGTAGCTCACAGCTAGCTTGCACTCACCGTGGCACCCAGTACCGAAGCTATCCCTGAGGCCCACCTCCCGGCCCACTCAGCTGTTCACCCGAACCCCACTCATACATGGCTAGAGCCCAATACTCAACCGGATCCTTGCTGTAAACTCTGGACCTTGGCACCGGATCACCGCTGCTACCGATTGGCTATAGTGGGTAACGCCACTGCCACAAATCTAGCACCAGTTAGCTGTGAGCCAGGCACATCTCCCGGCTAGCAAACTAAATTCTACAACACCTCTTTCGCCATCTGGCTTGGATTCTCTGTCAACACGGCGCCCCGCCGCGCCACCACGACTGTCTGCCGACGAATACTCCATCCGCTGTGCCTTCAACCGGCCTCCGTCGGAGCAGACGCTCCTACTAGCCACGGGCTACTAACTTTAAACGCCGTGTCACCCGTGTGCACACACGTAGTGGCAGCTTCCCTGTTGCATCTACTGCTGCCCCCTGGACACTATGATCACTTGGCTACATAGCTGATGCCTGCTGGACTGTCCATTAATCACGGTACTCCATTCTGTTAATTTATTTTTTTATCTGTCGGCCCCAGCCACGAACTCAGGCTCTGTGTGTAGTTAATCCGAGCCTCTCTGCATAGTCATCGCCGTTTTACCTGCTGTTGTTGTGTTAGCTGATTAGCTGTTATTGTCTCACCTGTTGTTTTAGCTAGCTCTCCCAATCAACACCTGCGATTACTTTATGCCTCGCTGTATGTCTCTCTCAAATGTCAATATAATATATATTTATACAATATATATTGTATACTGTTGTTCAGGTTAGTTATCATTGTTTTCGTTTACAACAGAGCCCCTAGTTCCACTCTTCATACCTCTGATACCTCCTTTGTCCCACCTCCCACACATGCGGTGACCTCACCCATTACAACCAGCATGTCCAGCGATACAGCCTCTCTTATCATCACCCAGTGCCTGGGCTTACCTCCGCTGTACCTGCACCCCACAATATTCCTGTCTGCGCATTATGTCCTGAATATATTCTACCACGCCCAGAAATCTGCTCCTTTTATTCTTTGTCCCCAACGCTCTAGGCGACCAGTTTTGATAGCCTTTAGCTGCACCCTCATCCTACTCCTCCTCTGTTCCGTGATGTGGAGGTAAACCCAGGCCCTGCATGTCCCCAGGCACCCTCATTTGTTGACTTCTGTGATCGAAAAAGCATTGGTTTCATGCATGTCAACATTAGAAGCCTCCTCCCTAAGTTTGTTTTACTAGCTGCTTTAGCACACTCTGCCAACCCTGATGTCCTTGCCGTGTCTGAATCCTGGCTTAGGAACGCCACCAAAAATTATCAGATTTCCATACCCAACCATAACATTTTCTGTCAAGATAGAACTGCCAAAGGGGGAGGAGTTGCAGTGCAGAGATAGCCTGCAAAGTAATGTCATACTTTCCAGGTCCATACCCAAACAGTTCGAACTTCTAATTAAAAAAATTAATCTCTCCAGAAATAAGTCTCTCACTGTTGCCGCCTGCTACCGACCCCCCTCAGCTCCCAGCTGTGCCCTGGACACCATTTGTGAATTGATCGCCCTCCATCTAGCTTCAGAGTTTGTTCTGTTAGGTGACCTAAACTGGGATATGCTTAACACCCCGGCAGTCCTTCAATCTAAGCTAGATGCCCTCAATCTCACACAAATCATCAAGGAACCTACCAGGTACAACCCTAAATGTGTAAACATGGGCACCCTCACCCCAACTGGCCCTCCAAATCCACCTCCGCTGTCTTCAATCAGGATCTCAGCGATCACTGCCTCATTGCCTGTATCCGCGGTCAAACGACCACCCCTCATCACTGTCAATAGCTCCCTAAAACACTTCTGCGAGCAGGCCTTTCTAATCGACCTGGCCCGGGTATCCTAGAAGGATATTGACCTCATCCCGTCAGTTGAGGATGCCTGGTCATTCTTTAAAAGTAACTTTCTCACCATCTTAGATAAGCATGCTCTGTTCAACAAATGCAGAACTAAGAACAGATATAGCCCTTGGTTCGCTCCAGACCTGACTGCCCTCGACCAGCACAAAAACATCCTGTGGCGGACTGCAATAGCATCGAATAGTCCCAGTGATATGCAACTGTTCAGGGAAGTCAGGAACCAATACACGCAGACAGTCAGGAAAGCAAAGGCCAGCTTCTTCAGGCAGAAATTTGCATCCTGTAGCTCTAACTCCAAAAAGTTCTGGAACACTGTAAAGTCCATGGAGAACAAGAGCACCTCCTCCCAGCTGCCCACTGCACTGAGGCTAGGTAACACGGTCACCACCGATAAATCCATGATTATCGAAAACTTCAACAAGCATTTCTCAACAGCTGGCCATGCCTTCCTCCTGGCTACTCCAACCTAGGCCAACAGCCCCCCCGCAGCTACTCGCCCAAGCCTCCCCAGCTTCTCCTTTACCCAAAACCAAATAGCAGATGTTCTGAAACAGCTGCAAACCCATACAAATCAGCTGGGCTTGACAATCTGGACCCTCTATTTCTGAAACTATCCGCCGCCATTGTCGCAACCTCTATTACCAGCCTGTTCAACCTCTCTATCGTATCGTCTGAGATCCCCAAAGACTGGAAAGCTGCCGCGGTCATCCCCCTCTTCAAAGGGGGAGACACCCTGGACCCAAACTGTTACAGACCTATATCCATCCTGCCCTGCCTATATGGTCTTCGAAAGCCAAGTAAACAAACAAAAGATCACTGACCATCTCGAATCCCACCGTACCTTCTCCGCTGTGCAATCTGGTTTCCGAGCCGGTCACGGGTGCACCTCAGCCACGCTCAAGGTACAAAACGATATCATAACCGCCATCGATAAAAGACAGCACTGTGCAGCAGTCTTCATCGATCTGGCCAAAGCTTTCGACTCTGTCAATCACCATATTCTTATCAGCAGACTCAGTAGCCTCGGTTTTTCTAATGACTGCCTTGCCTGGTTCAAATCAAATCAAATTTATTTATATAGCCCTTCGTACATCAGCTGATATCTCAAAGTGCTGTACAGAAACCCAGCCTAAAACCCCAAACAGCAAGCAATGCAGGTGTAGAAGCACGGTGGCTAGGAAAAACTCCCTAGAAAGGCCAAAACTTAGGAAGAAACCTAGAGAGGAACCAGGCTATGTGGGGTGGCCAGTCCTCTTCTGGCTGTGCCGGGTGGAGATTATAACAGAACATGGCCAAGATGTTCAAATGTTCATAAATGACCAGCATGGTCGAATAATAATAAGGCAGAACAGTTTAAACTGGAGCAGCAGCACAGTCAGGTGGACTGGGGACAGCAAGGAGTCATCATGTCAGGTAGTCCTGGGGCACGGTCCTAGGGCTCAGGTCAGTTGAAACTGGAGTCAGTTCACCAACTACTTTTCAGACAGAGTTCAGTGTGTCAAATCGGAGGGCTTGTTGTCCGGACCTCTGGCAGTCTCTATGGGGGTGCCACAGGGTTCAATTCTCAGGGCCGACTCTTTTCTCTGTATATATCAATGATGTTGCTCTTGCTGCGGGCGATTCCCTGATCCACCTCTACGCAGACGACACCATTCTGTATACTTCTGGCCCTTCCTTGGACACTGTGCTATCTAACCTCCAAACAAGCTTCAATGCAATACAACACTCCTTCCGTGGCCTCCAACTGCTCTTAAATGCTAGTAAAACCATGCAATGCATGCTTTTCAACCATTCGCTGCCTGCACCCGCACGCCCGACTAGCATCACCACCCTGGATGGTTCCGACCTAGAATACGTGGACATCTATAAGTGGCTAGGTGTCTGGCTAGACAGTAAACTCTCCTTCCAGACTCATATCAAACATCTCCAATCTAAAATCAAATCTAGACATTTAACATTTACATTTAAGTCATTTAGCAGACGCTCTTATCCAGAGCGACTTACAAATTGGTGCATTCACCTCATGACATCCAGTTGAACAGCCACTTTACAATAGTGCATCTAAATCTTTTAAGGGGGGAGGGTGAGAAGGATTACTTTATCCTATCCTAGGTATTCCTTAAAGAGGTGGGGTTTCAGGTGTCTCCGGAAGGTGGTGATTGACTCCGCTGTCCTGGCGTCGTGAGGGAGTTTGTTCCTCCATTGGGGGGCCAGAGCAGCGAACAGTTTTGACTGGGCTGAGCGGGAACTGTACTTCCTCAGTGGTAGGGAGGCGAGCAGGCCAGAGGTGGATGAACGCAGTGCCCTTGTTTGGGTGTAGGGCCTGATCAGAGCCTGGAGGTACTGAGGTGCCGTTCCCCTCACAGCTCCGTAGGCAAGCACCATGGTCTTGTAGCGGATGCGAGCTTCAACTGGAAGCCAGTGGAGAGAGCGGAGGAGCGGGGTGACGTGAGAGAACTTGGGAAGGTTGAACACCAGACGGGCTGCGGCGTTCTGGATGAGTTGTAGGGGTTTAATGGCACAGGCAGGGAGCCCAGCCAACAGCGAGTTGCAGTAATCCAGACGGGAGATGACAAGTGCCTGGATTAGGACCTGCGCCGCTTCCTGTGTGAGGCAGGGTCGTACTCTGCGGATGTTGTAGAGCATGAACCTACAGGAACGGGCCACCGCCTTGATGTTATTTGAGAACGACAGGGTGTTGTCCAGGATCACCCCAAGGTTCTTAGCGCTCTGGGAGGAGGACACAATGGAGTTGTCAACCGTGATGGCGAGATCATGGAACGGGCAGTCCTTCCCCGGGAGGAAGAGCAGCTCCGTCTTGCCGAGGTTCAGCTTGAGGTGGTGATCCGTCATCCACACTGATATGTCTGCCAGACATGCAGAGATGCGATTCGCCACCTGGTCATCAGAAGGGGGAAAGGAGAAGATTAATTGTGTGTCGTCTGCATAGCAATGATAGGAGAGACCATGTGAGGTTATGACAGAGCCAAGTGACTTGGTGTATAGCGAGAATAGGAGAGGGCCTAGAACAGAGCCCTGGGGGACACCAGTGGTGAGAGCACGTGGTGAGGAGACAGATTCTCGCCACGCCACCTGGTAGGAGCGACCTGTCAGGTAGGACGCAATCCAAGCGTGGGCCGCGCCGGAGATGCCCAACTCGGAGAGGGTGGAGAGGAGGATCTGATGGTTCACAGTATCGAAGGCAGCCGATAGGTCTAGAAGGATGAGAGCAGAGGAGAGAGAGTTAGCTTTAGCAGTGCGGAGCGCCTCCGTGATACAGAGAAGAGCAGTCTCAGTTGAATGACTAGTCTTGAAACCTGACTGATTTGGATCAAGAAGGTCATTCTGAGAGAGATAGCGGGAGAGCTGGCCAAGGACGGCACGTTCAAGAGTTTTGGAGAGAAAAGAAAGAAGGGATACTGGTCTGTAGTTGTTGACATCGGAGGGATCGAGTGTAGGTTTTTTCAGAAGGGGTGCAACTCTCGCACTCTTGAAGACGGAAGGGACGTAGCCAGCGGTCAGGGATGAGTTGATGAGCGAGGTGAGGTAAGGGAGAAGGTCTCCGGAAATGGTCTGGAGAAGAGAGGAGGGGATAGGGTCAAGCGGGCAGGTTGTTGGGCGGCCGGCTGTCACAAGACGCGAGATTTCATCTGGAGAGAGAGGGAGAAAGAGGTCAGAGCACAGGGTAGGGCAGTGTGAGCAGAACCAGCGGTGTCGTTTGACTTAGCAAACGAGGATCGGATGTCGTCGACCTTCTTTTCAAAATGGTTGACGAAGTCATCTGCAGAGAGGGAGGAGGGGGGAGGGGGAGGAGGATTCAGGAGGGAGGAGAAGGTGGCAAAGAGCTTCCTAGGGTTAGAGGCAGATGCTTGGAATTTAGAGTGGTAGAAAGTGGCTTTAGCAGCAGAGACAGAGGAGGAAAATGTAGAGAGGAGGGAGTGAAAGGATGCCAGGTCCGCAGGGAGGCGAGTTTTCCTCCATTTCTGCTCGGCTGCCCGGAGCCCTGTTCTGTGAGCTCGCAATGAGTCGTCAAGCCACGGAGCGGGAGGGGAGGACCGAGCCGGCCTGGAGGATAGGGGACATAGAGAGTCAAAGGATGCAGAAAGGGAGGAGAGGAGGGTTGAGGAGGTAGAATCAGGAGATAGGTTGGAGAAGGTTTGAGCAGAGGGAAGAGATGATAGGATGGAAGAGGAGAGAGTAGCGGGGGAGAGAGAGCGAAGGTTGGGACGGCGCGATACCATCCGAGTAGGGGCAGTGTGGGAAGTGTTGGATGAGAGCGAGAGGGAAAAGGATACAAGGTAGTGGTCGGAGACTTGGAGGGGAGTTGCAATGAGGTTAGTGGAAGAACAGCATCTAGTAAAGATGAGGTCGAGCGTATTGCCTGCCTTGTGAGTAGGGGGGGAAGGTGAGAGGGTGAGGTCAAAAGAGGAGAGGAAAGAAGGAGGCAGAGAGGAATGAGTCAAAGGTAGACGTGGGGAGGTTAAAGTCGCCCAGAACTGTGAGAGGTGAGCCGTCCTCAGGAAAGGAGCTTATCAAGGCATCAAGCTCATTGATGAACTCTCCGAGGGAACCTGGAGGGCGATAAATGATAAGGATGTTAAGCTTGAAAGGGCTGGTAACTGTGACAGCATGGAATTCAAAGGAGGCGATAGACAGATGGGTAAGGGGAGAAAGAGAGAATGACCACTTGGGAGAGATGAGGATCCCGGTGCCACCACCCCGCTGACCAGAAGCTCTCGGGGTGTGGGAGAGCACGTGGGCGGACGAAGAGAGAGCAGTAGGAGTAGCGGTGTTGTCTGTGGTGATCCATGTTTCCGTCAGTGCCAAGAAGTCGAGGGACTGGAGGGAGGCATAGGCTGAGATGAACTCTGCCTTGTTGGCCGCAGATCGGCAGTTCCAGAGGCTACCGGAGACCTGGAACTCCACGTGGGTCGTGCGCGCTGGGACCACCAGATTAGGGTGGCCGCGGCCACGCGGTGTGGAGCGTTTGTATGGTCTGTGCAGAGAGGAGAGAACAGGGATAGACAGACACATAGTTGACAGGCTACAGAAGAGGCTACGCTAACGCAAAGGAGATTGGAATGACAAGTGGACTACACGTCTCGAATGTTCAGAAAGTTAAGCTTACGTAGCAAGAATCTTATTGACTAAAATGATTAAAATGATACAGTACTGCTGAAGTAGGCTAGCTGGCAGTGGCTGCGTTGTTGACTTTGTAGGCTAGCTGGCAGTGGCTGCGTTGTTGACACTACACTAATCAAGTCGTTCCGTTGAGTGTAATAGTTTTTACAGTGCTGCTATTCGGGGCTAGCTGGCTAGCTAGCAGTGTTGATTACGTTACGTTGCGTTAAAAGAACGACAATAGCTGGCTAGCTAACCTAGAAAATCGCTCTAGACTACACAATTATCTTTGATACAAAGACGGCTATGTAGCTAGCTATGTAGCTAGCTACGATCAGACAAATCAAACCGTTGTACTGTAATGAAATTAAATGAAAATGTGATACTACCTGTGGAGCGAAGCGGACCGGGTTGTTGAGTGCGGAAGTTCTATTCGGTAGACGTTGGCTAGCTGTTGGCTAGCTAGCAGTGTCTCCTACGTTAAGGACGACAAATAGCTGGCTAGCTAACCTCGGTAAATTAAGATAATCACTCTAAGACTACACACTCTAAACTACACAATTATCTTGGATACGAAGACAGCAAAGACAACTATGTAGCTAGCTAACACTACACTAATCAAGTCGTTCAGTTGAGTGTGATAGTTTCTACAGTGCTGCTATTCGGTAAACGGTGGACGTTTGCTAGCTGGCTAGCTGCTGGGCAGATAGCAGTGTAGACTACGTTAGGATGACGAAATACGATAATTACGCAATTATCTTTGATACAATGACGGCTATGTAGCTAGCTAAGAATAAATTGCTAAGATTAGACATCAAACCGTTGTACTATAATGAAATGTAATGAAATGTAATGAAAAGTTATACTACCTGCGGACCGAAGTGCGGATGCGACCACTCGCTCCAACCCGGAGTCGGCTTTCTATTTCACAACAAAGCCTCCTTCACTCACGCCGCCAAACTTACCCTAGTAAAACTGACTATCCTACCGATCCTCGACTTCGGCGATGTCATCTACAAAATAGCTTCCATAACTCTACTCAGCAAACTGGATGCAGTTTATCACAGTGCCATCTGTTTTATTACTAAAGCACCTTATACCACCCACCACTGCGACCTGTATGCTCTCGTCGGCTGGCCCTCGCTACATATTCGTCTCCAGACCCACTGATTCCAGGTCATCTTCAAGTCCATGCTATGTAAAGCTCCGCCTTATCTCAGTTCACTGGTCACGATGGCAACACCCAACCGTAGCACGCGCTCCAGCAGTTGTATCTCACTGATCATCCCCAAAGCCAACACCTCATTTGGCCGCCTTTCCTTCCAGTTCTCTGCTGCCTGTGACTGGAACGAATTGCGAAAATCGCTGAAGTTGGTGACTTTTATCTCCCTCACCAACTTCAAACATCTGCTATCTGAGCAGCTAACCGATCACTGCAGCTTTACATAGTCCATCGGTAAATAGCCCACCCAATTTACCTACCTCATCCCCATACTGTTTTTATTTATTTACTTTTCTGCTCTTTTGCCCACCAGTATCTCTACCTGCACATGACCATCTGATCATTTATCACTCCAGTGTTAATCTGCAAAATTGTAATTATTCGCCTACCTCCTCATGCCTTTTGCACACAATGTATATAGACTCTTTTTTCTACTGTGTTATTGACTTGTTTATTGTTTACTGTGTAACTCTGTGTTGTTGTCTGTTCACACTGCTATGCTTTATCTTGGTCAGGTCGCAGTTGTAAATGAGAACTTGTTCTCAACTAGTCTACCTGGTTAAATAAAGGTGAAATAAAAATAAAACCTGGTTTTGAGAAATGTATAATCGAATATTGTAAGATCTTTCATTGTCTGCTTAACTTCTTGCGTCGAGCCATCCCGGATCCGGTATCGTGACTACAGCCTCAAGCTCATTACCATAACGCAACTTTAACTATTCATGAAAATCACAAATGAAATGAAATTAATCTATTTGCTCTCAAGCTTAGCCTTTTGTTAACAACACTGTCATCTCAGATTTTCAAAATATGCTTCTCAACCATTGCAAAACAAGCATTTGTGTAACAGTATTGATAGCTAACGTAGCATTTAGCGTAGCATTTAGCGTTAGCATTCAGCAGGCAACATTTTCACAAAAACCAGAAAAGCATTCAAATAAAATCATTTACCTCTGAAGAACTTCGGATGTTTTCAATGAGGAGACTCTCAGATAGCAAATGTTCAGTTTTTCCTGAAAGATTATTTGTTTAGGACAAATCGCTCCGTTTTCATGCGTCACGTTTAGCTACGGAAAAAAAACTGTATCCAGGATTGTGTAAATCTATCCGCAAGCTCATTAGCATAACATAACGTTAACTATTCATGAAAATCGCAAATGAAATGAAATTAATCTATTTGCTCTCAAGCTTAGCCTTTTGTTAACAACACTGTCATCTCAGATTTTAAAAATATGCTTTTGAACCATAGCTAAACAAGCATTTGTGTAACAGTATTGATAGCCTAGCATAGGATTATGCCTGGCTTTCAGCATGCAACATTTTCACAAAAACCAGAAAAGGATTCAAATAAAATAATTTACCTTTGAAGAACTTCAGATGTTTTCAATGAGGAGACTCTCAGTTAGATAGCAAATGTTCAGTTTTTACAAAAAATATTATTTGTGTGGACTAATCGCTCCGTTTTTTTCATCACGTTTGGGTAAGGAAAAAAAAAAATAATAATAATAATAATATTAAGTCATTAAAACGTGAACTTTTTTCCAAATTAACTCCATAATATCGACAGAAACATGGCAAACCGATGTTTAGAATCAATCCTCAAGGTGTTTTTCACATATCTATCGACGATAAAATCCTTCGTGGCAGTTGACTTTCTCTTCTGAAGAAATGGAACGCGCATGGACCTACAGATTACGCAATAATTTCGACACAGGACACCGGGCGGGACACCAGGTAAATGTAGTCTCTTATGGTCAATCTTCCAATGATATGCCTACAAACACGTCACAATGCTGCAGACACCTTGGAGAAACGACACAAAATGCAGGCTCATTCCTGGCGCATTGACAGCCATATAAGGAGACATTGGAACACAGCGCCTTCAGAATCTGGGCCATTTCCAGTATGAAACTTCATCTTAGTTTCGCCTGTAGCATTAGTTCTGGGGCACTCACAGATAATATCTTTGCAGTTTTGGAAACGTCAGAGTTTTGTCTTTCCAAGGCTGTCAATTCCATGCATAGTCGAGCATCTTTTCGTGACAAAATATTGCGCTTAAAACAGGCACGTCTTTTTATCCAATAATGACATAGCGCCCCCATAGGTTGAAGAGGTTAAATGTCCCCTTTATTTATCCTACGGTTCTGACTTGTCGTACAGGGAGAACACTGTAAGAACAGCCCATGTTCTGAATTCTGTCGATGTACATTTCAAAAGTAGTGTAGTGGCTTTGCTGGCATACAAAAGTGTAGTAGCTTTGCTGGCAAACATCCCACATTATTGTTTTTTGCCCCACCAAGATTTACATGCTAAAATCGCCGCTGGAAATACGTGGCCGTGGCTTGCTATATAAAGCAGGCAGACAGGCATTCAATTACTATTCGATTGAACATTAGAATGGGCAAAACTAGTGACCTAAGCGACTAGGAGCGTGCTATGATCGTTGGTTCCAATATCTCAGAAACGGCCCGGCGTCCTGGGATTTTTACGCACAACAATGTCTAGGGCAGTAGTCTGTAAAAAAAAAAATGATTATAGCATTGCATTCCTAATTATATAAAAAAAAATGCCCTGTTGGCGGTGGCTGCACATGATTAACCAGCTGTAGCGCCGGGAAAGGCAATGTGTTTCCATTTTGAACCATTTCATGTGTCTGAAGGTAGAACTCAGAATACACCGCAGGCCCAGAAAAGCAAATCAAGTGCAGCTATAGGCCTACCGCTGGCCAATCAGATAGCTCAGCTCACCGTGTCTGCAGCCATAGGCTGTAAAAAGAAGCCTTGAGCGCACAGCAAAGTTGATACTGTGAGATTTCAAACGTTTTAAAACCATGACTAGAGCGAGACACAGAATACAGCAAAGAGCTAATGTTTTTATAACTAAGTTCATGTTTAAGTTGTTATTCAGCACTGCCAACACTAACAATTTTATAAGACTCAAAATGCGCGTTCTTCCTACTTCGTCGTGCGCTGAAGCTGCAATGTATGAGTATATCAAAGTGTGTCAAACTTGCGTTATTATTAGGGTCTTATATATTTTTTTTACATCAAGGAATATTTCACATCCTCTGGTCATAGGAGTAAGAACATGAATTGGTGTATGAGGCAGAAATAATGCAGTGCGACTTGAGTTTCTCCATCAGCTGGAAGACTGTGTCCCCTTTTCTCTGCGGAGGGACAGTGAGCGGGGTGAGAGGCAGCCTCACTGTCGCTCCCTCCCCTCAGACTGACCATCAAATGCATGCCATCAGTTCAGTAAAAACGAATTATTGTGCACACGGCTGTGCCTCACAAGTGATACAACAAATGATCTATTACCAGTGTGATCATATACTGTACCTACAATTTTGAAATCTAATTTCAAAATGGTCTGAGAAGAACATTGGCAGGGCAAATTATGTGCAGTGATAATGTATTGGGCCTATAGCCTACTGCACAAACCTAATTGCTACAGAATCATTTTTAATAGGTTTAATAGACTTATGTTTAAGTCATGTTTTTTAAAAATCTTGAGAGGTAGATCTCGGTTAGCTTTTGGACTAAGAAATTGATCTAGACTTAGAAAAAGGTTGGTGACCACTGGTCCAGGGTTTACCGAGAATGGTGCGACAAACATCCACTCAAAGGCAGTCCTGCGGACAAAAACAGCTCATTGATGAGGTTGAAGGAGAATGGCAAGAATTGTGCAAGCTAACAGGCAAATAACGGCGCAGTACAACTGTGATGTGCAGAAAGGCATCTCGGAAAGCACAACTCTCCAATCCTCGTCATGGATGGGCAATTGCAGCAGACGAACACACAGGTTCCACTCCTATCAGCTAAAAGCAAAAAGAGCGGCTCCAATAGGCACACGCTCACCAACACTGGTCAATTGAGGAGTGGAAAAACATTGCCTGGTCCGACGAATCCTGGTTCTTGTTGCGTCATTCTGATGGGAGAGTCAGGATATGTATAAGCAGCATTGTGCCTTATGTCAATGGTACAGGCTCGTGGTGGTGTAATAGTGTGGGGAATATTTTCCTGGCATAGGTTAGGTCCCTTGATATGAATTGAGCAACATGTCCATGCCCCCAAGAATTCAGGCTGTTCTGGGGCAGAGGGGGTCCAACCCAGTACTAGATGGGTGTACCTAATAAACTGGCCAGGGTGTATAAGAGGATTTGAAATTTTATTTGATAGACTTCAATTCTACCTGCTAATTTCATAGCTGATCTATCCCCTTAAAAAATATATATATGTATCCTAACATTCATTGAAATGTTATGCATTTGTAACAACCACCACAGAACATCCTGCATAATTCCTAATTAGGTTTCCAGGTAATGTACCAGTAAAGTTTTCCTAGCAAACCAAAATTGGTTCTGTGAAAGTTCCCAGAACATTTGTTAGTTTGTGGTAAATGTTCCCATAACACAAAAACAATCATGTTTATACACTGAACAAAAATGCAACATGTAAAGAAACCATCCAGGCTGTATCTCAACCGGTCGTGATTAGGAGTCCCATAGGGCGGCGTACAATTGTCTCAGCGTTGTCCGGGTTTGGCCGGTGTAGGACGTCGTTAAAATAACTATTTGTTCTTTACTGACTTGCCTAGATAAATAAAGGTAACATTAAAAAACTTCTTTTTTTTAAATAAGTGTTGGTCCCGTTTCATGAGTTTAAAAAAAAGATCCCAGAAATGTTTAAAACCACAGAAAAAGCTTATTTCTCTCAAATGTTGTATACATCCTTGTTAGCGAGCATTTCTCATTTGACAAGCAGTGTACAGTATAAAGCATGTGACAGGATTTGATTGATTGTACAGTCAAAGGCATTCACTGATAGAATGATGTCTGACCGAGTTGAGATTTTCTGTGATCTATCTTCATTCAAAAGAAGTGTATGCGGGCGGACATATTATCATCCAGACAATGTTGCAAAATACTTTTTACTTTATTGCATTCAGTTAGCATACAAAGCAATTATGATGCACATCTTGAAAGACAGCCATGAAATGTTCAAAAACATGTTTTTCTCCCCAATACTTCAATAAGAACTTCAGGGGGCTGGTAGGAAGAATATACACTCCTCTACGTATTTATTTGGACAGTGAATCTAAAACTCTTAATTTGGTTTTATACTCCAGCATTTTGGACTTGTTTTATACGAGACGACAGTGCAGAATGCCACCGTTTATTTGAGGTTATTTTCATACATAGCCGTTTTAGCGGCTAGACATGAATGCACTTATAGTATTCAAACAAATTCACTTACAGATGCACAAAGGTTCATGACCCAAAAACAAACCTCTCACCATTACCAATAACATGGGAGGTTAGCATATTTTTTCAGGGGTGGGGGGATATACTATTTATGCCTGTAACTGTCTCACTCATCAATATTCACAATTAATTCATGATTATCCTTAATCATGGTAGGATCCACATTAATGTAGAAGTTTTCAGAAACATATATTCTTATTTACAATTAAAATGACTCACATGGACAACCATTAAACATTCATTTCTATTGGTCATCATCCCAAACACAACCAAAACAAACTGCAAATGCATCCAACAAATTTGTAAAGTCACAAGCTTGATGTAGTCATTGCGTGTAGGGATATGGGACCAAATACTCAACTTTTCTCTCATTGTAATACACTATAAGTGAATTTGTCCAAATACTTACTACACCTTCAAATGGGGGGGGGGACTAGATACACAAAGTGCTTTCATTTCTAAACAGTACAAAATAAGTATGAAAATATCCTCAAATAAAAAGGTGACATCATGTACTGTTGCCTCATAAAACATTTGATCTCAAATCCAAAAAGCTAGAGTATAGATCCAAATTAAAAGTTTTAGCTTCACTGTCCAAATAAATATGTAGGGGAGTGTAGTATCCTCATCACACTACCAATGGAGCAGAGGTCATCACCCCTGTGAGCAATCTAATCGAGCGCAAGAACAGTGTGCGTGCGCCCTCAATGAGCATTAAAAAAAGAGCCTTGGTGCTTTCCTCCATACGACAACCTGTGAGTGTTTACAGGTTTAAAAAAATGATATTTTAAGGCAAATACATTACTTAGTGATCCTGCAGAGGTTTTGTATAATCTCAGCCAGTATTTTTGAAAGTAGTGCTCACAAGCCAAAACGGATCCCGAAAATTGTGTACTACATCCTGCATTTTGTAGAAATGCTGTTTTTTTTGCAATTCATATATGTTACGAATTCAAATTTATACAATATCTTTTACGAATTTGTAAGCGCTTAAGATC
Source organism: Oncorhynchus nerka (assembly GCF_034236695.1). NCBI lineage: Eukaryota > Metazoa > Chordata > Actinopteri > Salmoniformes > Salmonidae > Oncorhynchus > Oncorhynchus nerka. Next base: position 43,700,744 of record NC_088412.1, on the reverse strand, counting down.
CTAGACTGCATCTTTAATCTTCTACAAAGCAATAGGAATAAATTATGTTTTTCTTTACCAAAACAAGAGCCGAAAGAAAAGCAAGGTGGTGGTGGGGTTATAGAATAAAACATTTAAAAAGACACTTGAATAAAACCGTCAATCCTCTTAACTGTTATCTGATCAAATAAATACCATTTGACATTTGGTATAATCTTTGCTACAGTTTCCATAAACTGATGATGGTGCTGTGCAAAAGCCATTCTGATAGGAGGACATTATTGGTAAGGCATGTATTGTAACTAACAAAACTCCCTCATTTTCCATTAGTTACAGACACTGAAAGATGAGTAGAGAAAGGCATCAAAGGTGTAATAATGGCGTGTACAGAGGACTGAGTTTGTAAAAGACAGAACTTGAATATTGAAATGGAATATAGCAAACAATCAGTTGGTGGGACATTGTGGAGAACTGTGGAAACAAAGAAAAACATCAACGAGACGTGCAATGGAAATTAGTTGGATCCTGTACCTCCTGCATTGTATCACACTGTTGTTCATTTCCCCAATCAAACAACGGCAGACATCAGCACAAATGGTGATTTGATGTGTCAACGTGATCATTGTTAAACTTAGGCATCAGTTCAGTAAACCACCCTACCACCGATAAAAAACTAAAGCACACACAAAAACAAAACGGTTGATTACTAGCTATCCTATTTCAAATCTATGGTGAGCCTACTCGTAAATCTAAGAGTGGGCTTATTTTAAAACTAAAATATAGGGTTGGAGTATTAGTTAGAATTATCACTAATATACTTTAACAGGCACTTCCGTTTTCATTTGTTTCTCATGTCATGGACTGCACTAACCAGACAAAGCTTTTATATTATTTCATTAACATTAAAATGAAATCAAATCAGAATTTATTGGTCACGTACACGGTCTGTAGATGTTATCGCAGGTGCAACGAAATGCTTATTTTTCTAGCTCCAACAGTGCAGCAATATCTAGCAATAAAATGTACATTACCAAGTACATACATGTATAACCTTGCTGTTAACTAGCGACGTCTCTCTACCTACTGTACCTCATTCCTAGTTCTCGCACTCTTGCGCTCTCCCTCTCGCTCACTACCCTGCTTTATGGTAAAATACATAGCACAATCCTTCCTGAAATACATTCACTGTCATATTACCATACCTTCCTATCAGTACCGGGGTAAAAAGTGCAACGTAGCAACATTTAACCATTAAAACACTTACAATTTTTTCCCTGTCTGGTTGTTGTTACGATTTAGAATCTAATCTACAGATAATCTACACTTAACAGTATTCTGTTCCTAAAATAACAATACTCAACATTAATATTTTGCAGATTCTGCTGTGTGTGTGTGTGTTTGTATATAGTACATATTCATTGATATTTATCAAAATACATCAGTAACACAGGTGTCAGCAGACTACTTAATGTTGAATCCTAACTTGAGATCCTAATCCTCTGAAAGTCCTCCATCACCCCAGGGCAGGGCCAGGAGGGTACAACAGAAACATTGTACGTTTCTTAACCGCAGCAATCTTTAAACACAACAGGAACAGAAAGAGGATATATCTGGGACACAGTGCATTCGGAAAGTATTCAGACCTCTTTACTTATTCTACATTTTGTTACGTTACAGTGTCATGCTGTTTATTATCTATGCATAGCCACTTTACCACTAACTACATGTACAAATGACCTTGACTAGCCTGTACCCCTGCACATTGACTCGGTACCCCCTGTATACAGCCTCGTTATTGTTATTTTACTTTTAACTTTTTTTTTGTAAACTAAGCATTTCCCCCCCTGTTGTAAACTAAGCGTTTCCCCCCCTGTTGTAAACTAAGCGTTTCCCCCCCTGTTGTAAACTAAGCGTTTCCCCCCCTGTTGTAAACTAAGCGTTTCCCCCCCTGTTGTAAACTAAGCGTTTCCCCCTGTTGTAAACTAAGCGTTTCCCCCTGTTGTAAACTAAGCGTTTCCCCCCTGTTGTAAACTAAGCGTTTCCCCCTGTTGTAAACTAAGCGTTTCCCCGTTGTAAACTAAGCGTTTCCCCCTGTTGTAAACTAAGCGTTTCCCCCTGTTGTAAACTAAGCGTTTCCCCCTGTTGTAAACTAAGCGTTCCCCCCTGTTGTAAACTAAGCGTTTCCCCCCTGTTGTAAACTAAGCGTTTCCCCCTGTTGTAAAGCGTTTCACCCAGTTGTAAACTAAGCGTTTCCCCCGTTGTAAACTAAGCGTTTCCCCCTGTTGTAAACTAAGCGTTTCCCCCTGTTGTAAACTAAGCGTTTCCCCCCTGTTGTAAACTAAGCGTTTCCCCCCTGTTGTAAACTAAGCGTTTCCCCTGTTGTAAACTAAGCGTTTCACCCAGTTGTAAACTAAGCGTTTCACCCAGTTGTAAACTAAGCGTTTCCCCCTGTTGTAAACTAAGCGTTTCACCTGTTGTAAACTAAGCGTTTCACCTGTTGTAAACTAAGCGTTTCCCCCCGTTGTAAACTAAGCGTTTCCCCCCGTTGTAAACTAAGCGTTTCACCTGTTGTAAACTAAGCGTTTCCCCCCGTTGTAAACTAAGCGTTTTCCCCCCGTTGTAAACTAAGCGTTTCCCCTGTTGTAAACTAAGCGTTTCACCCCGTTGTAAACTAAGCGTTTCCCCGTTGTAAACTAAGCGTTTCCCCCTGTTGTAAACTAAGCGTTTCCCCCTGTTGTAAACTAAGCGTTTCCCCCTGTTGTAAACTAAGCGTTTCACCCCCTGTTGTAAACTAAGCGTTTCACCCCCTGTTGTAAACTAAGCGTTTCACCCCCTGTTGTAAACTAAGCGTTTCACCCCCCTGTTGTAAACTAAGCGTTTCCCCCTGTTGTAAACTAAGCGTTTCCCCTGTTGTAAACTAAGCGTTTCCCCCTGTTGTAAACTAAGCGTTTCCCCCCTGTTGTAAACTAAGCGTTTCCCCCCTGTTGTAAACTAAGCGTTTCCCCCTGTTGTAAACTAAGCGTTTCCCCCCTGTTGTAAACTAAGCGTTTCCCCCTGTTGTAAACTAAGCGTTTCACCCCCTGTTGTAAACTAAGCGTTTCCCCCTGTTGTAAACTAAGCGTTTCCCCCTGTTGTAAACTAGCGTTTCCCCCTGTTGTAAACTAAGCGTTTCCCCCTGTTGTAAACTAAGCGTTTCCCCCCTGTTGTAAACTAAGCGTTTCCCCCTGTTGTAAACTAAGCGTTTCCCCTGTTGTCTAAGCCCCTGTTGTAAACTAAGCGTTTCCCCCCTGTTGTAAACTAAGCGTTTCCCCCCTGTTGTAAACTAAGCGTTTCCCCCTGTTGTAAACTAAGCGTTTCCCCCCTGTTGTAAACTAAGCGTTTCCCCTGTTGTAAACTGCGTTTCCCCTGTTGTAAACTAGCGTTTCCCCTGTTGTAAACTAAGCGTTTCCCCCTGTTGTAAACTAAGCGTTTCCCCCTGTTGTAAACTAAGCGTTTCCCCCTGTTGTAAACTAAGCGTTTCCCCCTGTTGTAAACTAAGCGTTTCCCCCCTGTTGTAAACTAAGCGTTTCCCCCCCCTGTTGTAAACTAAGCGTTTCCCCCTGTTGTAAACTAAGCGTTTCCCCCTGTTGTAAACTAAGCGTTTCCCCCTGTTGTAAACTAAGCGTTTCCCCCCTGTTGTAAACTGTAAAAAGCGTTTCCCCGTTGTAAACCCCCCGTTGTAAACTAAGCGTTTCCCCCGTTGTAAACTAAGCGTTTCCCCCAGTTGTAAACTAAGCGTTTCCCCCCTGTTGTAAACTAAGCGTTTCCCCCTGTTGTAAACTAAGCGTTTCCCCCTGTTGTAAACTAAGCGTTTCCCCCTGTTGTAAACTAAGCGTTTCCCCCCTGTTGTAAACTAAGCGTTTCCCCCTGTTGTAAACTAAGCGTTTCCCCCCTGTTGTAAACTAAGCGTTTCCCCTGTTGTAAACTAAGCGTTTCCCCTGTTGTATTAGTCAAATGTGACACTTTTTTATTTTATTATAAAATGTATACAATTTTTTTCCTTCCCCAATCTACACACAATAACCCATAATGACAAAGCAAAACCAGGTTTTTAGACAAAATAAAAAACAGAAATACCTTTACATAAGTATTCATACCCTTTACTATGAGACTCGAAATTGAGCTCAGGTGCATCCTGTTTCCATTGATCATCCTTGATTTGTTCCTACAACTTGATTGGACTCTACCTGTGGTAAATTAAATTGATTGGACATGATTTGGAAATGCACACACTTGTCTATATAAGGTCCCACAGTTGACAGTGCATGTCAGAGCAAAAACCTAGCCAGGAGGTAGAAAGAGTTATCGGTAGAGCACCGAGACAGGATTGTGTCGAGGCACAGATCTGGGGAAGGGTACCAACACATTTCTGCAGCATTAAAGGTCCCCAAGAACAAAGTGGCCTCCATCATTCTCAAATGGAAGAATCTTGGAACCACCAAGACTCTACCTAGAGCTGGCCACCCAATCGGGATAGAAGGGCCTTGGTCAGGGAGATGACCAAGAACCCGAAGTTCACTCTGTGGAAATGGGAGTACCTTCTCTACAGCACTCCACCAATCAGGCCTTCATGGTAGAGAGGCCAGATCGAATCCACTCCCCAGTAAAAGGTGCATGACAGCCCACTTGGAGTTTGACAAAGGACACCTAAAGGACTCGGACCATAAGAAACAAGATTCTCTGGTCTGATGAAACCAAGATTGAACTCTTTGGCCTGAATGCCAAATGTTGAGGAAACCAGGCACCGCTCATCACCTGGCCAATACCATCCCTATGGTGAAGCACGGTGGTGGCAACATCATGCTGTGGGATGTTGTTCAGAGGGAGGGACTGGGAGATCGAGGGAAAGATGAACGGAGCAAGAGAATTTTTACTCTGATTAAATGTCAGGAATTGTGAAAAACTGAGTTTAAATGTACTTGGATAAGGTGTATGTAAACTTCCGACTTCAACTGTATGTCATTATGGGGTATTGTGTGTAGATTGATGAGGGGAAAAAACATTTAATCCATTTTAGGATAAGGCTGTAAAGTAGCAAAATGTGGAAAAAGTGAAGGGGTCTGAATACTTTACGAATGCACTGTAAATAACCCCCTTCTCTTAAACAAAACACCTACATTACATAACTTTTTTTTTTGCAGAACTTCTCAATACATGATTGTGTGAAAGACGAGATTGGTGTCTGCCTGTCCTTATGTGGAAGCGAGGGATGAAAGGAGGAGGGAAGAGAGGAAGAGATGCGGGTTGTATTGTATCCTCAGGTGTAGACTTAGCTGCCCTGCTGCGTCTGGCCGTGCATGTGTTTGGCGACGTCATACACATACATGATGTCCGGCCTCTTCTCTGGGTCGGGGTTAATACACATATCTACCACCTTCCTCAGCTAGATGGAGAGAGGAAGAAGAGGGAGAGAGGAGTGGAAAGAGAGGGGTGGGCAGAGAGAGGGAGCGAGAGAGAGAGATGGAGACAGAAAACAGAGAGAGGAAGACAGAGATATCAGCTATTAGACAGTATACTGAGAGACAGCACAAAGTGAGCCGCCTGTCTCGTGTTAAAAGAACATTCCAGACAAATGAACAAATCTAATGACAGAAACACAAATCTCTCATTGTCACCCTCTTCCTGTTTCAATAGCAGCTAACAAACTACAGGTGTGGTAACAAAATACAGCAGGGGGGGTAAGTATGTTAATTTCCCCACGGCCTTGTGAATCGACTTCCAGCCAACCTGAGAGAGAGACACACACACACGTGGCTTGCACATCGCCAAATCAGGCAGAGACATATGCACGTGTATTACATAAAGACACACACACCGTCTCGGAGACAGCCTTTACATTTGAAGCCGAGCGGAGCCACTGATTGGAGCAGATAGACGGTTCAGAGGTGGAACAGCGACCGCCATCATAAAAAAAAAATAAGGTAAAAAATAAAGATCGAAAGCGCCTGTGTAAGGTCACTATGGTAACCGCCTGCCAACTTCCTGGCTGCTGTTGCGTGGCGCTAGGCCCGGCGAGTCCTCGTCATGCAGTGTACGGTGTGTGTCAAATCAAATGGTATTCGTCACATGAGCCGAAAACAACTGGTGTAGACTTTATAGTGAAATGCTTGCTTACGAGCCCTTCCCAACGATGCAGGGTTTAAAAATAATAATAAAAATAAAAAGTAACACGAGGAATAAAATAAAATACACAAGAATGGAGCTATATACAGAGAGTATCAGTACCAGATCAATGTGCAGAGGGTATATGATATTTGAGGTAAACATGTACATGAAGACAGGGTAAAGTGACTAGGCATCAGGATAGATATTATTATTATTATTATTATTAAGAGTAAAATAAAGAACAGAGTAGCAGCTCAATAAAGAACAGTGTAAAAGTGAGTGTGTGTGCGCGTGTGTGTCAGGGTGTGTGTGTGATGCAAATGCAAACAGTCTTAGAACCACAGAATGGAGAAAGAGGGGGATTAGCGATGAAGAGATTCAGATATGTAAAATACTGATTTGCCTCTTCGCAGCAGAGAGATGGAGGGGGACGGAGGGATGGTGTCAGGTGGAGGGGGGAGAGAGGGGGGGAGCAAACGGAGGAGACAGTAAATGACACAACAAAGATGAGCAGCTGACAGTTTCCTGCCGATGCTTCAGGAGCATTGTTTATATCCAGACAGTCGCTGCAGGCAACACCCATCCCATCCCTCCATCTCCTTCTCCATATCTCGCTCTTTCCCTTCCCATCTCTCTCTTTCCTGGATGTGGTGATAGAGGGGTGATATGGGGGCTGGGTGGGGGAAGATGGGTAGCGACTAGCGAGACTCATGCACGCACGCACGCACACACATTATAGGCAGAAACTTAAGCCGGAAGTTCCCTTGGTAAGAACTGTTCAATGTTGGTCTGACCAATTAGAATCTATGCTTCAAGATGATTTTGATCACGCGGACTGGGAAATGTTCCGGGTCGCCTCTGGGAATTGTATTGACGTATACAGACTCGGTGCCTGGGTTAATCAGGAAATGGATAGAGGGTGTTGTTCCTACTGGGATGATTAAAACTTATGCAAACCAAGTAAACATGGATAGGTGGCAGCATTCGTGCAAAACTGAAAGAGCGAACCACCACATTTAACCATCGCAAGGTGACTGGGAACATGGACGTGTACAAACAGACCATCTATGTCCTCCGTAAGGCGAACAATGAGGCAAAACAACAGTACAGGGACAAAGCTGAGCCGCAATTTAACGGCTCCTACACAAGACGCAAAATCACAGACTATAAAGGGAAAGCCGGCCACGTCGTGGACACACCTCCTCGCTCCTGGACAAGCTAAACACCTTTGCCCGCTTTGATGGAAAAAAAACACGGAGCTGGCGACGCGAGGTTTCCTCCAGGCGTGATGCTTGGCGTTCAAGCCAAAAAGTTCAACCTTGGTTTCATCAGACCAGACAATCTTGTTTCTCATGGTCTGAGAGTCTTTAGGTGCCTTTTGGCAAACTCCAAGTGGGCTGAGGAGTGGCTTCCATCTGGCCACTTTACCTATAAAGGCCTTATTGGTGGAGTGCTGCAGAGATGGTTGTCCTTCTGGAAGGTTCTCCCATCTCCACAGAGGAACTCTGGAGCTCTGTCAGAGTGACCATTGGGTTCTTGGTCAAGACCCTTCTCCCCCAATTGCTCAGTTTGGCAGGGCGCACAGTTCTAGGAAGAGTCGTGGTGGATCCAAACTTCTTCCACTTAAGAATGATGGAGGACACTGTTCTTGGGGATCTTCAATGGTGCAGAAATGTTTTGGTACCCTTCCTCAGATCTTCGGACAATCCCTTCGACTGCATGGCTTGGTTTTTCCTCTGACATGCACTGTCAACTGTGGGATCTTATATAGACAGCTGTGTGCCTTTCCAAATTATGTCCAATCAATTGAATTTACCACAGGGGGACTCCAATCAATTTGTAGAAACATCTCAAGAATGATCAATGGAAACAGGATGCAACTGAGCTTAATTTCAAGTCTCATAGCAAAGGGTCTGAATACATACTTATGTAAATAAGATGGTCACTCGACCAAAAAATAAATATACATTTATACAATTCCAAAAATGTATTTTGCCTATTGCTTGCCTTCAACATTTAATAAAACAATTGATCTAAATCAACTACATTTCCCTAACAAAAAAATACACCTACCCCCCCTACAAATGTCAATTCATTATAACCCACATATGAATTAACAAGAGACGTGCTGTAGCCTGCACATAGACTACATAAGGTAAAATGTAGGTACAGTACTGCATTGTATATTAAATCACCGCTTCCAGTTGCCGCCTGGCGGTGACTAAATATTTTTCAGATATTCAAATCCTCCTGTTAAAGCATTTTTTCCCTCATGCAATGAAAAGTGTCAAATTAAGATCCGACATCTGTATAGTTGGATCTACAGTGAGGTCTGAAATTATGTATATGAAAAATGTATATTTTTGGCAAAAAATCAAATTGGGGAAATTATATTATTGTTTACATATACAATTGCTCAGAGAAGTAATATATATTTTCTCAAAAAGATAGGGGTCAAGATTATTGACACCCCTGTTTGGAATACCTTTCAAAACACCACCTTGCGAGGATAATGGCACTGGGCCTTTTTCTAAAATGTTTGATGAGTTGGAGAACACATTGGGAGGGATCTTAGACCATTACTCCTCACAGAATACTTCCAGATTCTTGATATCCTTCATCTGTGCTTATGTACTGCCCTCTTCAATTCAAACCACAGGTTTTTAATGGGTTTCAAGTCCAGAGACTGAGACATGCCATTGCAAAATTTCCCAAAAGCATCTGAAGGCAAAGTTCATTGTTAGAACCTTCGTAGGAGCACCGTTATATCGCCGAGCTGTTCACAAAACCATTGCATTAACGTTGCTCTTGAAAACGCTCGTAATCTAACGCCTGCCTCAGACCACTCGTGGAACAGCTAATTTTGTCGTTAGATGGTTTTTTTTGTCCATCAGCATCACTTTATACACAGACAATCTCCACTAAACATAGAATCACATGGTTTATGTCTTTCTGTCCTCACCGATAACCTCAGAACAAAGTTGACTAAAATACAAAGTTGCCCATGTCTGCGCAATTGATACAAACAAGCGACATATAAAAACATACTTCAAATAAAAACTGAGATGACTGCATTAAAATATAAATACAGTAGGCTATAGGCCTATTTTAATCAAATTGAAATACATTTCATGTTCAGAGTTCTATTTTGCTACTTGTAGGCTACCGTCCGTAATATGTCCCTATATATTTCGCGCTGTGCAGCCTAGCATGTGCGCAATGAGGTGCAAAATCTCAATTTAGTGCATGATTCTGGGAAGACATTACAATAAGCCGTCTCAACATTTGCAGCCTTCGGTAATATCTTTCTAGGAGCTGAACTGTCATCAGTATGGTGCAATAATTCTAATGTTAAGGTAATATTTGAATGGAAAGCAGACCCGAAGGCAGCGTTGCCTTTCGACCCCATCAGATTCGACACAAGCCTCAACGACACACTTAGAAAACTTAGATCTTAGATCTCTCTGCGTGGTGTTCTGGGAAAGATGCATCGTTAAAGCCTATGTAACTTTCACTATCGGGAATCCGGGCCCTGGAAGGATTCTGTACGGAGGAATTGTCTAAGATCCCTCCCAATGTGTTCTCCAACTCATTTTAGAAAAAGGCTCAGTGCCATTATCCTCACAAGGATATATATTGTATTGAAAGGTATTGAAAACAGGAGTGTCAATAAATTTGACCCCTTGCTTTTTTGAAGAAAATAACAGTATTACTTATTAAACAAAATCGTTCTCCGAGTAATTGCATTAGTATAAAATAATATAATTTACAAAATGTTGTATACAATATAGCTCAATACTTGAATTAAACAGTCATTTCTGCTCATCTTTATCAAGGGTGTCAATAATTCCAGACCCCACAGTACGATGAGGTGATTTGGGGGTGAGAGAGAGGGAGGGATGGTAGGGTGAAAGAGGGTAAAGTGGGTGTTGAAGCGGTACCTCTTCAGAGTAGTGGTCGGAAGGGAGCGGAGGGTAGTCACACTGCTCTATCTTCTTACACAGAGAGTACAGGTTCATCTTATCGCCATAGAACGGGCTCTGGAGAGCTGCCATCTGAGGGAGGCAGAGAGAGATCATTTAGTGACACACATTTTCTGCTGAGTGGAAGACAAACAACACACTAATGAAACACTACTACACTATCTGAATGTGGCCTTCTCAATGACCATTGGACTTAAAGGGATACCTCAGGATTTTGGCAATGAGGACCTTTATCTACTTCCCCAGAGCTAGATGAACTTGCGCATGCCATTTTTATCTCTCTGTTTCCAGTATGAAGACTGTAGCCACAAAGAGGATGAATAGTGGCGGAGAGGGGAAGGAGGCTATAGGGAGGGTGGAGAAAGGGGGAGGCAGGGAAGAGCTAGGAGAGGAGAGGCAGACATTAGCAGAAGTAGCCATTGAGACTGGTGTCACTTTTCTTCCAGATGTTACGCTCTCTCTCCCCCTGTCCTCTCTCTTCCTCACACCAGCTTTATAATTTACCACCGCTTAATCAAGCAACTGGAAAATTGCCCAGCAACGAGGGGAGGATAGAAAACGAGACACATTGCTTCCATTGAAGCAGTTACTATACCCCTCTCTCCATCCCTTGGCCCGTCCCTCCATCTCAGAGTGCCAACAGGAGGAGATAAAATAGAGATCAAGGAGCCCAATGAGTGGTGGATATTGTTAAGACAGCCTCTGTCACATCGGCCAATGAGAAATAAGGATGATTGTGCTAGAATCTCAGCAGGAAGTCTCTCCCCTGGACATTCCCCCCGCTGCACCATCACTTACCCACACTAGCACAGTGTGTGGGGCAGGGGGATATGTAGGGTTACTGCATGTATTCCGAGAGAGAGAGAGAGAGCGAGCGAGCTAATGAGAGAGAGAGGAGAAAGAGAGAGAAGAGAGGAAAACAGAGAAAGGAGGGGGAGGCAGGCAGCAGCTGTAGCCAGTAAAGGGTTAAACAAGGACCATGGTATTTTCCTGAATCTTCTTCTTTTGACAGATGAAAAATGTCAACTGTCCTGTTTGTATTTGGGAATTTTTGCACTATTCATCTGGTTCATTAATGTCTGCTACTCCTGGCCCCTGACAGCTGCCGGCCCTGCACACACACGAACACACAGGCTCATTTCAGGTTGGGCGAAATGATTGACTCGCTCTATGACCTCCGGGGGGGCCTGTGTGGGGGCCTGTGTGTGTGTAGGAAGGAGGGGGGGGGGGGGGGGGTCAGCTCATTGGTATTCCAGGGTCGTCTTCCTCACACGCACGCCTGCTGTCTGTCTGTCTAAGGGGCTGCTAGTGGCACGCACACATACACACACAAACACCTCAATTTCTCTCTCGCTGGTTCTTTGCCTCCTCCTCTACCCTCTAGCTGTCCAGTGTATGTGTGTTCGTGTGTGTCCTCTATAGTTCAGCTTGTGTGTAAGCATGAGGCCCTAGCCGTGTTAAAGAGAATGTATAAGGAGGTCTAGCTTCTCTTAATGAATATTGATCCCTCTGCATTAATCCCTCTCTATTATCTATCTAGCTCTCCCCCTCTCCCTCCTGACTCAACTGTTATAAAGAACTACATTTCAGATGCAATCACTTTTTCTTTCATTTTTCTTTCTTTCTTTCCGTAGTCATAGAACATGACAAATTATGTGGGAAAACAGAACGTTTATGTCTGTTAATCTGCTGTATTAACGTACTGTATAAATTATTGCAGGCCTAGCTGAGAGAGGGAAAGGGAGATAATGTAAATGTGGACGAGCACACAAATTAATTCACTATGCAATGACATTAAACTCTGACAGTAGGGAGAGGACTGGGGAGAGCAGGAACAAAAGTAAAGCTCAGTGGATAACTAACACTGGAATACTATATGAAGCCTTTCAAATCAAATCAAATTTATTTATATAGCCCTTCGTACATCAGCTGATATCTCAAAGTGCTGTACAGAAACCCAGCCTAAAACCCCAAACAGCAAGCAATGCAGGTGTAGAAGCACGGTGGCTAGGAAAAACTCCCCAGAAAGGCCAAAACCTAGGAAGAAACCTAGAGAGGAACCAGGCTATGTGGGGTGGCCAGTCCTCTTCTGGCTGTGCCGGGTGGAGATTATAACAGAACATGGCCAAGATGTTCAAATGTTCATAAATGACGAGCATGGTCAAATAATAATAAGGCAGAACAGTTAAAACTGGAGCAGCAGCACGGCCGGGTAGACTGGGGACAGCAAGGAGTCATCATGTCAGGTAGTCCTGAGGCATGGTCCTAGGGCTCAGGTCCTCCGAGAGAGAAAAAGAAAGAATTAGAGAGAGCACACTTAAATTCACACAGAACACCCAATAGGACAGGAGAAGTACTCCAGATATAACAAACTGACCCTAGCCCCCCGACACAAACTACTGTAGCATAAATACTGGAGGCTGAGACAGGAGGGGTCAGGAGACACTGTGGCCCCATCCGAGGACACCCCCGGACAGGGCCAAACAGGAAGGATATAACCCCACCCACTTTGCCAAAGCACAGCCCCCACACCACTAGAGGGATATCTTCAACCACCAACTTACCATCCTGAGACAAGGCTGAGTATAGCCCACAAAGATCTCCGCCACGGCACAACCCAAGGGGGGGCGCCAACCCAGACAGGATGACCACATCAGTGACTCAACCCACTCAGGTGACGCACCCCTCCCAGGGACGGTTTGAGAGAGCCCCAGTAAGCCAGTGACTCAGCCCCTGTAATAGGGTTAGAGGCAGAGAATCCCAGTGGAAAGAGGGGAACCGGCCAGGCAGAGACAGCAAGGGCGGTTCGTTGCTCCGGAGCCTTTCCGTTCACATTCCCACTCCTGGGCCAGACTACACTTAATCATATGACCCACTGAAGAGATGAGTCTTCAGTAAAGACTTAAAGGTTGAGACCGAGTTTGCATCTCTGACATGGGTAGGCAGACCGTTCCATAAAAATGGAGCTCTATAGGAGAAAGCCCTGCCCCCAGCTGTTTGCTTAGAAATTCTAGGGACAATTAGGAGGCCTGCGTCTTGTGACCATAGCATACGTGTAGGTATGTACGGCAGGACCAAATCAGAGAGATAGGTAGGAGCAAGCCCATGTAATGCTTTGTAGGTTAGCAGTAAAACCTTGAAATCAGCCCTTGCTTTGACAGGAAGCCAGTGTAGGGAGGCTAGCACTGGAGTAATATGATCACATTTTTTGGTTCTAGTCAGGATTCTAGCAGCCGTATTTAGCACTAACTGAAGTTTATTTAGTGCTTTATCCGGGTAGCCGGAAAGTAGAGCATTGCAGTAGTCTAACCTAGAAGTGACAAAAGCATGGATTCATTTTTCTGCATCATTTTTGGACAGAAAGTTTCTGATTTTTGCAATGTTACGTAGATGGAAAAAAAGCTGTCCTTGAAATGGTTTTGATATGTTCTTCAAAAGAGAGATCAGGGTCCCGAGTAATGCCGAGGTCCTTCACAGTTTTATTTGAGACGACTGTACAACCATTAAGATTAATTGTCAGATTCAACAGAAGATGTCTTTGTTTCTTGGGACCTAGAACAAGCATCTCTGTTTTGTCCGAGTTTTAAAGTAGAAAGTTTGCAGCCATCCACTTCCTTGTCTGAAACACATGCTTCTAGCGAGGGCAATTTTGGGGCTTCACCATGTTTCATTGAAATGTACAGCTGTGTGTCATCCGCATAGCAGTGAAAGTTAACATTATGTTTTCGAATGACATCCAACAGGTAAAATATATAGTGAAAACAATAGTGGTCCTAAAACAGACCCTTGAGGAACACTGACATTTACAGTTGATTTGTCAGAGGACAAAGCATTCAGAGACAAACTGATATCTTTCCGACAAGATAAGATCTAAACCAGGCCAGAACTTGTCCTTGTAGACCAATTTGGGTTTCCAATCTCTCCAAAAGAATGTGGTGATCGATGGTATCAAAAGCAGCACTAAGGTCTAGGAGCACGAGGACAGATGCAGAGCCTCGGTCTGATGCCATTAAAATGTAATTTACCACCTTCACAAGTGCAGTCTCAGTGCTATGATGGGGTCTAAAACCAGACTGAAGCGTTTCGTATACATTGTTTGTCTTCAGGAAGGCAGTGAGTTGCTGCGCAACAGCCTTTTCTAGAAAAAATGAAAGAAATGGAAGATTCGATATAGGCCGGTAGTTTTTTATATTTTCTGGGTCAAGGTTTGGCTTTTTCAAGAGAGGCTTTATTACTGCCACTTTTAGAGTTTGGTACACATCCGGTGGATAGAGAGCTGCTTATTATGTTCAACATAAGAGGGCCAAGCACAGGAAGCAGCTCTTTCAGTACTTTAGTTGGAATAGGGTCCAGTATGCAGCTTGAAGGTTTAGAGGCCATGATTATTTTCATCATTGTGTCAAGAGATATAGTACTATAACACTTGAGCGTCTCTCTTGATCCTAGGTCCTGGCAGAGTTGTGCAGACACAGGACAACTGAGCTTTGAAGGAATACGCAGATTTAAAGAGGAGACCGTAATTTGCTTTCTAATAATCATGATCTTTTCCTCAAAGAAGTTCATGAATTTATCACTGCTAAAGTGAAAAGTGAAAGCTAAAGTGAAAGCCATCCTCTCTTGGGGAATGCTGCTTTTTAGTTAGCTTTGCGACAGTATCAAAAAGGAATTTCGGATTGTTCTTATTTTCCTCAATTAAGTTAGAAAAAAAGGATGATCGATCAGCTGTAAGCAGTAATATATGTTAAAAGTTAAAGTGAAATGAAGTTCATGTGAAATGAAACTGTGTTTACAGCAGACCTACGCGAGTGCTTTTAAGGACTTATAGCTGTTATCTAAAATGAACTTACTATGACTGATATATTAAAATGTTTTATTGGACTAGGCAGGTCAGTTAAGAACAAATTCTTATTTACAATTACGGCCTACCCCGGGCCAAACCCGGACAATGCTGGGCCAATTGTGCGCCGCCCTATGGGACTCACCAATCATGGCCGGAATCAGGGACTGTAATGACGCCTCTTGCACTGAGATGCAGTGCCTTAGATCGCTCCGCCACCCGGGAGACAGATGTATAGATACAACAAGGACACAGAAGATCTCTCAACTTCTTTGGGGTAGGGGGCAGTATTTTCACGCCCGGGATGAAAAGCGTGACCAGAGTAAACTGCATGCTACTCAGACCCAGATGCTAGGATATGCATATTAGATTTGGATAGAAAACACTCTGAAGTTTCTAAAACTATTTGAATGATCTCTGTGAGTATAACAGAACTCATATGGCAGGCAAAAATCTGAGAAAAATCCAACCAAGAAGTGGGAAATCTGAGGTTTGTAGGTTTTCAAGTCTTAGCCTATCCATATTATCATATTGCACTTCCTAAGGCTTCCACTAGATGTCAACAGTCTTTAGAATCTTGTTTCAGGCTTCTACTGTGAGGTGGTAGAGAATGAGAGCTGATTGAGTCATGGGTCTGCCAGAAGGCCATATGCTCAGTCAGGTGCGCGCCCGAGAGAGTTAGCTCCGTTCCCTTTCATTTCTAAAGACAAAGGAATTCTCCGTTTGAAACATTGAAGATTTATGATAAAAACATCCTAAAGATTGATTATATACATCGTTTGACATGTTTCTACGAACTGTAACAACATTTTTGACTTTGTCTGGACCTAGTGCCTGCGCATTTGGATTACTGTACTAAATGCGCGAACAAAAAGGAGGTATTTGGACATAAATGGACTTTATCGAACAAAACTAACATTTATTGTAGAACTGGGATTCCTGGGAGTGCATTCTGGTGAAGATCATCAAAGGTAAGTGAATATTTATAATGCTATTTCTGACTTTTGTTGACCTCATAACATGGCGGGTATCTATATTGCTTGTTTTGGTCTGAGCGCTGTACTCAGATTATTCCATGGTGTGATTTTTCCGTAAAGCTTTTTTTGAAATCTGACACAGCGGTTGCATTAAGGAGAAATATATCTTTAATTCCATACATAACACTTGTATTTTCATCAACATTTATGATGAGTATTTCTGTAAATTGACGTAGCTCTCTGCACTTTCACCGGATGTTTTGGAGGCAAAACATAACGTGCCAATGTATACAGAGATTTTTGGATGTAAATATGAAATTTATCAAACAAAACATACATGTATTGTGTAACATGAAGTCCTATGAGTGCCATCTGATGAAGATCAAAGGTTAGTGATTAATTTTCTCTATTTCTACTTTTTGTGACTCCTCTCTTTGACTGGAAAAATGGCTGTGTATTTTTGTGACTAGGTACTGACCTAACATAATCGCATGGTATGCTTTTGTCGTAAAGCCTTTTTGAAATCGGACACTGTGGTGGGATTAACAACAAGTTTATCTTTAAAATGGTGTATAATACATGTATGGTTGAGGAATTTTAAATATGAGATTTCTGTTGTTTGAATTTGGCGCCCTGCACTTTTACTGGATGTTGGTCAGGTGGGACATTAGCGTCCCACGTACCCTAGAGAGGTTAACAATCTTTAGCATGTTGTCATCTTGTATTTGTCCCATTTAAAAGGTCAAACACACAGTGGCATAAAGCTATATGGGGAGGGAAGTGAGAGGAGAGTGGTTTCAAACAGAAACATGTGGTCCAACAGAGAGAGACATCAAGACTTAAACTGGTGTGTTCATGTTGACGGAAAACTTTAAAACCTCTTAAGGATTAGCCCCTTTTCCCCCCAATTTTCAACCTAAAATGACATACCCAAATCTAACTGCCTGTAGCTCAGGACCTGAAGCAAGGATATGCATATTTGTGATACCATTTGAAAGGAAACACTTTGAAGTTTGTGGAAATGTTAAATTAATGTAGGAGAGCATAACACATTAGATCTGGTAAGATATAATACAAAGAAAAAAACATGCGTTTTCAAAACAAATAGTTGGTTCCATCATCTTTGAAATGCAAGACAAAGGCCATTATATCACTTAGGAGTCTAGGCGCAATTTAGATTTTGGCCACTAGATGGCAGCAGTGTATGTGTAGACTGATCCAATGAACATTTGCATTTACTGTTCAAAATGTTGTATCAAGCCTGCCCAAATGTATCGAATTGGTCAACTGATACATTTTTATACTATAGAGAACATACAGAAATGATATGGTAATAAAAACTCCCAGGAATGTCATAAATGATGGCTAATTAGCTTCCCTACAGAAAAGACACTAACCTTCACACTTCTAAATGGGGGGAGGTTCAAACTGTAGAACGCACTCCCAGGAATGTCATAAATGATGGCTAATTAGCTTCCCTACAGAAAAGACACTAACCTTCACACTTCTAAATGGGGGGAGGTTCAAACTGTAGAACGCAGTTCCTACATTTTAATATTAAATTATATTTTATCAAACAAAACTATGCTGCATTGTATCTCTGGGACCCTCAGGATGACATTTCAGAGCAAGATTACTGAATGTGAGTACATTATTTACCTTCAGAAGTAAATAACCAGTTGCCATGATAAAGGTTTTCTGTTGTTGTGCACTCTCCTCAAACCATTAGCATGTTATTTTTTTCACTGTAATAGCTACTGTAAATTGGACAGTGTGGTTAGATTAACAAGCATAACAAGTGACAAGTAAGCGTTCTGCCCATATAAAACATGTCTATGTCCAGGGAAATGTTCTTGTTACTTACAAAGTCATGCTAATCACATTAGCGCACATTAGAGACGACCAAGAGTTAGGGATGGGCGAGTTGGAGAGTAACAGGGAGGGGAGGACAGAGAGGAAACTTTTTCTTGTGTGTGAGCCGAAAATGCTAATTTGAGGTCAAATCAAATCAAATGTTATTTGACATGACCGAATACAACCTTTCAGTGAAATGCTTACTTACAAGCCCTTAACCAACAACGCAGTTTTAAGAAAAATTGAAAAAAATTAAGAAATAAAAGTAACAAATAATTAAAGAGCAGCAGTAATATAACAATAGCGAGGCTATATACAGGGGGTACCGGTACAGAGTCAAGGCAAGGTGCCGGGGCACCGGTTAGTCGAGGTAATTGAGGTAATATGTACATGTAGGTAGAGTTATTAAAGTGACTATGCATAGATAATAACAGAGAGTAGCAGCAGCGTAGAAGGGGGGTGGGGCAATACAAATAGTCTGGGTAGCCATTTGATTAGATGTTTAGGAGTCTTATGGCTTGGTGTTAGAAGCTGTTTAGAAGCCTCTTGGACCTAGACTTGGCGCTCCGGTACAGCTTGCCATGCGATAGCAGAGAGAACAGTCACGACTAGGGTGGCTGGAGTCTTTGACAATTTTAAGGGCCTTCCTCTGACCTACCCCGCCGGGTACAGAGGTCCTGGATGGCAGGAAGCTTGGCCCCAGTGATGTACTGGGCCATTCGCAATACCCTCTGTAGTGCCTTATGGTCGTAGACCAAGCAGTTGCCATACCAGGCAATGACGCAACCAGTCAGGCTGCTCTTGATGATGCACCTGTAGAAACTTTTGAGGATCTGAGGACCCATGCCAAATCATGCCAAATCTTTTCAGTCTCCTGAGGGGGAGGCCCAGTTAGTTTGTTGGTGATGTGGACACCAAGGAACTTGAAGCTCTCAACCTGCTCCACTACAGCCCAGTCGATGACAATGGGGGCATGCTCTGACCTCTTTTTCCTGTAGTCCACAATCATCTCCTTTGTCTTGATCACGCTGAGTTAAGTTAGCCTTTAATTAACTAGGCAAGTCAGTTAAGAACAAATTCATATTTACAATGACGGCCTACTGGGGAACAGTGGGTTAACTGCCTTGCTCAGGGGTAGAACGACAGATTTTTACCTTGTCAGCTCGGGTTTTCGATACAGCAACCTTTTGGTTAATGGCCCAATGCTCTAACCACTAGGCTACCTGCCGTCCCAATGGAGAGGGGAGAGGTTGTTGTCCTTGCACCACATGGTCAGGACTCTGACCTCCTCCCTATAGGCTGTCTCGTCGTTGTCGGTGATCAGGCCTACACCTCGTGTCATCAGCAAATTTAATGACGGTGTTGGAGTTGTGCCTGGCTGTGCAGTCATGAGTGAGCTGGGAGTTAAGTAGGGGACTGAGCACGCACCTCTGAGGGGCCCTCGTGTTGAGGATCAGAGTAGGCGGATGTGTTGTTACCTACCCTTACCACCTGGGGGCGGCCCGTCAGGAAGTCCAAAATCCAGTTGCAGAGGGATGTTTAGTCCCAGGGTCCTTAGCTTTGTGATGAGCTTGGGGGCAGTCCATAATCCAGTTGCAGGGAGATGTGTTTAGTCCCAGGGTCCTTAGCTTTGTGATGAGCTTGGGGGCAGTATGGTGTTGAACGCTGAGCTATAGTCAATGAATAGCATTCTCACATAGGTGTTCCTTTTGTCCAGGTGGAAAAGGGCAGTGTGGAGTACAATAATGATTGCATCATCTGTGGGGGTTAAGCAAATTGGAGTGGGTCGAGGGTTTCTGGGATAAGGATGTTGATGTGAGCCATGTCCAGCCATTCAAAGCACTTGGCTACAGACATGAGTGCTATGGGTCGGTAGTCATTTAGGCAGGTTACCTTAGTGTTCTTGGGCATAGGGACTATGGTGGTCTGCTTGAAACATGTTGGTAATACAGACTCAGACAGGGAGAAATTGAAAATGTCAGTGAAGACAGTCGATGTGGATAGGGGGGTGCTCCCTCTGCTATTTCCTGAAGTCCACGATCATCTCGTTTGTTTTGTTGAAGTTGAGTGAGAGGCTGTTTTGCTACCACACTACAAGTTCCTCACCTCCTCCCTATAAGCTGTCTCGTCGTTGTTGGTAATCAAGCCCACTACTGTTGTGTCATCTGCAAACTTGACGATTGAGTTGGAGGCGTGCATGGCCACGCAGTCGTCGGTGAACAGGGAGTACAGGAGGGGGTTGAACACACACCCTTGTGGGACCCAGCGTTGAGCGTGAGCGAAGTGGAGATGTTGTTTCCTACCTTCACCACCTGGAGGCGGCCCATCAGAAAGTCCAGGACCCAATTGCACAGGGCGGTGTTGAGACCCAGGGCTTCCAGCTTGATGATGAGCTTGGAGGGTACTATGGTGTTGAATTCTGAGCTCTAGTCAATGAACAGCATTCTTACATAGGTAATCCTCTTGTCCAGATGGGATAGAGCATTGGGCAGTGTGCAGTGTGATGGCGATTGCATCGTCTGTGGATATGTTGGGGCGGTATGCAAACTGAAGTGGGTCTAGGGTGGCCGGTAACGTGGAAGTGAGATGATCCTTGACTAGTCTCTCAAAACACTTCATGATGACAGAAGTGAGTGCTACAGGGCGGTAGTCAATTAGTTCAGTTATCTTTGCCTTCTTGGGTACAGGAACAACGGTGGCCATCTTGAAGCATGTGGGGACTTGGATAGGGAGCGATCGAATATGTCCGTAAACACACCAGCCAGCTGGTCTGTGCATGCTCAGAGGACGCCGTCTGGGCCAGCAGCCTTGCAAGGTTTAATACGTTTAAATGTTTTACTCACGTTGGCACGGAGAAGGGGCGCAGTCCTTGTTTGTGGGCTGCGACGTTGGCACGGTATTATCCTCAAAGTGGGCAAAGAAGGTGTTTAGTTTGGCTTGTGTACTCCTTAATGCCATCGGAAGAACCCCAGAACATATTCCAGTCTGTGCTAGCAAAACAGTCCTGTAGTTTAGCATCTGCTTCATCTGACCACTTTTTTTATTGACCGAATCACTGGTGCTCACTGCTTTAATTTTTGCTTGTAAGCCGGAATTAGGAGGATAGAATTATGGTCAGATCTGACAAATGGAGGGCGAGGGAGAGCTTTCTACGCGTCTCTGTGTTTGGAGTAAAGGGTTTTGAGTGCGGTCTTAGTGCCAGCATCGGCCTGTCGTGGCATGTAGACAGCTACGAAAAATACAGATGAAAACTCTCTTGGTAGATGGTGTGGTCTACAGCTTATAATGAGATACTCTACATCAGGTGGCGCTCCTAGTGGCCAGTTGGTTAAGGGCCAATAAAATGGCTGCCATCTCTCAGGCGCCATCATCAATCTCCAACCTGCTGTTGTCTTTTCCCTGCTGGTCACCAAGGGAGACCACCCCGGCAACTAGGCATCGTCCCGTTACCACAATGCCGGAGGTGGGCAAAGTCAGGTGAATATAATGGGGTGACCTCATCACAAACAAACATGCATGCACATGTGGACACGCACACACACGATCCTCAATCAAACAGTATAGGAGATGCAGACAGAGAGACAATGGCCAGGTAGTCTGTCTTTCACCCATCAAGAACCCCAAGCATAACACTGAAACATGCATGTTCTCTCGCACGCACACACACACGTTGGACCCTCAGACATTCAAGAACCTTACATCCAACACACACACACCTGTAAGACCTGTCCCCCTCGCTCTCCCCCTCTCGTGTGGTCTGTAAGGTGGAAAGGGTTCTGAGAGGGTCATTTTACTAGTCAGTATCAGTGCTCAGCACAACCACCCAGTTGATCTGCACCACATGGACATGTCACTGTGAATTCCCTGCTAGCTTCAAACACACAACAGCTCTCATATCCACCTTTATCCCAGTAATGTGTGTGGGTATGGGTTTCTGTGTACATTATGCCACAGTGCAGTATATGTGTATACGTTACCTCGTAGAGCAGGCAGCCTAGAGACCAGATGTCAGATTTGAAGTTGTATCCGTTTTCATGTATTCTCTCTGGAGACATGTAGTACGGGGTCCCCACTGGAACAGACAGACAAGGAGAGAGAGAGTGAGACATTAGCCTGTTGCCTCTCCAACCTAGCCATTCCAGCACACCACATATGTCCCAACACACACAACCTCAGAGACAGAGTGAGAAGGGCAGAAAAAGAGATCCAAGAGATCTCACAAACACACACATGCATACGAACTGCTAGTCCACTACATCACAGCTCTGGTTCAGCTCTCGTTAACATACCTCATCATGATCAGAAACAGGAGTCAAACAGACATTACACTCTGGCTCTGAAACTCAATAATCCCAATGCCATGCTGCCTGGCCCAGCTCCAGACCACACAATCATATAGTACAATCACACAGATCATGTACAGATAGGTGTAGTTACACTGTCGCACCACAGAGGGCACTAGTGAGCCTGATTGGGGGGGGAAGATAGCTACTAGAAAGAGAGACCAAATACAGGTGGTTGAGCTACAGAACCGATCAAAAGTTTGGACACCTACTCTTAAGAGTTTTTCTATATTTGTACCATTTTCTACATTGTAGAATAACAGCAAAGACATCAAAACTATGAAATAACACATAGGGAATCATGTAGTAACCAAAAAAAAAAAGTGTTAAACAAATCAATATATATTCTATATATGAGATTCTTCAAAGGAGCCATCCTTTGCCTTGATGACAACCAGCTTCATGAGGTAGTTACCTGGAAAGCATTTCAATTAACAGGTGTGCCTTGTTAAAAGTTAATTTGTTGAATTTCTTTCCTTCCTAATGCTTTTGAGCCACAATTCAATCCCATTCAAAATCCTATTTTCCCTAACCCTAAAACCGAACCTTTAACCCTAACCCTAGCTCCTAACCCTAGACATAATTCTAATCCTAAACCTAATTCTAACCTTAAACCCCCTACAAATAGCATTTGAACTTGTGGGGACTAACAAACTGTCCCCAGTTGGTCAACGGTTTGTTCATTTACTATTCTTGTGGGGACATCTGGTCCACAAGCATAGTTATAAACACGTCCACAAACACACACATTAACATGTTGAGGGGAAATATTCCAATGTATAATGTAATTAGTTTTAATAAACCTATTACGGGGAATTCTATAAGAGTTCATGTCTTTCAGTGCAGAATTGAAAGTGAGCACTTTTTATTAGAGCGTGGTTTTTAATTGGGCTGCGAAAATATTTCTTTATCTATAATGATTTGTGACCTATAACTCTAAAAATCATCATTCGCTTCCACCATCAACTACAGAAAGAGGGGGGGGAGAGAGAGAGAGGTAAGAGACAGAAAGAGAGAGAGAGCGAGAGAGAGAAGAGACAGAAAGAGAGAGAGAGCGAGAGAGAGAAGAGACAGAAAGAGAGAGAGAGCGAGAGAGAGAAGAGACAGAAAGAGAGAGAGAGCGAGAGAGAGAAGAGACAAAGAGAGAGCGAGAGAGAGAAAAGACAGAAAGAGAGAGAGAGCGAGAGAGAGAAAAGACAGAAAGAGAGAGAGCGAGAGAGAGCGAGAGCGAGAGCGAGCGAGAGAGAGCGAGAGAGAGCGAGAGAGAGAAGCGAGAGAGAAAAGAGAGAGAGCGAGAGAGAAAAGAGAGAGAGCGAGAGAAAAGAGAGCGAGAGAGAAGAGAGCGAGAGAGCGAGAGAAAAGAGAGCGAGAGAGAAGAGAGCGAGAGAGAGAGAAAAGAGAGCGAGAGAGAAAAAGAAAGAGAAGAGAGAGAAAAGAAAGAGAAGAGAGAGAGAGAGAAAAGAAAGAGAAGAGAGAGAGAGAGAGCGAGAGAAAAGAAAGAGAGCGAGAGCGAAAAGAGAGAGAGCGAGAAAGAAAAGAGAGACAGCGAGAGAGAAAAGAGAGACAGCGAGAGAGAAAAGAGAGACGGCGAGAGAGAAAAGAGAGACTGCGAGAGAGAAAAGAGAGACGGCGAGAGAGAAAAGAGAGAGCGAGAGAGAAAAAAGAGAGAGAGAGCGCGAGAGAGAGAGCGAGAGAGCGAGAGGAGAGCGAGAAAAGAGAGAGAGCGAGAAAGAAAAGAGAGCGAGAGAGAAAAGAGAGCGAGAGAGAAAAGAGAGCGAGAGAGAGAGCGCGAGAGAGAGAGAGAGCGAGAGAGCGAGAGAGAGCGAGAGAGAAAAGAGAGAGAAAAGAGAGAGCGAGAAAGAAAAGAGAGCGAGAGAGAAAAGAGAGCGAGAGAGAAAAGAGAGAGCGAGAGAGAGAGAGAAAAGAGAGCGAGAGAGAAAAGAAAGAGAGCGAGAGAGAAAGAGAGAGCGAGAGAGAAAAGAGAGAGCGAGAGAGAAAAGAGAGAGAGCGAGAGAGAAAAGAGAGAGAGCGAGAGAGAGAGAGAGAGAGAGAGAGGAGAGCGAGAAAAGAGAGGAGAGCGAGAAAAGAGAGAGAGAGATAAGAGAGAGAGATAAGAGAGAGAGAGAGAGAGAGAGATAAGAGAGAGAGAGAGATAAGAGAGAGAGAGATAAGAGAGAGAGAGATAAGAGAGAGAGAGATAAGAGAGAGAGAGAGAAAAGACAGAAAGAGAGAGAGAGAGAGAAAAGACAGACAGACAGGAGAGAGAGAGAGAGAGAGAGAGCTGGCTAGTGAGTGCCCAGGTCATCAGGTTGGTGGAGTGTGTGCATGCACACATGTGTTTCTGTGTTTGTGTGTGTTTCTACAGAGGTCTCCTGGTGCTGTTTGAACAGCGTTCCCCTAGCATTCATTACCAGCTGATTAAAGATCATCACCCTCTCTTATGCTAATAGTTGTATTGAGGAGCAGAGCAACAGGGCCTCAGACAGCATTCATTCATTCCCAATTAAAACACAATCATTTATTCATGCAGATAAACTAGAAGTCATGTTGGGATTGATTTCCATTATTAGAAATCGTTAAGACAACTGAGTGGCATTCTCGAGGAAGAGAAGAGAATATTGTCATGGTAGCAATCTATGGATGGAACCTGGTGATGCGTGGTGTGTGTGTGCGCTGAGTTGAAAGGGAGCTAGAGCGAGCGAGAAAGCTGACAGACTCTAAGCCTGGCCCTCCATCTAGCCAGCACCTCCCTGCTCTACTGGGGTGGTTTGACTTATTACACCCCACCCCACACAGACACACATGGGCAGATTCACAGCCACACACACACACACACAAACTTCACCGCCCCCATGCAGAGAGAGACATGGGGAGAGAAGGAAAGAAAGGGGAATAGAGGGAGGGACAGAATGAGAGATGAAGAGGGCTAGGGGAAGAGAACGGGGGGAAAGGGAAGGATAGGGGAGAGGGGGTAGGAGGGAGAAAGGGGGCAGGAAAGAAAGTCGATGTAGAAAGATAAAGGAAGATTCTCAATTGATTACTCCTGGCGTCCTCTCTCCTCACCTTCTCAAAACCCAATGGAGGAGAAGGTCAGAGGGGCTTCTCGTCCAATGGGTTTCGAGAAGAAGACGAGGAGAGACGACGCGAGGAGTATGCAATTGAGATCTTCCTAAAGAGACAGAGGAAGAGGAAAGGAGGGAGGGTGAGAGAGGGAAGGAAGGAGAGAGTGAGAAAATTAGTTGGGGGGAGGAGAGAATGGAGGAGAAAGAGCAAGAGCAGAAATGAGAGCTTAAGTAAGAGACATGGACAGACAGTGAGGCAGAAAGAAAGAGATGGGGAAAATAAAAATAAAAAAGAGGGGGAAAAAAGGGAGAGGGAAAGAGAAAGAAAGAGGCAGCAGGAGACAGGGGGAGAGCAATGGAGAGAAAGGTGAGGGCCGGAGAGGAGAAGAGGCTTTAGGGAATGGATGGATTCTGGGTCTCCATGCCCGTGGGGGAGATTAACCCTTTGTGGAGAA
The DNA here is from genome assembly GCF_034236695.1 of Oncorhynchus nerka. Taxonomy (NCBI): domain Eukaryota; kingdom Metazoa; phylum Chordata; class Actinopteri; order Salmoniformes; family Salmonidae; genus Oncorhynchus; species Oncorhynchus nerka. The sequence continues at coordinate 43,675,110 of NC_088412.1, read as the reverse complement.
ACTAGCCTCTGAACCACTCTGCTCTTCTCCTCCCCTCATCTTCCTCAACGAGGACTTCTCTGAAGCTGTGCGCCAGAGGCGGAAAGATCTTATCCCAGCTATGGAAGCTGCCAAAGAGCGTGTGGACATTGCTTACATCCGCTACGACAAGCTCATTGTCCACTCTCCCTCCCAAAAACCTGGGAAGAGTGAGAGAGCCAAGCTTCCGGGTCAGTAGCTTGAGCCCAACATCACACACATACACCAAATGACACTCATAAATACCCGTTTGACTGACTATTAGCCAAACAATGTTTTTATTTTTTATGTTGCATATATTTTTTCCTCCATATTATGTCGATCTCTGATAAGCTACCCAAAAAAGGGCTAATAGCAGCCCATATTAATACATGTAGCCTTAGAAAGGTTCCTGAAATCAATAACGTGCTAAGATCGGATATACTGGCCATCTCTGAGACTCACTAACAGAATTCCTTTGATGATACAGCAGTAGCAATACAAGGATATAACATCTGCAGAAAAGACAGGAATGCCTATGGGGGAGGTGTTGCTGTATACACTGAGTGTACAAAGATTTATGAACACTCGCTCTTTCCATGACATAGGACTTTTAAGCAGTGAGCCAATTGAGACATGGATTGTGTACGTGTGCATTCAAAGAGTGAATGAGCAAGACAAAATCTTTAAGTGCCTTTGAACAGGGTATGGTAGTAAGTGCCAGCCACACCAGTTTGAGTGTGTCAAGAACACTGCTGGATTTTTCACGCTCAACAGTTTCCATTGTGAATCAAGAATGGTCCACCAACCAAAGGACACCCAGCCAAGTTGACACAACGGTGGGAACCATTTATTTAACCAGGTAAGAACAATTCAGGTTAAAAACCTATTTTGCGAGGGTGACCTGGCAAAAAGACCAAACATGGTCCAGCATCCTTGTGGTGTCCATGCCCCGACAAATTGAGGCTGTTCTGAGGGCAAAAGGGGTTGCAACTCAATATTAGGAATGTGTTACTAATGTTTTGTACACTCAGTGTAATATTCAGAGCCATATTCCTGTAAAGCTTAGAGAGGATCTCATGTCAAATGTTGTTTAATTGTTTTGGTTGCAAGTTCACCTGCCTCATCTAAAGCCTCTTCTTTTGGGGTGCTGCTATAGGCCACCAAGTGTTAACAGTCAGTATTTGAATAATGTGTGCGCAATGCTTGATAATGTGTGCTGTTAACAGAGAGGTCTATTTTCGGGGGGACCTGAACATTGACTGGTTAACAACTAGCAGTCCTGTTCAAGAGGAAGCTTCTAATTGTGACTAATGCCTATAATATGACCCACGATACCAATTGTGTTGGGTCTGTGGCGTCCATTGTCACGGGTATTGATCATATCTTCACTAATGCTGCCGAACTTTGCTTCGAGGAATATATATATTACTGTAGCGGCCATATAATTGTGGCAATAACAAGGAAAGCCAAAATGCCAAATTGCGGGCATTAATTTAATAATTAGTAATTAATTAATTAGTAATTTACTAAATGTTTTGTTGAAGATGTAAAAAATGTCTGATCAAATCAAATCAAATGTATTTATATAGATATATATATATTATATATATTATATAAATATAGCCCTTCGTACATCAGCTGATATCTCAAAGTGCTGTACAGAAACCCAGCCTAAAACCCCAAACAGCAAGCAATGCAGGTGTAGAAGCACGGTGGCTAGGAAAAACTCCCTAGAAAAACTCCCTGATGTGTATGAGGAAGTGAATCCAGATGCAGCATTGAAAATATAGAGCTGTAACACAGTTGTGAAATCACGAAACCATGTCCATAATAACAATTCAGGAAGAATAGAAATAGATGGCCTATTCTCTATAGTTAAAACACATCTTACGTAATAAACATTTTACGTCTGGTTTTTCCTGATGGGCACAGGGACAGTTTCATCTGTCCATGGTGCTTGCCTACGGAGCTGTGAGGGGAACGGCACCTCAGTACCTCCAGGCTCTGATCAGGCCCTACACCCAAACAAGGGCACTGCGTTCATCCACCTCTGGCCTGCTCGCCTCCCTACCACTGAGGAAGTACAGTTCCGCGCAGCCCAGTCAAAACTGTTCGCTGCTCTGGCCCCCCAATGGTGGAACAAACTCCCTCACGACGCCAGGACAGCGGAGTCAATCACCACCTTCCGGAGACACCTGAAACCCCACCTCTTTCAGGAATACCTAGGATAGGATAAAGTAATCCTTCTCACCCCCCCCCTTAAAAGATTTAGATGCACTATTGTAAAGTGGCTGTTCCACTGGATGTCTTAAGGTGAACGCACCAATTTGTAAGTCGCTCTGGATAAGAGCGTCTGCTAAATGACTTAAATGTAAATGTAAATCTCCAAAAATGTCTGATGTGTATGAGGAAGTGAATCCAGATGCAGCATTGGAAATATTTGTACAATTACTACAGACAAGTATGCACTTGTTAAAAAATTTGCTGTGAAAACTGAGACCCCTGGATTGATGGCGAATTGAAAAATGGTACGGTACAAAAAAATTATGCGAAAGAGTTGGCAAACAAGTCAGGCTGCTCAGCTGATTGGTTGACATACTCAAAATTGACGAATGTTTGACTAAACTTAACAAAAAGAAGAAGAAATGACATAAAACACAAAGGGAAAAGACTACAGTACCTTAAATGATATCATGGGCAGAAAACCCAAATCATCTCCATCGTTCATTGAAGTTGGTGGGTGATTTATAAAAAGCCTTACGATATTGCCAATCATTTCGATGACTATTTCACTAGCATAGTGGAAACACTCCGAAGTGAAATGACAACATTGAACAGTGAAGCATCATATTTTTGTATAAAACATCTAATAATGAGAGAAGCAAACAGCAAAATGACCTTTACATTTCTTTATAAAACAACATCTCATGGCACAATAGAGACAGTGAAATGACACGCACACACAGACATACTCTATCACACTAACACACACATTCTTTAGTTGTATTATTTGTAAATTGTTTCATTTTAAATTGATCAGTGTATCCTTGTTTTGCTACTTGCTGTGTTGTTTTTTTGTGGACCCTAGGAATCTGCTTTTCGGCAAAAAGCTAATGGGGATCCGAATAAACCAAACCAAAACGCTCCTCTCCTCTCCCACCCTGACCAAGGGGCTGAAGAAGCAGCCTACTCACAGACCACCTGAAGAGGGCGGTGTGGTTTGTGTTTTCCAAATTAAATGAACACTGTTAGTGTGGGTCTTAAAGTTTGTAATGACTTTCTCTCTTAATTAAAATAGTACATTTCATTACATGTTTATTTGAGAAAATCCTGTCCTGGGAAAGTTTTTGAGAGTGTGAGAATATGTTAACTGAGCATTTTTGACAAGAGTGGCACCATCCCCACAACAACACATCACGTGCCAGTGTCAGCCGGCCACTGTTTTACAGCAGTCAGAGCTGTGGATCGGCAGTATTTAAAGTATTTAAGTGAAAAAAACTTTAATGTATTACTTAAGTAGTTTTTTTGTGGCATCTTTACATTACTATTTATATTTTTGACAACATTTACTCCACTACATTCGTAAAGAAAATAATGTACTTTTTACTCCATACATTTTCCCTGACACCCAAAAGTACTCGTTACATTTTGAATGCTGAACAGGAGAGGAAAATTCTCCAATTCCCCCACTTATCAAGAGAACATCCCTGCTCATCCCTACTGCCTCCGATTTGGCGGACTCACTCACAGATGCTTCATTTGTAAATTATGTCTGAGTGTTGGAGTGTGCCCCTGACTCTCCGTAATTTAAAAAACAAGAAAATAGTGCCGTCTGGTTTGCCATATATAAGGAATTTGAAAGTATTTATATTTTTACTCCTGATCCTTAAGTATATATTTTTAAATTACATTTACTTTTGATACTTAAGTATATTTAAAATCAAATACTTGAAAACTTTTACTCAAGTAGCATTTTACTGGGTGAATTTAACTTTTACTTGTGTCATTTTCTGTTTAGGCATCTTTACTTTTACTCAAGTATGACAATTGGGTAATTTTTTCACCACTATGTATCCGGCAGCAGAGGCGAGGTGTGTTTCAGACAGGTTCGCCCAGACAACAGTTCAGAAGTCAGAGGTCAAGGCAACAGGAAGTGACAAACTGGCAATTGAAGAGGTGACAGCCCCTAAGCTGCCATAAGAAGGCCTAAACCCACAGCTTTATAACACACAAATGGTTCTGGGCTGCACCAGCTAATGAAACACATCCCCTCCTTATTGTGTGAGTATGTGCGTGTGTGTATGTTTGGTTTTACTATCATTGTGGGGACCATAAGTCCTCACAAGGATAGTAAATCCATGAAAATTGGACTAGTTGTCTTAATTTTGCTGGTCCCCACAAGGAAAAAGGCTATTTTAGGCTTAGAGGTTAGGTTTAGGGTTAGCGTTACAATTAGGTATAGGGGTTAGGTTTATGGTTAGAAGTTACGGTTTGGGTTAAGGTTAGGTTTAGGAGTTAGGATTTAAGAAAAATAGGATTTTGAATGGGAATCAATTGTTTGGTCCTCACAAGGATAGTCAAACAAAAGTGTTTGTTTGTGTGTGTGTGTGTGTGTGTGTGTGTCTTACCTAAAGAATGGGCAGCGGTGGTTTTAGAGCTGAAGAATCGTCCTAGTCCCAGATCTCCCAGCTTCACCACTCCTGTGGCTGTTATGAACACATTAGCTGGCTTTATATCTGTAGAGAGGACAGGGTAGATAGTTCAAGTTGAAGTTAAAAGTGTGCGCATGTGTGCATGTGCGTGTGTGTAGTACCTCTGTGCATGACCCGTCGGGAGTGCATGTGTTCCAGCGCACTGCACAGCTGGACAAAGTACTTCCACACTGTCCTCTCTGGAATTAACCTCCGCTGCTTCTTGAAGTGCTGCATAGATACACACAGCACAACCATGTCAGACAACATACACAAGCTTAACATACACAACTTACTAGCTAAGCCCCTCGAGTCCCTCTGTATGTATTTGACTCCATCGTTAACATGATGCAGACCTCTCTCTTTTTGCCTCTCTCGCTACCCTCTCCCTGACCTCTCTCTTTCCCCTCGCTCTGCCTCTCTCGGTCCCTTTTTCCTTCTACCCCCCCCCCCCCTCCCTCCCTCACTCTTTCTTTCTCATACCGAGCCCTTTCTCGTTTTCATTATGCTGCGATGGAAAGCACATGAGTTCTCAGAACCAGAGAAAAGGCATTTTGGGGTTATGTTCAAAACACTCACATCTGGTATATAGCTCCTACATATATATGTAAACCAGTCACACACAAACTACACAACACACAATTCCCACAACCCAAACCCCCTCACCCTCCCAGCAGCTCCTAGCGGTCGATTATGACTTCATTCTGATTCAGAGGTCACAGAAACAGTCACCGTGCGACAGGATTACCGGAAATCAATGGTACGAGTGATGGGACAAAGTTTATGCAAACTATCAGCGAGGGCAGCGTAATAGCCAATCGGGTGAGAAATGGACTGGCGAGCTAGCTTTGTTGCTGTGCTGGATGGGATACTGATTGGCAAAAAACTAGCAAAATGGAGCGCAGAGAGAGAATGACGGAACGGAAAAGATAGCGAGAAACGGAGAGAGGAAATGGGAACAATAGTTGAGAAAGAGAGAGTGAACAGGAATGATAGCAAGAAAGTGTGTGTGCACGTGCATCTGTCAGTGTGTGTGCGTGTGTGTGTGTGTGTGTGTGTGTGTGCACTTGCGTCTGTCCCAGCGTGCGTCCCATGTGTGTGCGCTTGCGTAGGTGCACGTGTGTGAAATAGAGAGACCTTGGCCCACATCCAAACAAAGGCAGCATGGTGGGCCATTCTTCCCCTTGCCCCACATTAGCATATCAGAGAAGTGTTTGATGTCAATGGGGAAGCAGAAGAAAGCCTTCCATGCCTTCCACTGCAAAAACTGCACATGCAATATTCTGTAAGTGCATGCAAATCAAGTACCATTTGATTTGATTAGAATCCTGAGATGGTCAGGGCAAGTGCCAGGAAGAGGAAGGGAGAGAAGGGGGGGCACCACAGTGTAAGGATGGTGTATTTACTTCATATTGCGGCAGGGCAGTGAAGGGGGAGCGAGGAGGTTTGTAGTCATGATACCAACCTCTGGACTGGCACAGTTTAATTAGGAAAACAAATGATTTGAAGAGAGGGCAGGAGCGAAGGAAGACCTGTGTGTGTGTGGGTCCGTGTGTGTCAGTACGTGTCTGTGCCCGGGCGTGTGTAGTCTGCCATGTGGTATCTCTCACAGGCAGTGCTAATCGTGCTGTCCTAATTTGCAGTGTGAGACAGCATTGGATGGTTGGACATTGAGAGCTGCAGTAGATGAGTGCTCAGGGCTTGTGGAGATGCTCAGATACACCCTGGCTAGGCATCATTTATACATGGAGAGGCTGCTCTGCCTAGGGTTTTACATACATAACATACCACTAATTTGACACTGGCATGAGTGAAGGATGTGAATACTATGGTTCTGGTGGAGAGTTGTCCTGTATGAGAGATTACAGCAGACAAACACATTTGACATAAGAGTTAAGCAAAAGTAGATCACTATGGCGGCCTACTGTTTATGATCACCGGAGTGGACCATCACTATAGTGGATCGCCAGTAGATCAGCACCAGAGATCATGACTTCAGCGGGTCAACAGGGTAGTAGATCACCAGGGTAGTAGATCACCAGGGTGGATTGCAGTGAGGAAGGTTGACCTGTGTGGGAGCATCAAATATCTTACCTTGATCATCCGGGAGAGGTCACCAGCATCGGCCAGCTCCAACACAATGTTCAGCTCATTCTCCTCAATAAATGATGCATGGTACTTGATCACGTTTGGGTGGTTCAGTTGCTGTGCGAGAGAGAGAGAAACAGAGAGATGGTGAGAGAGGGAAAGAGAGAGAGGGGGGAAAAATAGAGATATAGCGAGAGAGAGCGCGAGAGAATAGATGAGGGAACAATGACTGTTTAACTGGCTCCCAGGGTTTGTAAAGCTTTGTGAAATCAACACATATTTTGTCCCAAGTCTCCAACCAATGACCCCTTCTTACACAGATATAATATACCACACAATGTGACAACGAGTATGTTAAAGTGTTAAAATCCTTTCAAATAACCATTATCAGGTGCTCCTGTGATGTGTAATGTTGTCGGTCATTTGGCTGGCCACGCCGGTGTAGAAACCGCGTAGTTGAATGAGAAGGCTATGGCTTTGTCCTGTGTGTGTGACAGAGCAGTGTGACATGTCAACAACAACCATTGTCTGATTACAACAGGCTGCTGTTCCACACAGCTCTCAACACGCCGCTGGCAGAGAAATAAATAGATCTAGAAAACCCTCTCATTTTCTCAACAGATTATTTCCTGTTGATCGGTCAATAAGTGACTAACCACATCAGGTGCAGTCAGACAGAGAGAGGGGAGGGAGAGAGTGAGAGAGAGCTACAGTAGACGTGTTGTGTGTCAGGGGTTGTGATGTGAGCAGCGAAAGCGGGGCCCAGGCATGCGGTATGACACTGCTCCGACATGATTAAAGAAATGTTCACTCTGTGGACTGATCCACAGGAGAAGCAACGTATACATACTGTACACACACACATACAAACAAACACTGCAGCAGACGTATTTTTGGATCAGGGTTGCAGCTCTGTGATGCGTCATTTCAGAGCAAGAGAAACATCCGTGTGCTCCCCCCCCCCATCCCATCTCTCTCCTTCCCCTACTCACACTGACCCGTGAAGACCCTGGCCATGCTAAGAGATATGACTGTAGATGCTGGCTCCCCAGCTCCAGGCCTAGACAGCTACAGGGTGTGTGTGCAGGCAGGGCCAAGCTTCTGTCCAGTTAGTTCAGGTTAAATGAGGTTAATGTGAGCAGGCTTCAGGACTGCCCGTGAAACAGACTGGAGTAATTGAATCTGAGCCGGACACTGGGACTGGGCTGGGGGTGTACTGCATCTCATCTCACAGAACTCACGTAAGGTTAGGATGGACATAAACTACAACACAAAGGCTGAGAGATGGACAGAGAAATGTGAGAGTGAGCGAGTAACATTGTGCTTCGGCATAATGTGTCAATACGTCATGCCAATGAAGCAAATTTAAATGGAGTCTAAGAGTATAGACAGTCATTCATCAATGTATATACAGTATATGCTTTTTAGCAGACGCCTTTATCCAAAGCGACTTACAGTCATGCGTGCATATATTTTACGTATGGGTGGCCCCGGGAATCAAACCCATAACCCTGGCGGTACAGGCTCTACCAACTGAGCCATACAGGACAACAGGATCATCTAGCCTACACTTTACAAAGCATATGAACAGATAGAGAGACAGACAGAGGACCGTGAGCATGCATGCCAGCATGTGTGTGTGTGTGTGTGTGTCAGGCCCATGGCAGTGTGCATCTCATTACTCTGATTTGGCTGTGTGTCGTGTTGTCCTGTCTACTGGGGTAGAAGGATGGATAGATGGAAGGAAGGCTGGATTCCCCCTGTTCACAATCTGGCCTTGTTAGCCCTGCCCAGTACACACACACACACACACACACACACAGTTGGAATTAACCACCACAACCATTTGCACTCACACAGAAGAGACAGAGCAGAGAAAGCACACACACACTCAAGGAGGAGGGATAAAGAGAGGCGTGAGGGAGAGAGGGGGAGGGATGGAGTGACATATCTTGTGCATCAGCCTCCTGAGCCCTAGAATGGAGGAGAGAGGGGGAAATGGAGGGAGGGAAAAAGAGGGGGCATGTGGCTAAGCCTGGCATAACACCAGTCTCCTCTGTGGTTGGCTAATGCAGACCTCATCAAATCAAAATCAAATCAAATTTTATTGGTCACATACACATGTTTAGCAGATGTTATTGCAGGTGTAGCAAAATGCTTGGTGTGTATGGAGGTGTGCATGGAGGTGTGCATGGAGGTGTGCTAGGAAGAGAGAGTAACGTGTTATGAACAGAGTTAGCAACAACCTGGAGAACACACACACCTCTGATCACCGAGACAGAGGGAGTTATTCAACCTGTCATTAATTTGTTCGTTAGCTTTTGAGACCAGAGACATGCAAAGCATGTTTAAGGTAGTTTGATCAATGATAACACTTCATTTAAAGAAGAAAGACAAAAGAAAGACAAAAAGATGAGGGGCGTGGGGTGGGGCGTGGGAGGGGGGGGACAAAACATCAAAAGACACACAAGGGAGTCTGCTAAATTTCCATGGCGATCCACTATTGCCCCCCTTCTAAACAATACTGAGAAAAAAAAAAAAATGTTTTGGGCATTAAAAAAATAAATAAAATAAATAAAAAAAGAGTCAATGTAAGCCTGGAGGAGTCTCACACACACACACACAAAAGAGGGAGGCACACACACAGCACAGAGAAAGACACACAAACACACTCGCATGCAGGCGTCTGGTACAGATCAATTGTTTTCTCGCTCGCTCTGGTTCTTTACCTTTAGGAGATCTATTTCTTTGATGCAATCTTGCCGAGCTTTGGCATCCATCAAGTCGAATATCTATCAAGAGATCAAAAGGAGAGATTGTTGCAGCATGTTCAAGGAAAGGAGAAAGAGAGAGAAGGAAAAAACACTAATAGAATGACAACAAAACATCATGGCTGCTGATGCTATATGTAATGACACACACACACACACACACACACACACACACACACACACAACCTCTCAGCAGCAGTCAGTGATGCTCTCAGCCACAATAATAACGCATCACCCCATTTCTTCATTCATAAACATTTCAACTATCCTATGACAGTACAATTACCATAATGCTAATTAGACCTATAGCTACAGTACACTACCTTTCACAACTGTGGCTGTTGAACAAGTTGAGACTTGAGACTGAAGGACTTGGTGTTTCCTTAGATTGTAAACGGTCCCGGTCAAAACATATAGATTTAATGGTCTGTCTGTAATAAAGAAATGCTCTGCTTTTTGACACCACACTCCACAAAGCGGGGCGGCAGGTAGCCTAGTGGTTAGAGTGTTGGAGTCTTGTTAGAGTGCAAGATCGAATCCCCGTGCTGACAAGGTAAAAAATCATGTTCCGCCCCTGAACAAGGCAGTTAACCCACTGTTCCTAGGCTGTCATTGAAAATAAGAGTTTGTTGTTAACGGACTTACCTAGTTAAATAAAAAATAAAAAATTTAAAAAGCAAGTCCTTGTCTTGATTCTTTTCCAGTCATATGGTCAAATGCTGCAAAGAAAGACCTAGTTAAGCTGCAGCTGGCCCAGAATAGAGCGGCACGTTTTGCTCTTCCTTGTAATCAGAGGGCTATTATTAATAATATGTGTGCAGTCTCTTTTGGCGAAGAGTTGAGGAAAGACTGACTGCGTCACTTCTTGTTTTTATAAGAAACATTCATGTGTTGGAAATTCCAAATTGCTTGCATCATCAACTGACCCCACCAGACATGCCACCAGGGGTCTTTTCAAAGTCCAGAACAAATTCAAGAAAACAGTGTTATACAGAACCATGAGTGCATGGAACTCCCTTCCACCTCATATAGCGCTATTGAACAGCAAACCTGGTTTCAAAAAACAAATAAAGCACAACGCCTTTCCCCCATGTGACCTACTTGTTGTGTGTATGTACTGACATGTATGTGTAACTGATTGAGGCACACACACACACACACATTTGTAAATGTATGTAAATTGTAAAGTATTTTGTCTGTAATGTATTTCTCGTTATGTGTCGGACCCCAGTAAGACTAGCTCTCGCCATTGGCGTCGGCTAATGGAGATCCTAATAAATCTAATCAAAACCTACTTCGAGTGACATAGGCTAACCTGGGATTGACTTAGAAATTGTTAACCTCTCTAATCTCTCTCTTCTAGGCCTGCATCCAGTCTTCCTCCTCTCTTCCTGGTGTGTGTGGAGTGCGTCAGTGTGAGTGAGTAAGTATGTCAGACGAAGTGACATGTGAAGTAGAGGGAGAGGAAAGGAGTGGAGGAAGGAGAACGTTGGCCTGCTGAGCTAGAGACACCTGCCTCAGCACATGCTGTAAACCACCCCTGCTTACTGTCCTCTCACTTGTAAACTAGTATGTCTAATTATTACCATAAACTATAAATTAATCAATTCATTAATTAATCTCTAAGGACTTATATATATATATATAATGTGTGTGTGTGTGTGTGATATATATATATAACGGGCACAAGCCCGTTATTGGACAAAAATGGTATTCCAAGAAGACCTGACTTACGAGCTATCGTAACAATAACATAAGACAAAAATGTAAATCATAGTAAACAGTTGATTTATCAGAAGGTATGAATCATTTGAGAATCAAATAGAGCCCACTTTGTAACAGAATAATTAGACAACACAATTTATTTATACAATCTACATTCAATTACACTAATAACAATATTTACAAAACAATGGCCATGATCAAGGAAAGGTAGGAAATAGAATGAAAGATAACAAGTGAAGACTTCAAGAATATATGAATATTGAAGGAAAGTTATACTCTAGCCTGTAATCAAAGTCTATTGTGGCCTCTTGGTAGCTCAGCCCGCATGGTGAGAACAAAAGGGGAAGGCTGTGTGTCCTTGTGCTTGTTCTTTTTCTCTGGATTGTGCTCCTTGTGGTGCTCCTTCTTGAGTTGTGTTCCTGTTTGCGCTGTCTGATGGCTCTCTTCTTCATGTTGCAGAGGTAATGATCTGGAGTTGCTTCTCTTTTCCTTGAAGAAGGTTAGCTTATGTGTACGGTTCAGGCTTCACTAGATCTTTAAGTCTTTTTTATTTGATTTAACTAGGCAAGTCAGTTATGAACAGATTCTTATTTACAATGGCGGCCTACACCGGCCAAACACGGCCGACGCTGGGCCAATTGTGCACCGCCCTATGGGACTACCAATCACGGCCGGTTGTGATACAGCCTGGATGTCTAAAGTCCTCACTGAGACTGCTTGTACTTGGGCTCTTCAGTCACAATTAGAAATGTACTAAATTGCAGGTATTCTGTCCTGAAAAGTTACTTTCCCTGTCTTATCAGTTACCATTTCTTGCTAAGGCCCCTAAATGGAGGTTCTTCTTCCCTCCTTTTGAGAAGCTGTTGAGCCCAAAACAGAACTCATCAAGAGAGGCCACAGTGGCTTGTGGGTCTGCATATCCACATGCTTACACCCCCTATAATTTCCTGCAATTCTACATATTTTGACATGGGGTGGAGACAAATGTTCGCAGTTTTTAATATGATAATTGATTACCAATGGGCCAACGGTCGGTAATTCGACCATGCTTACTACAAGTTTAGATAGCTGGCAAATCAAACAAAAAATATTATGCTGGAATTGGCTAATTGAGGGACTGCTGATGAACAACTACATTTCAGAATTGCACTTTGTGCATCTATTATACTAACTCTCAACAGAAAATACAATAATTTAAAATACAGAACACTAACGGACAGGACCCGCAACACAGATCTAAACGAAGAACACCATGACCAAAAGAACAATACAACTATTTAAAACAATAACAATAAAAATACAACTGAAGGGCTCCCAAGCAGCACAGCGGTCTATAGCACTACGAATACAGGCTGCATCACATCAGGCCGTGAGTGGAAGTCCTATAGGGCTGCGCACAATTGGCCCAGTGCCGTTGTGCCTTGCAAAAGTATTCATCCCCATCTGTGTTTTTCCTATTTTGTTGCATTACAACCTGTAATTTAAATGGATTTTTATTTGGATTTCATGTAAATGGACATAGTCAAAATAGTCCGAATTGGCAAAGTGAAATGGAAAAAAATGACTTGTTTCAAAAAAATGTAGGGGGAAAAAACGGAAAAGTGGTCATATATATTCACCCCCTTCGCTATGAAGCCCCTAAATAAGATTTGGTGCAACCAATTACCTCCAGAAATCACATTATTAGTTAGATAAAGTCCACATGTGTGCAATCTAAGCTTCACATGATCTGTCACATGATCTCAGTATATATACACCTGTTCTGAAAGGCCCCAGAGTCTGCAACACCATTAACCAAGGGGCACCACCAAGCAAGCGGCACCATGAAGACCAAGGAGCTCTCCAAACAGGTCAGAGACAAAATTGTGGATTAGTACAGATCAGGGTTGGGTTAAAAAAATATATCAGAAACTTTGAACATCCTACGGAGCGCCATTACATCCATTATTTAAAAAATTAAAGAATATGGCACCACAACAAACCTGCCAAGAGAGAGCCACCTACCAAAACTCATGGACCAGGCAAGGAAGGCATTAATCAGAGGCAACTAAGAGATCAAAGATAACCCTGAAGCAGAGCAGAGATTGGAGTATCTGTTCATGGCACCACTTTAAGCCATACACTCCACAAAGCTGGTCTTTACAGAAGAAAGGCCAGAAAAAAGCCATTGCTTAAAGAAAGAAATAAGCAAACACAGCATGTGGCAGACTCCCCAAACATATGGAAGGAGGCACTCTGGTCAGATGAGACAAAAATGTAGCTTTTTGGCCATCAAGTAAAACGCTACGTCTGGCACAAACCCAACACCTCTCATCACTCCGAGAACACCATCCCCACAGTAAAGCATGGTGGTGGCAGCATCATGCGATGTTTTTCATTGGCAGGGACTGGGAAACTGGTCAGAAATTAAGAAATTATGGATGGCGCTAAATACAGGGATATTCCTGAGGGAAACCGGTTTCAGTCTTCCAGAGATTTGAGACTTGGACAGGGGTTCACCTTCCAGCAGGCCAATGACCCTAAGCATACTGATTAAGCAACACTCGAGTGGTTCATTGGGAAACATTTAAATGTATTGGAATGGCCTAGTCAAAGCCCAGTGCCAAGCTTATAGAGACATACCCCGAGAGACTTGTAGCTGTAATTTCTGCAACAGGTGGCTCTACAGAGTATTTACTTTTTTTGGGGGGGTTGTTATGCACGCTCAAGTTTTTTTAATTTTCTTATTTCTTGTTTGTTTCACAATAAAAAATATTTGGCATCTTCAAAGTCGTAGGCATGTTGTGTTAATCAAATGATACAAACTCCCCAAAAATATATTTTAATTCCAGGTTGTAAGGCAAGAAATTTGTAAAAATGCCAAAGGGGGTGAATACATTCACAAGCCACTGTAGTCACTATATTATGGTCAATATATCCAATGGGTGTGGATACAGCTTTAGAACAAAGTTCTGCAGAATTAGTAAAGATATGATCAACACACTTGGATGATGTAGTTCCTGTACTGTTTGTAAACACTCTGGTTGGTTGATTGATAACCTGAGCCAGATTAGAGGCACTGGTTAAAGTAGGAAGCTTCTGCTTGAGTGGACAGCTTGGTCACCTAGAAAACAGGCCCCTCTTAACATCACACACATCAAGAATTTCACACATATTATCCAGATCATGACTGTTAGCAACTGTTGTCCAATAGCAGCACCCAAAAGGAGAAGCTTTTGATGAGGCAGGTGAATCAGCAACCACAACACTACAACAACATTAGATATGAGATCCTCTCTAACCTTTGCACATGTCCAGAGTCATATTCCTGTAACAACACCTCCCCCGTTACATTCCTGTATTACTACTGCTGTATAAAATGAATTATCTAAGTGAGTCTCAGAGATAGGCAGTATATGAATGTTAGTTATTTTATTGTAAGTTATTTTCTTGAACTTTATTTCTAAGGCTACATATATTTATATGGGCTATCTATTCTTAGCACTTTTCTGGGTAGCTTGTCAGACATAATATGGAGGAAAAAACTAGGGCTGTCCCCGAAAAAAAAAAAAAAAATCTTGGTCGACCGAAAGTTGTCTGTTCTTTCAACCAAACGAGTGGTCAACATTTTTTTACTTGTATTTTTCCATATATAGACACACCCTATGTGTTTCAATAAAATGAACTACATTAATTGAGCTGGTCTGATGCTTTAAGCTTAGCATTTGATGAAATAAGACAAATGTCTCAGGAGGGTGCCAGGGATCTAGATAACCAGAACAAAAAAACCTTAACCTGACCCAACTGTTCTCCTCCCGCTCGTGCTGACTGCCGCAGATTCCGCCATTACTCTCCTGAAGTTGCCGGCAACCTTTCTCATGTGGAATGCCAATTTATCTTACCAATCCTACCGATCTGCATGCCAGTTATGGTTTTCATATGCACATTATGGTGAAACAGTTTAATTTAATTTATAATGTCTTCATGTCTCAATCAGTCATGTGGTTAATAAAAATTAAATCCAAATCTAAATGGATAAATCTAAAAAGTAACTTATATTGCCAACTATGTAAAAAATAGCCTACATAAAGCCAACAAATAAAAACATTGTAGTCTGCAGGTAGAAAATATCCTGATAAAAATAAATATCCCCCAAAAAAATCACACTCACTACTATAGGCCTACTTCTATTCATGTGAGTCCTTACTCAACATTAACAGGAGAGCTCCAAACAAAAGACAAATGACTAAATTGACAAAAACTCAAAGATGGAATGAAATTAACCTAAACTTGTTTCTCACAAGTGTAGCATAGGTTGTGCACTCTGCAAACAATGTATCCACTCCGGCAATGATAACAGGAAGACTGCAATAATAATACTGAACACATTAACCTCTTATGGCTGCAGGGGCAGTATTGAGTAGCTTGGATGAAAGGAGCCCAGAGGTGCCCAGAGTAAACAGCCTGTTCCTCAGGCCCAGTTGCTAATATATGCATATTATTGTTAGTATTGGATAGAAAACACACTAAAGTTTCTAAAACTGTTTGAATGATGTCTGAGTATAACAGAATTCATATGGCAGGCAAAAACCTGAGAAGAAATCAGAGGTTGGTCGATTTTCAACCCAGCCCCTATTGAATACACAGTGGGATAATGGTTATATTGCACTTTCTAAGGCTTCCAACCTTCTTTAGAAACTTGAATGAGGCTTCTACTGTATTGTGGGTCCAGATGAGAGCTCTTTGAGTCAGTGGTCTGGCAGAGAACCAGGTCCTGGTCATGCGCATTTCACATGATAGCGACCTGCGTTCCATGGCTTTCTACAGACAATGGAATTCTCCAGTTGGAACGTTATTGAAGATTTATGATAAAAACATCCTAAAGATTGAATCTGTACTTAGTTTGACAAGTTTCTTCGACCTGTAATATAACTTTTTGAAGTTTTCGTTGGACCAGCACGAGCGTTTGGATTTGTGTACTAAACACGCTAACAAAAGTAGCTACTTTGACATTATCGAACGAAACAAACATTTATTGTGGAAATTGGATTCCTGAGAGTGCATTCTGATGAAGATCAAAGGTAAGGGAATATTTATTATGTTATTTCTGTTCACTCCAACATGGTGGATAATTATAGAATTTTTTTCTGAGCGCCGTCTCAGATTATTGCATGGTTTTCTTTTTCCGTAAATTTTGTAAAAAATCCGACACAGCGGTTGCATTAAGGAGAGGTATATCTATATTTCCATGTCTAACAATTGTATTTATTGACATTTATAATGCGTATTTATGTAAAATGATGTGGCTCTCTGCAATATCACCGGATGTTTTTGGAACTACTGAACGTAATGCGCCAATGTATACTGAGATTTTTTTATATAAATATGAACTTTATCAAACAAAACAGATGTATTGTGTAACATGAAGTCCTATGAGTGTCATCTGATGAAGATCATCAAAGGTCAGTGATTTATTTTATCTCTATTTGTGCTTTTTGTGACTCCTCTCTTTGGCTGGAAAAATGGCTGAATTTTTCTGTGAGTTGGTGGTGACCTAACAATCGTTTGTGGTGCTTTCGCTGTAAAGCCTATTTGAAATCGGACACTGTGGTTGGATTAACAACAAGATTATCTTTAAAACGGTATAAGATACATGTATGTTTGAGGAATTTTAATTATGAGATTCTGTTGTTTTGAATTTGGTGCCCTACACTTTCACTGGCTGTTGTCATATCGATCCGTTAACGGAATTGCAGCCCTAAGAAGTTTTTAACCCCTCTGAGCACGGAACCCGCTAGCGGGCTGAAATTCCACAACATACGGTGATCGCTACATAAATAGTCATATTAAACATTCATGAAAATACAAATGTCTCACATGTATCGAAAGC
Source organism: Oncorhynchus nerka (assembly GCF_034236695.1). Taxonomy (NCBI): domain Eukaryota; kingdom Metazoa; phylum Chordata; class Actinopteri; order Salmoniformes; family Salmonidae; genus Oncorhynchus; species Oncorhynchus nerka. The sequence goes on along the minus strand of NC_088412.1, from coordinate 43,657,966 downwards.
CTAGAATCTTGCTAATCCAACTTCGTTGTCAGATTTAAAAAGCGATTTACTGAGACAAAACACAATGCGATTATCTGAGCATAGAGCCCCATAAAAAACAAACATTTCAACAAGCACAGGTGTAAAGAAAACACAAACTGCATTAAAATAAATCGTTTACCTTTGATGATCTTCCTCTGTTTGCAATCCCAATGCTCACTGTTACACAATGAATGATCTTTTGTTTGATAAAATCCGTTTTTGTAACCTAACACAAAACATTTTGTGAACCGCTTGTGTCGTGAATTCCGTCTCATTCTATTTGATGACACATTCCAGGTAAATAACCCACACAGAACGTAACTTTTCCAGTCATGTTTGGTTTCACTGCAATCAACTGGTTTGTTTGTAACACAATCAAATAGATGGGCCATTTCGCGGGACGTATTGACTGAGAGAAACCGATTTGAAGACAACAAGTCATGACATCATTGTGCACCAATGATTTGCCCACTGTTTCGTTGATTGACTGTCTTTTTAACCCAATGACCACTTATCGTCTTGAAATCTAGCTGGGTAGATAGCCAATGAGCTGAGGAACACTGCAATATGCAATGGTTATGTGTTGGAAGACCAACCCATGTAGGAAACTCCTGCGTAAAGATGGTCATTCGCCATTGAACAGTCATACTGGAAGGAGCCAAGCTTGTGGCGCACAGCCCTTTTTCGGTAGCGAGCATCTTCAGCTGTTTATATATCGAACATCATGGCGAATAAGTCAGGGAAAGCTAAATCTAAGACTACATATACGAATGTAGACAAAAATTTGAGGAAATTGATCGTGACAGTGAAACAGATCTTCTTTTGGAAGAAGATTCAGCTAGCGACCATAGCTTGACTCCAAAATGGAAGCATATTTTTTGAACGGCGAGGACATCGTTTTGGACTGGTAAGTTCTTCTAAATGCTAATGCCGTTGTTTGAAATTAATAATATAAAATATTCTTTGTGATTTTTAAAAACATTTTATGTGCAATATATAAAAATGTAATGAAATGTGTAAAGTACACATTGTCTATGCGTTGTGGGTGGGGGTGTTTGTATGTATGTGAATGACCGTTAGCCTATGTTGTGTGTGTGTGTGTGTGTGTGTGTGTGTGTGTGTGTGTGTGTGTGTGTATATTATATAGAATGGAGTAGAATGTAACAGCAAACCCACACATCGCAACACAGCGACCATGCTTCCTCCTCTCAGTCTACATATTATGGATTAGAGAGAGCATGGTTGATATGCGTTTGTGCCGCTCCACCCCACCCTCACATGAAATAGCCTATTTGAGGTTGTTGAGGAGAGGGCAGGCCCACTACAATGGCCAAAGTGAAATGGAACAGCACTATGTATATCTGTTTATTATACCTGTTGATACAGGGCTCATATGTGAAACTATTCTAACTGAACATTTTCTTTCACAGTGACACTGACTCTGAATGGGAGCCCCCAGTGTCAAGGTGTCTATCCCCCACTGAAGCTGGTTCATCCAGCCGGACACCTGTTGTCTCCGGCTCCACACCTCACGGGCCATCTAGAGGTGTGAAGGCACTGACAAAGAAGCGGAGGAGGGGAAGTGTGCCACCTGCTAACGAAGGGACAGCAGGGCGTTGGCACACTGTCCTAGAAGATGATGTGGAGCCACCTCAACCAACATTTAGGCCGAAAAGGGAGCCAGGACCTCAGGTGAGTATGACATCAACTTACAGCCCCTTCAGCTTTTTCAGCTGTTTTTCACCCAATCCGTTTTCGAGTCGCTTGGGTCTAACTCGAATAAGTATGGGGAGAAGAAGCAAGCAGGCAAAAAGGTAACATGGAAGCCCATATCCATGTCAGACTTTTTCTGCTACCTTTCACTGGTCGTCTACATGGGACTGGTGAAGCTGAAAAGCCTGAGGGACTACTGGAAAACATCATCTCTCTACCAACTGCCTTTCCCCATGACTGTTATGTCTTGCAAAAGGTTTCTGGTTATTTCACAGACGCTTCATATCAGTAACCCAAAGGATGACCGTGCCTCTACACCTGCATTGCTTGCTGTTTGGGGTTTTAGGCTGGGGCTATATAAATAGATTTGATAGAGGACTGAGGGTCTTCCGAATATTGAAAGTGTGTAAATAGTTACCCATGTTATTTTGTAAATGTATATATATATATATCATATATATCATTAATATAATATATATAATATAATATATATATATACACTTTCAATATATATATATATATATATATATATATATACAAAACAACATGGGTAACTATTTACACACTTTCAATATATATTGAAAGTATATTGAAAGTGTATATATTTATAATATATATTATATTATATATATATATATATATCTACAAAATAACATGGGTAACTATTTACACACTTTCAATATTCGGAAGACCCTCACTCTATCAAATCAAGCCTAAAACCCCAATATATATAATATATAATATATATATATACATATATATTTTCCACCATAATTCCTACAATGTGATTTTCAATTTTTTTTCCCTCATTTTGTCTGTCATAGTTGACGTGTACCTATGATGAAAAGTACAGGCCTCTCATCTTTTTAAGTGGGAGAACTTAATTGGTGGCTGACTAAATACTTTTTGCCCCACTGTATATATTATATATTTTTTTCACTTTTTTTTTAACAATAATTTTTTTTTATACCTTTTTTCCCCCATTTCTTTTCCTCAATTTTTGGGGGAGGTGTGTTAGAATACCATTTTGGTATTTTGTATATAGTTATTTGTTTCAAAATATATATTGTGGGACACCTGGGTGACCTCATGATATGTCATGTAGCACACTCATTTTGGAAGTTATCATTCTGAAAACAAGTACTGTTGCCCTCTTATATTTTTCACTTTTCCCAATCATCCATTGTTTTATCTTGTTCATTTTAAAAACCAGATGTTTTTTTCTATTAAACCAGATCTATTGTGTGTTATTCTCCTACATTCATATATATGCATATCCTTGGTTCTGTGCCTGAGCTACAGGCTGTTAGATTTGGGTATGTCTTCAGGCGGAAATTGTACAAAGTAGGGGGGGAGCTGCAAGAGGTTCCAGTTAAGGATAGGCAGAATACTGCCCCCTTTGGAGGAATTGCGTGCCCATAGTAAACTGGGAAAAAAATCTGTCCAAAATTGCTAATATATGCATATAATAATAATTATTGGATAGAAAACACTCTAAAGCTTCTAAAACCGTTTCAATTATGTCTGTAAGTATAGCAGAACTCACAGGGCAGGAAATCTCTCAAACAATTTTTGGAGTACTAAAAGTTGGGGCAACTTTGACGTCATCGCCCCCACCCTTCCCAACCAGCTATGGATCTGGAGACACTTTCTATGTCTTCCACTAGATGTCCTCATTCAGTACAGCGTTTAATTGTGCAAATCCCGCGGGAAAAGACTGAGTATCACGAGAAAATTCAAGGTTACGGGAGCGCGCTTCTTGAAGACACGACCCTTTGAGCACGTTCGCCTGAGAGATTAGATAATAGTTTTGCACGTTTAGAACATCCTAAAGCTCGATTCTGCACTTAGTTTGACCAGTTTAGTCGACATATAATATGTAATTTTGAAGTTTTGATGCGCAACCCCTCGAGACCAGAGTTCATTTTGGCTGCATTTCAGCCGGAATTTGTCGCGTTTGCTAACACAAACACACACGACTTGAAACCAAACGCTGTTTTGGGTAAGTATGAGTCCTTCCACTACATTCTGATTGAAGACCATCAAAGGTAAGGGAATATTTATGTTGTAATTTTGTGTTTCTGTTGACTCCAACATTGCAGAGAAATATTGCTTACGTCTGAGCGCCGTCTCAGATTATTGAATAGTGAGCGATTTCTGTAACGTGAAAAATAAATGTGACAAAGCGATTGCATTAAGAAGCAGTGTATCTTTCTAACTATATGTAGAACATGTATATTTAGTCAAAGTTCATGATGTGTATTGCTGTTATCTGGCGGAGTTATATATAATTTCTCCGGATATTTTTAAGCATTTTCTGAACATTGCGTCAATGTAAACGGTGATTTATGGATATAAATGGCATACTATTGAAAAAAACAAATGTACTGTGTAACATGTCCTATTACTGTCATCTGATGAAGATTTTCAAAAGGTTAGTGAATTATTTTTCTTTTAATCCTGCGTTTGTGATTGCATCTATTGTTCGACAAAATGGCTGTATATCGGCTGTGTCTTTGGTGGTGGTTTGACATAAATATGTGCTATGTTTTCGCCATAAAACATTTTAGAAATCTGACACGCTGGCTAGATGAACAAGGTGTTTATCTTTCATTTGAGCTATTGGACTTGTTAATGTGTGGAGGTTAAATATTTCAAAGAAAATTTTTGCATTCTGTGCGCCACTGTTTCAGTTGAGCGGGGGGTGTGGTACCCCTAGGGGGACCTGTACCGTTAACAAGTTTTTAACAAACCTCCAGACGAGCTTCAATGCCATACAACACTCCTTCCGTGGCCTCCAACTGCTCATAAATGCAAGTAAAACTAAATGCTCTTCAACCGATCGCTGCCCGCACCCGCCGGCCCATCTTGCATCACCACTCTGGATGGTTCGACTTATGTGGACAACTACAAAAACCTAGGTGTCTGGTTAGAGTGTAAACTCTCCTTAAAGACTCACATTAAGCATCTCCAATCCAAAATTAAATCTAGAATCGGCTTCCTATTTCGCAACAAAGCATCCTTCCCTCATGCTGTCAAACATACCCTCGTAACACTGACTATCCTACCGATTTGACTTCGGCGATGTCATTTTCAAAATAACCTCCAACACTCTACTCAGCAAATTGGATGTAGTCTATCACAATGCCATCCGTTTTGTCACCGAAGCCCCAAATACTACCCACCACTGCGACCTGTATGCTCTCGTTGGCTGGCCCTCGCTACATATTCATCGCCAAACCCACTGGCTCCAGGTAATCTATAAGTCTTTGCTAGGTAAAGCCCCACCTTATCTCAGTTCACTGGTCACCATAGCAGCACCCACCCGTAGCACGCGCTCCAGCAGGTATATTTCACTGGTCATCCCCAAAGCCATTTCCTCCTTAGGCCACCTCTCCTTCCAGTTCTCTGCTGCCAATGACTGGAATGAATTGCAAAAATTACTGAAGCTGGAGTCTTATATATCCCTCACTAAATTTAAGCATCAGCTGTCAGAGCAGCTTACCGATCATTTCAGCTGTACACAGCCCATCTGTAAAGAGCCCACCCAACTACCTCATCCCCATATTGTTACTTATTTTTTTGCTCCTTTGCACCAAATCTCTACTTGCACGTTCATCTTCTGCACATCTATCATTCCAGTGTTAATTGCTAAATGGTAATTATTTCGCCACTATGGCTTATTTATTTCCTTACCTCCCTAATATTAATATATTTGCACACTATGCATATAGACTTTCTATTGTGTTATTGACCGTACGTTTGTTTATCCCATGTGTAACTCTGTTGTTTGTGTCGCACTGCTTTGCTTTATCTTGGCCAGGTCGCAGTTGTAAATGAGAACTTGTTCTCAACAAGCCTACCTGGTTAAATAGAAGGTGGAAAAAATAAATAAGTAAAAGATTTGGCATGGGTCCCCAGATCCTCAAAAAATTCTACAGCTGAACAATCGAGAGTGTCCTGACCGGTTGCATCACCGGCTCGTATGGAAACTGCTCGGCATCTGACCGTTAGGCGCTACAGAGGGTAGTGCATACGGCCCAGTGCATCACTGGGGCCAAGCGTCCTGCCATCCAGGACCTATATACTAGGCGGTGTCAGAGGAAGGCCCAAACAATTGTCAAAGACTCCAGTCACCCAAGTCATAGACTGTTCTTCCCTCACCTACACGGCAAGCGGTTCGGGAACGCCAAGTCTAGGACAAAAAGGCTCCTTAAACAGCTTCTACCCCAAAGACATCTGGACACCTAATCAAATGGCCACCTGGAATATTTACATTAACACTCCCCCTTTGTTTTTACACTGCTGCTACTCACTGTTAACCATCTATGCATAGTCACTTCACCCCTACCTACATGTACAAATGACCTTGACGAACCTGTAACCCTGCACATTGACTCGGTACCAGTACCCGCTGTATATAGCCTCATTTTTGTATTTTATTATGTTACTTTTTAATTATTATTTTTTTACTTTCGTTAATGTAGCAAATATTAACTCTTTCTTGAACTGCATTGTTGGTTAAGGGATGGTAAGTAAGCATTTCACGATAAGGTCTTATACCCGTTGTATTCGGCTCATGTGACAAATAAAATTTGATTTGATAGCTAGCTGTATTGATAATCACAAGCGTGGTTCTCGGTAAAGTGAACCCATTGACATACTCATCTTGTGATGTTGCTTAGACGAGGAGGTAAATTGTTGTGGGTTGACTAGCTAAAGAAAGAGCTGTGTCTGTGAACACACACACACACAACGTGAATTAGCATACAGAGTAATTCTATATTTTTAGAGCCATAATGCACCTTATAAACATAGAAATGTGTGTTCAACAATTTACTTCAGGTGACATGATGGTGGAAACTACTGTATGTGTCACTAGAGTGTGGCAAGCACTCCCATGTGATAAAGGAATAATCCGAAGACACTAGTTTCCTACTTTCTGAGCCAACCTTCTACAGTCTATAGAGGGAATCTGTAAATGAAGACTGTCACACCACCACCAGACATGAACACTGACAGTTGAATCTAGTTAGACAAGTCGGTCTTCCAGCACTCTGTTTAACACATACACATATTAATAAAGCATTTCAATAATGCAGTAAACCCAAATAAAGACACGGTTAAATATTAAATACAGAGATAGTAGAGAGTAGTGTTGTCAAGACACAAACATTTTACTAACAATATAATACCAGGCCAAGTATCACGATAACCAAGTAGTATTGTTTGTTCACAATGCCTGGAGTAGAAGGAGAAATGTACTGTTTGTGTAGTGTGGCTAGATGGTATCTGTACTTTCCATGATTATTGTATGCCTATAATTTGTAAAAATGTTATTTTGTTTTGAGTACAAGGAAAATGGTATGTATTTAGTAGTGTCTTGAAAGCTCATATGGGCTGGGCACCGGTAGGTGTAAGACACTTAAATAAATCATATCCATCAAAATCACAAAATATTGTGATACAATTCAGAGGGGCGTCAGTGTCCTTGTCCTGTTCCCTACCCAGAACACTTGTTCCCGTTTTATAAATGTAATGCGCATGTGCTATGCAAAAATACTGTAACTGATATTCACAATTCAACTCAATACAACACATATTGAATTAACTTCACACTGTTCACTGTAAAATAGAATAATGCATAGAAAGGCTGATTTGCTCATATTTGCAGAAGCCTACCCGTGATTTGGCTGGAGGAATGAATATACATGCATTATGGTCTGCATGTCATTGTGGCAGTAAGGGGAAAACACTGAAATCCTCTTTACTCTTCAGTTAACAGAGAAGAATCTCCCTCCCTCAAACTTCTCCCAACTTTAAAAGGATTAGGCACCAAACAGAATTTAAGGAACACCAGAAAGAGGTAGTTTTATATATATATATATATAGTTTAGGCTTACATTAGGCTTATATAAATCCTACCTTTGAAGCACATCTCATGAGTAGCAGACTATTTTACTTTACTCGTGTCAATCTAATTTGCCTAGAGCTAATGTCAAGTTAATAGGTTGTTAGCTAGCTCGGTAACATGAATGAACAACAGGATTAGTTTAAAATGGCCTGCGACATGGTTTGTGAAATTTGATTAAAAATGCGTGCGAAATCGTACAGGGAGAAAAAAAAAGGGAACTCTGGTAATATGGGTCATATTTTTCTAACCTTCTGGGCTAGACACGCTTTTCTTCTGGGCTAGACACGCTTTTCTTCTGGGCTAGACACGCTTTTCTTCTGGGCTAGACACGCTTTTCTTCTGGGCTAGACACGCTTTTCTTCTGGGCTAGACACGCTTTTCTTCTGGGCTAGACACGCTGTTTTCGTTGCTGTAAAAGCTGCAAACACGCCTGTCATGAAGTTAATTCCATTTTCCTCTGACGAGCGAACTTGCAATTGCAAAGCCTACTCAGACTGGCCTGTGCTCTTGGTTATACCAGGCGATGAACTGATACAATGTATCAACTTTGCTCGCTCTGCACACTGCTCTAATGTAAAACATGTACAAATGTAACAACAGAAGACATCAGGGTCTGCAACCCCGCTCTCCATCATGGCTAAATTATATTTAAAACATTTATGGAGGAATAGATGCAAAGGAAGAGCGGACGGAGAGACATGCAGGTAGGTGAGTGATGGCTGGAAAGAGATACTATACATGATACGCATGAAAGTGAAGTGGACATTATTGGACCGGTATATCGTGTATACACTAGTATAGAGTAATGATCGCAAAGCAGGATGAACTACAAAAGTATATTTCCTAAAGAAAATGTGTGTGTGCTTGTCTTAAAGTATTTGTGGTTGTAGAATAAGTCACAGTAGTGTTAATGACTGCAGTGACTGGTAACGGTAGTGACTGGTTATAGTTGAAAAAGTAGGTAGATGGAAATATTGATCGATTGAGTGATTGATTAGATAGACTGAAAGTTAGTTTGGTGCCTCTAGTTCAAGAGTTACCACTACTGTTGGTGGATTATTTTTATGCTAATCATTTTATGGCCACAACATTTTTCAAGCAGTTAAAGCACTAGGGCGAGCGGAAGAAGGCAAATTATAATAATATGAGTATGTGCCATTTCTAGAGTGGTCTTGCATTCAGCAAGTACACTAATACATTTGATAAATTAGTCAGCTAACTTTGATAAACATTCAGATATAGATGTTGATTTGAACTAGAAAATATTAAGTAGTTTAAGAATATGTAGGAAAATTGGTGACATCAAACCCCTGAAATGTGTCCTTGGGTATCTTGAAAGGTGGGGGAAATATTATGGTGTGTGCTATGTGTGCGCGCGTGTGTGAGGCTCTCTCACCTGAACCTTCTTGAGGGCCATGGAGGTGTTGTCCATCAGGTACCTGGCCCGGTACACCTCACTGAACTGGCCCCGCCCAATCTTCTTCTCAATCTGGAAGTTAGCCAGAGAGTTGTGGCCCATGTCCGGCTGAAGCGGCTTCTGCAAGGCCGACACAGAAAACACACAGTCACACACGTAGGCCTACACCCCTGATGCCTTCCCTTGCAGTTATGCTTAGAGTTTTACAGCATGTTGAACATGGAATGGTTTACAATAGATTGTGTGATAAAGCAGAATCCATCTCATCTCATCTCCTAGTTTTTCTGCTGAACATGGCATTTCCTGTCCAGAAAAACAACATTAAACTTAGTGATTATTTATGCATATTTACAGTTAAAGGGATAATTCAGGATTTGCCAATGAGGCCCTTTATCTACTTCCCCCAGCATCAGATGAACTCGTGGATATCATTTCTATGTCTCTGCGTGCAGAGGTGGAAGTTGCTAACGCTAGTTAGCACAATGACTGGAGGTCTATGGGTATCTGCTAGCAGCTTTTGCCTACCTGATATATACTGAACAAAAATATAAACGCAGCATGTAAAGTGCTGATCCATGTATCATGAGCTGGAATAAAAGTTACCTGAAATGTATCTCAAATGTTGTGCACAAATTAGTTTGCATCCCTATTAATGAGAATTTCTCCTTTGCCAAGATAATCCATCCACCTGACAGGTGTGGCATATCAAGAAGCCGAATAAAGAGCATGATCATTACACAGGTGCATCTTGTGATGGGGACAATACTAGGCCACTCGAAAATGTGCAGGTTTGTCAACGTTGTTTAAGAGAATTTGGCAGTACGTCCAACCGGCCTTACAACCGCAGACCATGTGTAACCACACCAGCCCAGGACCTCCACATCTGACTTCTTTACCTGCGGGATCATCTGAGGTCTATTTCTGTCTGTAATAAAGCTTTTTTTGTGGGGAAAAACCAGCTGCGCCCCTGCCCAGTCAAGTGAAATCGATAGATTAGGGCCGAATGAATATATTTAAATTGACTGATTCCTTCTATGAATTGTAACTCAGCATAATCTTTGAAATTGATGCAACATGCATTTATATTTTTGTTCAGTATAGAATACCTCAGGGTAAGCTGCAGACCCTTTTATCCACCAAGAGAATTCTCATCCGAAATTATCACTGCTGTCTACATCCCTCCACAAGCCAGCACCATTCTCGAACCATAGGCAAACAAGAAACCGCTCACTCAGAGGCAGTGTTTCTGGAGACTTAAAACCGCCCTACCTCACTTCTACCAACAAGTCTATTGCGCCACTAGGGACGCTAAAACTCTAATTCTTAAACTTTTATTCTACCCCCAAAAACACATACAAGGCCCTCCCTCATCCTCCCTTCAGCAAATCTGACCATGACTCCATTCTCCTGCTTCCTATTTACAAAAGAATGCTCAAACAAGAAGTACCAATGATGGGATCAATACGGAAGTGATCAGATGAAGGAGACGCGAGGCTACAAGACTGTTTTGCTAGTACAAACTTGGATATGTTCCGGGATTCATCCGATAGCATTGAGGAGTTTACCACAACAGTTACGGGCTTCATCAATAAGTGCATAGACAGCGTTGTCCCCACAGTAAGAATGTATCCAAACCAAAAACCATGGATTTACAAGCAATATCCACACTGGGCTAAAGGCTAGAGCTACCGCTTACAAGGAACAGGACACGGACCTCCGATGAGACATTGAACATGCAAAAGGACAACAAAGGAGGAAGGTGGAATCCTATAGACGGGTTGGTTGTTTAGCAACAAAACAGACACGTGCGGAAGTACGGGTCAAAACAGACTGGGTTGGCTTAGATTGTTGACAACATATAAACCAAAGTGAGCTCTAAAAGTATTGGGACAGTGACATTTATATTAAATTTTGGTTTCTGTACTCCAGCACTTTCGATTTGAAATGATACAATGACTGTCGTTCTGCCCCTGAACAGGCTTGGTGCAGGTCTACAATTTAATTTCTGGTGTCCTTTGACAGCTCTTTGGTCTTGGCCATAGTGGGGTTTGGAGTGTGACTGTTTGAGGTTGTGGACAGTTGTATTTTATACTGATAACAAGTTCAAACAGGTGCGATTAATACAGGTAACGAGTGGAGGACAGAGGAGCATCTGAAATAAGAAGTTACAGGTCTGTGAGAGCCAGAAACCTTGCTTGTTTGTAGGTGACCAAATACTTATTTTCCACCATAATTTGCAAATAAATAAATTAAAAATCCTACAATGTGATTTTTAAAAAATATTAATAAAACATTATTCCGCATGTGTTACTATATATATATATATATATATATATAAATATTTATTTTACTCTTCATCATTGGGCAGGGCTTGTAATAAAGCAAGCATTTCCCGGTAAGTCTACACCAGTTGTATTCGGCGCATGACAAATTCAATTTTATTTTAGCATGCTAGCAGATAGCGCATTGACTGGAAGTCTGTGGGAGACACTAGTTCGCATTGGCTCAGAAAACTGCCTCTAACTTCCTTCATACTGGACACAGAGACATCAAAATGGTATACACAAGTTCATCTGACTCAACATCCCAAAGTGTCCCTTTAACAGAGAAAGAATTTGACTCTTCCTGAACCACTAAATCGTATTAGATCATTATTATGTCCAACGAGGACAATAATTAGAGTGTGTGTCTGTGCTGTAGTCTGCCATGGCACATCACAGTTAACATGACGCTGCTGCACTTGAGGTGACTTATGTTGGACCAGTCAGCTAGCGACAACAACCCCCCCCCCACACACAGTGCCCTCCTCTTCCAAGGGATGCATGTGGCGCCCTGAAACTCGGCTCGCCAGTGAATGTCTAAAATTAAAAAGCTAAGAAAACAGGCTGGAATGAGCCCTGGGGTTGTGATGTGTGAAAACACACAGAGCAGAGCGTGACCTTTGCAGCCATTTTGTAAACGTGTCTGTTGGTGTGGTGGAGGAAGAGAGGAGGCGACAGATATCACAATGCCACATGTCACCGGTGCCTGGCCCCAACCACGACCCGGGGACACCCTCACAGGCAGGCAGGCAGACTCTGGGAAGGAGGAGGAGAGGAGAGTGAGAGCACAGTGTCATGATGGAGGGAGGGAAGGAGCAGCTTAAGATGTGTTCACTTCAGATTCGTTTCACAATTAAACAAAGTCTGCATGAACAGAACACAGACCTGCGGCAACGACAGAAGAGGTTCCTAGGACAACACACACACTAGGGCTGGGCTGGTGAGCGATGTCTAATATTAAAGAAGTCTCGAGGTATTGCTTGCCTGAGGTAGAGTACCTTATGATAAACTGAAGACCACACTATCTACCAAGAGAGTTCTCATGTATATTATTCGTAGGCGTCTTTTTACCACCACAGATCGATGCTGGCACTAAGACCACACTCAAACAACTCTATAAGCCCATAAGCAAACAAGAAAATGCTCACCTTGAAGCGGCGCGCCTAGTGTCCGAGGACTTTAATGCAGACAAACTTAAATCAGTTTTCCCAAATTCTTAGCAGCATGTCACATGTGCAACCAGAGAAAAAAATGTAAAATTAATCTCTACACCACCTTTACTCCACACACAGAGATGCAAACAAAGCTCTCGCCCACCCTCCATTTGGCAAACCTGACAATAATTCTAACCTCCTGATTCCTGATTACAAGCTACAGGACAGTTTTGCATGCACAGAATGGAATACGTTCCAGGATTCATCCAATGGCATTGAGGAGTATACCACCTCAGTCATCGGCTTCATCAATAACTGCATCGATGACGGCATCCCCATACTGACCGTACGTACATAACCCAACCAGAAGCCATGGATTACAGGCAACATCCGCATCTATCATGGCAGAAGCATTTTGCTACACTCAAATTAACATCTGCTAACGATGTGTACGTGAGCAATAAAATTTGATTTGATTAGAGCTCAAGGCTAGAGCTGTCGCTTTCAAGGAGTGGGACACTAATCCGGACGCCTATAAGAAATCTAACGTTGCTCTCAGACGAACCATCAAACGAGAAAAGCTTCGATACAGGATTAAGAATGAATCATACTACACCGGCTCTGACGCTCGTCGGATATGGCAGGGCTTGAAAACTATTACTGCCTACAAAGGGAAAGCCAGATGCGAGCTTCCCAGTGACGCAAGCCTATCAGACGAGCTAAATGCCTTTTATGCTCGCTTCGAGGCAAGCAACACCGAAGCATGCAAGAGAGCACCAGCTGTTCTGGATGACTGTGTGATATCGCTCTAGGTAGCCGATGTGAGCAAGACCTTTAAACAGACAAACATTCACAAAACCACGGGGCCAGATGGATTACCAGGACATGTTCTCAAAGCATGGGAGGACCAACTGGCAAGCGTCTTCACTGACATTTTCAACCTCTCCCTGAATGAATCTGTAATACATGTTTCAAGCAGACCACCATAGTCCCTGTGCCCAAGGAAGCGAAGGTAACCTGCCTAACCGTAGCACTCACATCAGTAGCCATGAGGTGCTTTGAAAGGCTGGTCATGGCTCACAATCAACAGCATCCTCCCGGATACCCTAGACCCACTCCAATTCGCATACCGCCCCAACATATCCACAGATGACACAATCGAACTCCACACAGCCCTTTCCCACCTGGAGAAGAGGAACACGTATGTGAGAATGCTGTTAACTTCTTTGGGGTAGGGGGCAGTATTTTCACGTCCGGATGAAAAGCGTTCCCAGAGTAAACTGCCTGCTACTCAGGCCCAGATGCTAGGATATGCATATTATTAGTAGATTTGGATAGAAAACACTGACGTTTCTAAAACTGTTTGAATGATGTCTGTGAGTTTAACAGAACTCATATGGCAGGAAAAAATCCAACCAGGAACTGGGAAATTTGAGGTTTCTAGGTTTTCAAGTCAGCATATCCAATATACAGTGTCTGTGGGGTCATATTGCACTTCCTAAGGCTTCCACTAGATGTCAACAGTCTTTAGAACCTTGTTTCAGGCTTCTACTGTGAAGTGGGAGAGAATGAGAGGTGATTGAGTCATGGGTCTGCCAGAAGGCCATGTGCTCAGTCAGGCGCGCGCGCCCGTGAGAGTTAGCTCCATTCCCTTTCATTTCTAAAGACAAAGGAATTCTCCGGTTGAAACATTGAAGATTTATGATAAAAACATCCTAAAGATATACATCGTTTGACATGTTTCTACGAACTGTAATATAACTTTTTTGATTTTGTCTGGACCTAGTGCCAGCACATTTGGATTACTGTACTAAATGCGCAAACAAGGTATTTGGACATAAATGGACTTTATTGAACAAAACAAACATGTATTGTGGAACGGGGATTCCTGGGAGTGCATTCTGATGAAGATCATCAAAGGTAAGTGAATATTTATAATGCTATTTCTGACTTTTGTTGACTCCATAACATGGCGGGTATCTGTATTGCTTGTTTTGGTCTCCGAGCGCTGTACTCAGATTATTCCATGGTGTGCTTTTTCCGTAAAGCTTTTTTGAAATCTGACACAGCGGTTGCATTAAGGAGAAGTATATCTTTAATTCCATGCATAACACTTGATGATAATACAACATTTATGATGAGTATTTCTGTAAATTGACGTGGCTCTCTGCACTTTCACCGGATGTTTTGGAGGCAAAACATAACGTGCCAATGTATACAGAGATTTTTGGATATAAATATGAACTTTACCGAACAAAACATACATGTATTGTGTAACATGAAGTCCTATGAGTGCCATCTGATGAAGATCAAAAGGTTAATGATTCATTTTATCTATTTCTGCTTTTTGTGACTCCTCTCTTTGACTGGAAAAATGGCTGTGTTTTTTTGTGACGAGGTACTGACCTAACATAATCGCATGGTATGCCTTTGTCATAAAGCCTTTTTGAAATCGGACACTGTGGTGGGATTAACAACAAGATTACCTTTAAAATGGTGAATAATACATATGGTTGAGGAATTTTAATTCTGAGATTTCTGTTTGAATTTGGCACCCTGCACTTTCACTGGATGTTGGTCAGGTGGGACGTTAGCGTCCCACGTACCCTAGAGAGGTTAATTGACTACAGCTCAGCGTTCAACACCATAGTGTCCACAAAGCTTATCACTAAGCAAAGGACCCTGGGACTAAATACCTCCCTCTGCAACTGGATTATGGACTTACTGACAGGCCACCCCCAGGTGGTAAGGGTAGGCAACGACCCTTACCACCTTGGGCCCCTCAGCGGTGTGTATTTTGTCCCCTCATGTACTCCCTGTTCACCCACAACTGCGTGACCAAACACGATTTCAACACCATCATTAAGTTTGCTGATGACCGACAACGATGTGACAGCCTATAGGGAGGTCAGAGAACTGGCAGTGTGGTGCCAGGACAACAACCTTTCCCTCAATGTGAGCAAGACAAGGGAGTTGATCGTGGACTACAGGAAAAGGCGGGCCGAACAGGCCCCCATTATCAACGGGGCTATAATGGAGTTGGTCAAGAGTTTCAAGTTCCTTGGTGTCCACATCACCAACGGTCTATCATGGTCCAAACACACCAAGACAGTGAAGAGGGCACGACAACACATTTTCCCCCTCAGGAGACTGAAAAGATTTTGCATGGATCCCCAGATCCTCAAAAAGTTATTCAGCTGCACCATCGAGAGCATCATGACCGGTTGCATCACCGCCTGGTAGGGCAACTGCTCAGCATTTGACCGTAAGGCGCTACAGACGTTAGTGCGTACGGCCCAGTACATCACTGGGGCCAAGCTTCCTGCAATCCAGGACCAATATAATCGGTCGGTGTCAGAGGAAAGCATAAAATTGTCAGACTCCAGTCACCCAAGTCAGACTGTTTTCTCTGCTACCGCACGGCAAGCGGTACCAGAGCGCCAAGTGTAGGACTAAAAGGCTCATTAAAAGCTTCTACCCCTAAGCCATAAGACTGCTGAACAATTAATCAAATGGCCACCAAACTATTACATTGACCCATTTGTTTTGTACATTGTTGCTACTCGCTGTTTATTATCTTATGCATAGTCACTAAACCCCTACCTACATGTACAAATGACCTCTAACCTGTACACTGACTCGGTACCCCTTGTGTATATAGCCTCGTTATTGTTATGTTATTGTGTTACTTTAGTTTATTTGGTAAATATTTTCTTCACCAACTGTGCAGTTCAAGAAGAGTTTAGGGCTTGTAAGTAAGCATTTCACGGTAAGGTCTACACTTGTGTTCGGCACATGTGACAAATAAAGTTTGATTTGGCCAAAATATTATGAGACAATATTGTTAATTTTTTGACAGTATTTTGTGTTTTTGAATAAAACATTTAAATTTGCTATACGAGTTGTGCATGACCCTAGGCTGGCAACACATAAATGTCAAATCATTTTTTAAAAAGGGGGCATTCTGATTAACTGAACAGAACATTTGAGGGCAGTTATCATTCCTGACTGGTTGCATCACTGCCTGGTATGGTAACTGCTCGGCCTCCGACCGCAAGGCACTACAGAGGGTACCGCGTACGGCCCAGTACATCACTGGGGCCAAGCTTCCTGCCATCCAGGACCTCTATACCAGACGGTGTCAGAGGAAGGCCCTAAAAATGTTCAAAGACTCCAGCCACCCTAGTCATAGACTGTTCTCTCTGCTACCGCACGGCAAGCGGTACCGGAGCGCCAAGTCTCGGTCCAAGAGGATTCTAAACAGCTTATACCCCCAAGCCACAAGACTCATGAACATCTAATCAATTGGCTACCCAGATGATTTGCATTGCCCCCCTCTCTTTTACACTGCTGCTATTATCTATTCATAGTCACTTTAATAACTCTACCTAGGTGTACATATTAACTAACTGTATATAGCCTCGCTATTGTTATTTTACTGCTACTCTTTAATTATTTGTTACTTTTATTTCTTATTTAGGTATTTTTTCTTAACTGCATTGTTGGTTAAGGACTTGTAAGCAAGCATTTCACTAAGGTCTACTACCTAAATACCACAGCTGCTGTATTCAGTGCATGTGACAAATACAATTTGATTCGATATGGGCAAAACATAATCGAGGCCTTATTTTTAACTAAATATTGCAATTGCAATTTAGATTAAAACACTTGGGTGAACGTTTGTAATCATGGAAATATAATGGCAATTCTAATTTTATAGTTGGAATGTAATAGTGTGCTCATTGAATACAGTGTTGTTTGACAGGACAACTATTGAAAGAGCCAGGAAGGCATTCATAGAATAAGGAATCAGAATATGAATAGAATTTCTATGGATGCGTAATTGTGACAAGGTGCCCCAGGGGAGTAGGACCCTTTAATCTTCGGATACATTAAAATGTTGTTTTCTCTTACATCATGTAGCTAAAATATTAACGCTTTGCCTATTCCTCCCTGATTTAGAAGATGCTGTTGCACAAACATGCTGATTTAGGCGTACACCAGGACTGGTATCAGGCTGTATTAGCTAGCTTCATTTGCTCTCACTCAGTACATGTATTAGCTAGCTAGCCAGCTAACTAGCGACTTACGTTAGTGTCTTACACAATTTATTTTAGCCACAACTTGCTAAGAAAAGACAAACTAGCTTTTGCAGACAGTAAGACACACAAACTAAGTGTAATTATAGAACGCTTGTGTTCTTTATAATAAGAAGCAAAGTGGAAAGCACAATCGGTGTCATCAACATATTATTGCATCTGCTGCATTGACTATGCACACTCAAGGTTGAATGGTTGGCAAATGATCTCGTGGTCGAGGAACAACTGCTCTCCTTGAGCTTGTGTCCGTTAGGCCTACGGATGTATTTATTTATCAGCACAAATTATATTGAGCAATAAATGCCCCACTTGTGGTATTCTTAAATTAAACTAGTTTTTGAGAGTACGGAGCACAATACCATGGAGGAGTTTAGAAGGTAAAAACTCCATCACACTTGTATTCCTCAGGCTGGGATCCGCAATATGCAGCTGTTGCAAGAGAATATTTTTCACTGGTTGTCCACTGGGTCGCAAAAACAATGATTGATAGGCAGCTTAAACTTCTTCAATTCAACCATTATTGGGTTAAAATACACATCTGCATTTGTGAACAGCCAACCACGATTCACATCAATGCGCTATGTACAATTGAAGTGGGAAATTTACATACACCTTAGCCAAATACATTTAAACTCAGTTTTTCAAAATTCCAGACATTTAATCCGAGTAAACTTCCCTGTCTTAGGTCAGTAGGATCACCACTTTATTTTAACAATGTGAAATGTCAGAATAGTAGTAGAGAGAATGATTTATTTCAGCTTTTATTTCTTTAAATCACACTCCCAGTGGGTCAGAAGTTTACATACACTCAATTAGTATTTGGTAGCATTGCCTATAAATTGTTTATCTTGGGTCAAATGTTTTGGGTAGCCTTCCACAAGCTTCCCACAATAAGTTGGGTGAATTTTGGCCCATTCCTCCTGACAGAGCGGGTGCCTAATTGCTCGCACATGCTTTCCCTGCAGCAAAGCACCCCCACAACATGATGCTGCCACCCCCGTGCTTCACGGTTGGGATGTTGTTCTTCGGCTTGCAAGCATCCCACTTTTTCCTCCAAACATAACGATGGTCATTATGGCTAAACAGTTCTATTTTTGTTTCATTAGACCATAGGACATTTCTCCAAAAAGTACAATATTTGTCCCCATGTGCAGTTGCAAATCGTAGTCTGGCTTTTTTATGGTGGTTTTGGAACAGTGGCTTCTTCCTTGCTGAGCAGCCTTTCAGGTTGTCGACATAGGACTCGTTTTACTGTGGATATAGATACTTTTGTACCCGTTTCCTCCAGCATCTTCACAGGGTCCTTCGCTGTTTTTCTGGGATTGATTTGCATTTTTTCGCACCAAAGTACGTTCATCTCAAGGAGACCGAACACGCCTCCTTCCTGAGCGGTATGATGGCTGCGTGGTCCCATGGTGTTTATACTTGCGTACTATTGTTTGTACAGATGAACGTGGTACCTTCAGGCATTTGGAAATAGCTTCAAAGGATGAACCAGACTTGTGGAGGTCTACAATTTTGTGGAGGTCTTGGCTGATTTCTTTTGATTTTCCCATGATGTCAAGCAAAGAGGCACTGAGTTTGAAGTTAGGCCTTGAAATACATCCACAGGTACACCTCCAATTGACTCAAATTATGTCAATGAGCATATCCAAAGCTTCTAAAGCCATGACATCATTTTCTGGAATTTTCCAAGCTGTTCAAAGGCACAGTCAACTTAGTGTATGTCAACTTCTGACCCACTGGAATTGTGATACAGTGAATTATAAGTGAAATAATCTGTCTGTAAACAATTGTTGGAAAAATTACTTCTGTCATGCACAAAGTAGATGTCCTAACTGAAATGCCAAAACTATATTTTGTTAACAAGACATTTGTGGAGTGGTTGAAAAACGAGTTTTAATGACGCCAACCTAAGTGTATGTAAACTTCTGACTTCCACTGTAGATATAAATAAGTGATATTTGTATCGCCTGTAGGCTACACCACTGCTCTTGTCCTTCTCTCAAAGAGTTTATACAAGTTGGATAATCTTTGGATGTCAACATTAGAAGACATAGCTTGGACTGTAGCCTACAAAAGCCTATTCCTGCTCTTTTCCCGCGATCCATCAAATGCATTTGGTGTGTCATCATAGTGGTCTCTGACTTGCAGTCGGTCAGACTCGCTCAGGTGGAACAAACTTAACACTTACGCTTTTTTCCCCCAATGCTGCTTTGAATGTCATTGAGAGGACAGAATGGTGACCGTTTTTTTTCCGCAAACGTCATTTCTGAATTTAAAAGTAATCCTAGTGTTTGAAAAGTATCTGTAATCTGATTACAATATTTTAGCTGGTAAAAATGGATTACAGTTAGTTCTTTGGTAAATCATTACTCCCTGATATATATATATAACAGTAATTTACGAACTTACTGTTTTATAGCGCTATATCCTCTTAGTATGAATTTTTTACAGTGGCTTCAAAAAGTATAAAATAATGTTACACACAGGAAGTATTCACACCCCTCGACTTTTTCAACATTTTGTTGTGTTAAAGCCTGAATTTAAAATGGATTAAATTTAGATTTTGTGTCACTACATACAATAACCCATAATGTCAAAGTGGAATATTATTTTTTAGAATTGTTGGCAAATTAATTTGAAAATGAAAATCTGAAATGTCTTGAGTCAAAAACTATTCAACTCTATTGCTATGGCAAGCCGAAATAAGTTCAGGAGTAAAAATGTGCTAAACAATTCACATAAAGTTGCATGGACTCACTGTGTGCAATAATAGTGTTTAACGTGATTTTTAAATATCTGTACACCACACATACCTTTAAAATACCATTTTATACAGATGTTATATTGAATCCCGTCTATGGTCAAACGCAGAGAACAAAGAGATAAACAGTGGTCACTACAGTGTTTTTCACACAAAGAAAAGCAGAAGGAAAAAGAAGAGCAGAAGGAGTGGAGGAGCAGAGGCCATGGTGTTAGGTTAGGAGGAGAGAAATGGAATGAGAGAAAAAGAGAGCTAGATCTAGAAATAGAGCGAGGGCATAGCTTTCACTCGCTGCATGGTAGCTTGACGAATGTTAGCATGAGCCCGTAAAGCGCTGTGACAGCCTCCTGCTGAGAGCACAGTCTCACTAATGTGTTCTGGCACGCCGGCCCCCTAATCACACATTTACATATGCAATGACCTATATTTGCATGTCAGATCGCACACTGTCCAGTGTGATTAACAACGGGCACCTCCCACGTCGAGTCGCCTTGGGTAGCGGGCAAGGGGCTGGGGAGGGCTAGGCGAGGGGTGAACCAGGACTGGGGAGGGCTAGGGCTAGGAGAGGGGGAGCGCAGAGGGCCGGAGGGGGTCCATTTTTTTGTGAGCCGAGGGGCTGGGCTGCCAGGCAGGATTATGTCAGGCGGGGGCCCGGCATTAGACACTTCATTAGAGCTAATCTGTTTAGCAGTGGGCAGTGTATGTAAACTTCACAGGCCATTTGCGGCACCTTGTCGGCCCATGGCCTGGCCTTCAAAGGGCAGCCGGGACCTCCTGACTGACAGGCTGTCTCATTGCCCGCACTGGCGTCACACACACAGCCGCTCCCAGCTGACACACACACACACACACGGGTGAGGCCCAGCAGCTCGACCCCTGACGACAGAGGGGTCACTGGGCAAACAGCAAGAGGAAAGGAGGAGAGGAGTGGCACAGAGAGGAGAGGTTTGTACAGACTGCAGCTTGGAGGTGTGTACGTGTTTGAAAGGAGTTAGTAACAGAGATGTCAATTTTCTGTCTCAATTACCAATCAGTTATCGTGGGAATTTGGGCCATAAATGTGAATGAGGAACACACCCTTAGTTGGTGAGAGCTGAAGTTAGGCCACTGCTTTGGGGAATCAGACTTGTGGTGTCCAGCTCAAGTTACTCCTTGATGGGAAGAGTGAGGGATTGTAGAGGAGTGGACAAGCATGTCTATGAGGGACAGCATGTGCCTGTGCTGTAGAGATGGAAGAGGGACAGGGTGGCCACCAGTGACACAGAGATGCACACACCCTGGGCTACTCACTGACAAGGAGATGAGAGGAAGAGCGATAGGAAGAGAGAAAAAGAAAAAAGGCATGAAGACAGAAGCATAGATGACGTGTGATATGGGCTGATCAGTGGTGACACAGAGACACAGAGCAACTGACAGAGAATTTAAGATAAGAGAGAGAGGGGGAGAGGGAAGGAGATGAAAATAAATGAAGAGAGCGAGACAGAGGGGGAGAGGAAGAGAAAGAGGGGGAGAGATGTAAGGTGTGATGCGACAGTGTGGCACTGCCAGCGGCAGCCAGAAAAAGGCCAGCGGGAGCCAGTAAGGGTGCCATCTCCCACAGAGCAACAACCCACCCTCTACCCCCCCCCCCCCCCACCCCCTCTCCCCATCACCAGCCTCGGTCTGTACTCCTCACCTTCCTCTTCTTTCACCTACATCTCTCCTCAGCCCCAGCCAGCTTAGCACCGCCATACAATATTCATCACTCCATCCATCCTTCCCTACCCCGCTGGTGTTTCTCTCTCTGCTCCTCTTCAATCTGTTCCTGTACCACGGTGCGTTAGCTCACTTATAACCCTCCGCCTTGTCTCTCACACACACACACACACACAGAGATCTGACTCTGTCAAAACCTGCTGCGACGTTCAAATTCCATTTTGAGAATCTCTCTCTCCCACTCAAAGAGCAAATGCACCATTAAAAATGCACATGATACCAGCTCATCCACTTTACCTAATGCATATGCATCATACCTCCGGGACTTAGAGATGTGATACAATTCACATTTTCAGGAGGGGAATTTTTGCCGAGCAGATTAAATTGAGAAAAAGTGTGAAACAGATTGAGGACTTGTTGAAAGAGAAGGATCCGTCTGCTGATAGACACAGTATGAAGCTGGATGCCGAACAGGAAGCAAAATAATGTCTGGATCTGCATAGGACTGGTGTTTGAAATACAAACTGTAAAATCTGATCTTGCATAAACTAATAATATGCATGTTATTAGGCCTACTTCTAGATACATTTCCTATATTTTAAGACAATAATGAAAGAGAAAAAGAACTGAAATGAAGCTAAATATAGTGTGTGAAAAACAGAGGAAATCATTACCACAACACTGTTAAATTGGAATATGATATCTCGAGTGTGGGGGGATGAGAGTTCTCGTTCTTTCCTTTTCTGTGCACAACCCAATTAGTAATTAAACATATTCAAATAAATTATCAACCTGGCGATTTCACAGTTAATATTGCACTGGCTTTGCATACACAAGAAAAAATGGATCATTTTGGGGGTTACAAAAAAAAACGGTTGTTTTCCCGTTTCCTCTTCAACGTATGGATATGGATATGGATATTGATATTGATAGCGGGCGAATCCTCTTTGTTATAAGTCCATTCAATACATAGTGGGGACAGAAACATCCTTGTGCTATGAATGAGATTGATGAAGCTTATGTACGATACTGCTATTAAATTCCAACGGTGACCAGATTTGCAACACAACAACCTGAATGTTATCGTATCAAAAGCTGCTCACTGGGAGGTCAAGCTCTGCAAGCCTCCAGAGTTTCAATCAATACTAACTCTCTCTCCACCATTCATCTGGCCTTCATCTGCTAGTAAAATTACAACCTGTATTGTTAATAATACTCTTACAAATACAGTAATTTTGACACATTTTGTTCCCAACTTTACTGGGAATCGCCCGTAGCCTAATTTGTACTTTACTTAATTTACATTAATTGACAGGCTTAAAATTCAAGTATAGGCCTACCCTAAATATGAATGAGTATTTGTGAGGAAACACAAATGTAAGAGGATCATACTGTGGCTGGAACACAGGTACTGCTACGTGCTGTGTTAGGGTTAGAGTTAGAGTAAAAGTGATGTTCTAATATTTTTTATTTAACTAGGCAAGTCAGTTAATAACAAATTCTTATTTAAAATAGCCTACACCGGCCAAACTGGTTTGGGTGAGGGTAAGTTAGGGCGAGGGGATCCTACCTGTGGGTGGAACATGGGTACTGCTGCCTGCTGGCCTTGTGGCTGGGTTAGGGTTAGGGGATCCTACCTGAGGCTGGAACACTGGTACTGCTGCCTGCTGGCCTTGTGGCTGGGTTAGGGTTAGGGGATCCTACCTGAGGCTGGAACACGGGTACTGCTGCCTGCCGGCCTTGTGGCTGGGTTAGGGGATCCTACCTGTTGCTGGAACACGGGTACTGCTGCCCTTGTGGCTGGGTTAGGGTTAGGGGGTCCTACCTGTTGCTGGAACACGGGTACTGCTGCCTGCTGGCCTTGTGGCTGGGTTAGGGGATCCTACCTGTTGCTGGAACACGGGTACTGCTGCCTGCTGGCCTTGTGGCTGGGTGTCCATGTCCATGGTGACAGGAGATCAGTCCCTCACACCCCTAAGGAAACACAAACACAACCTTCAGTTAACGTTACAGTCACAAAAACACGGGACTCTTTTCCCTCACAACCAGGTAGAAACATAAGTAGATCCTCCTGTTACCTGAACATACCCTCTACAGAAGAACTCTGCCACCAGACAGACAATATACACAGACTAGTAACAAATATCACACTCCTGGAGATCGCCTGAGCATTACGGAGCCTGAGCATTACGGAGCCTGAGACAATAGTGTGTTGCTGAGGACTCTGCTGCCTGGGTACTGTCGCTCTGTCGGTCTGTGGCCCAGAGGGTGTCACATTGCAGTAGAACGGGATCTGCCTCGTTGGCTGGGTCTCTATGGACCTGAAAGGCTCCAGACACACATCAGGGTTTCCGTTAGGAAAATGTGGTGCCGGACAACGTGACCAGGGATGATTTTCATTTACAGATTATTTGGAAATTTAATGGACCCATTTGCATTGGTTTGCGTAACCCATTAGGGCATCCAACCACAGTGCTCAGAATGACAGAAATCACATTAGGATTATGGTAATTTATCTTAAAAGGGGAATTTAGAAAATGTGTATGTTCCTAAACCCCTCTGTGACTCGTTGCTGGACTGCATGTCAAAGTGCGCACCTCTTTCACTCAGGAAGAGCAAAAGGTACGTCACAGGGTTATATAGCACCCCCACTCACTGCAGCGCTAGAGCTATTTCCCAACCTGGTCTCAGAGCATTTTGCATTATTCTGTAAGTAAATCCTATACCCTCCGTTTAGTTTAGTATGGTATCGCGCCGTCCCAACCTTCGCTCTCTCTCCCCCGCTACTCTCTCCTCTTCCATCCTATCATCTCTTCCCTCTGCTCAAACCTTCTCCAACCTATCTCCTGATTCTGCCTCCTCAACCCTCCTCTCCTCCCTTTCTGCATCCTTTGACTCTCTATGTCCCCTATCCTCCAGGCCGGCTCGGTCCTCCCCTCCCGCTCCGTGGCTCGACGACTCATTGCGAGCTCACAGAACAGGGCCCCGGGCAGCCGAGCGGAAATGGAGGAAAACTCGCCTCCCTGCGGACCTGGCATCCTTTCACTCCCTCCTCTCTACATTTTCCTCTTCTGTCTCTGCTGCTAAAGCCACTTTCTACCACTCTAAATTCCAAGCATCTGCCTCTAACCCTAGGAAGCTCTTTGCCACCTTCTCCTCCCTCCTGAATCCTCCCCCCCTCCTCCCTCTCTGCAGATGACTTCGTCAACCATTTTGAAAAGAAGGTCGACGACATCCGATCCTCGTTTGCTAAGTCAAACGACACCGCTGGTTCTGCTCACACTGCCCTACCCTGTGCTCTGACCTCTTTCTCCCCTCTCTCTCCAGATGAAATCTCGCGTCTTGTGACGGCCGGCCGCCCAACAACCTGCCCGCTTGACCCTATCCCCTCCTCTCTTCTCCAGACCATTTCCGGAGACCTTCTCCCTTACCTCACCTCGCTCATCAACTCATCCCTGACCGCTGGCTACGTCCCTTCCGTCTTCAAGAGAGCGAGAGTTGCACCCCTTCTGAAAAAACCTACACTCGATCCCTCCGATGTCAACAACTACAGACCAGTATCCCTTCTTTCTTTTCTCTTCAAACCTCTTGAACGTGCCGTCCTTGGCTAGCTCTCCCGCTATCTATCAGAATGACCTTCTTGATCCAAATCAGTCAGGTTTCAAGACTAGTCATTCAACTGAGACTGCTCTTCTCTGTATCACGGAGGCGCTCCGCACTGCTAAAGCTAACTCTCTCTCCTCTGCTCTCATCCTTCTAGACCTATCGGCTGCCTTCGATACTGTGAACCATCAGATCCTCCTCTCCACCCTCTCCGAGTTGGGCATCTCCGGCGCGGCCCACGCTTGGATTGCGTCCTACCTGACAGGTCGCTCCTACCAGGTGGCGTGGCGAGAATCTGTCTCCTCACCACGTGCTCTCACCACTGGTGTCCCTCAGGGCTCTGTTCTAGGCCCTCTCCTATTCTCGCTATACACCAAGTCACTTGGCTCTGTCATAACCTCACATGGTCTCTCCTATCATTGCTATGCAGACGACACACAATTAATCTTCTCCTTTCCCCCTTCTGATGACCAGGTGGCGAATCGCATCTCTGCATGTCTGGCAGACATATCAGTGTGGATGACGGATCACCACCTCAAGCTGAACCTCGGCAAGACGGAGCTGCTCTTCCTCCCGGGGAAGGACTGCCCGTTCCATGATCTCGCCATCACGGTTGACAACTCCATTGTGTCCTCCACCCAGAGCGCTAAGAACCTTGGCGTGATCCTGGACAACACCCTGTCGTTCTCAAATAACATCAAGGCGGTGGCCCGTTCCTGTAGGTTCATGCTCTACAACATCCGCAGAGTACGACCCTGCCTCACACAGGAAGCGGCGCAGGTCCTAATCCAGGCACTTGTCATCTCCCGTCTGGATTACTGCAACTCGCTGTTGGCTGGGCTCCCTGCCTGTGCCATTAAACCCCTACAACTCATCCAGAACGCCGCAGCCCGTCTGGTGTTCAACCTTCCCAAGTTCTCTCACGTCACCCCGCTCCTCCGCTCTCTCCACTGGCTTCCAGTTGAAGCTCGCATCCGCTACAAGACCATGGTGCTTGCCTACGGAGCTGTGAGGGGAACGGCACCTCAGTACCTCCAGGCTCTGATCAGGCCCTACACCCAAACAAGGGCACTGCGTTCATCCACCTCTGGCCTGCTCGCCTCCCTACCACTGAGGAAGTACAGTTCCCGCTCAGCCCAGTCAAAACTGTTCGCTGCTCTGGCCCCCCAATGGTGGAACAAACTCCCTCACGACGCCAGGACAGCGGAGTCAATCACCACCTTCCGGAGACACCTGAAACCCCACCTCTTTAAGGAATACCTAGGATAGGATAAAGTAATCCTTCTCACCCCCCTTTAAAAGATTTAGATGCACTATTGTAAAGTGGCTGTTCCACTGGATGTCATAAGGTGAATGCACCAATTTGTAAGTCGCTCTGGATAAGAGCGTCTGCTAAATGACTTAAATGTAAATGTATGCATTAATTTGTGGATGTCCATCAACAATTATGTATGATCACCATCTCTCCAGAGATGTTCGATTGGGTTGAAGTCCAGGCTCTGGCTGGGCCACTCAAAGATATTCAGAGACCTGCCCCGAAGCCACTCCTGTGTTGTTTTGACGGCTAATTTTCCTGTTGGAAGGGGAACCTTCGCCCCAGTCTGAGGTCCTGAGCTCTCTGGAGCAGGTTTTCATTAAGGATCTCTCTGTACTTTGCTCTGTTCATCTTTCCCTTGATCCTGACTAATCTCCCAGTCCCTGCCGCTAAAAAACATCCCCACAGCATGATGCTGACACCACCATGCTTAACCATATGGATGGTGCCAGGCAGTGGTGTAAAGTACTTAAGTAAAAATATTTTAAAGTGCTACTTACAGTTGAAGTCAGAAGTTTACATACACTTAGGATGGAGTCATTAAAACTCGTTTTTCAACCACTCCACAAATATCTTGTTAACAAACTATAGTTTTGGCAAGTTGGTTAGGACACGCTTGACACAAGGAATTTTTCCAACAATTGTTTACAGACAGATTATTTCACTGTATCACAATTCCAGTGTGTCAGAAGTTTACATACACTAAGTTGACTGTCCCTTTAAACAGCTTGGAAAATTCCAAAAAATGATGCCATGGCTTTAGAAGCTTCTGGTAGGCTAATTGACACAATTTGAGTCAATTGGAGGTGTACCTGTGGATATATTTCAAGGTCTACCTTCAAACTCATTGCCACTTTGCTTGACATCATGGGAAAATCAAAAGAAATCAGCCAAGACCTCAGAAAAAAAATTGTAGACCTCCACAAGTCTGGTTCATCCTTGGGAGCAATTTCCAAACACCTGAAGGTGTTCGTGCAACGTTCATCTGTACAAACAATAGTGCGCAAGTATAAACACCATGGGACCACGCAGCCGTCATACCGCTCAGGAAGGAGACGCGTTCTGTCTCCTAGAGATGAACGTACTTTGGTGTGAAAAGTGCAAATCAATCCCAGAACAGCAGCAAAGGACCCTGTGAAGATGCTGTAAAAAAGTATCTATACCCAAAGTAAAATGAGTCCTATATCGACATAACCTGAAAGGCTGCTCAGCAAGGAAGAAGCCACTGCTCCAAAAACGCCATAAGAAAGCCAGACTACGATTTGCAACTGCACTGTTCACCTGATTTAGAATTCCTCACAATCAAATGTCGACCGCATTATCTACCAAGGGAATTCTCTTCGATTATAATCACAGCCGTATATATTCCCCCCCAAGCAGACACATCGATGGCTCTGAACAAACTTTATTTGACTCTTTGCAAACTGGAATCCATACATCCTGAGGCTGCATTCATTGTAGCTGGGGATTTTAACAAGGCTAATCTGAAAACCAGACTCCCTAAATTGTATCAGCATATCGATTGCGCAACCAGGGCTGGCAAAACCTTGGATCACTGCTATTCTAACTTCTGCGACGCATATAAGGCCCTGCCCCGCCCTCCTTTCGGAAAAGCTGACCACGACTCCATTTTGTTGATCCCTGCCTACAGACAGAAACTAAAACAAGAAGCTCCCACGCTGAGGTCTGTTCAACGCTGGTCCGACCAATCTGATTCCACACTCCAAGACTGCTTCCATCATGTGGACTGGGATATGTTTCGTATTGCGTCAGACAACAACATTGACGAATACGCTGATTCGGTGTGCGAGTTCATTAAAACATGCGTTGAAGATGTCGTTCCCATAGCAACGATTAAAACATTCCCAAACCAGAAACCGTGGAATGATGGCAGCATTTGTGTGAAACTGAAAGCACGAACCACTGCTTTTAATCAGGACAAGGTGACCGGAAACATGACCGAATACAAACAGTGTAGCTATTCCCTCCGCAAGACAATCAAACAAGCTAAGCGTCAGTATAGAGACAAAGTAGAATGCGAGTGGCGGACTCACTAAAAAACACGTCAGTATAGAGACAAAGTAGAATGCGAGTGGCGGACTCACTAAAAACACGTGCTTCATTTGTAAATGATGTCTGAATGTTGGAGTGTGCCCGTGGCTGTCCGTAAATTAAAACAAGAAAATGGTGCCATCTGGTTTGCTTAATATAAGGAATTTGAAATTATTTATAATTTTACTTTTGATACTTCTTGCTCCTACCTGACACGCAGGCGTCCCATCTAGACATCTGGAAATGCAAATGCTCTACACTAAATGCTAATAGTACTAGTTAAAACTCAAACGTTCATTAAAATACACATGTAGGGTAGTGAATTAAAGCTACACTCGTTGTGAATCCAGGCAACAAGTCAGATTTTTAAAATGCTTTTCGGCGAAAGCATGAGAAGCTATTATCTGATAGCATGTAACACCCCAAAAGACCCACAGGGGACGTAAACAAAATCATTAGCATAGTCGGCGCTACACTAAACGCACCAATAAAATATAAAACATTCATTACCTTTGACCATCTTCTTTGTTGGCACTCCTAGATGTCCCATAAACATCACTATTGGGTCTTTTTTTCGTTTAAATCAGTCCATATATAGCCTAGATATCGATCTATGAAGACTGTAATCAAGGAAAAAAACATTGTTTTATAACGCGACGTCATTTTTTTAAATTAAAAAAGTCGACGATAAACTTTCACAAAACACTTCGAAATACTTTTGTAATGCAACTTTAGGTATTAGTAAACGTTAATAAGCGATCAAATTGATCACGAGGCGATGTCAATTCTATAGCTGTACGTCTGGAAATAATGTCCGGGTAAATCTCAACCAAAATATCCGGTCAGAGACCGGAAGAAAGGCGTTGCCTTGCGTCTTTTTGACCAAGAAACAAAACATGACATCGTGTGGAAGCTGTAGGTATTGCAAGCTCGGCCCCATTAAATGTGGTTCACCTTTATCAATTGGTTGAAGTGGCGTATGGATATATTTTTCCATTTTCATTGATCAGATTTTCCTGCACTTTTCGATGAAACGCACGTTCTGTTATAGTCACAGCCGTGATTTAACCAGTTTTATAAACGTCTGAGTGTTTTCTATCCACACATACTAATCATGCATATACTATATTCCTGGCATGAGTAGCAGGGCGCTGAAATGTTGCGCGATTTTTAACAGAATGTTCGAAAAAGTAGAGGGTCGACTTAAGAGGTTAAGTATATTTTAAACCAAATAATTTTAGAGACTTTTACTCAAGTAGAATTTTACTGGCTGACTTTTGTAATTGTCAATGAAGGTATCTTTACTTAAGTATGACAGTTGGGTACTTTTTCCACCACTGGTGCCAGGTTTCCTCCAGATGAGACACTTCGCATTCAGGCCAAAGAGTTGAATCTTGGTTTCATCAGACCAGATAATATTGTTTCTCATGGTCTAAGAGTCCTTTAGGTGCCTTATGTTAAACTCCAAGTGGGCTGTCATGTGCCTTTAACCTGTTGCTCCTACCCTCTACTTTTTTGAACATTTTGTTAAAAATCGCGCAACATTTCAGCGCCCTGCTACTCATGCCAGGAATATAGTACGTTCATATGGTTAGAATGTGTGGATAGGAAACCCTCGGACGTTTTTAAAACTGGTTAAATCACGACTGTGGCTATTACATAACGTGCGTTACATCGGAAAGCGCAGGAAAACCTGATCACAGAAAATGGAAATAAATATCCTTGCGCCACTTCCAGCAATTGTTAACAGTGAGCCGAATTAGATAAGACCGAGCATTCAACTCCCACAGCATCCCCATGTTGTCTAGAGTCTTGTGAATTGAATCATCTTTGATTCTTGGTTGAACCGAAAGAGGGGCACGACTTACCTCCGGTCTCCGCCCAGATCATTCCGGAAGAGCTCTCTCCTGAAATTTTTTCCAAGACGACAGCTAATGATATTTACATCGCCTACGGATGATTTTTATCGCTTATTAACGTTTACTAATACCTAAAGTAGCATTACAAACGTATTTCGAAGTGTTTTGTGAAAGTTTATCATCTACTTTTTGAATTTAAAAAAAATGACGTTACGTTGTGAAATCGCTGTTTTTTTCGTTTATCACACAGTCTACATATAACGATATCTTGGCTTTATATGGCCCGATTTAATCGAAATAAAGACCCAATAGTGTTTATTGGACATCTAGGAGTGCCAACAAAGAAGATGGTGAAAGGTAATGACTGTTTTCTATTTTATTGTGCGGTTTGTGTAACGCCGAAATGCTAATTATTTTGTTTACGTCCCCTGCTGTGCTTTTCTGTTGTAGTGTATTGGTGCATGCTATCAGATAATAGCTTCTCATGCTGTCGCCGAAAAGCATTTTAAAAATCTGACTTGTTGCCTGGATTCACAACGAGTGTAGCTTTAATTTGATACCCTGCATGTGTATTTTAATGAACTTTTGAGTTTTAACTAATACTATTAGCATTTAGCGTAGCGCATTTGCATTTCCAGAGCTCTAGTTGGGACGCAAGCGTCCCAAGTAGAGGCAAGAGGTTAACGGAGTGGGTTCCGTCTGGCAACTCTACCACAAAGGCCTGATTGGTGGAGTGCTGCAGTGATGGTTGTCAATCTGGAAGGTTCTCCCATCTCCACAGTGTAACTCTGGAGCTCTGTCAGAGTGACCATCAGGTTCTTGGTCCTCCCTGGACCAAGGCCTGGACCAAGGCCCTTCTCCCCCGATTGCTCAGTTTGGCCGGATGGCCAGCTCTCGGAAGAATCTTGGTGGTTCCAAACTTCTTCCATTTAAGAATAATGGAGCCCACTGCACCTTCAGTGCTGCAGAATTTGTTTGGTACCCTTCCCAAGATCTGTGCCTAGACACAATCCTGTCTCAGACAATTCCTTCGACCTCATGGCTTGGTTTTTGCTCTGACCCACCTGTCTGTATAAGGTCCCACAGTTGACAGTGCGTGTGCCTTTCCAAATAATGTCCAATCAATTGAATTTACCTGATTTTTTGTTTTAAATCAATAATACCCCATAACGTCAAAATGGAAATATGTTTTTACAAATTAAATAAAGATGAAAAGCTGAAATGCTTTGAGTATTCAACCCCTTTGTTATGGCAAGTCTATAAGTTCAGGAGCGAGAACATGATTTTTGAATTACTTCTCTGTACCCCACACATACAGATAATCGTAAGGTCCCTCGGTCGAGCAGTGAATCTCAACCACGAGGACCAGGAAGATTTTCCAGTGCCTTGCAAAGAAGGGCACCTATTGGTAGTTAGAGTTTAATTAATGGATGTGATAGGAGAAAACTGAGGATGGATCAACAACATTGTAATTACTCCACAATAATAACCTAAATGACAGAGTGGAAAGGAGGAAAGCTGTACATAATACAAATAAAGTCACTAAAGTAATACTGCAAAACATGTGCCCTGAACACAAAGTGTTATGCTTGGGGCAAATCCAATGATACATTACTCCTTACCACTCTCCAAATTTTCAAGCACAGTGGTGGCTGCATCATGTTATGGGTACGCTTGTAATCGTTAAGGACTGGGGAGTTTTTCAAGACAAAAAAAAGAAATGAGATGGAGCTAAGCACAGGCAAAATCCAAGTGGAAAACCGGGTTCAGTCTGCTTTCCACCAGCCACTGGGAGATGAAATGATGAAAATGAAATGACCTTTGCAAGACCTGAAAATGTTTGTCTAGCCATGTTCAACTAAAAAAATTGACAGTTTGAAGAATTTTGAAAATAATAAAATGGGCAAATGTTGCACAATCCAGGTGCAACATTTGATACTTACCCATAAAGACTCAATGCTGTGCTCGCTGCCAAATGTGATTCTAACATGTATTGACTCTGGGGATGGACTACTTATGTAATCAAGGTAAGTGTTTTATTTTTCATCGTTTTTTTTTAAACTAATGTTGGAATTTCTTTTCTACTTTGAAAGAGTATTTGTGCAGATTGTTGACAAAGAAAATGACAATTAAATCCATTTTAAACCGACTTTGTAACAAAATAAAATGTGGAATAGGTCAATGGGTATGAATACTTTAAGGCACTGTAGGTAGATAAAGGCTTCAACATTTATAAATGACTCACCGTCTGTCACCATCAGCTCTCTCACGCCACTGCAGCATGACACACACACTATTCTGACGCACTGACAGAGTGGAATGCAATACGAACATTTCCTTTCACACACACACTTGTGTGTTGATGTGTGAATCCTTCACTGTGAGAGCGTCTGTCCATCTCCGTCTGGTTGTCAGGACAGAAAACGGAGCTCCAGTATTCCCCCACGTAGCCAATTAAAATGCCCAGTTTAGGAGTTACTGAGTGACACACCGTCTCCATGGCGATAGAATCG
The DNA here is from genome assembly GCF_034236695.1 of Oncorhynchus nerka. Classification (NCBI taxonomy): domain Eukaryota; kingdom Metazoa; phylum Chordata; class Actinopteri; order Salmoniformes; family Salmonidae; genus Oncorhynchus; species Oncorhynchus nerka. The sequence continues at coordinate 43,624,523 of NC_088412.1, read as the reverse complement.
GGGTGATTTAGTAAAGGTTAATCATGCTAATTAGCTGCCAATCTGCCAACCGGTCATTGAGTGGCAGTGTAGCACACACCAGGGCTGCGTGTCCGCCCGCCACTGTTGTTTACTTTGGTTTGGTTAGGCTTTTGTTTTCAGGTATTCAGCGTTCATTTGCCTCAGAGTGCCGAGCTTTGAAATTCTTTAAAAGTGTGCGCAACACAATCTCTCCTGGGTTTGTTATATTGGGAACGTTTTTTTCCTATTCTTAAATGTACATTAAAAGGTCATCTGGCACTTATAACCAACGTATCTAGTTTTAAACGGCATATGTGGTATCGATGTAAGACAGAAACATTCATGTGTCAAAATTCACTACAAGGTGTAAATAGGATAATTTTTTTACGTTAGCCAGCCAACTAATTTAAACTCAGACATAATAACAAAATCAAAACAAATGTTCTTTGTCACATACACATGGTTAGCAGATGTTATTTTGAGTGTAGCGAAATGCTTATGCTTCTAGATCCGACAGTGCAGCAGTATCTAACAGGTAATATCAACAATTCCACAACAAAACCTAACACACAATCTAGTAAAGGAAAGGAAAGAGAATATATACAGTGGGTAGAACAAGTATTTGATACACTGCCGATTTGTTGGTCAAGATCTCACGATACATGGCCCCATCCATCCTCCTCTCAATACGGTGCAGTCGTCCTGACCCCTTTGCAGAAAAGCATCCCCCAAAAATGATGTTTCCACCTCCATGCTTCACGGTTGTACTCATCCTTCTTCTTCCTCCAAACACGGCGAGTGGAGTTTAGACCAAAAAGCTCTATTTTTGTCTCATCAGACCACATGACCTTCTCCCATTCCTCCTCTGGATCATCCAGATGGTCATTGGCAAACTTCAGACGGTCCTGGACATGCGCTGGCTTGAGCAGGGGGACCTTGCGTGTGCTGCAGGATTTTAATCCATGACACTTACTAGCCCAACGCTCTAACCACTAGGCTACCCTGCCGCCCCAATAATACAGGTAATGAGTGGTGAACAGAAGGGCTTCTTAAAGAAAAACTAACAGGTCTGTGAGAGCCGGAATTCTTACTGGTTGGTAGGTGATCAAATACTTATGTCATGCAATAAAATGCAAATTAATTACTTAAAAATCATACAATGTGATTTTCTGGATTTTTGTTTTAGATTCCATCTCTCACAGTTGAAGTGTACCTATGATAAAAATGACAGACCTCTACATGCTTTGTAAGTAGGAAAACCTGCAAAATCGGCAGTGTATCAAATACTTGTTCTCCCCACTGTAAGTACAAAAACATATGGATGAGCAGTGACAGAGCGGCTAAGATGTAATAGATAGTAAAGAAAAGATAGCGAAGGACACAGTATTTACATATGAGATGAGTAATGGGAGATATGTAAACATTCTTAAAGTGGCATTATTAAAGTGAATAGTGTTCCATTTATTAAAGTGGCCAATGATATCAAGTCTGTAGGTAGGCAGCAGCCTCTCTGTGCTAGTGATGGCTTTTTAACAGTCTGATGGCCTTGAGATAGAAGCTGTTTTTCAACCTCTCTGTCCCAGCTTTGTACTCACATCGCCTTCTGGATGGAAGCTGGGTGAACATGCAGTGGCTCGGGTGGTTATTGTCCTTGATCATCTTCTTTGCATTCCTGTGTGTTGTAGGTGTCCTGGAGGGCAGGTAGTTTGCCCCCGGTGATGCGTTGTGCAGACCTCACTACCCTCTGGAGAGCCTTACGGTTGTGGGCGGCGCAGTTGCCGTACCAGGCGGTGATATTGGTGACATTTAGGCGCTGTTGCGCCTTCTTCACCACACTGTCTGTGTGCGTGGACTATTTCACTTTGTCAATGATATGTAAACTTTACACCTCCTCCACTGCTGTCCCGTCGATGTGGATAGGGGCGTGCTCCCTCTGCTGTTTCCTGAAGTCCACGCTCATCTCTTCTGTTTTGCTGACATCATGTGTTTTTATGTACATATTCTTCATCCCTTTACACTTGTGTGTATAAGGTAGTTGTTGTGAAATTGTTAGGTTGATCGTTGGTTATTACTGCATTGTCGGAACTAGAAGCACAAGCATTTCGCAACACTCGCATTAACATCTGCTAACCATATGTATGTGACAAATAACATTTGATTTGATACATAGTACATATGCATAATATTTTTACTACTGATATCGATTACCGCATTGTTGGGAAAAGGTATTTCACTGTACTACAGAAAGAACTGAATTAGCTGACGATCTTGAGATGGCGAGTCAGGAGGGGAGAAGTTCTCCTTTGTTCTCTCCACAGCAAAGTTAGCTCAGTTTACCTCGCTAAACTCATTTCTGGCCTTGTTTATTGTGATTAAATGGCAAAGACACACCCCAGAAACATCCACATCAAACCACACCCTCAAGACAACTCTCGTTTGCCTTCAGTCACGGCCGCTAGCATTTCTTAATGAGCACTGATAAAGAACAAGGCCAAATCATGAAGTTCAATCGCCCTTTTAAAAAAAATTCCAAGCAAATTATCATCATTCAAATTGTAAAGGGTTTTTCCAATTAGGGGTATGAAAAATACACAAGTGCTGGAGAGGGAGACTATAATACCATCAGAACAGCTCAGTCTGTGCCCCATCCAAACGTGATTTTATTTACAATGTGATCTGCTCAGACATTTTTGAATAAAGTGATCTAGGAAACAAAGCCTGACAGCTTACCCTAAATCTTGTATCAAAAAAATAGCCTACATTTATAAAACAAACAGATGGCTAAATGATATACTCCGCAACACTAAAAATAACATTTTATAAATAAAATGCCCGTAACTGATGGTCTTTTTTCCCCTAGCAGGACCACTCCCCTCTTGATCCCTTGCTAGACAGGATGTCGTGAGTGTCTACGTTGGTCCAGCCTGACATTTTGGCTAGGCTGGGGTGTTATTTGGGCCACGAGTCACCCTCACTAGTGGTTATTAACACATCAGTCTCCTCTCCTGCTGATGTTTCAGATGGGAGCTGACTCCAGCACCTCTCCTCTCCCTTACCCGGCTCCTGTCAAAATACCCACGAGGCATCTTGGTTCTACATCTCTTAACAGGATCAATTAAGACTGCTAGTTTACGTCAGACCAGGGGAACTGCACCAACAAGGAAAGAACTATTAACGGCAAGCACTCACTCTGGAGGAGCAAACGATGTGAGCAATGTAGCACTCAAGCATAAACTCACAGTCCAATGCAGTCAAAACATTTCTGGAGTTTCTGGGGAGACAAAATAAATCTTCAAAGAGATCTTCTAACAAAGAAAGATCGGTCTACATCTAGATACTGTTTCCTTATTGTAACAAGGTCCATACAACTGTTTTTCAATCCCACCTATGTTCAATCCCATCTTGACTCAAATAATCTCTGAGCAATGTTTTCTGAATGTTGGCTTCAAAGACATGGACCACTAACTAGTATACATCATTTCAACCCTCAGTTTCCTACCCAAACCCTGTTACCTAAACCACTTCCCTCTCCCTCCTCCAGTCTCTCTCCTCGTTCGCCTGATGAGCTGGTTCAGAGTGTGATGGAGAGCAGCGCCGGGAGAGAGGACACCGGCTTTAGCTTCACTTTCATCCCCACTTCCCTCCTATCTGCATTATTAATTTACAAGAAAGAGGGAAGAAAAACAAAAAAGGGAGGGGGATTAAAAAGTGGATCAAGGAGAGATGGGAGGGAGGTGTAGAGAAGAGAGCAACATTCCGCCCGACACAACCCAGACCCACGGATATGTTAGAGAGAGAGGGGGACAGATAGAAAGGATGGCGGGAGGAGGTAAAGCGAGAGATACAGAGCAAGAGAAAACGAAAGAGGGACTAGAGGCTTAAGTAAAGAGAAAGAGAGAAAAAAAAATTAAAAAGAGGGGAGTAGAAAGATAGAGATGTGACTGTAGCAGTGATTTGAGTATGGGATCTATGTGAATCAAAGGCACCTTTGAGCAACAGAAGACGGTGGAAGTGGTGTCCATGATTACAAGAAGCAGGGACCTTTGAGTCAGTCTTCATGAAAGCCATGGGCCCATGCCTCATCTGAACTGATTATAACGCTGCTCGGCTCAGAGAGGCTTTGACTGAAGCCACATAAACTAACGAAGGCAGGCTCGGGATATTAAAGAAGTGAGACATATTTTACATTCTCCCACTTATTTTAAATCACTATTAAAATCATTAGTACAGACATAACTGTGTGTGTGTGTGTGTGTGTGTGTGTGTGTGTGTGTGTGTGTGTGTGTGTTGGTTCCACCACCAGCGGTCTTTCAATTGGTATCTCAGGATGTAATGGAATAAGAAATAGAGAAACCTCATTGTCTCTCTGGGTGTGAGAGGAGAGGAGGCTTTGAAACTGGCTTCACAGAACAGTTAGCAACACAGACACAGTCAAACACTTCCCACTTCCAAAAGTTCTCAATCAGAATTAAACAACGGATGTTAATCAGATATGATAGTGAAAGAAATGATCTAACTAAGAGGGGAACAAAGAAAAAATATCACATTGACCTGATTGCGATATTCAACTGGTAAAGAATTGGATACTAACACACTAGTCTCTCTTCTTTCTTCATCCCTTCTTCCTTAAACCTTCACCCTCTCCAACCGGAGGGAGCACAGAGTAGGGAGAAGATGAGAGCGCGAGAAAGAGAGAAAAGTGCTGAGGCCTTAAGGAAGAGGCAGGCCACAGAGCAGCGATCCATATTTCTACTGCTCTCTCCCACTATAAATAGGCCTCCTTTACATTTTCCACACACAGGTTTATAGGCTAATCATTATTTCCCAGCAGAAGTAAATAGCACAACACAAATGGCGCTGCCTGCCTGGCTGCATGGGAGGCCTGCTTGAGTTATAAACCCCTGCCTCTGCCTGCCTGCCTGCCCACACAAACTAGCTCACCAGCCCACAATGTGTGTGTGTGTGTTATGGCTTTTGTTGCCTCCATCCTTCCCCACCTAGCTTTGAAGTATCTGGCCTCGGTCTCCTGGGCCAACAGGACTTAGTCAGCCCATTAAAGCTGGAAGCCCTCCAGTCTCACTACAATACTATCTCCTCTGTCTTCATCTCAATGGTGGCCTCACTCTAGCACCTCTCCTCTACACACAAAACACACACACAATTCTCCAGTGTGTGTGTGTAAACTGTGCATGCATGTATGCTCCTCTCCATCCACCCTCTCCTCTCAGTTGCCCAACCCAACCCAACCCACCTCACCACCCACATACAGTACAAATGTCTGCCATTGAGCCGAGGCCTAAAGTGCACGCAGGTGTCAGGCTTCTCCGCCTCCTTTCCTGTTGTTCAGACTAGTTGGCACATGTGTAAATGCTAAGGCCACCTCTCAGCCCATTGTCCCGTCCTCTTCAGACCAGCTCTGAGGACACTGAGTGGTGGGAGGCCTTTTGTCCCGCTGCCGTCACTCCTGCAGGTGGCTGACAGCGGAAGGCAGCATAGTTAGCGGTGAGTATGACCGTCTCTGTTTGATGTCTGGAGATGGAAGGCCAAGGAGGATGCTAATGATCACTTGACAAACAAACACATTCCACTTGTGTTTGTAAAGACAAACTATGATTGCAAATCATAAAAGGATGACAGCTAGCTAGTCGTATCTGATTAAAACAAAAACAAAACTAATGACTGTCTGTCAATGTGGTCTATTTCCGTTTTGTTTCAATGAAACATGAAACAAACATTATAGCCTAGCAATTAATACAGACAAGTACATTTCGTACCATTTTTCAATAACAGGTGGAAAATGGCTACCTGTGTTTTTGTAATCTTAAAACCAGAAGAGTCAAGATGATACAGCACCTTCAGAAAGTATTCATACCCCTTGACTTATTCCACACTTTATTGTTTACCCCATAAAGACAAAGTGATTACATGTTTTAGACATTTTTGAAAATGAAATGCATAAATATCTTATTTAAATAATTATTCACACCCTTGAGTCAATGCATGTTAGAATCACCTTTAGCAGTGATTACAGCTACGAGTATGTACATCTCGAAGAGCTTTGCACACCGGAAATGTATTTGCACATTATTCGTCAAAATAAATCTTCAAGCTCTGTCAAGTTGGTTGTTGATCATTGCAAGACAGCCATTTTCAAGTCTTGCCATAGATTTTCAAGTAGATTTAATTCAAAACTGTAACTAGGCCACACAGGAACATGCAATGTTGTCTTGGTAAGCAACTCCAGTGTATAGTTGGACTAGTGTTTTAGGTTAGTGTCCTGCTGAATGGTGAATTGTGAACGACCAGCTCGAGTCGGGCTTATGTTGCAAAATTTGAAGCACTGTTTTTTTTTTACATTGGATCAAAGTAGAGACTCAGAGCTAGAAAATGGCATATCATACACTACAGTTAATTAACAACGGGAAAGTAAATACTGCTTTGAAAGTTGATAAACTAACCTCAGTTTTGAGAAAATGGACCTTGAATATTTGGTACACCTAATGGAGAGCTCTTTGTCTACAACCATTCAGCATCGTTCACACCCTCTTAAGCTTTAGTCCCACTCATCTCTTTAATGATTCACATGTGAGGCCATGTACTAAACAACCAAAGATTTCAAGACTAAGGCTGGTTTATAGTATGGGTGTGTTCGTCAAATTACATCTGGAGTGTTTTCTGGGCGTTCGTAAACTCAGAGCGTTGTGCGATTGAATTTCAGAACGGACCATTTATGTTATCCAGAGCGTTGGTGACTGGGACTGTGCTGCTGGCAACAATTTAATTACACTTTTTTATCAACGTTTAATGACACCGGCCATATTCAACAGGTGTTGAGTGTTCGGCAATTTGTCAGCGATTCTGCACTCTGGCACACTGACGAGAGTGCTCTGAAATCAGAGTAGATAGACGTTGCTGGTAAATTCGCTCTGGCTATCAACAGTTGTCGCAGTGACATCATGAACAGTCTATTGAAATGGTTACTTGCATAACGGAGTCTTTTGTTTAGACATGTAGCTAGCTAAACAATGAACCATAATCCCAACTCATAGCGTTACAACACATGAATCTGCAGGTAGCTAACCAACCAGGTTCAATGTTAGCTAGCTAACATTAGGCTGTAACAAGCAATGCAAATGGCTCGGAGATACGAATAACATTACTACACAGATCATACATGTAACTTTAGCTAGCGAGCCAGCCAGCTAACATTAGCTAGCTAGCTAACAGTGCACTTTAACTTGAAATTAAAATGACTGACAAAATTAGAAACATGTAATATTAGAAAATGTAGCTAGCTAGACTATCTTACCTGTATACATGGATGGACGCTTCTCCCGCTCTGTCATGGATGCCTTGGTTGCCCAGCTCATATTATAGACAGAAGCCCGCTACATGGCAGACCAATCTGAACTCGTCTCTCGCATGTCCAGCCCACTCATTATCTCAGCCTATCATGGCTAGCAGGAAAGTTGCCCACTTCTTCAATGGTTAAACCAACTAGGCTCGTAATTAAACATTTTATTTGTATTTACAGATGGCATACAAGTATGTTATTAAGGCACATTATAGTTCACGTTCCAGAAGGCATTTATACCAACAAAAAAAAACATTTTGATGACAAATAAAAAAAGTTAACTTTCAAATGGCTCTCCTGTGACTTAGTGACCCGCAACATACGCATAGCCTCCTGAAACAAGTCACAATGCGTCTCCCATTGTCTATTGGAAAGCAGACTGATACAGGGATTCCTCTAGGATTTTGCCTGTGCTTAGCTATATTCCATTTCTTTTTATCCTAAAAAACTCCCTAGACCTTGCTGATGACAAGCGTACCCATGCAGCCACCACCATGCCTGAAAATATGAAGAGTGGTACTCACTGATGTGTTGAGCGTTAACAACCATGTTGATGATCCACCCTCAGTTTTCTTCTGTCACAGCCATTAAACTCTAACTGTATTATAGGCTCCATTGGCCTCATGGTGAAATCTCTGAGGGGTTTCCTTCCTCTCCAGCAACTGACTTAGGAAGGTCACCTGTATCTTTGTAGTGACTGAGTGTATTGATAAACCATTCTAAGTGTATTTAATAACTTCACCACGCTCAAAGGGATATTCAAATGTCTGCTTTTTATTAACATTTTTACCAATCAGCCAATAAGTGCCCCTCTCTGCGAGGCATTGGAAAACCTCCCTGGTTGAATCTGTGTTTGAAATTCACTGCTCGACTGGGGGACCTTACAGATCATTTTGAAAAAGATGAAGGGGTGTGAATACTTTAAGGCACTGTAAACCCAATAATATCGGAGATCGGTATGTTGGCCAGCATGATACTTACACTTTCCATAGAATGGGTATTCACTGACAAACCCTCTTTCATAGACCTTTCCATTGAATATGACACCCCCAGACATTGGTTTGAAGGGCTGGATCTATGGATCTATATTTCTATAGTCCTGAGAGTGGTTGCCAAACCTTTTTCTCAAAAGGAGCACCTACATTAAGCTTTAGGACTGGCCAGGCCCTGGCTGAAAATGTCTGCGCTGCCTCAGGCTACACTATATTCTCGCAACACAACGCAGAACTGGTGCTGAGCAATTACCCGAAATGTATGTTTTTTATGGGGGTTATTAAACAAGTAATTGACCAACGTCGTTTCAAATATTTGAATTCCATTTAGTTCAGGGTTTTTCGTGACCTCAACATGCCGTTTCTTAGAGAATTCAAATCAAGAACGAACTGTGGGATGCTATAGGAAGTTGTATTTTTCAACAGGAAAATATTCAGCCTAGTTCAGCACAGAACTAGGAGCAGTTGGAGGGCAGTCAACAGCCTTGGTTTCTCTAATGACTGCCTCGCCTGGTTCACTAACTACTTCTCAGATAGATTTCAGTGTGTCTGCCCTTTCGAGCTGGTCACAAAATAGCCTCCAACACTCTACTCAGCAAATTGGATGTAGTCTACCACAGTGCCATACGTTTTGTCACCAAAGACCCATACACGACCCACCACTGCGACCTGTATGCTCTCATTGGCTGTCCCTTGCTACATATTCGTTGCCAAACCCACTGGCTCCAGGTCATCTTTAAGTCTTTGCTAGGTAAAGCTCCTTCTTATCTCAGCTCACTGGTTACTATAGCAACACCCACCCGTAGCACACGTTCCAGCAGGTATATTTCACTGGTCATCCCCAAAGCCAACACCTCCTTTGGCCACCTTCCTTCCAGTTCTCTGTTTCCAATTACTGGAACGAATTGCAAAAAACACCGAAGTTGGAGACTTATATCTCCCTCACTAACTTTACGCATCAGCTGTCAGAGCAGCTTACTGATCGCTGCAGCTGTACAGAGCCCATCTGTAAATTGCCCATCCAACCAACTACCTAACTCATCCCCATATTTGTTTTTCTGCTCTTTTGCGCACCAGTATTTCTACCTGCACATTTATCACTCCAGTGTAAATTGCTAAATTGTAATAACTTCGCCACTATTGGCCTATTTATTGCCTTACTTCATTTGTACACACTGTATACAGATTTTTCTATTGTGTTATTGACTGTACGTTTGTTTATCCCGTGTGTAACTCTGTTGTTTTTGTCGTACTGCTTTGTTTTATCTTGGCCAGGTCGCAGTTGGAAATGAGAACTTGTTCTCAACTGGCCTACCTGGTCGAATAAAGGTGAAATAATTTTTTTAAATAAAAAGCAGAAGATGTATTAACTACAATGCCCATAATGCATTGCGCAGGCACTGCCTGCCATGTTCTTCCCAGCCCCGGACAGAGACCGCATGATAAAGCAATTTATAAACTGGGTAGTTCGAGCCCTTGAATACTGATTGGCTGACAGCCATGGAAAATCATACAGTATATACTAAGGGTATGACAAAACATTTATTTTTACTGCTCTAAATTACGTTGGTAACCAGTTTATAATAGCAATAATGCACCTCGGGGGTTTGTGGTATATTGGCCAGCTAAGGGATGAAACCAGGCAATCCATGTTGCGTCATGCATAACATCCCTTACCCATGGTATATTGGCCTTGTGACTTATTGCTTAAGTATACAGTGACGAGAGGCAGAGACAGTTAGTGAGGTAGGGCTGGGCAGTATACCGTATTTGACTATCTATTTGTATTGATGCACGGACCGGTTTGGGTTTCAACTTTTCCTTCAATAACGATATTTCAATGTTTGGTTTGTTAAATGTAATATGCAACGCCAGCTTGTGTCAGTTTTTAAAGTTTACTATGTTTGCTACTTGAGGAGTCTTTCTCCCCCTCCTGCTGCATGATGCTTCCCACACAAAGCCCTGCCTCTGTCACTTAAGGAGAGAGCAGTTGCTCGCTGTTCATTTCATGCAGTCTGCATGGTCAGATACAGTGGGGCAAAAAAGTATTTAGTCAGCCACCAATTGTGCAAGTTCTCCCACTTAAAAAGATGAGAGAGGCCTATAATTTTCATCATAGGTACACTTCAACTATGACAGACAAAATGTGGAAAACAAATCCAGAAAATCACATTGTAGGATTTTTAATGAATTTATTTGCAAATTATGGTGGAAAATAAGTATCATGATCTAATTTATCCATTTTGAATTCAGGCTGTAAACACAAAACGGAAAAGCATGAATTTGTTAGCTATTTACAGTTGAAGTCGGAAGTTTACATACACCTGAGCCAAATACATTATTTACTCAGTTTTTCACAATTCCTGATATTTAATCAGAGTAAAAATTCCCTGTCTTAGATCAGTTAGGATGACCACTTTATTTTAAGAATGTGAAATGTCAAAAATATAGTGGAGAGAATGATTTATTTCAACACATTCCCAGTGGGTCAGAAGTTTACTTTCACTCAATTAGTATTTGGTAGCATTGCCTTTAAATTGTTTAACTTGGGTCAAACATTTTGGGTAGCCTTCCACAAGCTTCCCACAGTAAGTTGGGTGAATTTTGGCCCATTCCTCCTGACAGAGCTGGTGTAACGGAGTCAGGTTTGTAGGCCCTGCTCACACACGCGTTTTCAGTTCTGCCCACAAATTTTCTATGGGATTGAGGTCAGGGCTTTGTGATGGCCATTCCAATACCTTGACTTTGCTGTCCTTAAGCAAATTTGCCACAACTTTGGAAGTATGCTTGGGGTCATTGTCCATTTGGAAGACCCATTTGCAACCAAGCTTTCACTTCCTGACTGAGGTCTTGAGATGAGGCTCTATTGAAGCAACATTTTCCTTCCTCATGTTGGCGTCTATTTTGTGAAGTTCACCAGTCCCTCCTGCAGCAAAGCACCCCCACAACAGGATGCTGCCACCCCAATGCTTCACTTTTGGGATGGGTTTCTTCAGCTTGCAAGCCTCCCCCTTTTTCCTCCGAACATAACGATGGTCTTCATGGCCAAACAGTTCTATTTTTGTTTCATCAGACCAGAGGACATTCCTCCAAAAAGTACGATCTTTGTCCCCATGTGCAGTTGCAAACCAGTCTGGCTTTTTCATGGCGGTTTTGGAGCAGTAGCTTCTTCCTTGCTGATTGGCCTTTCAGGTTATGTCGATATAGGATGTGTTTTACTGTGGATATAGATACTTTTGTACCTGTTTCCTCCTGCATCTTCACAAGGTCCTTTGCTGTTGTTCTGAGATTGATTTGCACTTTTCGCACCAAAGTATGTTAATCTCTAGTAGACAGAACGCGTCTCCTTCCTGAATAGTAGGACGCCTGCGTGGTCCCATGGTGTTTATAATTGGGTACTATTGTTTGAACAGATGAACATGGTACCTTCAGGCATTTGGAAATTACTTCTAAGGATGAACCAGACATGTGGAGGTCTACAATTTTTTGGGGCTGATTTATTTTGATTTTCCCATGGTGTCAAGCAAAGAGGCACTGAGTTTGTAGGTAGGCCTTGAAATACATCCACAGTTACACCTCCAATTGACTCAAATGATGTCAATTAGCATATCAGAAGCTTCTAAAGCCATGTCATTTTCTGGAATTTTCCAAGCTGTTTAAAGGCACAGTCAAACTAGTGTATGTAAACTTCTGACCCACTTATAATTCACTGTGTCTGTAAACAACTGTTGGAAAAATGACTTGTGCCATGCACAAAGTAGATGTCCTAACCGACTTGCCAAAACTATAGTTTGTTAACAAGAAATGTGTGGAGTGGTTGAAAGATGAGTTTTAATGACTCCAACCTAAGTGTATGTAAACTTCCGACTTCAACTGTATATGAGGTAAGAAAACAATGCCACATCTAATTAGGGTCACCTGGAAACACTGACCAAAAACTTTGGTTCCTAGGTATAGATTTTATACCCATATCATGCAGGTCAGTGTGGCAAAAGTGTAGGAAATGCAGAAATCGATGAGAAAGCATCTGTTAGACTTAAATCTAACAGTATAAAAAAAATTAGAATGTAATGTATGTGTTGCAACCCTAGGGTCATGAACTACTCATAAAGAAAGCATACTTAGAACTTTCATTATTCAAAAACATTCAATATTGTCAAATACCAGCATATGATATTTTGGCCATATCGCCCAGGCCTATCGTGAGGAAGCTCTACCCTAGTGATAGTTGTACTTCTTGGTAATTAGCCATCTTTAAAGTATGCCCTATCTACATTGAAGAACTACAAAAATTGTGATTTTGTCAGACAGCTCTTCAGCATAGGCAGCTACTAGCTAGCCTAGCTAAATAGGATGACTCGTTGAAGAGCACAGAGAACGTTAGATAGTTGTCTGGCTGGCTGCTACTGCCTGAGCAGAGATGAGATGATGACTAAGGAATTAAATAATCAAGTCACCTCCCAAAAAGGAATAAGACAATGGAATGTTTTCAATGTTGTGGCAAATTAATGTTCTGAATATTTATCTTTGGAATTTCAATGGAAAAAGCTATAAAATAATTTTTAAAAACATAATTTAAATGTAAAAAGCATAATCAAAAACCAAACTGAAACAGACCTCAAAAATAACTAATTGCTCAGCACTACCCAGAACACGCGGCTACTCCACACATATGCACGTGCAAAACATCAGTTTAATTTCGTCAACAATAACTATGATGAAAAAAACACTCGTCAACAACCTATTTTTCCTGACTAAAACCATGATGATGACAAGACACCCTGAAAAAAAACAATACCTTTTAGTTTTTTCATTTTAGTCTACAAAATTCCATGTGAGAGTAATGGAAATGAATTTGACATGAAGCTTGTTTTCTGCTGTTTTGTCCAATCATTACATGCAATCTTCTCATTGGCAGAATTGACAGTCAATCATCAATCTTTTGAAATGATGCGAAGCCAGGACACTTCACTTGTAATTAACCTAAACTAAACTCAGCAAAAAAAGAAACGTCCTCTCACTGTCAACTGTGTTTATTTTCAGCAAACTTAACATGTGTAAATATGTGTATGAACATAAGATTCAACAACTGAGACATACACTGAAAAAATTCCACAGCCATGTGAATAGCAGAAATGGAGCAATGTGTCTCTGAACCAAGGGGGGGGTCAAAATCAAAAGTCAGTATCTGGTGTGGCCACCAGCTGCATTAAGTACTGCAGTGCATCTCCTCCTCGTGGATTGCACCAGATTTGCATGTTACCCCACTCTTCCACCAAGGCACCTGCAAGTTCCCGGACATTTCTGGGGGGAATGGCCCTAGCCCTCACCCTCCAATCCAACAGGTCCCAGATGTGCTCAATTGGATTGAGATCCGGGCTCGTCGCTGGCCAAGGCAAAACACTGACATTCCTGTCTTGCAGGAAATCACGCACAGAACGAGCAGTATGGCTGGTGGCATTGTCATGCTGGAGGATCATGTCAGGATAAGCCTGCAGGAAGGGTACCACATGAGGGAGGAGGATGTCTTCCTGCAACGCACAGTGTTGAGATTGCCTGCAATGACAACAAGCGCATTCTGATGCTGTGACACACCGCACCAGACCATGACGGGCCCTCCACCTCCAAACCGGTCCCGCTCCAGAGTACAGGCCTCCGTGTAACGCTCACTCCTTCGACGATAAACGCAAATCCGACCATCACCCCCGGTGAGACAAAACCGCAACTCGTCAGTGAACAGCACTTTTTGCCAGTCCTGTCTGGTCCAGCGACGGTGGGTTTGTGCCCATAGGCAATGTTGTTGCCGGTGATGTCTGGTGAGGACCTGCCTTCCAACAGGCATACAAGCCCTCAGCCCAGCCTCTCTCAGCCTATTGCGGAACCATTAGTAAAACGTGAGAAGAGCCGTTCCCGGGCAAGTCTAGTCACATAGCTGAGTGCAAACATGAGGCAGGACCGCTCATTTTTATTTGATTATTTTACCTTTATTTAACTAGGCAAGTCAGTTAAGAATTCTTCATTTCAATGACGGCCTAGGAACAGATTTGTACCTTGTCAGCTCGGGGATTCGAACTTGCAACTTTCGGTTACTAGTTCAACGCTCTAACCACTAGGCTACCCTGCCGCCTCATGTTGAGGATTACCGGGTCAGGACTCTGTGTGTGTGCATGACCTTGCATGTGTGTTAGGGCTGGCACCGTTACTGTGGAAATGACAGATATGGATGTGTCATTTTGCCGAAATATGAATAAATAAAATGTTTATAACCCTGCCAGTCATAACCCCCTCAATACTTGACTTTCATAAATATGTCTATTTAAACACACGTATGTTGTAAGATTGTGTTATAAGCAGTAGTTTAAAAGAGCGCCAAAAAGTTACTTTTTCAAATTCTCCTGCATAGACCCATGCAGGTAAGATGTTTACCATTTCCAAATAATGCTCAAAATAGAAGAGCTCTATTTTAAAATATAACTTTCTCCAAGAATAACCATGTCCCATGCACTCCACATGTGAGCACACAGCAACAGATATACATACAGTATATGGCTCTGCTGTAGGCTATATACACACTAGAGGTCGACCGATTATGATTGTCCAACGCCGATACCGATTAAAATCGGCCAATTTTTTATTTATTTATTTGTAATAATGACAATTATAACAATACTGAATGAAGACTTATTTTAACTTAATATAATACATTAATAAAATCAATTTAGCCTCAAATAAATAATGAAACATGTTCAATTTGGTTTTAAATAATGCAAAAACAAAGTGTTGGAGAAGAAAGTAAAAGTGCAATATTTGCTATGTAAGAAAGCTAACGTTTCAGTTCCTTGCTCAGAACATGAGAACGTATGGAAGCTGGTGGTTCCTTTTAACATGAGTCTTCAATATTCCCAGGTAAGAAGTTTTAGGTTGTAGTTATTATAGGAATTATAGGACGATTTCCCTCTATATACCATTTGTATTTCATATACCTTTGACTATTGGATGTTCTTATAGACACTTTAGTATTGCCAGTGTAACAGTATAGCTTCCGTTTCACTTTAGCTAGCCATTTCACTTCGGTTACACCAGCCTCATCTCGGGAGTTGATACGCATGAAGTCATAAACAGCGCAATGCTTGACGCACAACGAAGAGCTGCTGGCAAAACGCATGAAAGTGCTGGTTTGAATTCATGTTTACGTGCCTGCTTCTGCCTACCACAGCTCAGTCAGATACTTAGATACTTGTATGCTTGTATGCTCAGTCAGATTATATGCAACGCAGGACACGCTAGATAATATCTAGTAATATTAACCGTGTATAGTTAACTAGTGATTATGATTGATTGTTTTTTATAAGATACGTTTAATGCTAGCTAACAACTTACCTTGGCTTACTGCATTCGCGATTTCCGATTGTTATGAAAACTTGAAATCGGCCCTAATAAATCGGCCATTCCGATTAATCGGTCGACCTCTAATATATACACAGCCCATTCAGAAAGTATTCAGACCCCTCATTTTTCCACATTTTGTTACGTTACAGACTTATTCTAAAATTGATTAAATAAATCAAATGTCCTCACTAATCTACACACAAAACTCCATAATGCCCAAGTGAAAACAGGTTAAGAAATGTTTGCAAATGTATTAAAAATAAAATACAGAAATCGCTAATTTACATAAGTATTCAGACCCTTTGCAGAGACTCGAAACTGAGCTCGGGTGCATCCTGCTTCCATTGGTCATCCTTGAGATGTTCCTACAACTTGATTCGACTCCACCTGTGGTAAAATGCAATTGATAGGACATGATTTGAAAAGGCACACACCTGTCTATGTAAAGTCCCATAGTTGACAGTGCGTCAGAGCAAAAATCAAGCCATGAGGTCAAAGGAATTGTCTGTGGAGCTCCGAGACAGGATTCTGTCGAGGCACAGATCTGGGAAAGGCTACCAAAAAATGTCTCCAGCATTGAAGGTCCCCAAGAACACGTTGGCATCCATCAGCAGGTAGCCTAGTGGTTAGAGCGTAGGGCAAGTAGCCAAAAGGTTGCTGTATCGAATCCCCGAGCTGACAAGATCAAATTCTGTCATTCTGCCCCTGAGCAAGGCAGTTAAACCACTGTTCCCCTGGTGCCGAAGATGTGGATGTTGATTATGGCAGCCCCCCACACCTCAGAGGGATTGTGTTAAATGCGGAAGACACATTTCATTTGAATGCGTTCAGTTGAACAACTGACACCAAATCCCCCCTTTCCCTCTCCCCATTCTTACATGGAAGAACTTTAGAACCACCTAAACTCTTCCTAGAGCTGGCCGCCCGCCAAACTGAGCAATCGGGGGAGAAGGTCCTTGGTCAGGGAGGTGACCAACAACCTGATGGCCACTCTGACAGAGCTCCAGAGTTCTTCTGTGGAGATGGAATAACCTTCCAGAAGGACAACAATCTCTGCAGCGCTTCACCAATCAGGCCTTTATGGTAGAGTGGCCAGACAGAAGTCACTCCTCAGTAAAAGGCACACAACAGCCCGTTTGGAGTTTGACAAAAGGCACCAAACGACTCTCAGACCATGAGAAACAAGAATTTCTGGTCTGATGAAACCAAGATTCAACTCTTTGGCCTGAATGCCAAGCGTCACATGTGGAGGAAACCTGGCACCATCCATACGGTGTAGCATGGTGGTGGCAACATCATGCTGTGTGGACGTTTTTCAGCGTCAGAGACTGGGAGACTAATCAGGATTGAGGGAAAGGTGAACAGACCAAAATACAGAGAGATCCTTGATTAAAAAAACTCCAGAGCGCTCAAAACTTCAGACTGGGGTGAATGTTCACCTTCCAACAGGACAACGACCCTAAGCACTCAGCCAAAGACAACGCAGGAGTTGCTTTAGGACGTCTCTGAATGTCCTTGAGTGACCCAGCAAGAGCCCGGACTTGAACCCAATCGAACATCTCAGGAGAAACCTGAAAAAAAGCTGTGGAGCAACGCTCCCCATCAAACCTTACAGAGGCTTGAGAGCATCTGCAGAGAAGAATGGGAGAAACTCCCCAAATACAGGTGTACCAAGCTTGTAGTGTCATACCCAAGAAGACAAAAAGCTGTAATCGCTGCCAAATGTGGCCCGATTCAGGAAACTAGGCGTATGTCTAAACAAAAGACCAAGTTAAAGCTTGCTGTTAGCTAGCTAACGTTAGCGGAAGATAGATGGCTGGCTTGCTAGCTAACTTACATGTATGACATGTCTAACGTTAGTATCTGAAATTTGTCTTTCAGTATCAGTAGAACAACTCCTGCCTCTCCACCAGTCATACAAGGAGAATGGTCTACTGCCTCCCATCAAAAAGAGAGCTGGCCCGAGCGAGCACAAGTTACACCTGAAGCTTGAGGACCTGAAGTGAGTTGTGAACTTCAACAACCACGCAGAGGACAATGCCATATTTTTACCAGGACACCAC
Source organism: Oncorhynchus nerka (assembly GCF_034236695.1). NCBI lineage: Eukaryota > Metazoa > Chordata > Actinopteri > Salmoniformes > Salmonidae > Oncorhynchus > Oncorhynchus nerka. The sequence continues at coordinate 43,606,725 of NC_088412.1, read as the reverse complement.
CCAGGACACAAACATTTTGGTGGAAAGCTGCTGCCATCCCATGTGACAAAAGTAGCAGTGTGGCGTCTCTACAAGGAATCAATGACAACACTTGGTATGTGAAGCATAAACACATTTTGATTATTTAATTGACCTCCAACATGATTGGCACTACTTTTATTGATCACACATTTTCCTGTATTTTCCAGAGGTACGTGTAGTCGGGCTGTCTTCCTTCAGGAATCCGTGGAGAAAATTGCTGACCCACATCTCAAGCACTAAGACCAGGACAGACCTGTGTTGGCAGTGCCAGAGGTTCAACTATCAGGTCTTCAGATCTACCAATCTGGCAGAAGCTGTTAAGTCAGCCAAGCTGAAGAAGCAACAGCAGCATCTCATGCTTGTTCAGAGTGAGTGGTCTGTCTACCAGAAGATGGTTGCTGACTGCAAGACCACCTGTTAAAGACCTGCAGTTGTCTCTGGGGGCCCTACTGTTGTCTCTGGGGGCCCCTACTGAACCAGCAGGCAAAGAGATCAGGATGCATTACAGCTATGATGCTGCTCAACAAGTAAGCAACATTTCCTATTTTATACTGATTAAGGAAAATGAAGGATATATACTCAAAAATATATATTTTAAAAATATATATATATGAGAGGCAGGCAAAAAAAAGGTAGCAGCGCAGTCAACAACTACATGCACCATTTCTTCACCAACTACAGTTGGGGAAACACGTGTGGACCTGAATTGTGATAACTGCAGTGGCCAAAACAAGAAGAAGTCTGTGCTCTGGTATTGTGCCTGGCGGACCCATGCACAAGCTTCACCACAGTCTGGACCTTCACTTTCTGATTAAAAGGCAACACCAAGTTTGCCCGCGACTGGTGCTTCGGCCTCATCAAGCACTTCAGAAAGACCAGAGTGAACACTTTGTCTGAGATTGCTGGTGTTGTGATGGACAGCACTATGACAGGGGTCAACATCCCACGGCTGCTTGGACTGGAGGATGGTACGGTGCTGGTGGAAAGCTATGGCTGGCAACAACACCTGACTCCGTACTTCAGGCTGCTGCCACAGATCAAGCAACACCAGCACTTCAGGTGAATACCATTTTCATTGCATTCATTCTTCTTATCTAAACTTGGGAGGTAAATTGATGATGTGCAAGGCTGTAATTTTTGTTTGGTTATTTCCTGTTTTACAGTTTCGGTGCTCTGGAGCTGTTGTCGCCAAGGAGCGTTCAGACTCAGTCTGTCAGGACCAGGTTTCAGCTGGTACGCAACACTGACATCCTTCCTCCCCATAGATGGTCTGCCTGTACAAGCACCACCTGGACTGGACACAGCTAAACAAACTCATCTTTTTGAGAAGATTAGGAGGTTTTGCGACAGTGGCTATGGACATCAAATTCCCTGCACCAAAGTCAAGGGCAGGAAAGAAACAGGCTGTTCAGCCACTTTACCCCTGTTTGTATGCATAGAACTACCTCGTCTATCACTGTCATTATTGATATTGTTCGTGTACATACTGTATATTATTTTATTTTTATTGACGATATCCATTTCTGATATTGCTACCATGCAAGTGACCATTTACACATTCTGTAGAGATGCATCCACTTAGCAAAATATTGATTATATTGATATAATAACATTATTTTGTGAAATGCCACACAGACTCACTAAACACAAATGCTTTGTTTGTAAATTATGACTGTCTGGTTTAAGGAATTGGAATAATATTCCAAGTATTTTTAAAACCAAATACTTTTAGACTTTTACTCAAGTAGTATTTTACTGGGTGACTTTTACTTGAGTCATTTTCTATTAAGGTATCTTTACATCTGAACATTTTCTGTTCACCTAGATTTTTTCCTTCTTGTAGGCAACTACTACTTTTAGCCTTAATCTTTACTACACTACTCACTGTTAAGCACATGACCTCACATGTGAATCCTTAAAGACATGGGTGGAGCTAAAGCTTAAGAGGGTGTGAACAATGCTGAATGGGTGTAGACAAAGAAGGGTTCTCCAATAGTAGTACAAAAACATTCAAAGGCCCTTTTCTCAAAAGTAAGTTTACAGGTGTATCAACTTTCAAAGCAGAATTACTTTCCCATTGTTCCTAAAAAAATACAAATAAAATAAACAGTATATGTATGACATACCATTTTGCAGCTGTGAGTCTGTGAGTGACTTTTTACCAACGTAAAAAAAAAACTATTTCAAATGTTGCTACATAAAACCAAAACCAGGTGATGAGTCACAAATGTGCTTCAACAAAGTACTGAATAAAGGTTCTGAATACTTACACTACCATTCATAAGTTTGGGATCACTTAGAAATGTCCTTGTTTTTGAAAGAAAATTGAATTTTTTTGTACATTAAAATAACATCAAATTGATCAAGAAACTGAATAACTGGAACAACGCTGTGTACTACTCCCTTCACAGAACAGCGCAAACTGGCGCTAACCAGAATAGAAAGAGAAGTAGGAGGCCCCGGTGCACAACTGAGCAAGAGGACATGTACATTAGTGTTGAGTTTGAGAAACAGACGCCTCACAAGTCCTTAACTTATAGCTTTAAATAGTACCAGAAAAACACCCATCTCCAATGTCCACAGTAAAGAGGCGACTCCGGGATGCTGGCCTTCAATGTTGACGTTGAGACTGGTGCTCAGCATAACAATCCCTGTCACAACAGAATGCCAGGAACATTGTGAATGATGAAATAGCAACTGATCATAGGGTGATTTTATATTCTGCTTGTATTAGTTACATTTTTATTGGGGGGAGGGGGATCTTGTCTCATCACTGCAACTCCCCAATGGGCTCGGGGGAGGCGAAGGTCGAGTTATGCGTCCTCCTAAACATGGCCCGTCAAACCTTGCTCCTTAACACCGGCCCAGTTAACCCAAAAGCCAGCCGGACCAATGTGTCAGAGGAAACACTGCTCAACTGACGACCGAAGTCAGGTGCCTGGCTCACCACAAGGAGTCGCTAGAGAGCAAAGTAAACACCTACCCCCGGGCCAAACTCTCCCCTAACCTGTGCGGCGCCCTATAGGACTCCCGGTCATGGCCGGTTGTGATACAGCCTGGGATTGAACCCAGGTCTATAGTGACGCCTCAAGAACTGCGATGCAGTGCTTTAGTCCACTGCACCAGTGGGTTTTTTCTGGGGGTGGCAGATCTTCAACCAAGCTCTCATTGACATTACAGCGAGATATGGATGAGTTTTCACTTCCTATGCCTTCCACTAGATGTCAACAGTCAATAGAACTTTGTCTGATGACTAATGTGAAGGGGGTCGAATGACACAGGAAATAGTCACCACTGCCACGAGTTGACCATGCATTCACTATACGCATTCACAGGGGAAGCACTTGCGTTCCACCGCTCATTACCGAACGCGCTAACCAAAGTAGCTAATTGGACATGAATAACGGACATTTTCGAACAAATCAAGCATTTATTGTGGACCTGGGATTCCTAGGACTGCATTCTGATGAAGTTCATCAAAGGTAAGGAAACATTTATCATGTATTTTCTGGTTTCTGTTGACTCCAACATGGCGGCTAATTTGTCTTCTGTTCTGAGCGCCGTCTCAGATTATTGCATGTGTTGCTTTTTCCGTAAACTTTTTTTGAAATCTGACACAGCGGTTGCATTAAGGAGAGGTATATCTATAATTCCATGTGTATAACTTCTATTATCATCTACATTTATGATGAGTATTTCTGTTGAAACGATGTAGCTATGCAAAATCACTTGATGTTTTGCAGAGAGAGTGAGTGTGTGTGGAGTCAACCATCAGAGAATCACACTGCCCCTAAGGCATCGGCAGATTTAGTTCGGTTGGCGCCTAGCAGAGGAACCGAACGAGTGTACTTGCATACTCTTAAAAAGACCTTGTTAAATGAGAAAAAAGTGGCAATAGTACCGTTTGTCCATTTTGAGATGCCGTAGCCAGTTTAGGGCTCCTGAGTGGCACAGCGGTCTAAGGCACTGCATCATAGTGCTAGAGGTGTCACTATAGACCCTGGTTCGATCCCGGGCTGTATCACAACTTGCCGTGATCGGGAGTCCCATAGGGCGGCGCACAACTGGCCCAGAGTCGTCCGGGTTAACCTCTTCAGTCGACCCTCTACTTTTTTGAACATTCTGTTAAAAATCGCGCAACATTTCAGCGCCCTGCTACTCATGCCAGGAATATAGTATATGCATTTGCTTAGTCTGTGTGGATAGAAAACACTCAGACGTTTAAAAAACTGGTTAAATCACTGCTGTGGCTTTACCAGAACAGCATTTACATCGAAAAGCACAGGAAAAACTGATCACTGAAAATGGGAAAATATATCCATGCGCTACTTGAACCCATTGATAAACGTGAACCACAATTAATTGACTGAGGTTGCAGTACCTACAGCTTCCACACGGTGTCTAGAGTCTTGTCATTTCCCTTCGAGTTTTTTCTTGGTCAAACACATACAGGACACCGTATCTCCTCTGGTCTAGGACCGGATATTTTCGTTCAGTTTCTAGCCGGACATTTTTCCAGACGGACAGCTAATGATCTTTACATCGCCTCCTGATGAATTTTATCGCTTATTAACGTTTACTAATACCTAAAGTTGCATTACAAACGTATTTCGAAGTGTTTTGTGAAAGTTTATCGTCGACTTTTTGAATTTTAAAAAATGACGTTACGTTTTGAAACAATGTTTTTTTCGTTTATCACACAGTCTACATATAACAATATCTAGGCTTTATATGGACCGATTTAATCGAAATAAAGACCCAAATAGTGTTTATGGGACATCTAGGAGTGCCAACAAAGAAGATGGTGAAAGGTAATGAATGTTTTCTATTTTATTGTGCGGTTTGTGTAATGCCGAAATGCTAATTATTTTGTTTACATCCCCTGTGGGTCTTTTGGGGTGTTGCATGCTATCAGATAATAGCTTCTCATGCTTTCGCCGAAAAGCATTTTAAAAATCTGACTTGTTGCCTGGATTCACAACGAGTGTAGCTTTAATTCGATACCCTGCATGTGTATTTTAATGAACTTTTGAGTTTTAATACTATTAGCATTTAGCGTAGCGCATTTGCATTTCCAGAGCTCTAGTTGGGACGCAAGCGTCCCGAGTAGAAGCAACAGGTTAAAGGAGGTTTAGGCCGGGGTAGGCCGCCATTGTAAAATAAGAATATGTTCTTAACTGACTTGCCTAGTTAAATAAAAAATTAAAATACACTCAAAATAGTCAGAATTAATCTAAGAAAAAAAATCTGACATTCATTTGGTCGTTTTTTGCCGAGAAGATCTTTGTCGCGTTTACATCTAACTAAGATGTTTGTTGCAGTATCTCATTGAAAAAATGAGCACGAAAACGAGTCATCGCTCGTTGAATGACAACAAAGACTTTATTGAAGAATCCCTATTGTTGACCAATCACTGACGAAGGGGCACAAACTTCGGCTACTGACTTCAGCTTATCTCCAGAAAAAAATGTTGTGTGCCCGAACAGCCGGGAAAAAAACATCACTGAAGTTCAAAACAAACAAAAACGTTGTCATAATATATGCACCATTCTTCCCGAACTGTTTTGGCTGGGAAGCATGCCTTGAGGGGTCACACCTCCCCTCTTCCCCCACCCCTCTCTCCTGCCCTATGTATTCCTGCAGGGAATTCCCTTTTCAGCTGTGGAGAAGATGTTGCTGTGTGTTCTACAGCCCTCCAGCTCCACATTACCTGATTTAGACACAGCCAGCTTGGCCTGTTTACCTAAAGCAGCATTTCTTCACCCTAGTCCTACCTCTAGAAACTTATATCCTCCCTTCACCCCTTCTCCTTTCCCATTCTGTCTTTCTCTATCCTCATGCATCTCTCAATCCTGTGACCCTGATCTCCTATGACCCTCTTCCTCATCACTTCTCTCCCCTTTCTCCGCCCATCCCCTCTCTTTCTTCCCTCTTGCTCTCTTCATCTTCCTCTCTTAATCAGAGATGCACAGTGGAACTTAAGAGTCTCTCCTGCTGAATGTTTTATGGGACACAGAGGAACTGTCTTTTGTAAAAGGGGAGTAATTCTGGTCTGGTAGCATGGTTGAAATGGAGAGGACTGAACGGCACAGTTAAGGCCATAGGAGCCGTACTTTCACTCACACACCACTACAGATCTTCAATACCATTTGACCTACAGGGTTAAAGTTACTGGGCTCAATTAACTATCATATTTTAAAATGCCTAATTTATTCATCTCTCACTTAATAATTCCCCAAGCCACTGAGATGCATTTGCAATGTTGAACTGTCAACAAATTATGCTTGCATTATAGCTCTGCGTTTTCTGACCTTCGGGTAGGTAGAAAACCTTGGCCACACATGAACTAACAATTAGCATAGGCTACCAGGAGAGTCAGACCTGAGAGAGAGCTGCATTCTAAAACAGATAAATTGATTGATTGGATTGATGGGTTATTTAACCCAACTAGTCCCACCGCAACGCTGACACGTTTTCGACTTCTAACCCCTTTTAAAAACATTGTGTGTTTGAGCTAGACTTCTTTTTACCACTGGACTCATCTATTTGGATTTGTCCGTTTCTTCCGTATCCGATGCAACCAACCATTAGTCTGTGTGATTAACGGGAGCGGTGTTTGCGAGACGTGCGGACCCCGAAAGGGTTCGGGATGGTTCTTTTTACAAAAACGTCTGTAGAGTCTGAATGGTTTGAGCTACAAACAATTAAAAGCCATCTATCATTTTAATCGGGTTTTTGCTTTGGCGGACCTTGTATTTTCTATTGACATAGTCCATCGGTAAATAGCCCACCCAACTTACCTACCTCATCCCCATACTGTTTTTATTCATTTACTTTTCTGCTCTTTTGCACACCAGTATCTCTATCCGCACATGACCATCTGATCATTTATCACTCCAGTGTTAATCTGCTAAATTGTAATTATTCGCCTACCTCCTCATGCCTTTTGCACACAATGTATATAGACTCTTTTTTTTCTACTGTGTTATTGACTTGTTTATTGTTTACTCCATGTGTAACTCTGTGTTGTCTGTTCACACTGCTTTGCTTTATCTTGGCCAGGTCGCAGTTGTAAATGAGAACTTGTTCTCAACTAGCCTACCTGGTTAAATAAAGGTGAAATACATTTTAAAATTGTCAATTGAACTAAATGAGTGCAACTGTTGAAATAGTTTTGTGTTCTACTTGTAGCCCTGGTTGTCCTGAAAAGAAAATGAAAAAGCATTTCATCGTGAGGCCAAATATGAAACACTAAATAAAAAGTGGGACACATTTGTGAGAATGAGGCATCTACTCGTCAATCTGAGGGGCACATTTCCTCCTTGAAAACATCTATGGCCATCAACAATGGAAGGAGGGCTTCAATACATTGCTTTTCAAAGTGGATGCTGTCCCAACCAACAATGTGGCTCATAAAGGATCACAAAAACAGCCAGCAGCACCAGCATAGATTATTAGGGCTTTACCGGATAAGTGAAAGAGCTAGCTTACTACCTCCACAGTAACATCAGCTGTAGAGCTACCACATTTAGCTCACGTATTCCATCTAAATAACACTGATTAAAGCTAAAGTAACTAAGTGAGCAATCAACAGCTGGCAGACATGTTAACTGCTGGTGCAGTCATACTATAAATCAGTGATCACCAACCCTGAGTCCAAGATCACTTTCAGAGTCAACAAAAACGAACTAAAAAGTAAAGATTGCGCCAGAGGGGATGGCTGCTGTTTTATGGGCTCTTAACCAACCGCGCTATTTTGTTTGTTATTTCGCCTTGTTTGTAACTTACTTTGTACATAATGTTGCTGCTACCGTCTCTTGACCAAAAATAGCTTCTGGACATCATCACAGTGATTAATCACCTTGAACTGGACAAATAATTGTTTTTTAATGAGTCGGAAGAAAGGGATTTACTCCAGACACCTGAACAGGCCCTCATCCCCGTCATTCGCAGGACAAAGAGACGGAGGTTTCGCGGATGGAGATCGGAGAGCCTTGTGAGGATCCGGCGACAAGTGGCTAATATGCCTTTGCCATTGTTACTATTGGCCAACGTGCAATCACTGGATAATAAAGTGGACGAACTACAAGCACGTATATCCTACCAACGGGACATTAAAAACGAATATCTTATGTTTCACCGAGTCCTGGCTGAACGACGACATGAATAACATACAGCTGGCGGATTATATACACTGAATCGGCAGGATAGAACAACAGCATGTGGTAAGACAAGGGGTGGCGGTCTATGTATATTTGTAAACAATAGCTGGTGCACGATTTCTAAGTAAGTGTCGAGGTTTGCTGCCTGAGGTAGAGCATCTCATGACCAAAGCTGTAGACCACACACACTCTCTACCTAGAGAGTTTTCATCTGTATTCTTCGTAGCTGTCTATTTGTCAACACAAACCGATGCCGTCATTAAGACCACACTCAATGAGCTCTATATTGCCATAGCAAACAGGAAAATGCTCATCCAGAGGCGGCGCTCCTAGTGGCCAGGGACTTTAATTCAGGGAAACTGAAATACGTTTAACCTAATTTCTACCAGCATATGAAATGTGCAACCAGAGGGGTGGGGAAGAAGAAAAAAAGAGAAAGAACTCGAGCACGTTTACTCCACACAGAGACGCGTACAAAGCTCTCCCTCACCCTCCAGTTGGCAAATCTGACAATATTTCTATCCTCCAGATTCCTGCATTGAAAGCACAGACTGGAATATGTTCCGTGATTCTTCCGATGGCATTGAGGAGTACACCCCATCAGTCACTGGCTTCATCAATAAGTGCATCGATGACATCGTCCCCACAGTGATTGTACGTACATACCCCAACCTGAAGCCATGGATTACAGGTGTCATGACGTTGCCCTGTTGGGTGAGGTTCATGACCCCTTTATAAATACCTGTCCCCCTTTTCTCTCCAGTCTACACAGAATGGACTCTTGGAAAACCCTGTATTACCACAGAGAACATATGGCAAAATCAAAAGGTTGGGGAATGGAACAATATTTCCCTTTCTCAAACAGTTGAAAGTGTTCTTTGGTACTTAAAGAATATGATGTCAAATCAGTTGTTGTCTGGGACATCTGATGATAGGATGGGATGGGATGGCATAAATTGTATCTCGAAAGTCCACACATTCTACTTATGAGATTCACATGGAATTGTTATGCAATTTAAATGTTTAAATATGAAACTATTTGTGAGAAGATGAAAATGTGATTTTAGCTTCTAAATGAGGGAATTGTTTTAATAAGTAAACTTATGCTCACTCAGTGGCCACCCCCAAGTGAACAGACATTGGTTGAAGAGGGATGAAACACGCCCTTCTCTTCCCTAGTACAAAAGCCCCCGTGGCCCAATTCACGTTAGACTAAGCAAACCCCGGCGTGAGCTGTGGTTGCGAATGGTTTAACAACTAAAATTTACATGAGACCAGATCATGTGGAGGTGACGATCACCACGCTGGAATGGTGAATTTCGACTAGACCAACCAGAATACAGCACGAGCTGATTATGGCATCTTGGTATGAATTTTGAACTATTATTCACTAAAGAAGAATTGATACATCCTAGACGTTGAGTTATCAGCTGCAGCTATAAACGTACGTGGCCTAGAAAAAGGACAGACAATCTCCTAATGACAGGGTATTTCAACGTATCCGCTCTACAACACTACGACCAGAAAGATTCTTCAAAAAGGACAATGGCGATCTTTGCTGGGTAAACCAGTATTCCATCTTCGACCCATCTATCGAAGCGCAGCTTATAGTAAATATATACATCTTGTATTTTCCTTTTCCCGAATGGGTGGTTATTAGAAAGCATAAGAGTCTGTATTTACGGTAGCATAGTTTCTCAAGGTCCGCTAGAGACCCAATCCCTTTGTCCCTCAGTCTTCCCGCTCTTTCATTCAAACCCAACCCCCTTCCTTTGTGTAACCAGCGGTCATATCGGGTTAGCCCACTAGGGTCTTTTCATGACATGATCAGTAATGTCTGTCTGTCTGTCATATATATATGTAATTCTGTATGATCGTTTAGGTATTTAGTAAATAAATAAGCCAATTTGTGTATTGCTGATTCAACTTGTTAGTTAGGGTTCGTACAGATAACCAAGTACTTTATGACAATCAGAATGAGACTGAATAAGGTGACGATTAATAAGTGACTGCTATTGATATAAAAAGATCTTCAGAACTTTAAGAGAGGATTCGGGAGATAGCCGCTTTACATAAACTAATGCTTCCGTGGTGCCCCAGGATTCCTAATGAGTTAGTCATTGCCCGATTATTTAATCAAAAATTAAACGTAAGGTAATCGATTTGAAAATAGCATGCCATCTCAATTAATCATAGTCAGAGACATGACATAGGCAACATCCACACGGAGCTAAAGGGTAGAGCTGCCGCTTTCAAGGAGCGGGACTCTAACCCGAAAGCTTATAAGAAATCTCGCTATGCCCTCCGACGTAACCATCAAACAGGCAAAGCATCAATACAGGACTAAGATCGAATCGTACTACACCGGCTCCGGCGCTCGTCAGATGTGGCATGGCTTGCAAACCATTAGACTACAAAAGGGAAGCATAACCGAGATTTGCCCAGTGACAGTAGTTTAAAATGTTGTCCAAAAGTAGTCCACAGACGTAGTTTTTTGGTCCGATCGAGACCAGCCTTGATTTCAAAGTCCACAGACATCTGGACCGGCCTTCATTTGGCCCAAACATAGACATCTATGATTGGTTCAGATTTTGTCCGGTGGGTGAGGATGCTGGTTACAGTAAATGGAAACAAAGGGGGCTCATGGGTCAGTAAGAGCCGCAATAGGTGACGTTAATTGGAGACACAGACAGACCGACGGACAGGACAGGTTGTCCAGACTTGCATGGACCAAGACAACAAAAATACAAAGAAAATAGTTATGAGCTGAACATAACAGTATGCCAGTGGTAGTGAGGATAGTAGCAGGTGACCAAACTGTGGTTTGTGACTGCTATGATTTCCCATTGTAGCAAATTCAACTGCATAAATTCCGTTACAGATTTTTCGGAAATTCTATTACCGATTAATAATTTATAAACAAAATTGATATCAGTAAAAACACTATAACCAATTAATAGGTCAAATCTTAAAGATATAGTATGTGGTTTTGGTTCATGGAATTAAAAGGCACAAGGCAATGTTTCTTAAACTTAGGCAGAAAATATTCTCATAAACTAAAAATAAGTGTTAATATTAGTTGGCAGGGGTCTTTACTTCAACATTATTATGTTTTGAAGCTTATCTAATACCTTTTAAGACTTTTTCTGGTTGATGTTTTTTTAAGATGTTTTTTCCATCTGTTTGACAAGAAATCAAAGCCTTTGCTTATTCCAAATTTTTAGGATGGAAAACATGTACATGCCTTTATTTATTATACAATTTTTTTAATTGACTTCGCTTTAATTCGACACCCAATTTGACATGCTCCTATGAACTTCAAAATGTTGGTGCTCATGGGTCATTTTACATAAAAATGACCTAAGGCGAGAGAGGGATGGGAAGGGTGAGAGCAGGGGAGAGGAGAAGGGAGAGGGAGAGGGGAGAGATTCTCTCCACAATAGAGAAGGTGCCAGCCCTGGCAGTCCTGATACCAACTAGGCCTTCCCTCCCTCCGTCCTAGTTTGTGTCTCCACTATTATTCTACAATGTAGAAAATAGTAAAAATAAAGAAAAACCCTTGAATGAGTAGGTGTTCTAAAACTTTTGACCGGTAGGGATTGTGTGAGTATTATGCATGCGCACACACACAAACTTATGACTGGTGGTGTGTGTGTGTGTGTGTATTACGATTTGAACATTAAAAAGTTTTAAAAAGCATAAATTCCAGGAGTTCTGTGGCAACTGTTTGACCCGGAGCCACGTTGGAGACAACGGCCGCACCGCCACACCAGACCTACCGTTCAAAGACAGGCAACTTCTTTAAAAATAGGGGGATGCTTTTTATGTCCCCGACACCGCCAGCCCCTGCCACCTGCCTTCTTCTGACGAAACGCTAACTTTGAGACATGGGCTGCGCTGCGTTGGGCTGTGTCGTGGAGCGAAGCGGTGTGTTTTGAGGCTTCCGAGGGCCCTGGTGCACAGGCTTCAAAAAGACTAGGCTAGGCTGAGGTGCGCTCCTGTTAACAGCCTGCTGCCGCGTGCTGCTTGCCTGCTGCTGGTCCACTTCAAATATTTACTGTTAAAACGTATTTACTGTTAGCCCAGCAGAGCAAACACAGTATGGTGGCATGAACCAGACTGAGGCACTACTGTACTCCAACCCCCCCAGCACAGTATGATGGCATAGCCAGGCTATTCTCCAACAGCACACTTCCTCCTCAGCCCCCAAACTCACCCCCAACTAGCACGCCAACCGCTCTTGAGTACTGACCAATGTCAGCTCCTGTTCGCTGTAGCCCCACCTTTCACTTTAATAAACTAACACACACACACACAAACTCAACCCTCTCTCTCTCTCACACACACACACACACCGAGACCTTCAACAACAGCTAAATACCCCGCTGGCTCCCGGGCCTGGCTTCAGACATCTGTAAAATATTTTTATTCGCTGGCCCACGACCGCAGCACACTGGCAGAGGTCTTCAGTCTCCCGGCCGCAGCTTGGCAGGACTTCTGAAGGAGCCAGCCCCAGCCCCAGCTCCAGCTCCTGAGCCTCATGGCTGCTTCTACAGCCCAGCCTCCCTCCTGCCTGCTGCATCCGGCAGCTCCTAGCCTACTGCAAGGAAGGAAATGGCTGCCTAAGCATCTTCTCGCACACTGGAGAAAAACATACGAGTAATGTCCAGGACCAGGTGCTCACCGTTTGCCGTTTGATCCCACAAGGCATTTTTAATAAAAGCGTTGCCTAAATGTGATACCCAAACAATGTTTTGTCTGATGATCAAAATGTTGTTTGCGTATCAAACACTTGTGGGAGAAGCCAACAGAGAGTGGATATTACTTTATTTTTTTATAGTTTTGTCTAGCTCCAGTGTCAAAAGTTGGGCGTGCGTAAAAACATTTTTTTTTAAAATATATACATCTACCACTCTGCCACTGACAGAGACCCAGAGAGATGGGGTCATGGCTAGAGGAGAAACCCAAAATGTTCAGGGGCAGCCGGGCAGGAGAGTAGGGTTCTATGGATCCTCTCTCCATGCCTCTCGGGCCTTGACAAGAGCACCAGACCCCCAGGCCAAACCCAGGACCTGAGAGCTCAGATAAGGCTGCACCGAGTAAGGTTATAAATGGAGGAAGACTCCCTCCCTAGCTGACAATAGCACAAGGAGGTGAAACATCCAGATAGACAGGCTTTTACATAGTCACACGCTGTAGTCAATCTCTTCTGCTGTAATTCCTCTGTGAAGCATTAAGACTCATCTACGTTGAGGCTGAAACAAACGCCCATAGCACCACAGTAAACACGCCTCCGTTTGGAATGATGCTCTGCCCTTTTTTTTCTCTTTTTCTCTTTTTTGCCATTCCAAGTGCAAACTCCTTCTGCGTTTGTCTCATCTCATGCTGACAAATGCATACTGCAGCTGTCACTGCTTCGCTGTTTACAGTGGCTCATAGCATCTTGTAATTACTCCATGAAAGTGAATCTGCATCCTGGGGTAGTTGTAGTCTGTGTGTAGGGATAATCAAAAGAGACGTCGAGGGAAGGGGACTAGCCTACACAACATCCAATAAAAGGCACTTTGTGCTATTGAGCGATCTGTTCGTGCACAGTTCACAATCTGCCACAAACACAGCTTGAGCTGCAGTTAAGATAACAGACAGCGTCAGAGCTATGCCATGCTCACCGGGCTGCCAGTCACGGTATGGACCACAGGCTATTTAAAAAAATAAAAATAAAACATTTAAATGTACCTTTATTTAACTACGCAAGTCAGTTAAGGACAATTTCTTATTTTTTGAATGCCTTGGGTTGAATGCCTTGTTCAGGGGCATAACAACAGATTTTTGCCTTGTCAGCTCAGGGATTCGATCCAGCAAACTTCCGGTTACTGGCCCAACGCTCTAACCACTAGGCTCCCTGCCACCCCAGCTATGCCTGGCTCGCACCGGTCTGAGCAATGAAATTAAATAACTAAGATTAAATATCATGTCAGAAGACCAGAAGTTCTTGATACATCAGGAAAACCCTATTCTGTAATCATGCCTTCATGAGATCTTAATTAATAGATATAATTCTCATTTTCAAACATTTTATTAATTAAAGCCTACTCTAGGGCAATATTGGTAATCACACAGTATAAGAGGCTAAAATAGCGGCATCTATTTAATAAGGGGTAATCAACGAGGGGCTATGCGTTCGCTGGAAATAATGAACGCATAGAGCCCCGAGTTGATTATCCCTTTTATACCATGGTTATATAATTTAACACATTTGCCATTAGAAATGTGTTCAACGTCCACTGAAGTAGTTAACAAGTTTACTAGATCAATACAGTAGTTGCCGTGGTAACCAAACAAACAGATTTGCTAGTTTAGCTAACCAAACTAGAGCCCTGAATTACTGCGTCGCCCATCAGAGAAGTGTGTGGCACGGTCGGAATGGTTCATGCTGTTGGTGGCGGTCAGAAAGACAAATCCAGGATGAAAATATTTTACTTACTTCATATGTTTGTATCGCTGTATAAAATGCGCTGTTCAGTGGCGACCCGTCATTCAGGGTCTTAAAAAAATACAAACGCAGACATTGAATATCCCTTTGAGCATAGTGCAGTTATTAATTACCCTTTGGATGGTGAATCAATAGACCCAGTCACTACAAAAATACAGATGTCCTTCCTAAGTCAGTTGTCGGAGAGTAAGGAAACTGCACAGGGATTTCACCATCACTGAGTACCACTCTTCATATTTTCAAGCATTGTTGTGGCTGCATCATGTTATGGGTATGCTTGTCATCAGCAAGGACTAAGGAGTCTTTTAAAAAAAATCAAAATCAATTTAATGGAGTGAAGCACAGGCAAAATCCTAGAGGGAAAACCTGGTTGTTTGCTTTCCAATGGACACCGGGAGACAAATTCACCATTCAGCAGGTTAATAATCTAAAAACACAAGGCCAGATATACACTACATGACCAAAAGTATGTGGACACTTTCTTGTCGAACATCTCATTCCAAAATCATGGGCATTAATATGGATTTGCTCCCCCTTTGCTGCTATAACCGCCTCCACTCTTCTGGGAAGGCTTTCCACTAGGTGTTCGAACATAGATTCGGGGACTTGCTTCCATTCAGCCACAAGAGCATTAGTGAGGTCGAGTGTTGAGCAATTGGGCCCACAGTCGGCGTTCCAATTCATCCCAAAGGTGTTCGATGGAGTTGAGGTCAAGGCTCTGTGCAGGCCAGTCAAGGTATTCCACACCGATCCCAACAAACCATTTCTACATCGAACCTCGCTTTGTGCACGGGGGCATTGTCATGCTGAAACGGGAAAGGGCCTTCCCCAAACTGTAGCCACAAAGTTTGCATATCAAGAAGCTGATTAAATAGCATGATCATTAAAACAGATGCACCTCGTACTGTGGACTATAAAAGTCCTTTCTAAATTGTGCAGTTTTGTCAAACAACATAATGTCACAGATGTCTCAAGTTGAGGGAGCGTGCAATTGGCAAGCTGACTGCAATAATGTCCACTTGAGCCATTGCCAGATAATTGAATGTTAATTTTTCTACCATAAGCCGGTTGGATTCGTTGAATTTATCAGTACATCCAACCGGCCTTACAACCGCAGACCATGTGTAACCATGTCAGGCCAGGACCTCCATATCTGGCTTCTTCACCTGCGGGATCTTCTGATACCAGCCACGGGAACAGCTGATAAAACAGAGGAGTATTTCTGTCTGTAATAAAGTACATTTGTGAGGAAAAACTGATTCCTGACTGGCTTGGCCTGTCTCCCCAGTGGGTGGTCCTTGCCCCCAAATTGGTGGGCCTCCCACATGGAATTATTTCCTTATATGAACTGTAACTCAGTAAAAATCGCTGCAATTGTTGCATGTTATGTTTATATTTTTGTTTAGTATATCTTTAAAAAAACATGCCACACGTGAAACCTATCTTAGTGAACATATCCATTGCGGAGGTTGAGACTAATCCCTGGCAGAGGCACAGTCCAGGAAGAAGGGGAGAGTGGCTAAACTGCACGTCTCTCTACAAAATGCACTCTCTCTCGCCAATACGTGCGCATTCATTGTTTCGTGAATTCAATGTGTGAAATTTTTCCTTGATTGTTAGTGTCTATCAATTCCACATTACATATCACCAGTAAAAAGCCTACATTTACAGTTAAATCATATAATTTCTAATCCACAATATTTGTTTGGTTCTGATCATTTATGTTAATGCATTCAATATTTTATTATTCCAGTCTTTTATCATCCTCATTGTCAGAGTGAACACATTGTTTGCAGAGCCGAAAGCCTATGCTACACTTGTGAAAGACAAGTTTTGGTTTATTTCACAAAATGTACGAGTTTTGACAATGTAGTCATTGTCTTTTGTTTGGAGAGCTTCTGTCAATGTTGAGTAAGAACGCACACCTGATTACGCATAGAAGTAGGCAAATGTAGGCATATAAAATGTGCCCATTTAGGAATCTGATGGTATTTCCGATTGGCTTTACGCACCACCACTAATGAGCTGTGGAGCTTCTAAAAGTTATATTTTCTTCAAACAGCAAGCAAACAAGTCTGTTTTACATCCATTGAGAATGACAATAGTTCCTCAATGTATTTGACAAATCTTTCCAGCTCTCTCCCTTACGATAACCACTCAGTCTGAAAGGGAAAAAATGACATGCTCTGATCGAAAGGAAACATAGAATAGGTCTACCTGATGAGCTCTTATCCCTTGAGCAAAATAGCCTACAGCTGTGTCTGTCCTGAGCTCACCGGCAATGGAAACTGAGGGCGCAAAGTTTGCTAGTGCAAGCGTGGTTGCAGACAGGCCCATACATAGCCAATGTGATTTATAGGAATTTAGTTTTTATGAGCATATTTTCTACCTGCAGGCTGTAATGTTTTTATTTATTGGATTTATGTAGGCTATTTTTACAAAGTTGGCAATGGCAAAATAAGTTACTTTTTAGTTTTTGTATAATTTTGATTGATAGAACTTTGATTAACCACATAATGATTTTGAGATACAAAGCCGTTATTATAAATGAAATGAAACTGTTCCACAAAAATGTGCATATGAAAACCATAACTGGCACGCAGATCGGTCGAGACTAAGATAAAAAGGCATTTCCACATGAGAAAGGTCGCCGACTCTTCTTGTTGCCTATTACCGGGAACTTCAGGAGTGTAATGGTGGAATCTGCGAAAGCCAGCAGGAGCAGAAGGAGGCCGGCCGGTCAGGTTAAGGTTTTCCTCTTCTGGTTATCTTGATTTCTGGCTCCCTCTTGAGTACTGTGTCTTATTTCAACAAATAAGTATTTAGCTGATTTTATTAAACATATTAGGGTGTGTATATACGGTACCGGTCAAAAGTTTGGACACATCTACTCATTCCAAGGCTTTTCTTTATTTTCTACGTTGTAGAATAATAGTGAATACAGCAACACTATGAAATAACACATATGGAATCATGTAGTAACCAAAAAAGTGTTAAAGCAAATCAAAATATATTTTATAAATAAGATTCTTCAAAGTAGCCACCCTTGCCTTGATGACAGCTTTGCACATTCTTGGCATTCATTCTCTCAACCAGCTTCATGACATAGTCACCTGGAATGCATTTCAATTAACAGGTGTGTCTTGTTAAAAGTACATTTGAGCCAATCAGTTGTGTTGTGACAAGGTAGGGGGGGGTGGTATACAGAAGATAGCCCTATTTGGTAAAAGACCAATTCCATATTATGGGAAGAACAGCTCAAATAAGCAAAGAGAAACGCCAGTCCATCATTACTTTAAGACGTGAAGGTCAGTCAATACAGAACATTAAGAACTTTGAAAGTTTCAGTCAAAAAAGTGCAGTCACAAAAACCATCAAGCGCTATGATGAAACTAAGCTCTCATGAGGACCGCCACAGGAAAGGAAGACCCAGAGATCCCTCAGCTGAAGAGGATAAGTTCACTAGAGCTACCAGCCTCAGCAATTGAAGCCCAAATAAATGCCTCACAGAGTTCAAGTAACAGATATATCTCCAAATCAACTGTTCAGAGGAGACTGCGTGAATCAGGCCTTCATGGTCGAATTGCTGCAAAGAAACGACTACTAAAGGATACCAGTTCATATAAAGAAATCAGTTAATTGAAATAAATTCTTTACTCCCTAATCTATGGGTGTGATGGTGCTTTGCTGTTGACACGGTCTGTAATTTATTTAGAATTCAAGGCACACTTAACCAGCATGGCTACCACAGCATTCTGCAGCAATACGCCCCGCCCCATCCCATCTGGTTTGATCTTGGTGGGACTATCATTTGTTTTTCAACAGGACAATGACCCAACACACCTCCAGGCTGTTAAGGACTATTTGCCCAAGGTGAGTGATGGAGTGCTGCATCAAATGACTTCCACAATCACCCGACCTCAACCCCATTGAGATGGTTTGGGATGAGTTGGACTGCAGTGAAGGAAAAGCAGCCAACAAGTGCTCAGCATATGTGGGAACTCCTTCAAGGCTGTTGGAAAACCATTCCTCATGAAGCTGGTTGAGAGAATGCCAAGAGTACGCAAAGCTGTCATCAAGGCAAAGTGTGGCTTTGAAGAATCTAACATCTAAAATCTATTTAGATTTGATTAACACTTTTTTGGTTACTACATGATTCAATGTGTTATTTCTTAGTTTTGATGTCTTCACTATTATTCTACAACGTAGAAAATAGTAAAAACAAAGAAAAACCCTTGAATGAGTAGGTGACTGGTACTGTATACTGAACAAAAATAAAAGCAACATGTGAAGTTTTGGTCCCATGTTTCATGAGCTGAAATTAAAGACCCCAGAAATGTTCCAGACGCACAAAAAGCTTACTTCTCTCCAATTTTGTGCACACATTTCTTACATCCCTGTTAGTGAGAATGTTTCCTTTGCCAAGATAATCCACCCACCTGACAGGTGTGGCATATCAAGTCGTCGATTAAACAGCATGATCATTACACATTTACACCTTTGTGCTGGGGACAACAAAAAGGCCACTCTAAAATGTGGAGTTGTGTCACACAACATAATGCCATAGATGTCTCAAGTTGAGGGAGCGTGCAGTTGGCATGCTGACTGCACAAATGTCTACCAGAGCTGTTGCCAGATAATTGAATGTTAATTTCTCTACCATAAGCCCCCTCCAACGTTGTTTTAGAGACTTTGCCCTCCATCCGGCCTCGCAACCGCAGAATGCGTGTTACCATGCCAGCCCAGGACCGCCACATCCGGCTTCCTTGCCTGCAGGATCGTCTGAGACCAGCCACGCAGACAGCTGGTGGTATTTCTGTCTGCAATAAAGCCCTTTTGTGGGGGAAAAAAAATCATTTTGTGTGGCTGGGCCTGGCTCCCCAGTGGGTGGGCCTATGCCCTCCCAGGTCCCCCCATGTCTGCAAACCTGCCCAGACATATGAAATCCATAGATTAGGGAGTAAAGAATGTATTTCAACTAATTTCTTTATATGAACTGTAACTCAGTAAAAACGTTGAAATTGTGGCATTTATATATGTATAAATATATACATGTAAGACCTGGATTTCGAGTCACACTCACAATTAAAGGGGAAAACCACACTACAGGCTGATCAAACTTTGATGTAATGTCCTTAAAACAAGTCAAAATGAGGCTCAGTAGTGTGTGTGGCCTCCACGTGCCTGTATGACCTCCCTACAACGCCTGGGCATGCTCCTGATGAGGTGGCGGATGGTCTCCTGAGGGATCTCCTCCCAGACCTGGACTAAAGCATCCGCCAACTCCTGGACAATCTGTGGTGCAACCACAGTTGGTGGATGGAGCGAGACATGATGTACCAGATGTGCTCAATTAGATTCAGGTCTGGGGAATGGGCGGGCCAGTCCATAGCATCAATGCCTTCTTCTTGCAGGAACTGCTGACACACTCCAGCCACATGAAGTCTAGCATTGTCTTGCATTAGGAGGAACCCAGGGCCAAACCGCACCAGCATTTGGTCTCACAAGGGGTCTGAGGATCTCATCTCGGTACCTAATGGCAGTCAGGCTACCTCTGGCGAGCACATGGAGGGCTGTGCGGCCCCCCAAAGAAATGCCACCCCACACCATGACTGACCCACCGCCAAACCGGTCAAACTGGAGGATGTTGCAGGAGGAACGTTCTCCACGGCGTCTCCAGACTTTCACATGTGCTCAGTGTGAATCGGCTTTCATCTGTGAAGAGCACAGGGCGCCAGTGGCGAATTTGCCAATCTTGGTGTTCTCTGGCAAATGCCAAACGTCCTGCACGGTGTTGGGCTGTAAGCGCAACCCCCACCTGTGGACGTCGGGCCCTCATGGAGTCTGTTTCTGACCGTTTGAGCAGACACATGCACATTTGTGGCCTGCTGGGGGTCATTTTGCAGGGCTCTGGCAGTGCTCCTCCTGCTCCTCCTTGCACAAAGGCGGAGGTAGGGGTCCTGCTGCTGGGTTCTTGCCCTCCTCCACGTCTCCTGATGTACTGGCCTGTCTCCTGGTAGCGCCTCCATGCTCTGGACACTACGCTGACAGACACAGCAAACCTTCTTGCCACAGCTCGCATTGATTTTCCATCCTGGATGAGCTGCACTACCTGAGCCACTTGTGTGGGTTGTAGACTCCGTCTCATGCTACCACTAGAGTGAAAGCACCGCCAGCATTCAAAAGTGACCAAAACATCAGCCAGGAAGCATAGGAACTGAGAAGTGGTCTGTGGTCCCCACCTGAAGAACCACTCCTTTATTGGGGGTGTCTTGCTAATTTCCTATAATTTCCACCTGTTGTCTATTCCATTTGCACAACAGCATGTGAAATGTATTGTCAATCAGTGTTGATTCCTAAGTGGACAGTTTGATTTCACAGAAGTGTGATTGACTTGGAGTTACATTGTGTTATTTAAGTATTCCCTTTATTTTTTTGAGCAGTATATATATAGAAAAATACACTTTTTAAAATGTAGACCAATTAATTGGTCGAGAGAACAGACAACTTTTTTTGTCGGGGACAGCCCTACATTCATGTCTTATGATACATTTGGGCAAATTCAATCCATTTGGTTTATTCCCTAGTATGCTTAATACATTTTTGAATATTGTTGAATTCCATTTTAAATGTCGGTATTCTGTGATTACGTCCACATGCTCCCCCTAATATTATACATTTGTTTTATCTGTGAAATTGAAATGTTTGATTGAAAGATGTTTTGAACTGGCTACAGTCATATTTGTAGAGGTTTCTGTGAATCAGTGCTGCTTCACCTCTAGGGGCGGCAGGTAGCCTAGCGGGTAGCAGGTTGGACCAGTAACCGAAAGGTTGCTATGTATAATCCCCGAGCTGACAAGGTAAAAAAATCTGTCGTTCTGCTCCTGAGCAAGGCAGTTAGCCCACTGTTCCCCGGCCTCCGAAGACATGGATGTCGATTAAGGCAGCCCTCCGCACCCCTCTGATTCAGAGGAGTTGGGTCAAATGCAGAAGACACATTTCAGTTGAATGCTTTCAGTTGTACAACTGACTAGGTATCCCCCTGTCCCTTTCTATTCTTCAAATGCCTTAGTTATTCGGCACAGTGGAATTTACCAAATCTGTCCTGCTGTGACAGTTTCCTGTTGTAGCCGAGCAGCGAGGTTCAGTATCGTATTAAAGATGGGATGAGACATTTGTCATCTGACCATTTTTTACAGTTATCATGCCCCTGGGGATTTTACAATAACACATTTTGTTCGCTTTTTTTTTTTCTCTATCTCAATGCACGTTCGACTTTGGAAGCCTCCCGAGGCTGTTTTTTAAGCTACATTAAGTTCTGCCTTTTGCATGATGTCAAAGAGTCCCACTCCGCCTCTACAGAAATGATACATACTACGCCTAGGCTATAGGTAGAACGTTTATGATGCTTTTCCTGAACAGTATGTTATCTTAATAAATTGACCAACCTTATTTTGTGCCAAAATTGGCCTCTAAAAGTGCTCTACGGTCTAATCATGTTATTTGGTGGGGTGCTAAGAGTAGGCTGTTTTATCCCGTCAAACAACTAGGCTGTCAATATTTCTCCTATCTGAGTAATAGGCTTGACAATAATTCCCCTCTATCTTCTGAGGGTCCCTGATGTTCACAGATTCAAATATCCTTAGAGGATGCATCCCGGCTCCTAGTTTGATATGAAAGTGTTCAATTTTCTAAAACGTTGATCCCTTTCTCATCAAGGTCTGCTGTGCTCTGAAGGAAAACTGACTACAAAAGATGTGTAAACAGAAAATTACTGACTTGCGACCCTGTGTGAAGTCTGAGCAGTGGTTGGAGTATTCCGGGGTTAGCCTGAGCCATAACCACTCAATTTCAGCTCTTTATATCACGCTGAAGGGTATCACACGATGTCACACTTATTTTGTATTTTTTTAAGATAATATAGCCCACCTAGTTCTTCTGTGTGTGATATAATACAGTATTTTATATCATGGCATTGTTAAATAGTTGTACTGAAGGGCATTCTAGAGCCATCATTTCATTCAATTTCGAAAAGGATTAACAACATGCAGTTCTCACTGGAAAAGTAAACCGATAATTGCTTTGATAATTCATCACAAGTGGCCACAACCTCAATCACATCAGAGAATTGTTTTTGCCGCCGATGTTTGAAGCATCCGCATGAGCCGGTTGTGTAACTTGAGACGAGGGACACAAGCAGACAGAATGACAGTTCACAGCGCCAGTGGCAATTTTAGCATGTAAATCTTGATGGGGCAAACGATTAAAAATATAAATTGTACGCATGCCAGAAAAGTCACTACACAACACTGAACAAAATTTTTATATATATATATATATATGCACATTTTTTTCCCCGATTGTGTTATTGACTGTACGTTTGTTTATTCTATGTGTAACTCTGTGTTGTTGTTTCTGTCGCACTGCTTTGCTTTATCTTGGCCAGGACACAATTGAAAATGAGAGCTTGTTCTCAACTGGCCTACCTGGTTAAATAAAGGTGATTTTTTTTTTGAATAATACATTACTTGCACTTAAGCAGCTGTCCTAACAGCAGAGCTTTCTTATCAGCGCCATGGAGTGAATCCTTACCACTGCTACACCTACCCACAAACCACTGCTACACCTACCACTGCTACACCTGCCCACAAACCACTGCTACACCTACCACTGCTACACCTGCCCACCTACCACTGCTACACCTGCCCACAAACCACTGCTACACCTACCACTGCTACACCTGCCCACAAACCACTGCTACACCTACCACTGCTACACCTGCCCACAAACCACTGCTACACCTACCACTGCTACACCTGCCCACCTACCACTGCTACACCTACCACTGCTACACCTGCCCACAAACCACTGCTACACCTACCACTGCTACACCTGCCCATCTACCACTGCTACACCTACCACTGCTACACCTGCCCACAAACCACTGCTACACCTGCCCACAAACCACTGCTACACCTACCACTGCTACACCTGCCCACAAACCACTGCTACACCTACCACTGCTACACCTGCCCACCGCTACACCTGCCACACCTGCCCACCTACCACTGCTACACCTGCCCATCTACCACTGCCCATCTACCACTGCCCATCTACCACTGCTACACCTGCACATCTACCACCGCTACACCTGCCCACCGCTACACCTGCCCATCTACCACACCTGCCACTGCTACACCTGCCCACCTACCACTGCCCACCTACCACTGCTACACCTGCCCACCTACCACTGCCCACCTACCACTGCTACACCTGCCCACCTGCCCACCTACTGCTACACCTGCACCACCTACCACTGCTACACCTGCCCACTGCTACACCTGCCCACCTACCACTGCTACACTGCCCACCTACCACCTACCCACCTACACCTGCCCACATCTACCACTGCCACACCTACCACTGCTACACCTGCCCATCTCCCACTGCGACACCTGCCCATCTACCACTGCTACACCTACCACTGCTACACCTGCCCACAAACCACTGCTACACCTACCACTGCTACACCTGCCCACAAACCACTGCTACACCTACCACTGCTACACCTGCCCACAAACCACTGCTACACCTACCACTGCTACACCTGCCCACAAACCACTGCTACACCTGCCCATCTACCACCGCTACACCTGCCCATCTACCACCGCTACACCTGCCCATCTACCACTGCTACACCTGCCCATCTACCACCGCTACACCTGCCCATCTACCACTGCTACACCTGCCCATCTACCACTGCTACACCTGCCCATCTACCACACCTGCCCATCTACCACTGCTACACCTGCCCACAAACCACCGCTACACCTGCCACTGCTACACCTGCCCACAAACCACTGCTACACCTACCACTGCTACACCTACCACTGCTACACCTGCCCACAAACCACTGCTACACCTACCACTGCTACACCTGCCCACAAACCACTGCCCACCTACCACTGCTACACCTGCCCACGCAACACCACTGCTACACCTGCCCACCTACCACTGCTACACCTACCACTGCTACACCTGCCCACCTACCACTGCTACACCTGCCCACCTACCACTGCCCACCTACCACTGCTACACCTGCCCACCTACCACTGCTACACCTGCCCACCTACCACTGCCCACCTACCACTGCCACCTGCCCACCACACTGCCCACCTACCACTGCTACACCTGCCCACCTACCACTGCCCACCTACCACTGCTACACCTGCCCACCTACCACTGCCCACCTACCACTGCTACACCTGCCCACCTACCACTGCTACACCTACCCACCTACCCACATCTACCACTGCCACACCTACCACTGCTACACCTGCCCATCTACCACTGCTACACCTACCACTGCTACACCTGCCCACAAACCACTGCTACACCTACCACTGCTACACCTGCCCACAAACCACTGCTACACCTACCACTGCTACACCTGCCCACAAACCACTGCTACACCTGCCACTGCTACCACTGCCACACCACCAACACCTGCCCATCTACCACTGCTACACCTGCCCATCTACCACTGCTACACCTGCCCACAAACCAACACCTGCCACTGCTACACCTGCCCACCTACCACTGCTACACCTACCACTGCTACACCTGCCACTGCTACACCTGCCCACAAACCACTGCTACTGCTACACCTGCCCACAAACCACTGCTACACCTACCACTGCTACACCTGCCCACAAACCACTGCTACACCTGCCACTGCTACACCTGCCCACAAACCACTGCTACACCTACCACTGCTACACCTGCCCACCGCTACACCTGCCACTGCTACACCTGCCCACCTACCACTGCTACACCTGCCCATCTACCACTGCCCAACTACCATTGCTACACCTACCACTGCTACACCTGCCCACAAACCACTGCTACACCTACCACTGCTACACCTGCCCACAAACCACTGCTACACCTACCACTGCTACACCTGCCCACAAACCACTGCTACACCTACCACTGCTACACCTACCACTGCTACACCTACCACTGCCCACCTACCACTGCTACACCTGCCCACCTACCACTGCCCACCTACCACTGCTACACCTGCCCACCTACCACTGCCCACCTACCACTGCTACACCTGCCCACCTACCACTGCCCACCTACCACTGCTACACCTGCCCACCTACCACTGCTACACCTACACCTACCCACCTACACCTGCCCACATCTACCACTGCCACACCTACCACTGCTACACCTGCCCATCTCCCACCACCTGCCCATCTACCACTGCTACACCTACCACTGCTACACCTGCCCACAAACCACTGCTACACCTACCACTGCTACACCTGCCCACAAACCACTGCTACACCTACCACTGCTACACCTGCCCACAAACCACTGCTACACCTACCACTGCTACACCTGCCCACAAACCACTGCTACACCTGCCCATCTACCACCGCTACACCTGCCCATCTACCACCGCTACACCTGCCCATCTACCACTGCTACACCTGCCCATCTACCACCGCTACACCTGCCCATCTACCACTGCTACACCTGCCCATCTACCACTGCTACACCTGCCCATCTACCACACCTGCCCATCTACCACTGCTACACCTGCCCACAAACCACCGCTACACCTGCCACTGCTACACCTGCCCACAAACCACTGCTACACCTACCACTGCTACACCTACCACTGCTACACCTGCCCACAAACCACTGCTACACCTACCACTGCTACACCTGCCCACAAACCACTGCTACACCTACCACTGCTACACCTGCCCACCGCTACACCTGCCACTGCTACACCTGCCCACCTACCACTGCTACACCTACCACTGCTACACCTGCCCACCTACCACTGCTACACCTGCCCACCTACCACTGCCCACCTACCACTGCTACACCTGCCCACCTACCACTGCTACACCTGCCCACCTACCACTGCCCACCTACCACTGCTACACCTGCCCACCTACCACTGCCCACCTACCACTGCTACACCTGCCCACCTACCACTGCCCACCTACCACTGCTACACCTGCCCACCTACCACTGCCCACCTACCACTGCTACACCTGCCCACCTACCACTGCTACACCTACACCTACCCACCTACCCACATCTACCACTGCCACACCTACCACTGCTACACCTGCCCATCTACCACTGCTACACCTACCACTGCTACACCTGCCCACAAACCACTGCTACACCTACCACTGCTACACCTGCCCACAAACCACTGCTACACCTACCACTGCTACACCTGCCCACAAACCACTGCTACACCTGCCACTGCTACCACTGCCACACCTACCACTGCTACACCTGCCCATCTACCACTGCTACACCTGCCCATCTACCACTGCTACACCTGCCCACAAACCACCGCTACACCTGCCACTGCTACACCTGCCCACCTACCACTGCTACACCTACCACTGCTACACCTGCCACTGCTACACCTGCCCACAAACCACTGCTACTGCTACACCTGCCCACAAACCACTGCTACACCTACCACTGCTACACCTGCCCACAAACCACTGCTACACCTGCCACTGCTACACCTGCCCACAAACCACTGCTACACCTACCACTGCTACACCTGCCCACCGCTACACCTGCCACTGCTACACCTGCCCACCTACCACTGCTACACCTGCCCATCTACCACTGCCCAACTACCATTGCTACACCTACCACTGCTACACCTGCCCACAAACCACTGCTACACCTACCACTGCTACACCTGCCCACAAACCACTGCTACACCTACCACTGCTACACCTGCCCACAAACCACTGCTACACCTACCACTGCTACACCTACCACTGCTACACCTACCACTGCTACACCTGCCACACCTGCCCACAAACCACTGCTACACCTACCACACCTACCACTGCTACACCTGCCCACAAACCACTGCTACACCTACCACTGCTACACCTGCCCATCTACCACTGCCCATCTACCACCGCTACACCTGCCCATCTACCACCGCTACACCTGCACATCTACCACCGCTACACCTGCCCATCTACCACCGCTACACCTGCCACTGCTACACCTGCCCACCTACCACACCTGCCACTGCTACACCTGCCCACCTACCACTGCCCATCTACCACTGCTACACCTGCCCACCTACCACTGCCCACCTACCACTGCCCATCTACCACTGCTACACCTGCCCATCTACCACTGCTACACCTACACATCTACCCCTGCCCACCTACCACTGCTACACCTGCCCACCTACCACTGCTACACCTACACATCTACCCCTGCCCATCTACCACTGCTACCCCTGCCCACCTACCACTGCTACACCTGCCCACCTACCACTGCCCACCTACCACTGCTACACCTGCCCACCTACCACTGCCCACCTACCACCACTGCTCCACCTACACCTACCCACCTACCCACATCTACCACTGCCACACCTACCACTGCTACACCTGCCCATCTACCACTGCTACACCTACCACTGCTACACCTGCCCACAAACCACTGCTACACCTACCACTGCTACACCTGCCCACAAACCACTGCTACACCTACCACTGCTACACCTGCCCACAAACCACTGCTACACCTGCCACTGCTACCACTGCCACACCTACCACTGCTACACCTGCCCATCTACCACTGCTACACCTGCCCATCTACCACTGCTACACCTGCCCACAAACCACCGCTACACCTGCCACTGCTACACCTGCCCACCTACCACTGCTACACCTACCACTGCTACACCTGCCCACCGCTACACCTGCCACTGCTACACCTGCCCACAAACCACTGCTACTGCTACACCTGCCCACAAACCACTGCTACACCTACCACTGCTACACCTGCCCACAAACCACTGCTACACCTGCCACTGCTACACCTGCCCACAAACCACTGCTACACCTACCACTGCTACACCTGCCCACCGCTACACCTGCCACTGCTACACCTGCCCACCTACCACTGCTACACCTGCCCATCTACCACTGCCCAACTACCATTGCTACACCTACCACTGCTACACCTGCCCACAAACCACTGCTACACCTACCACTGCTACACCTGCCCACAAACCACTGCTACACCTACCACTGCTACACCTGCCCACAAACCACTGCTACACCTACCACTGCTACACCTACCACTGCTACACCTACCACTGCTACACCTGCCACACCTGCCCACAAACCACTGCTACACCTACCACACCTACCACTGCTACACCTGCCCACAAACCACTGCTACACCTACCACTGCTACACCTGCCCATCTACCACTGCCCATCTACCACCGCTACACCTGCCCATCTACCACCGCTACACCTGCACATCTACCACCGCTACACCTGCCCATCTACCACCGCTACACCTGCCACTGCTACACCTGCCCACCTACCACACCTGCCACTGCTACACCTGCCCACCTACCACTGCCCATCTACCACTGCTACACCTGCCCACCTACCACTGCCCACCTACCACTGCCCATCTACCACTGCTACACCTGCCCATCTACCACTGCTACACCTACACATCTACCCCTGCCCACCTACCACTGCTACACCTGCCCACCTACCACTGCATCTACCCCTGCCCATCTACCACTGCTACCCCTGCCCACCTACCACTGCTACACCTGCCCACCTACCACTGCCCACCTACCACTGCTACACCTGCCCATCTACCACTGCCCACCTACCACTGCTACACCTGCCCACCTACCACTGCCCACCTACCACTGCTACACCTGCCCATCTACCACTGCTACATCTACCACTGCTACACCTGCCACTGCTACACCTGGCCACCTACCACTGCTATACCTGGCCACCTACCACTGCTATACCTGGCCACCTACCACTGCTATACCTGGCCACCTACCACTGCTATACCTGGCCACCTACCACTGCTATACCTGGCCACCTACCACTGCTATACCTGCCCACCGCTATACCTGCCCACCTACCACTGCTACACCTGCCTATGTGCAGAGCCTTGTCTGAGCGAAACAGTTCATTCAGCCACATTCACTGCCTTTTTAAAAAAGCATAGCGGATATGGCTGACTTGCTTAAACGAATTTGGTTCCTACTGACAATTGAGATGAGGGGGAAAGGGACCAAATGATTAGGGTGAGGCACATGGGCTACTAAATGCTTACTACATACGCTTTAGTATTACCTTCTTAGCTAGCTACAGTATTCATATCTCCCAGGCATGTTACATCATTTATGCAGCGGTGTAGAAGACATTTTACTAGTAGGTGCCTTTCTTTACCTCCCTGGTTTTTGTGGTTGAATCTGTGTTTGAAATTCACTGCTCGACTGAAGGACATTACAGATAATTGTACTTGTGAGGTAGTCATTCAAAAATCATTCTAACCACTATTATTGCACACAGAGTGAGTCCATGCAACTTATGTGACTTGTTTAGCACATTTCGACTCCTGAACTTTAGGCTTGCCATAAGAAAGGGGATGAATACTTGACTCAAGACATATCAGCTTTTCATTTTTAAACATTTCTTAAACCATAATTCCACTTTGACATGATGGGGTAGTGTGTAGGTCAGTGACGCAAAATCTCAACGGAATCCATTGTAAAGTAAGGCTGTAACACACCAAAATATGGAAAAGGTCAAAGGTGTGAATACTTTCTCAAGTCGCTGTAGACGCACAGTACCAGTCAAAAGTTTGGACACACCTACTCATTCAAGGGTTCTTCTTAATTTTTACTATTTTCATACATTGTAGAATAATAGGGAAGACAAAATATGAAATAACACATATGGAATCATGTAGTAACCCAAACTGTTAAACACTGTCATTTCCCTTTGCTTACTTGAGCTGTACTTGCCATAACATGGACTTGGTATTTTATCAAATAGGGCTCTCTTGTGTATACCACCCTCCCCCCCACCTTGTCACAACACAACTGATTTACACAAACAGATTGAGGAAATAAATTCCACAAATTAACAAGGCATACCTGTTAATTTACATGTATTTCAGGTGACTACCTCATGAAGCTGCTTGTGAGAATGCCAAGAGTTTGCAAAGCTCTCATCAAGGCAAAGGGTGTGTCACGCCCAGTCTGGTTCACCTGTCCTTGTGCTTGTCTCCACCCCCCCCCCCCACCCCCCCACCCCCCCACCAGGTGTCGCCCATCTTCCCCTGGGTACTTACACCTGTGTTTTCTGTCTGTCTGTGCCAGTTCGTTTTGTTTGTTCAAACCTACCAGCATTTTCCCTTGCCCCTGTCTTTGCTATCGTCCCTGTTTTCTAGTTCCCCGGTTTTGACCTTTCCTGCCTGTCGTCCTGTACCTTTGTCTCTACTCTGGATTACCAACCTCTGCCTGACCTGACCCTGAACCCGCCTGCTGTTCCGGTGCCTTACACCCTCTCTGGACTTTTGACCCCTTCCTGCCTTGACCGGTCATTTGCCTGCCCCTGTTTAAAGAATAAACTTTTGTTTCTTCAACACTGTCTGCACCTGGGTCATTTTATTTTATTTTATTTCACCTTTATTTAACCAGGTAGGCTAGTTGAGAACAAGTTCTCATTTGCAACTGCGACCTGGCCAAGATAAAGCATAGCAGTGTGAACAGACAACACAGAGTTACACATGGAATGAACAATTAACAAGTCAATAACACAGTAGGAAAAAAAATGGGCAGTCTATATACAATGTGTGCAAAAGGCATGAGGAGGTAGGCGAATAATACAATTTTGCAGATTAACACTGGGGTGATAAATGATCAGATGGTCATGTACAGGTAGAGATATTGGTGTGCAAAAGAGCAGAAAAGTAAATAAATAAATAAAAAAACAGTATAAAAACAGTATGGGAATGAGGTAGGTGAAAATGGGTGGGCTATTTACCAATAGACTATGTACAGCTGCAGCGATCGGTTAGCTGCTCGGATAGCTGATGTTTGAAGTTGGTGAGGGAGATAAAAGTCTCCAACTTCAGCGATTTTTGCAGTTCGTTCCAGTCACAGGCAGCAGAGTACTGGAACGAAAGGCGGCCAAATGAGGTGTTGGCTTTAGGGATGATCAGTGAGATACACCTGCTGGAGCGTGTGCTACGGATGGGTGTTGCCATCGTGACCAGTGAACGGAGATAAGGCGGAGCTTTACCTAGCATGGACTTGTAGATGACCTGGAGCCAGTGGGTCTGGCGACGAATATGTAGCGAGGGCCAGCCGACTAGAGCATACAAGTCGCAGTGGTGGGTGGTATAAGGTGCTTTGGTGACAAAACGGATGGCACTATGATAGACTGCATCCAGTTTGCTGAGTAGAGTGTTGGAAGCCATTTTGTAGATGACATCGCCGAAATCGAGGATCGGTAGGATAGTCAGTTTTACTAGGGTAAGCTTTGCGGCGTGAGTGAAGGAGGCTTTGTTGCGGAATAGAAAGCCGACTCTTGATTTGATTTTCGATTGGAGATGTTTGATGTGAGTCTGGAAGGAGAGTTTGCAGTCTAGCCAGACACCTAGGTACTTATAGATGTCCACATATTCAAGGTCGGAACCATCCAGGGTGGTGATGCTAGTCGGGCATGCGGGTGCAGGCAGCGATCGGTTGAAAAGCATGCATTTGGTTTTACTCGCGTTTAAGAGCAGTTGGAGGCCACGGAAGGAGTGCTGTATGGCATTGAAGCTCGTTTGGAGGTTAGATAGCACAGTGTCCAATGACGGGCCGAAAGTATATAGAATGGTGTCGTCTGCGTAGAGGTGGATCAGGGAATCGTCCGCAGCAAGAGCAACATCATTGATATATACAGAGAAAAGAGTCGGCCCGAGAATTGAACCCTGTGGCACCCCCATAGAGACTGCCAGAGGACCGGACAGCATGCCCTCCGATTTGACACACTGAACTCTGTCTGCAAAGTAATTGGTGAACCAGGCAAGGCAGTCATCTGAGAAACCGAGGCTATTGAGTCTGCCGATAAGAATATGGTGATTGACAGAGTCGAAAGCCTTGGCGAGGTCGATGAAGACGGCTGCACAGTACTGTGGCGGTAATGATATCGTTTAGTACCTTGAGCGTGGCTGAGGTGCACCCGTGACCGGCTCGGAAACCAGATTGCACAGCGGAGAAGGTACGGTGGGATTCGAGATGGTCAGTGACCTGTTTGTTGACTTGGCTTTCGAAGACCTTAGATAGGCAGGGCAGGATGGATATAGGTCTATAGCAGTTTGGGTCCAGGGTGTCTCCCCCCTTTGAAGAGGGGGATGACTGCGGCAGCTTTCCAATCCTTGGGGATCTCAGACGATATGAAAGAGAGGTTGAACAGGCTGGTAATAGGGGTTGCGACAATGGCGGCAGATAGTTTCAGAAATAGAGGGTCCAGATTGTCAAGCCCAGATGATTTGTACGGGTCTAGGTTTTGCAGCTCTTTCAGAACATCTGCTATCTGGATTTGGGTAAAGGAGAACCTGGAGAGGCTTGGGCGAGGAGCTGCGGGGGGGGCGGAGCTGTTGGCCGAGGTTGGAGTAGCCAGGCGGAAGACATGGCCAGCCGTTGAGAAGTGCTTATTGAAGCTTTCGATAATCGTGGATTTATCGGTGGAGACAGTGTTACCTAGCCTCAGTGCAGTGGGCAGCTGGGAGGAGGTGCTCTTGTTCTCCATGGACTTCACAGTGTCCCAGAACTTTTTGGAGTTGGAGCTACAGGATGCAAACTTCTGCCTGAAGAAGCTGGCCTTAGCTTTCCTGACTGACTGCGTGTATTGGTTCCTGACTTCCCTGAACAGTTGCATATCACGGGGGCTATTCGATGCTATTGCAGTCCGCCACAGGATGTTTTTGTGCTGGTCGAGGGCAGTCAGGTCTGGAGTGAACCAAGGGCTGTATCTGTTCTTGGTTCTGCATTTTTTGAACGGAGCATGCTTATCTAAAATGGTGAGGAAGTTACTTTTAAAGAATGACCAGGCATCCTCAACTGACGGGATGAGGTCAATGTCCTTCCAGGATACCCGGGCCAGGTCGATTAGAAAGGCCTGCTCACAGAAGTGTTTTAGGGAGCGTTTGACAGTGATGAGGGGTGGTCGTTTGACTGCGGCTCCGTGGCGGATACAGGCAATGAAGCAGTGATCGCTGAGATCCTGGTTGAAGACAGCGGAGGTGTATTTGGAGGGCCAGTTGGTCAGGATGACGTCTATGAGGGTGCCCTTGTTTACAGAGTTAGGGTTGTACCTGGTGGGTTCCTTGATGATTTGAGTGAGATTGAGGGCATCTAGCTTACATTGTAGGACTGCCGGGTGTTAAGCATATCCCAGTTTAGGTCACCTAACAGAACAAACTCTGAAGCTAGATGGGGGGCGATCAATTCACAAATGGTGTCCAGGGCACAGCTGGGAGCTGAGGGTGGCCGGTAGCAGGCGGCAACAGTGAGAGACTTATTTCTGGAGAGGGTAATTTTCAAAATTAGTAGTTCGAACTGTTTGGGTATGGACCTGGAAAGTAAGCCTGCAAAGTAATGTCAATCTCTGCAGTAGACTGCAACTCCGCCCCCTTTGGTAGTTCTATCTTGACGGAAGATGTTATAGTTGGGTATGGAAATCTCTGAATTTTTGGTGGCCTTCCTGAGCCAGGATTCAGACACGGCAAGGACATCAGGGTTAGCAGAGTGTGCTAAAGCAGTGAGTAAAACAAACTTAGGGAGGAGGCTTCTGATGTTGACATGCATAAAACCAAGGCTTTTTCGATCACAGAAGTCAACAAATGAGGGTACCTGGGGACATGCAGGGCCTGGGTTTACGTCCACATCACCCGCGGAACAGAGAAGGAGTAGTATGAGGGTGCGGCTAAAGGCTATCAAAACTGGTCGCCTAGAGCGTTGGGGGCAGAGGATAAGAGGAGCAGGTTTCTGGGCATGGTAGAATATATTCAGGGCATAATGCGCAGACAGGGGTATGGTGGGGTGCGGGTACAGCGGAGGTAAGCCCAGGCACTGGGTGATGATGAGACAGGTTGTATCTCTGGACATGCTGGTTGTAATGGGTGAGGTCACCGCATGTGTGGGAGGTGGGACAAAGGAGGTAACAGGGGTATGCAGAGTGGGTCTAGGGGCTCCATTGTGAACTAAAACAATTATAACTAACCTGAACAACAGTATACAAGGCATATTGACATCTGAGAGAGACATACAGCGAGGCATACAGTAATCACAGGTGTTGAATTTGGAAAGCTAGCTAAAAACAGTAGGCGAGGCTAATCCGCTAGCACAAGAAACAGCAGGTAAAATGGCGTTGACTAGGCAACGGGGCCGACAGGTAAGACAAACAAGCAGAAAGGAGTACCGTGATTAATGGACAGTCCAGCGTGCGTCAGCTATGTAGCCAAGAGATCAGTGTCCAGGGGGCAGCGGTGGATGGGCAGGGGGGCTGGGCTGGCGAGTGTTATCCAGGTTTTTTTTTTTTAAACTAACAATGACTAACTAGCTTGTAGCTAGTTAGCTGGTTAGCGTCTGGAGGTTCTTGAGTGTGTCATAAAAATAAAAATAAGAGTAAAAGTAATAGCGATTCCGTATCACATTGGGTGAGGCAGGTTTCCGGAAGGTATAAACAAATTAAAAATCAAAAAGAGATAGAAAGTAAATGGGGTCAGAGAGTGATTGGGACGCGGTGGTTCAGACGGTTAGCAGGCCTGTGCTAACAAGCTAACAGTTCGTAGGCCCGAGCTAGACAAGGTAGCAGTTAGCGGACCGGAGCTTGACAAGCTAGCCGTTAGCAGGCCGAATTAGCAAGCAGGGAGATAGCGAGGGCTAGAGAGTTAACCTTTGGGGGACGTCGCGATGGGGTGAGTCTGTTTATTCCTCTTCATGCGGTGAGCTGGAGATACAGCAATTCAGAAAGCTCGCGGGCCTTGGCCAGCAGATGGATCTTTGGCGATGTCGCAGCGGAAAAGCCTGTTGAAACCCCCTCGGACGATTATGTCGGCGGACCAGTCGTGATGGATCGGCGGGGCTCCGTGTCGGCAGTAGAGGGTCAGTAGAGGGTCCAGGCCAATTGGCAAATTAGGTATTTTTGGACCTCTTCGGCTAGTCAGGAGATGGGCTTAGCTCGAGGCTAGCTCCAGGCTAACTGGTGCTTGCTCTGGGACAGAGACGTTAGCCAGGAGTAGCCACTCGGATTGCAGCTAGCTATTTACGATGATCCGGTATAAAGGTTCAGAGCTTGCGGTAGGAATCCGGAGATGTGGTAGAGAAAAAGCAGTCTGATATGCTTTGGGTAGATGTCGCGCTGGTGTCCTAGTTAGCGTTGAAGACCGCTAGCAGTGGCTAGCTAGTAGCTAGTTAGCGGCTAGCTTCTGAGCTACCTT
The DNA here is from genome assembly GCF_034236695.1 of Oncorhynchus nerka. Classification (NCBI taxonomy): domain Eukaryota; kingdom Metazoa; phylum Chordata; class Actinopteri; order Salmoniformes; family Salmonidae; genus Oncorhynchus; species Oncorhynchus nerka. Next base: position 43,570,702 of record NC_088412.1, on the reverse strand, counting down.
AAAATGTGATAGGCTGGCTAATTTGAAAAATCTAAAATAAAAAAACACTTTTTTAGTCACTACATGATTCCATGTGTGTTATTTCATAATTTTGAATTTTTATACAATGTAGAAAATAGTTTTTAAAAATTTAAAAATAAACCACCTGAAATGAGTAGGGTTCTGTCCTAACTTTTGACTGGTGCTGTATGTTTCACAAGTTTGGATAGTACAGTCCAGTGAGTTGGGCACAGTCGAGTACAGTACAGTCAGGGACTATAATACTTCTCCGAATTCCATCCACTGTGGCAGGTAGATCAAATCTAACAGCCACTCAGATTTTTTTTACCAGACAATTTGTTGTTGTCATAACAGACGAGCATGCATATGAATGTTTCCTAAACAAGAAATGTATTACTAGTAAGAAGTCATGTGGGATATTACACAACTTAATTTGATATTCCGGAGTCTCTTATTAAACAAAATATCACAGATGAGATATAAAATGTTCAGGTCCCCTTTAAGGTTACCTTGGTAACAGGCCACTCTGAGTCTGTGTGCCTGTGAGAATTAAACCAGTAGAGGACTGATGTATCTTTGCTAACATTGAAAAGCAACCTAGCTTGAGAACAACACAATGTAAACAGCCAAGAAACACAAAGACAAAGTCATACTTCAGTAGACTTTCAAGTAAATTAGACCAACTTTTATGCCTGTGCCAATGCTTCTAAAAACAAATATTTCAGTACTTCATTAACAGTACGCACAGGCCCTCCGAACAGGGAGTGTTGTTGCTCTGGTGGGATTGCTATAATTTTAGGATTAGGATTTCTTTGCGCATAACCAGATATGAAACAAAATCAGAAATACTTTAAAAACAGCTACTGACGCATTTATTTTTCTATAAATCATAACTCGCACATGTGCCTATACTTGACAATAGACTATTTTGATTAAATGCTCTCACTATAGAGCCACCTGCCAACTTGGCTGGTGAATTAGACATGCTTACCCACCAATGCCAAAATATACCCACATTTGGCAGGTAGTGGGTGGTAATTTTAGGCCCTGAGTACAGTACTGAGTACAGTACAGCAATGTAGTGAGTAGAGCACAGTATAGTACAATACAGTAGAACACAGTAGTACAATACAGCACAGTGAGTAGAGCACATTTTACAATGTGTGTGTGAAATCCTGATTGGTTGAAGCTGCATTCCAGACTGTCTATTTTACAAGTTAACACTGGCTAAATCTATGACGTTAAAATGCCTATTTACTCTGTTCGATCTGACTGCGCTATCCACTGTCTCATCAGCCCACGCAGGAAATTTATAAACTTGATATCCACTATAAAAATCATCTAGACATCATCTCACATTTCTTTTAGACTAACATTTAGCTTTCAAAGGCAGAGATTTGTATAAACATTACTGTCTGTCTCTCCGACATTTGCAACATAGTTTCAATATTCAAATTTGATCTACAACTGTCACACAGTAATGAACGAGTCTGGAGTCAGGATGAGACAGAGACAGAGCAGGCGGGCAGCTTTTCTCAGCCAGTTGAAATATATACAAAGAAATATCAACAGAAAACAGGTAAAACTAAATGAAGTGCCGCTACTTTGTAGTCTTGTGCCAATATATCTTCCAGACACCGGCTTCACTGGCATTATCACTTAAGTAGAGAACAGTTCAATACAATAGTACAATACAAAAGCACAACAAGTATACAGTGGGGCAAAAAAGTATTTAGTCTGGTGTCCTTTGACTGCTCTTTGGTCTTGGCCATAGTGGAGTTTGGAGTGTGAGGTTGTGGACAGGTGTCTTTTATACTGATAACAAGTTCAAACAGGTGCCATTAATACAGGTAACGAGTAGAGGACAGAGAAAGCCTCTTAAAGAAGTTACAGGTCTGTGAGAGCCAGAAATCTTGCTTGTTTGTAGGTGACCAAATACTTATTTTCCACCATAATTTGCAATTCTCATTTTGTCTGTCATAGTTGAAGTGTACCTATGATGAAAATTACAGGCCTTATCTTTTTAAGTGGGAGAACTTGCATTTGGTGGCTGACGAATTACTTTTTTGCCCCACTGTATTATACTGTACTCTACTGAAGTATTCTCTACTTTACTGTACTGAACTCTACCCTACTCTGCTGTGCTGTATTGTACTGCACTGTCCAGTTTCAACTGTTCTGCCTTACTATTATTCGACCATGCTGGTCATTTATGAACATTTGAACATCTTGGCCATGTTCTGTTATAATCTCCACGTGGCACAGCCAGAAGAGGACTGGCCACCCCACATAGCCTGGTTCCTCTCTAGGTTTCTTCCTAGGTTTTGGCCTTTCTAGGGAGTTTTTCCTAGCCACCGTGCTTCTACACCTGCATTGCTTGCTGTTTGGGGTTTTAGGCTGGGTTTCTGTACAGCACTTTGAGATATCAGCTGATGTACGAAGGGCTATATAAATCAATTTGATTTGATTTGATTTGCTGCGCTGTGATTTCCAAACTTGTGAAACACGAGAATAACATGCTATCCATAATTATGCATTTCTATGTAGGACAAATCAGGGACCAATGAGGTAATTATGTTACAGTAAATCCATTACTGGGTGTAACTCCACTTCACTTACTGTAATTCAATAACCAAAATAAATATTTTCAAAATCAAGGTGCCATATTTATATATATATTTTAAAAAAAATGTAAACACCTTTATTTAACTAGGCAAGTCAGTTAAGAACAAATTGTTATTTTCAATGATGGCCTAGGAACAGTGGGTTAACTGCCTTGTTCAGGGGCCGAATGACAGATTTTTACCATGTCAGCTCGGGGATTCAATCTTGCAACCTTTCCGTTACTAGTCCAACACTCTAACCACTAGGCTACCTGCCACCCCAAAGGTAGCCTACTGGTTAGGTGGTCATAGCTGACACCCCATTCTTTCTGCAGACATCTTTGAATCTTAATTCGGAGCAGATACAGAGTTTTTGTAAAACGTGGTCGCATAAAAATCTGAGGTAGATTTTACCGTCATTTCGTTACCAAAGTTTGCATCTGCACAGTTCTTCCACTAAATTAGTTTGTTTTCTTTCTCTTTTTTTCCTGTGGAAATTGTTAAAAGTAGTCATTGTGAATAGAGTTGTATGGTTTGTTAAACTTTAAAATCAAATGGTTTTTGTTTGGCATACATTTTAAAGTGGAAAAAACTGAGTCAAAGTGTAATTCGGTTTCTGTGGAAATGCCCTAATTTCACGCGGCTCTATGTTTATCATGATTATTTTGATTAATTCCGTGGGCATTTGTTTTGCAAACTCTACCATCACTAAAAGTGTAACTACATCCAACATATCCCATATTTTCCCCAGATGTCAAAAGTAGTGTACTGATATGATTTAAGCAAAAAAAAGAGTGATTGAGTGTGAAAACTGGAGAAGGCCCCTGGAGAAAGCAAAATTGAAGGAAAAACTAAACAGAATCAGGCAAAAAAATAAAACAGATTTTATAGGGCCCTGGCATATAGGCCTAATCTAAGAACATAACTCTAATGACAGAAACTGTTACGATGTCAAACATGAGACAAAACGAGATAAGCCTATGCGAGACAGATTTATAGACTATGCAACAACAACAAAGGCATAACCTGGTTTACAATGCAACAATTCATGACATTTCACCAAAGGCTGTCAAAAACAATTCAAGTCTCATCAGCAATCAAAAACAAGGTTACTGGCAGGCAGCCCTGCCTAAATTTTACAACCTGTTGACGCTCAGCCCGGTCTGATGCAGGCAGCTTTTGGCTACCATTGATTGAGCAGCCATCGGGTTTCTGACTAGATCCTTGACAGTGTAATTCAGAGAATCAGACAGTGATCTGATCTCCATCACCTGGCTGATGCTGGCTGAGTGAGAGTGATGCTTTCCCTGTTTGTTGTCTTTGACGGAGAGGGGATGTAGAAACAGAAGGGAGAGTAATAATAAAGGTCAATAGAATGATGTGATATCACTCAGCCACTCCTGGATAATCTTTGGTTACATTCTATTCTGGCCTACTGATGGAATCGAGCTGAGAGACATTGGGCTGTTAAAACAATGGCTGTGTGAGCTGTGAGTTGAGCTCATTGTTCTCAATACAGTACTACACAATATAGTGTTCTGGGAGTGGGACAAAAGGCCTAGCTACATAGTTCAACTTCTACCATACATACGGGTCTAGACCAGGGGTCTCCAACAGGTAGATTGCGAGCTACTGCCCAACTATGAGTAACTCGCCAATCAATTCTGAAAGTCCATGCACTTATTCATGTTCCCTCGCGAACTGTCATAAACTTTATCTACTATCTAGCGTAAGTGTACCTATTAAACACAACAAAAATCTACGTTTAGACATTTCTAACATATACTGTCCTAATTTCTGTAAGAAAAAGTTGAGACAAAATAAAAGATGTAAAGTTTTATGAAATATTTGTTCAGGAGATTAACTAGTTGCTCCTACCCTCTACTTTTTTGAACATTTTGTTAAAAATCGCGCAACATTTCAGCGCCCTGCTACTCATGCCAGGAATATAGTACGTTCATATGGTTAGAATGTGTGTATAGGAAACCCTCGGACGTTTTTAAAACTGGTTAAATCACGACTGTGGCTATTACATAACGTGCGTTACATCGGAAAGCGCAGGAAAACCTGATCACAGAAAATGGAAATAAATATCCTTGCGCCACTTCCAGCAATTGTTAACAGTGAGCCGAATTAGATAAGACCGAGCATTCAACTCCCACAGCATCCCCATGCAGTCGAGTATCTTGTGAATTTAAACCTCTTTGATTCGTTGAACCGAAAGAGGGGCACGACGTACCTCCGGTCTCCGCCCAGATCATTCCGGAAGAGCTCTCTCCTGAAATTTTTTCCAAGACGACAGCTAATGATATGTACATCGCCTACGTTTGATTTTATCGCTTATTAACGTTTACTAATACCTAAAGTAGCATTACAAACGTATTTGAAGTGTTTTGTGAAAGTTTATCGTCTACTTTTTGAATTTTAAAAATGACGTTACGTTGTGAAATCGCTGTTTTTTTCGTTTATCACACAGTCTACATATAACGATATCTTGGCTTTATATGGCCCGATTTAATCGAAATAAAGACCCAATAGTGTTTATGGGACATCTAGGAGTGCCAACAAAGAAGATGGTGAAAGGTAATGACTGTTTTCTATTTTACAACAGGTTTGTCCGAAATGCTAATTATTTTGTTTACGTCCCCTGCTGTGCTTTTCTGTTGTAGTGTATTGGTGCATGCTATCAGTTCATGCTGTCGCCGAAAAGCATTTTAAAAATCTGACTTGTTGCCTGGATTCAACGAGTGTAGCTTTAATTTGATACCCTGCATGTGTATTTTAATGAACTTTTGAGTTTTAACTAATACTATTAGCAAAGCGATTGCATTTCCAGAGCTCTAGTTGGGACGCAAGCGTCCCAGGTAGAGGTAAGAGGTTAAACAGAATTTCTGGACTGGGCTTAACCTCTTGAACCTATGGGGGCGCTGTGTCATTATTGGATAAAAAGACGTGCCCGTTTTAAGCGCAATATTTTGTCACGAAAAGATGCTCGACTATGCATGGAATTGACAGACTCCAAAACTGCTAAGATATTATCTGTGCGTGCCCCAGAACTAATGCAACAGGCGAAACCAAGATGAAGTTTCATACAGGAAATGCCCCAGATTCTGAAGGCGCTGTGTTCCAATGTCTCCTTATATGGCTGTGAATGCGCCAGGAATGAGCCCGCGCTTTCTGTCTATTCCCCGAGGTGTCTGCAGCATTGTGACGTGTTTGTAGGCATATCATTGGAAGATTGACCATAAGAGACTACATTTACCTGGTGTCCCGCCCGGTGTCCTGTGTGCGTAATCTGTAAGTCCATGCGCGTTCCATTTCTTCAGAAGAGAAAGTAAAAATTCATTGTGGCAGTTATCGTCGATAGATATGTGAAAAACACCTTGAGGATTGATTCTAAACATCGGTTTGCCATGTTTGTCGATATTATGGAGTTAATTTGGAAAAAAGTTCGCGTTTTAATGATTTATTAATTTTTTCCCCTTACCCAAACGTCGTGATGAACAAAACGGAGCGATTAGTCGACACAAATAATGTTTTTTGTAAAAACGGAACATTTGCTATCTAACAGAGTCTCCTCATTGAAAACATCTGAAGTTCTTCAAAGGTAAATGATTTTATTTGAATGCTTTTCTGGTTTTTGGTGTAAATGTTGCCTGCTGAATGCTAACGCTAAATGCTACACTAAATGCTACGTTAGCTATCAATACTGTTACACAAATGCTTGTTTTGCAATGGTTGAGAAGCATATTTTGAAAATCTGAGATGACAGTGTTGTTAACAAAAGGCTAAGCTTGAGAGCAAATAGATTAATTTCATTTAATTTGCGATTTTCATGAATAGTTAACGTTGCGTTATGGTAATGAGCTTGAGGCTGTAGTCACGATACCGGATCCGGGATGGCTCGACGCAAGAAGTTAATGGATACCGAACAAACCCTGTAAACCCCATGGGTGGTCCAAATAAGACCCACCTCTTAAATCATCCATTTTAATTCATTTCCTAAATGTTCAAAACTTAACTGCCCATTCTTATTCATAATGTGATTATGAATAAAGTTATCAAAAGTCAAAATAAACCGATCATTACTACTCATCATGAACCCTAGCACTAATAACAGGGTGTCCAATCATATCCACAGAGATAAATGTGGACTTAGACTTTTGTTCTCGCCAAAACGGTACACAACTGATTCAACTAATCATAGACTTCAAACAAGATAAGATTGGTTTAATATTTATAAATGAAAGGTTTGGGGTATAAATATACACTATAAACTACAATATTAGCAAAGTTAGTATTTGTTTATTGCCATTTACATTCACAGGTAGTGTTTGTGCTACTGTACCCTTTAAGCCCACCTGAGAAATGTTCCAATTTACTCAAATGTAATACATGTATAACAAAACAAGGTTAATTTAAAAGTTAAATAAGACGAGATGCATTTAAAAATCTAACTTGTGAATTTCTGAAATCTATTATCTTGTTGCTACTGTGCGACTCTGGCGTGCAGGCACGACTACTAGCATGGAAAAAAAATGTCCATGAAATGCCATCCTATTTGTGCATATATCAGTACATTAATATTTTCATTTTACATAAAGTATGATCAATTATTGGTAAAGGTACAAATAATATAAGAAGTGTTTATCTGCAGGTCACCTAAATACCCCCCAAAAAATGCAGCTTTGAAATTGGCTACTAGGGAGAACTTTAAAATAATTGTCAATAACTTAATAAAACAAAAAGATTGGTTTAGAATAAAAGCTGTTATTGATATAACCACCAGATGAATAGGTTGAAACATTAACAGCAGAAAATGTCTTTTTACATTTATTTTTATCCAAAGATGGAAGTGGGCGTAATGGGTAATGCCACATTGACCCCCGGTTAGCCACAACTGGCTTAAAAAGGCAAACGTAACATTATCTGCCCATTCATTTCCATCAAAATTGCCTTGGTACACACGTTTGTCTATCACTCTGTATGTAGCCAGTTAGCGATGCTTATGATAACCGTCAGAAATACTTTCCCCAAAAACCTTCTCAATTAAATGTTAACTGCAAAGTTTGCTTACCTGACATAGTGCCTTCAGAAAGTATTCATGGCCCTTGACATATTCCACATTTTGTTGTGTTACAGCCTGAATTCAAAATGTATTATATTGGGGGGGTTCTCACCCACCTACACACAATACCCCATAATGACAAAGTGAAAACATTTTTTTTTTAATGAAATACATAAATATCTCATTCATACCCCTGAGTCAATACATGTTAGAATCACATTTGGCAGCAATTACAGCTGTGAGTCTTTCTGGCTAAGTCTAAGAGCTTTGCACTCGATTGTACAATATTTGCACATTATTCTTTTTAAAATTCCTCTAACTCTGAAGTTGGTTGTTGATCATTGCTAGACCGCCATTTTCATGGCTTGCCATATATTTTTACGCCGATTTAGGTCAAAACTGTAACTAAGCCACTCAGAAGCATTCAATGTTGTCTTGGTAAGCAACTCCAGTGCATATATTTTGTCTTGCATTTTTTAGGTTATTATTTGGCACAAAGTTCATTTCTTTGCCACAATTTTTGCAGTTTTACTTTATTGCAAACAGGATGCATGTTTGGAAATATTTTTATCATGTACAGGCTTCCTTTCATTATCTTATTTAGGTTAGTGCCGTGAATTCGGAAAGTATTCATATCTCTCGACTTCCTCAAATATTTGTTACATTACAGCCTTATTCTAAAATGTATGGAATAATAATGACAAAGCAAAAACAGTTTTTTAGAAATCCTTGAAAATGTATTAAAAATAAAAACAGAAATACTTTATTTACATAAGTATTCAGACCCTTTGCTATGAGACTCGAAATTTAGCTCAGGTGCATCCTGTTTCCATTGATCATCCTTGAGATGTTTCTACAACTGTATGCGAGTCCACCTGTGGTAAATTCCACAGAGGTCCCACAGAGGACACTGCATGTCAGAGCAAAACCAAGCAATGAGGTCGAATTGTATGTAGAGCTCCGAGACAGGACTGTGTCGAGGCACAGATCTGGGGAAGGGTATCAAAAAATGTCTGCAGTATTGAAGGTCCCCAAGAATACAGTGGCCATCATTCTTAAATGGAAGGAGTTTATAACCACCAAGTCTCTTCCTAGAGCTGGCAGCTCGGCCAAACTGAGCAATCGAGGGAGAAAGGTCTTATAGCATAGTATAGTTTAATGATCATGTTAAAAAAGCATGTTTGTTAATGTGTACTTGTAATAATCATATCTACTATCATATGTAGCCTATAACAATGTTGGAAAATATGTATTTCCTTTAGTTTTGTATTCAGTTAGCACAGTATGTACTCATTCACATGATCCCATTTTAGAAGTGTTATTCTCTACACTGACACTTCAACGATGTCTGATGGAATTACCAAGTTTTCACCTTACGTGTTTGAAAAAATGCAATTCATAGTCGCAATATCTGCCCAAAAATAATAAATCGCAATTAGATATTTTGTCCAAATCGTGCAGCCTTAGCAGTCGGGGCCGCAATGTTCTGTGTAATACCGACTGGGACTATACCATGGAAATTGCATCACAATTACCATGCAGCCATTGAGAGTGTAACGATAAGTTAACAAATCATAATTGCCAGGTTGAGAGGTTACAAGCCCATTCTATTCATTATATTTGTATGGGCAGCTACCCATTAACATGACATGGGAGATATGTCTAGAGTAAGCAAACATCTACAATAAGCAAACAGAAACGACAGTCCATCATTACTTTAAGACATGGTGGTCAATCAACATAGAATATTTCAAGGACTTTTAAAGTTTCTTCAAGTGCAGTCGCAAAAACCATCTAGCGGGATGATGAAACTCGCTCTCATGACAACCTCCACAGCAAAAGAAGACCCAGAGTTACCTCTGCTGCAGAGATGTTAATTAGAGTTACCAGCCTCAGAAATTGCAGCCCAAATAAATGCTTCACAGAGTTCAAGTAACAGACAAACCAACATCAACTGTTCAGAGGAGACTGCGTAAATCAGGCCTTCAGGGCTGAATTGCTACAAAGAAACCACTCCTAAAAGGTCACCAATAGCCTACTAGCGGCCCAATCCATAGCCCTACACAGTGTAGGCTACACTACACATTTAACACGTGGTTAGTGGGCTAATCAATTCAATGACAATAAGATCAATTTGATCTGCTTACAGTGGTAAGATTACCATGGTCTACACTACACATTTAACACGTGGTTAGTGGGCTAATCAATTCAATGACAATAAGATCAATTTGATCTGCTTACAGTGGTAAGATTACCATGGTCTACACTACACATTTAACACGTGGTTAGTGGGCTAATCAATTCAATGACAATAAGATCAATTTGATCTGCTTACAGTGGTAAGATTACCATGGTCTATGTTAATCGGCCTATTAAAAGATATTCTTCGTACCGTATTTCTCCAATGCCAAACCAGTTTGTCTTGTTTGCAACAAAACTGGTCACTGTTTGCAAATAATTCAATCAGAGATGTCATTATGAATCTAAGCATGGTACTTTCAGAAGTTGATCCAATCAGTTTAGATGCTGTTAGAAAATGAATTATAGGCCTATATGCCAGCCTACTCCAGTGACATGTAATAGCCGATATATATTTGTTTTTTTTATGGCACGCGAGACACCTGTCTGATTTGCGCCCATCTCAGTGAACTAATCCATTGCAGATGCCACTGGGATGGCACAGTCCAAGAAGGGGAGTGTGGCTAAAATGCAAGTCTCTCTCCAGAATGAGCTCTCCCGTCAATTTGTACACATTCATTGTTTCATAACGTGTGCGAATTGTTTAAGTTTGATTGTACATTTACCATTCATTCCTAGAATGTCTAATCTACAATGTATGTTTGGTTGAGGTCATTTTTGTTAATGCATTCAATATATTATTATTTCAGTCTTTATGCTACATGTGTGAGAAACAAGTTTTGGTTTATTTCATTCCATTTATCAGTTTTGTCAATGTAGTAATTGTCTTTTGGTTTGCGCCCTCCTGTCAATGTTGAGTAAGGACATGCACCTGATTAGGCATAGAAGTAGGCCTAAAGGCTACTTGGGCTGTATGCAAATGTGACCTGATTCAGGAAACTAGGCGAATGTCGCAACTTCACAGGAAAGCCGTTTGAACGTTAAAAAAAAATTTTTGATCAAAATGCAGTTTTTGGCAGAAATGCCTTCTCGAACATGTGAACCTTCCATGTGCCTTAATAACGTGTATGCCATCTGTAAATATGAATAAAATTGTTACATTATGAGCCTTGTTGGTTAAGCCATAGAAAAAGTGAGCAACCTTCCCCACTAGCCATGATTGTCTGAGATAATGAGTGGGTTGGACATGCTGAGAGGGGAGTTCAGATTGGTCTGCCATATTGAAGGCTGCTGTCCATTTGAGCTTGTCAGTCTGTACTGGTAATCCTGTCAAACGCGGCTTTTAAAAAAATGCATTGTGTGGTGGAGCTGCATAAGTGTTGCTCTCCACTTTCTGGAGGATCAAGTTTTGAAAATCAGTGGAATTAGAGTATGATAGCTAACGAGATGGATAAAACAACTGCCTCCGGATTACATCTTCAAACTAAGGAAAAACGTGGTATGGCATTCCTGACAGGGAGACGCGTGTCCATCATGCATGATGGTGTAAACAGATAAGATGGCTAGCTACATTTTCAGAAATAACATGTTTCAAATTTGACAGAAAGGGGGTTCATTTCAAGCTATAGTGTACTGTTAGCTAGCTAGCTAACGTTAGCTGGCTGGCTCCCTAGCGGATGCTATTATTTGTTTCCCAGAGCGGTTTGCTTTTCTAGTTAGAGCTTAATGTTAGGCATTGTTGGCACTTTGTTCATTGTTGTTTAATTAACCTCTTTGGGCTAGGGGGCAGTATTTTCACGTCCGGATGAAAAGCGTGCCCAAAATAAACTGCCTGTTACTCAGGCCCAGAAGCTAGGATATGCATATAATTGGTTGATTTGGATAGAAACCACGCTAAAGTTTCTAAAACTGTTAAAATAATGTCTGTGAGTATAACAGAACTGATATGGCAGGCAAAACCCAGAGGACAAACCATCCAACAACAAACAAAAAAAACATTTGGCATACCACTATTTTCAATGGCTGTCACTTTTATTGTAAGGCGAAAACCTACCAGATTGCAGTTCCTAGGGCTTCCCCTAAATGTCAACAGTCCTTAGAAAGAGTTTCAGGCTGGTTTTTGGAAAAATTAGCTAGAAGTTATAGTTTTTCTAAGTGGCTCATATTTTGGCTGTAGTGTTTCCATGCGCATGGAGGAAAGCGCATTCTTCGTTATTTATCTCCGGTAATGAACATAATATTCTCTGTCTTAAATTTTATTGTTTATTTACCTATTAGGGTACCTAAGGTTTGATTATAAATGTTGTTTGACTTGTTTGGATAAGTTTATTGCTAATGTTTGGGATTCATTTTGTATGCATTTTGAAGGAGGGAAACCTGTTGATATTTGACTGAAGCGCGCCAGCTAAAACTGAGTTTTTATAGATTTATAGATAAAGAAGGACATTATCAAACAAAAGGACAATTTGTGATGTAACTGGGACCTTTTGGGTTGCCAACAGAAGACGATCTTCAAAGGCATTTATTATATGGCTATTTCTGACTTTCGTGTCGCACCTGCCTGGTTTCTACGCGGGGCGCTGTCCTCAAATAATCGCATGGGGTGCTTTCGCCGTAAAGCCTTTTTGAAATCTGACACAGCTGCTGGATTAACAAGAAATTAAGCTTTATTTGATGTATTACACATGTATTTTTCTGAATGTAAAATATTTATATTTCTGTAGTTTGAATTTCACCGGATGTTGTCGAGGTGGGTCGCCTGCGCTAGAAAGGTTTACTACCTAACGTTAGCTGGCTGGCTTGTTAGCTAACCTTACGTGACGTGTCTACAACACCGTTGAATATGGCCGTTGTCGGTAAACATCTGCAAAAAAGCATAATGAAATGGTTGCCAGCAGAGCTGGTTAGGCTGTTTTCATGTTATCAGGAGGTAAATAAATAAAGTGTGCGCACCGAGAGCGAAATGAGATGGGTGGTGCCGAAGCTTAAAAAGGGTGTAAACGATGCTGAATGGGTTTAGACAAAGAGGAGCTCTTCACTAGATACCAAAACATTCAAAAGAGAGTTTTCAAGTTCATCAACTTTCAAAGAATAATTACTTTCCCATTGTTCCACAAATGCAGTGTATGATATACCATTTTGTAGCTCTGAGTGTACTTTTATCCACTGTAAAAATGTTGCTACATAAGACCGAATCCAGGTGGTGAGTCACAAATGTAGGCATATAAATGTGCCAAATTTGGGGGTCTGATAGTATTTCTGATTGGCTTAAAGCAACACCACTGATGAGCTGTGGAGCTTCTCAAAGCATTTTTTTATTCATCTCAGAACAGCAAGCAAACAAAGTCTGTTTTTACATCCATTGAGTTTAATGTATTTGAAAAATCTTCCCGACTCGCTCGCTCACTTTTGATAACCACTCAGCGTGAAAGGGATAAATGGGACGCTCTGAACCAGTGGAAACGTCAAAACAGGTCTACAGTGGTTCGTCATTTAAAAGTTGCCGCGTTCTGCAGCACAGCTTGCGTAGTGCCGCATAATTCTATGGCACGTTATTTAAGTGTCAGCCATTAAAGCTAGTTAGTGCTAGTTTGACCACCAGAGGGCATCTTTGAGAAGCATTTCTGCCATCGACTTCATAAATTAGAACGATATTTTGGAGGTTATTTCATTTTCCAAAAAAATGAAAGTGAGCAATTGTAATCTGAATAAAAGGCCAAAATAATATTTGTAAAGTCCAAAACATTTATTTCTGTTTTTAGAGGGAGAGGAACGCTGGGCCAATTGTGCGCTCCCCAATGGGACTCCCAATCACGGTTGGATGTGATACATAATAATAATACTTTTTGTCGTATTATTTGTTTTTTCTTTTCTGGTGGATTAAACTCAAATTGCAACCAATCACAGCCAGTTGTGATACAGCAAACCTAAGTAACTAAGAAATACACTTGAGGATAGAATCCTCCCCCTACCCTCCTTCTAGGCAAGTTTCCATGACAGAGAACGGTTGATTGTCAAGGGCAATGAATTAAATTACCTTGAGTTGTCTCACTAGAATTGTCTTACTCTTTCAAATGACTGATTGATCCACACAGCAGACATTATGGGCTAGGTTAGGAATGCTGTGTTTCACCTGTCGCGCTATATTTTTTTGTGGCGTCATTACATCATCCATCTACGTTATATAGGTATGCACGTCAGCTTTGACATTGGTTTTGCACATTGGCGTTAAACTAGACATCGGGCCAATACAGATGTTGGAATTTTTAGCTAATATTGGCCGATTCCTAGTTGAAAGAACACTTTCGTTCGACCAACATTTTTGGTCGAACGAGCAAGCAAAATGACACAATACAACCAGTACACTCTGGAGAGGAAACAACAATACAATGTAGCCAAACAACATTGCTTGCAAACTGCACAGATGTGAGATTTTTTTTCCTCGCTATATAACACTGGTCCTCTTAAATTTTGATTCCAGGTTGCATATCATAATATTTAAAGGAATATCAGATGGTCTTCTCTGTCCATACAAGTCACACCAAGCATAGGATTGAAATAGGAAAATAGTGTACCTATGAAAAAACTATGAAATAGCTCCTCAATACTACCCGATGTAACATTTAAATGTATTACATGGATGGTGACCACAGCCCTTCCGAAAACACATTTAAATTGTGTTTTAATTCTTTTTTTCCCACCCTGATCTATGTATTCCATTAAAAAAATTGGCTCCCAATGCAGATTTACTTCCAGGTTATTTTGTTGCATCTGGCAGTTCCTAGCCTGCGATTCTCCACAAGGCAGCTTCTTATCATTATTGCTAATTATCTGACCATTAATAGGTCATGGCTAGAAGCTTTTGTAATAATTTACTTTTCGTAGCAGGTTTAGGAGAACGTACGCAGCAGATAAGGATAATAAACATGGCAGGTTAGGGGAATTATGATAAGGTTAGGAAAAGGGTTAGGATTAGCTAAAATGCTAAAAACTTATTTTGTAAATTTGACAAATGCTGGATCCAATCTAGACATGACAACGTTCAGAATCATAACAACGCATACCTTCCGGCCACATCATTTTCGTGGCGTTGTCAGACAACCCGTCTGTGAATTATAACTGTTCTGAAATAACCCCATATTTCCATTGTGACATCAGACAAGACACAATAACTGAAACACAGGGCAGGCTGGCAAAAGTTTGGAAAAGCAAAAATATTGGCAAACACTAAACTGACGACAAACGTTATATTACCTAGATAACACATTAGCTATCATTATACAACACCTGACAACCTAGACAGCTAACTGTTGACAGCACATACCGTTATTAGTAACGTGCAAGATACACTATAAAACAGATTAATTGTTAGCGAGTTAGTTAAAGTACGATGAAAAGTGAAGTCGCATTACTTTCATCTTGTTTGCTTAAACTTTCCGTGGAATATGAACAAATTACCCCGTAAATTCGCTTAGTTTGTTAACCAACTAACGTTAGTTAAGTTTTACATGTGACAATAGTGACCTAGCTAACGTTAGCTGGCTAGCAAATTCGATAAGTTTGTTAACTAACGTTAGTTAACTTCCACATGTGGCAATGGTATGGACACTGGAACCTAGCTAACGTTAGCTAGCTAGCAAACTTCTGCATTCTTACCAGGAAGTGGGAGCCTCGCTACTGTTATTTTCGGGTGGCGATTGTGCTTACTTTTCCAATCCAAGGTCGTGCTGCAGTCGAGTTGCCGGGCCGCTCTTGCGTGGCACCTTTCCCTGTGCGCTAATACTTTTCAGAGACGACCTCTATCGTAAAAGTAGCTAGTTGACGAGGTATGTTCCAAAAGAGTCCGTCAGCCCCTTACCATTCCTGGCCTGTGGCAGTATTGTAAACAACCCAGGATTGATGGGGCGGGGTAAACGTCAGAGAATTGAGGGGAACTGTCAAATACCACTGGGGGAAACGAAAGTAGATATTTTTTATTTTCAGTGATCTTTAAGGGCAGATTTACAGGTATCAGAAGTAGTAGCCTATGGAGTACCGCAATATAAATCACAATGCCCATAAAACCTAGCGGTCAAATACGGAAATGGTTCCAATTGTTTTTTCCCCATTCATTTTTCCCATAGCGGATTTTAGAACGTCTTCAAATAACATCTGTGTTTCGAGTAGGCTTATCCTGAAGTGACGTTTAGATGTTTATCAATAAATGTGCCTGTATTTACGTAATTGAATAGCCCACTCCCTACACGGTATCTTATTCTGCCCCTATACAACTTTGAATGTGTTGTTTGTTGGCAACCTTGTTCTTTACAAAGTTTTTGGAACAGATTTCTGTTGGAATGTTCCACAAATTATACCCACCGTCTATATGTCTAGCTATTTAAATGCATGAGAAATTGGTTATAAAATTAGCTTTCCTTGGCTTTTATAAACCAACAGTCTAGCTTGCTAGTTAACTATCTAGCTAATGTTGCTGGTGAAGCTAGGTGTTTTTGATGTTTGTTTGTGCCTGTGGGTGTGGGGTGGGTACTTCAAGTATTATTTGACTTGTCACTACCCTAGCTAGCTGGATTATTTTGGTCTGGCTTTTTGAAAGGTTAAAGAGATAGGCTGATTAGCATCTTCTCTTGAGTCAACAGTGTACAAACTTTACTACAGGAAGTCATTGATCTGTTTTCTGTTACCCTCTGGACAGCAGATCATTGTTATAGCAAGTAGACAAGGTTATGTAACCTTATTTAGTCATACCTGCTATGGTTTTCAAGTGCCACTTTAGTAATGATGGTTTTGGGAAACAGCTCAGAGATTTAACGAGATGCTCATACGAAGGTTCCAACAATGAACTTAGCCTAGCTTTTGGGAAACTTGGCCTGTGTGGTACAGTCTTTCATATGTGTTGTAGTTTGTTGCATCTTATTGCTTAGTTTATCATTTGTGTCAACTTTGAATTCAATCTAAGCAACAGATTAAGGTCCTCTATTTTGCAATTGACCTTTAATAGACACAAGCCTGAAGATATTCAAGCAGCACTTTGAGAGCAAGCAGCCGAAATATTGAATGTTCCCAGAACTGGTTGATGTGCAGGCCAAAGTGACCACACACACTCAAATGGACCTACAGCTGGGGTAATATTCTGTCACCATTCACACATACATACAGTAGTAGACTCCTTAAAATGGCGCCGGAAGAACTGGCAGCAGTTTTACGGGCGCCCAACCAATTGTGCTACCACCACAGATAGATGCTGACACTAAGACTGCACTCAGTCAGCTGTATAAGGAAATAAGCAAACAGTAAACCACTCTTCCAGAGGTGGCGCTCCTAGTGGCTGGAGACTTTAATGCATGGGAAACTTAAATCAGTTCTACCAAATTTCCATCAACATGTTAAATGTGCAACCAGAGGGAAAAAAATTCTAGATCACCTGTACTCCACACACAGATACGCATACAAAGCTCTCCCCCGCCCTCCATTTGGTAAATCCGACCACAACTCTATCCTGATTCCTGCTTACAAGCACAAATTAAAGCAGGAAGCACCAGTGACTAGATCAATCAAAAAAGTGGTCAGATGAAGCGGATGCTAAACTACAGGACTGTTTTGCTATCACAGACTGGAACATGTTCCCGGATTCTTCCGATGGAATTGAGGAGATCACCACATCAGTCACTGGCTTTATCAATAAGTGCATCGAGGACGTCGTCCCCACAGTGACTGTACATACATACACCAGCCAGAAGCCATGGATTACAGGCAACATTCGCACTGAGCTAAAGGGTAGAGCTGCCACTTTCAAGGTGCGGGACTCTAACCCGGAAGCTTACAAGAAATCCTGCTATGCCCTGCGAGGAACCATCAAACAGGCAAAGCGTCAATACAGGGCTAAGATTGAATCATACTACGCCGGCTCTGACGCTCTTCTTATCTGGCAGGGCTTGCAAACTATCACATACTACAAAGGGAAGCACAGCCGCGAGCTGCCCAGTGACACGAGCCTACCAGACGAGCTAAATCACTTCTATGCTCGCTTCGAGGCAAGCAACACTGAGGCATGCATGAGAGCATCAACTGTTCCAGACGACTGTGTGATCACGCTCTCCGTACCCGACGTGAGTAAGACCTTTTAACAGGTCAACATACACAAGGCCAGATGGATTACCAGGACATGCCCAGTCAAAACTGTTCGCTGCTCTGGCCCCCCAATGGTGGAACAAACTCCCTCACGACGCCAGGACAGCGGAGTCAATCACCACCTTCCGGAGACACCTGAAACCCCACCTCTTTCAGGAATACCTAGGATAGGATAAAGTAATCCTTCTCACCCCCCCCCCTTAAAAGATTTAGATGCACTATTGTAAAGTGGCTGTTCCACTGGATGTCTTAAGGTGAACGCACCAATTTGTAAGTCGCTCTGGATAAGAGCGTCTGCTAAATGACTTAAATGTAAATGTAAATGTAAACATGTGCTCCGTGCATGTGCTGACCAACTGGCAGATGTCTTCACTGACATTTTCAACATGTCCCTGATTAAGTCTGTAATACCTACATGTTTCAAAGAGACCACCATAGTTCCTGTGCCCAAGAACACAAAGGCCACCTGCATAAATGACTACAGACCCGTAGCACTCACGTCTGTAGCCATGAAGTGCTTTGAAAGGTTGGTAATGGCTCACATCAACACCATCATCCCAGAAACCCTAGACCCACTCCAATTTGCATACTGCCCAAACAGATCCACATATGATGCAATCTCTATTGCACCCCACACTGCCCTTTCCCACCTGGACAAAAGGAACACTTACGTGAGAATGCTGTTCATTGACTACAGCTCAGCGTTCAACACCATAGTACCCTCAAAGCTCATCACTAAGCTAAGGATCCTGGGACTACACCTGGATCCTTAGCTCCCTCTGCAACTGGATCCTGGACTTCCTGAGGGGCCGCCCCCAGGTGGTGAGGGTAGGTAGCAACACATCTGCCACGCTGATCCTCAACACTGGAGCTCCCCAGGGGTGCGTGGTCAGTTCCCTCCTGTAGTCCCTGTTCACCCACGGCTGCATGGCCAAGCACGACTCCGAACCATCATTAAGTTTGCAGACGACACAACAGTGGTCTTGTCACCGACAACGACGCGACAGCCTATAGGGAGGAAGTCAGAGACCTAGCCGGGTGGTGCCAGAACAACAACCTATCCCTCAACGTAACCAAGACTAAGAAGATGATTGTGGACTACAGGAAAAGGAGGACAGAGCACTCCCCCATTCTCATTGACGGGGCTGTAGTGGAGCAGGTTGAGAGCTTCAAGTTCCTTGGTGTCCACATCAACAACAAACTAGAATGGTCCAAACACACCAAGACAGTCGTGAAGAGGGCACAATAAAGCCTATTCCCCCTCAGGAAACTAAAAAGATTTGGCATAGGTCCTGAGATCCTCAAAAGGTTCTACAGCTGCAACATCGAGAGCATGGTTGCATCACTGCCTGGTACGGCAACTGCTCGGCTTCTGACCGCAAGGCACTTCAGAGGGTAGTGCGTACGGCCCAGTACATCACATCAAAATTGTCAAAGACCCCAGCCACCCCAGTCATAGACTGTTCTCACTACTACCGCATGGCAAGTGGTACTGGAGTGCCAAGTCTAGGACAAAAAGGCTTCTCAACAGTTTTTACCCCCAAGCCACAAGACTCCTGAACAGGTAATCAAATGGCTACCCGGACTATTTGTATTGTGTGCTTCCCCCAACCCCTATTTTTACGCTGCTGCTACTCTGTTTATCATATATACATAGTCACTTTAACTATACATTCATGTACATACTACCTCAATTGGGCCGACCAACCAGTGGTCCCGCACAGTGGCTAACCGGGCTATCTGCATTGTGTCCCACCACCCGCCAACCCCTCTTTTACGCTACTGCTACTCTCTGTTCATTATATATGCATAGTCACTTTAACCATATCTACATGTACATACTACCTCAATCAGCCTGACTAACCGGTGTCTGTATGTAGCCTCACTACTTTTATAGCCTCACTAATGTATAAAGCCTGTCTTTTTACTGTTGTTTTATTTCTTTATCTACCTATTTTTCACCAAATACCTTTTTTGCACTATTGGTTAGAGCCTGTAAGTAAGCATTTCACTGTAAGGTCTACTACACCTGTTGTATTCAGCGCATGTGACAAATAAACTTTGGTTTGATTTGATTTAGTGTCAACAAAATGTTGTCCTCAATGCTTAAGTGGTATTGTGTAAGGCTCAGATTTGTAGAAATGCTGTGATCACTCATCGTCGTAAATGTTGTAATTCACAGACACACAGTGACTACGATTTGAATGCTGCAGCTGAGACGGAATGATGTTGAGGGACACACGCTAAGAACCAAAGTATGACTGGACATGGGAGGGCCTGATATTTGTGACCACAACCTAAAAGGGTTGCAGAAGCACACCATCACCCCATTTTATGTTTATTCTATGGCCAACTACCTCTCTAGCCCACCTGAAATCACAATATGCTGTTTTACATGTTATTTGTGCTGGTCTAATTCCTATTATGGAAAAGCAGAAGAATATGTGTGCTGACATATAGTAATAATAGTTCATATGGTGCTCTTCGATGTCACCAGGTTTGTGGCAATAATGAATAAATCATTTAATATTTACTTATTGTCAAATGTTTATGTTATGTATAAAAGGCATATGTATTCATTGTTTACTATTGATTTCTTTAAAACAACGCTATTGTTGGAGTTCATGTGTGTAACGCTCCGCGTGTCGTGGGTGTGGAGTCAGACGCAGGAAACAGAGAGTTCAATACTGTGCTATTTAATGCACTCACGAAACACTGGGTGCTCAAAAACAAATCCCGCACCAAGAAACAGGCTGTCTAATAAAACTCAATTACTAACTAACAGGTGCTAACAATAAACATACAAGGAGGGAGAGGAAAGAAAATCAGTGGCAGCTAATAGGCCGGCGACAACGACCGCCGAGCGCCAGCCGAACGGGAAGGGGAGCCACCCTGACTCGTGACAATGTGTTTGATGTGAATGAGTGACTATGTGCATTATTGTCAAAGAAATATGCTTATTCATTCAATATTATGGATACATTCTGTAATTAGTTCATCTGGCTGCACCTGCAACAGAACATGTAAACATTTTAGTTCTTAATTGCATTAATACAGCAGTGTATTCTGACATCATGAATTGAAATAGATTTCACCTCATATAGACAAGACCAAATGCATAAATAAACAACAAATATTAGTTAATTACATTATGGAACATGAATTGAAAATGTTAATATCTTGCGTTGCGATTAAGGTATCTAGTAGCTAGCTAGATGGCTTGCAGGGATGTTGTAATCTTGCATGATGTCTACTTTGATGCTAATTAGCATTTTGAATCTGAGTAAATAGAGCTGAATATATTGATATAAGTCACCTTGTCTGAGAGATTTACATGGTTAACAAATTGTCACACCAGGGAAGGCCTACATGAAACACAGACCTTGTTCTAAGTGGTTTAGAAATCCCCTGTGGGAAAAACTAAAGGTGAAAAAACTATTGGAACCATTTACGTGTTTGACCACTAGGTTTTATGGGTATTATGACGTGTCAACTTTGACACCCCTGTTCCATAGAGCCCCAAACATACCTGTTCTATAGAACCCTGTTCTATAGAGCCCCACAGTGGACACATCATAATCAACACCTTATGGATTTTTGGGGTGAGGAAAATGAACTCAATATATTTTAAAATGACTAAAACCAAATTGAAAGTATAATAGACCTACAGTGTCTTGACTGTGTCCAGGTCGCTAATAGTCACTAAAAATGACAGCTAGATAGTCAAAGAGCATCAAATTCCAAAAACGCTAGATAGGGGACTATTATTTGTTAATTTTGATGCAGAGGAAATATAACACATTTTCAGTGGACCCTCCGGAGCTACTTTTGTTCCAGGTAGCCTCAGATAATAATATTGACGTATACGCTGATTCGGTGAGTGAGTTTGTAAGGAAGTGTATAGGAGATGTTGTACCCACTGTGATTATTAAAATCTACCCTAACCAGAAACAGTGGATAGATGGTGGCATTCGTGCAAAACTGAAAGCGCGAACAATCGCATTTAACAACCATGGAAAGGTGACAGGGGTTATAACCGAATACAAACAGTGTAGTTAATTCCTCCGCAAGGCAATCAAAAAAGCGAAATGTCAGTATAGAGACAAAGTGGAGTCGCAATTCAGCGGCTCAGACACGAGACATATGTGGTAGGTTCTATAGACGATCACGGACTACAAAAATAAAACCAGCCACGTCATCGTCGTCTTGCTTCAAGACAAACTAAACACCTTCTTTGCCTGCTTTGAGGACAATATAGTGCCACCGACTCGGCCCGCTACCAAGGTCTTTGGGCTCTCCTTCGCCGTGGCCGATGTGAGTAAGACATTTAAACGTGTTAACTCGTGCAAGGCTGCCGGCACAGACAGCATCCCTAGCCTCGTGCTCAGAGCATGCGCAGACCAGCTGGCTGGTGTGATTACGGACATATTCAATCTCTCCCTATCCCAATCTGCTGTCCCCACATGCTTCAAGATGGCCAACATTGTTCCTGCACCCAAGAAAGCAAAGGAAACTGAACTAAATGACTATCGCCCCATAGCACTCACTTCTGTTATCATGAAGTGCTTTGAGAGGCTAATCAAGGATCATATCACCTCCACCTTACCTGTCACTCTAGACACACTTCAATTTGCTTACCGCCCCAATAGGACCACAGACGATACAATCGCCATTGCACTGCACACTGCCCTATCCCATCTGGACAAGAGGAATACCTAAAGTTGAAGTCAGAAGTTTACATACACTTCAACCACTTGTTAACAAACTATAGTTTTGGCAAGTCGGTTAGGACATCTACTTTGAGCATGACACAAGTCATTTTTCCAACAATTGTTTACGGACTGATTATTTCATTTATAATTCATTGTATCACAATTCCAGTGGGTCAGAAGTTTGCATACACTAAGTTGACTGTGCCTTTAAACAGCTTGGAAAATTCCAGAAAAGAAGAATCTGTTAGGCTAATTGACATCATTTGAGTCAATTGGAGGTGTACCTGTGGATGTATTTCAATGCCTACCTTCAAACTCAGTGCATCTTTGCTTGACATCATGGGAAAATCAAAAGAAATCAACCAAGACTGAGCTGACAAGGTAAAAATCTGTCATTCTGCCCCTGCCCCTACCCGCTGTTCCTAGGCTGTCATTGAAAATAAGAATTTCTTCTTAACTGACTTGCCTAGTTAAATAAAGGTAATACAAATGGGACCACACAGCCGTCATACCACTCAGGTAGGAGTCACGTTCCGTCTCCTGGAGATGAATGTACTTTGGTGCAAAAAGTGCAAATCAATCCCAGAACAACAGCAAACGACCTTGTAAAGATGCTGGAGGAAACAGGTCCTATATCGACATAATCTGAAAGGCTGCTCAGCAAGGAAGAAGCCACTGCTCCAAAAAGACAGACTACGGTTTGCAACTGCACACAGGGACGAAGATTGTACTTTTAGGAGAAATGTCCTCTGGTCTGATGAAACAAAAATAGAACTGTTTGGCCATAATGACCATCGTTATGTTTGGAGGCAAAAGGGGGAGGCTTGCAAGCCGAAGAACACCATCCCAACCGTGAAGCACGGGGGTGACAGCATCATGTTGTGGGGGTGCTTTGCTGCAGGGGTGACTGGCGCACTTCACAAAATAGATGGCATCATGAGGAAAGACAATTATGTGGATATGTTGAAGCAACATCTCAAGACATCAGTCAAGAAGTTAAAGCTTGGTTGCAAATGGGTCTTCCAACTGGACAATGACCCCAACCATACTTCCAAAGTTGTGGCAAAATGGCTTAAGGACAACAAAGTCAAGGTATTGGAGTGGCCATCACAAATCCCTGACCTCAATCCCATATAAAATGTGGGCAGAACTGAAAAAGCGTGTGCGAGCAAGGAGGCCTACAAACCTGACACAGTTACACCAGCTCTGTTAGGAGGAATGGGCCAAAATTCACCCAACTTATTGTGGAAAGCTTGTGGAAGGCTACCTGAAATGTTTGACCCAAGTTAAACAATTTAAAGGCAATGATACCAAATACTAATTAAGTATATGTAAACTTCTGACCCACTGGGAATGTGATGAAAGAAATGAAAGCTGAAATAAATCATTCTCTCTACTATTATTCTGACATTTCATATTCTTAAAATAAAGTGGTGATCCTAACTGACCTAAGACAGAGAACTCGGATTAAATGTCAGGAATTGTGAAAAACTGAGTTTAAATGTACTTGGCTAAGGTGTATGTTAACTTCTGACTTCAACTGTATGTAAGATTGCTGTTCATTGACTATAGCTCAGAATTCAACAACATAGTACCCTCCAAGCTCATAATTAAGCTAGAGGCCCTGGGACTCAACCCCGCCCTGTGCAATTGGGTCCTGGACTTCCTGATGGGCCACCCCCAGGTGGTGAAGGTAGGAAACAACATCTCCACTTCGCTGATCCTCAACACTGGGTCCCACAAGGGTGCGTGCTCAGCCCCCTCCTGTTCTCCCTGTTCACCCTTGACTGCGTGACAATGCACGCCTCCAACTCAATCATAGAGTCTGTAGATGACACAACAATATTAGGCTTGATTACCAATCGATGACGAGACAGCCTACAGGGAGGAGGTGAGGGCACTCAGAGTGTGTTGTCAGCAAAACAACCTCCCACTCAACATCAACAAAAAAATGAGATGATTGTGGACTTCAGGAAACAGCAGAGGGAGCACCTCCCTATCCACATTGATATGGAACAAGGTACAGATGTTATAGGTTATATTCTGTCACCAATGGTTTGTTTTATTTATGTTTTACAATTTGTTTTTCCATGGTACATAATCACACATACAGTATTTCAATATCTTACATTGTCAGGGCGGCAGAGTAGCCTAGTGGTTAGAGCGTTGGACTAGTAACCGGAAGGTTGCAAGTTCAAACTCCCGAGCTGACAAGATACAAACCTGTCGTTCTGCCCCTGAACAGGCAGTTAACCCACTGTTCCTAGGCCGTCATTGAAAATAAGAATTTGTTCTTAACTGACTTGCCTAGTAAAATAAATAAATAGATATCGCTTTCCTTTCCCATCTTCCAGGTTTGGTGAATGGACCAACCAGACCCTCAAGTCTGATGTGTCCCTTGATTGGTACCAGGAAGGGTGGGTGAACAACCTGAATGTAATTATTTTTGCACATAACAGCAGCATGCAGGCCTCCACCGAGTACAGACGGGAGCCGCAGCTGTTGACTGAGGTAAACAATGCAATTGTGCATACAGTTATTGCATTTACACATTTG
Source organism: Oncorhynchus nerka (assembly GCF_034236695.1). Classification (NCBI taxonomy): domain Eukaryota; kingdom Metazoa; phylum Chordata; class Actinopteri; order Salmoniformes; family Salmonidae; genus Oncorhynchus; species Oncorhynchus nerka. Next base: position 43,545,557 of record NC_088412.1, on the reverse strand, counting down.
TGATTGACTTAGTGTTGTTGTTTGTCTGTTGCTATTTTTGTATAACTGAAACCCCACCTGATGTGATGGAAGTTGTCGAACCAGATCAGAACACCTTCGAGGACCACCTTCAGGCACGGACTGAGAAGGATGTGGAGGTTTTTGACCAGGTAAAAATGAATGTCCGCTGTTAATTTATTTTCTGGCCCTCCTAGAAATATGTAAGAAATGTATTTATAATATGAAATATAATTGCATTTATTCCTGTTATCAATCAAGGTGAGACTGAACATCGACAAGGCGCAGGATAAACAGAAAGAGAGCTACCGGAGCAGAATCAAGAAGGGGACCAAGTACTACGACATCTGGGTGAATTACTTGGTTTGGAAGAAGGACGAAAGGAAGGCGAGACCTGGGAAGCCTCACTGCTCTTTCACTCCTAGCTGGGGTCTTCATCTGTTAAGGTGAATATAAAAAATCTCAGATAATAACTATCTGCATTTGCACGCAAAATAACCTGAAGTTAGTTTTAGTTTCCCTAACACTGATATTTTTCTCTTCGTCTTCCTAGGGTTACCTCGGTGGTAGCCAACAATCTGCTTCAGTTGGAGCAGTTGGACGGTCAACCACTGAAAACACTGACTCCCTATGCTTCGGTAAAGCCCAATAGACAAAGTATGTTAAGCTTTAGTTGACATTTGAGAAAGTAAGAAATGGTAGTTATGCGATCTCTGAAATCTCTGTACAAAAAACTGTCCGACAGCTAAATCCAGCCCAGCTAGCACCAGGACACGGGCCGAACTCAGTGAAAGCATGATCAGTTGAGAGTCAGCGCCAGGTCTCGAAAATCTTGCCAACACCATGCCATGGGTTATGGCGATAAGAGCTCGTGCTGATCAAGGCAACTACATGGCAGTAGTCTCGTGGGATTCTGAGAAGGCCGTGTGGAGTGGTCGAGGGTCGAGGCACTCAATTTTCCAATGGTTTTTATTCACTCGGTCCTCTAAAAAGGAATATTTAATGCTATTTCAGGTAAGCTAAAGTTAGCTAGCTAGCTAAATTACTCGAATAGCTAAACTTAGTTTAGACCAAATTGAGTTTTATAACATTGACTGTGTGTGAAAGTTATGAATGAATAAAAAAAACATAAAGCTAACATTAACATTAGCTAGCTAGCCTAACGTTAACGTTAGCTGACTGACTATGGTACTAAAGATAGCTAGCCAGCAAGACTTATGTTAATGTTAATTTAGCTAGCTGACATTGTAATATATATATATATAAATAATGAACATGGATAATTAAGCTAGTTAGCTACATTAATATAATCATACTCATCCACTGTTTAGTTTTGTTGAATATTTCCCTTATCCATAGCCTAGCTCGCTAATGTTAGCTAGCTAGCTAACGTTGGACACCTTAACATAGGCCCTCTGACCTCAAGAATAAGTTAAAAAATGTTCGCTATAAACAATGATAAGTGGCTAGCTACTGTAGTTTCATAAACCACCATGTGTAACTTAGCTAGCTACTACTTAGTCAGTCATGCACATACTGTCCGCTGTCTCTTTCTCTGTCTTGTGTGGAAAACGGACACTAGCCTAGCTTACATTAAGTTAGTACAGTAGCTCGCTAGCCATTTGATTTGTCTTAACCTTAAGTTAAAGCTGCACAGTTCTTCAAAAGTTGTCAACTTCTCTCTGTTAGCCTTTTATTGTGCCTAGACCCGTGTCTTCTATCCTCTGAGTGAGTTGCTATATGAATATTTCAGCAAGTGTGGATAGTTAGGCAGTTTATTTTCTTTATAGAAAAGTTCTAACAATGTTACAACCTTCAGTATTTCAGCAAGCTTGTTAAGCAGTTTATTCTCTTTACAGAAGCCTATAGTCATTCAGTACAGTCATTCAAATGTTGTTGTCTTCCTCTCCTAGTAAGTCCTGAAGCTACATACTAGAGCTGTGCCTAGACTCGACAAACCTCGTCTCACTCCCTTGACCTGCTGCTGCAACTCTTCTTAGTCTCTCAGAATGTGGAATTACAATGTTGTTACAACCAGCAGCACATGCTGAGTGTCTACTGTCTCTCTGTTAGCAGACGCTAACCTGTGTGACAGACCTCCCGAGTGGCTCAGTGGTCTAAGGCAGTGCTAGTTGTGCCACTAGAGATACTGGGTTCGAGTCCAGGCTCTGTCGCAGCCGGCCGCGACCGGGAGACCCATTGGGCGGCGCACAATTGGTCCAGCGTCGTCCGGGTTATGGGAGCTGGTTTGGCTGGCAGGGATGTCCTTGTCCCATCACGCACTAGCAACTCCTGTGGCGGGCAAGGCGCAGTGCATGCTGACACGGTTGCCAGGTACTGTGTTTCCTCCAACACGGGTTAAGTGGGCATTATGTCAAGAAGCAGTGCAGGTTGGGTTGTGTTTCAAAGGACGGATGGCTCTCGACCTTCGCCTTTCCCGAGTCCTTACGGGAGTTGTAGTGATGAGACAAGACTGTAACTACCAATTGAATACCACAAAATTGGGGAGAAAAAGGGGTAAAACATCAATTTAAAATGACCAGTGTGACAAACTATCCACACCTCTCTCTTAGTAGTAATGTAATTCAGTATCTCTTTTGAAATATGAAGGTATGAGAATGGTAATAATATGCACCAACTTAGAAAATGTCCTCTCCTGCTGTCTGTCTATTTCATACTGTTTAGTTCTTTCTATCTTACAGAATCTACTGAAACACATTACCCACACTGGAAGAGCACCATCTGTAGTTGTGTCATGTGACTTAAGCCTTTCCACTCAGAGGAATTGACCTATATGAAGTATCCTTCAACTATTAGGTGCTTTTTGAGCTCTTAGCTGTGCCAATTAGGAACTGTGGCAAGCACACAGCCCTCCATCAACTAAATCTGCCATTTTCATACCGTATACAGGCTGTGAGTGTAAAGGGCTAAATTAACTCCATTAAAAAATATATATGTTTTCTAATTTTAATTTTACACAGAATCTTTCACATCGTGGATTTCATATCCGCAGAGAAGAAGGAGACAGAGGTAGGGACAGTGTCATGGGTCCATGATGGAATGAGCTACTGGCCCCCTATGCTTGTACAGAATGATGCACAAGGTCAGTGAAGAGAAAGGAGGCTAGAGATACACTAGAGGTAAGATCCCATTCTCATGTGGCAAAATCTATCAAAACCAACAATGTACTTGTATTTGCAGTCAACTATTTGTATTTTTGTGAAACTGACAGCAATCTCATATAGTGCATTCGGGAAGTATTCAGTCCCATTGACTTTTTCCACGTTTTGTGACAGCCTTATTCTAAAATGGATTAGATAGTTTTCCCCCTCGTCAATCTACACACAATACCCCATAATGACAAAGTAAAAACCGTTTGATACCTTTTCTAATTTATAAAAAATTCAAATATTACATTTAAATAAGTATTCATACTCCTTACTCAGTACCTTGTTGAAGCACCTTTGGCAGCGATTACAGCCTCGAGTCTTCTTGGGTATGACACTTACAAGCTTGGTACACCTGTATTTTGGGAGTTTCTCCCATTCTTCTCGAAAGACCCTCTCAAGCTCTGTCAGGTTGGATGAGGAGTGTCACTGCACAGCTATTTTCAGGTTTCTCCAGAGATGTTAGATTGGGTTCAAGTCCAGGCTTTGGGCCACTCAAGGACATTCAGAGCCTTGTCCCGAAGCCACTCCTGCGTTGTCTTGGCTGGGTGCTTAGGGTCGTTGTCCTGTTGGAAGGTGAACCTTTGCCCCAGTCTGAGGTCCTGAGCGCTCTGGAGCAGGCTTTAATCAAGGATCTCTGTACTTTGCTCCGTTCATCTATCCGTCGATCCTGACTAGTCTCCCAGTCCCTGCTGCAAAACATCCCCACAGCATGATGATGCCACCACCATGCTTCACCGTAGGGATGGTGCCAGGTTTCCTCCAGACGTGACACTTGGCATTCAGGCCAACGAATTCAAACTTGGTTTCATCAGCCCAGAGAATCTTGTTTCTCATGGTCTGAGAGTCCTTAAGGTGCCTTTTGGCAAACTCCAAGTGGGCTGTCATGTGCCTTTTAGTGAGGAGTGGCTTCTGTCTGGCCACTCTACCATAAAGGCCTGATTGGTGGAGTGCTGCAGAGACGGTTGAAAAAATCACACCTATTATTTAGTATATGTAAAGACAAGGTTAAATCAAGAATAGTATGATGGGTGACAATATTAGCCTATCACTTCTGAATGAAATATTATCACTTGTGAATGATGCTCAGGTTAAGGCAAACATTGCATGGTTTTTTTGCAACTTTTTCAAATCGTAGTCGCACACCTCATGTAGCCTAGCCCATAGGCCTATATGTTTTGATAAGATTTGTATCACAACCAAAGTGGACAAATTATTTCTTAAAATTAAGCACATTAATCCGCTTTACAACGGGTGTAGAGCCTAACTGGCATACATACGAAGTGCGTGAGTTTCAAGTTTGGGGGAAATCATTTTCACCATAAAAATGGACCTTTATAATAAAAGCATTACATGTATAATCGCATTTGTGGTCACTTTTGAGAATGGTGTTTTCCTGCTAATGGAACATTTGTGCTTATAGCCTACTGCCGTGTGCGCATTGCTGTGCTTATAATGTGAAGAAATAGCCTAATAGTTATTCAGCATTTTAAGCTAAACGTTCTCATCTGTTGCGTCAGGCTCATTGCTTAAAACAGGTTTTTTGATGCTAGTGGTTGTATTCATTTGGGATCTATCGCATCCCACAACAGTCCCGGACTATTTTTGGAATATTTATTTATCGTACAGAATAGGTCAACGTTTGTACTATGGGGGACAGTAGATTGACATAGGCTAGTGCTTTTGCTGTTCGTTAGGCCTACTCATCTTGTTGGCTGACGAAAAGTAAATGTGGACAGATCTTCCAATATCTTCAATATGCACTTCGCAATTGAATAAGGACGCACGCAGTTGCGTCCCCATTGTGTCTGTCTTCACTTGTAGCCTGTGAAAAAGACCCGATCATGTGACTGAGAACCATGTGAGTGAGAAGTGCTTCGGCACACAGCGGGGAGAAGGGAATTATAATTATTATATTCAGCCCAAGGGCACAAGGGCCACTGGCCGCAAAAGGCATAGATTTCTTAGGGATTATGGCTATGCAAAGGAGATGCAGTGCTTGTCAAATTCAAATCAATCAAATCCAATTTGACTGATTACATACACGTTTAGCAGATGTTATTGCGGGTGTAGCTAAATGCTTGTGTTTCTAGCTCCAACAGTGCAGTAATATCTAACATCTAATATCTAACAATTTCACAACAATGCACACAAATCTAAAGGAAAGGAAAGGAATCAAGAACATATAAATATTTGGACGAGCAATGTCGGAGCGGCATAGACTAAAACACAGTAGAATAGAATACACTATATACACTACCGTTCAAAAGTTTGGGGTCATTTAGAAATGGCCTTGTTTTTGAAAATGGCATTTTTTGTCCATTAAAACAACACCAAATTGATCAAAAATACAGTGTAGACATTGTTAATGTTGTAAATGACTATTGCAGCTGGAAACGGCTGATTTTTTAAATGGAATATCTACATAGGCGTACAGAGGCACATTATCAGCAAACATAATTCCTGTGTTCCAATGTCACGTTGTGTCAGCTAATCCAAGTTTATCATTTTAAAAGGCTAATTGATCATTAGAAAAACCTTTTGCAATTCTGTTAGCCTAGCCGAAAACTGTTGTCCTGATTAAAGAAGCTTAAAACTGGCCTTCTTTAGACTAGTTGAGCATCTGGAGCATCAGATTCGATTACACGTTCAAAATGAAACAAATAACTTTCTTCTGAAACTCGTCAGTCTATTTTTGTTCTGAGAAATGAAGGCTATTCCATGCAAGAAATTGCCAAGAAACTGAAAATCTGGTACAACGCTGTGTAGTACACCATTCACAGAACAGTGCAAACTGACTCTAACCAGAATAGAAAGAGGATTGGGAGGCCCCAGTGCACAACTGAGCAAGAGTACATTAGAGTAACTAGTTTGAGAAACAGACGCCTCACAAGTCCTCAACTGGCAGCTTCATTAAATAGTACCCGCAAAACACCAGTCTCAACGTCAACAGTGAAGAGGCGACTCCGGGACGCTGGCCTGTTCTTTAACCCATCTTCATCTTTTATATTGGCCAGTCTGAGATATGGCCTTTTATTTGCAACTCTGCCTAGAAGGCCAGCATCCCAGAGTCGCCTCTTCACTGTTGATGTTGATACTGTTGCACAGGGCAGGGTTCAGACTAAAGGTTGACCGATTAATCGGAATGGCCGATTAATTAGGGTCAGTTTCAAGTTTTCATAACAATCGGAAATCGGTATGTTTGGGCGCCGATTTGCCGATTATTTTGTGTTATTATATTTTTTTGTACCTTTATTTAACTAGGCAAGTCAGTTAAGAACACATTCTTATTTTCAATGACGGCCTAGAATGGTGGGTTAACTGCCTCGTTCAGGGGCAGAACGTCAGATTTTCACCTTGTCAGCTCGGGGGATCCATTCTTTCAACCTTACAGTTAACTAGTCCAACGCAATAACGACCTGCCTTTCCCTCGTTGCACTCCACAAGGAGACTGCCTGTTATGCAAATGCAGTAAGCCAAGGTAAGTTGCTAGCTAGCATTAAACGTATCTTATAAAAAACAATAAATAATAATCACTACTTAACTACACATGGTTGATATTACTAGATATTATCTAGCGTGTCCTGCGTTGCATATAATCTGATTGAGCATACAAGCATACAAGTATCGAAGTATCTGACTGAGCGGTGGTAGGCACTTAGACTTGAGGCTAAATTGATTTTATTGATGTATTATATTAAGTTAAAATAAGTGTTCATTCAGTATTGTTGTAATTGTCATTATTACAAATAAATAAATAAAAATCGGCCGATTAATTGGTAGCGGCTTTTTTGGTCCTCCAATAATCGGTATTGGTATCGGCGTTGAAAAATCATAATCGGTCGACCTCTAGTTCAGACCCAGAGTCCCGACCTTAATGATGAGCTTGGAGGGTACTATTGTGTTGAATGCTGAGTTATAGTCAATTAACAGCATTCTTACATGGGTATTCCTCTTGTCCAGTTGGGATTGGGAAGTGTGCAGTGCAATGGCAATTGCACTCTATTGGGGCTGTAAACACTCCAGCCAGCTGGCCTGCGCATGCTCTGAGGACGCGGCTATGGATGCCGTCTAGGCCGACAACCTGGCGAGGGTTAACACGCTTAAATGTCTTACTCACGTTGGCCACAGAGATTGAGAACCCACAGTCCTTGGTAGCTGGCCGCGTCGGTGGCACTGTGTTATCCTCAAAGCAGGCGAAAAAGGTGTTTAGCTTATCCGTAAGCAAGACGTTGTTGTCTACGACGTGGCTGGTTTTCCCTTTGTAGTCCGTGATTGTCTGTAGATCTTGCCACATACGTCTCATGTCTGAGCCGTTGAATTGCTACACTTTGTCTCTGTACTGACGTTTGCCTGTTTGATTGCCTTACGTAGGGAATGACTACAATGTTTGTATTCGGCCATATTCCCTGTCACCTTGCCATGGTTAAATGCTGTGGTTGCGCGAATGCTGCCATCTATCCACGGTTTCTAGTTTGGATAAATTGTAATAGTCACAGTGGGTACAACGTCTCCTATACATTTCCTGATAAACTCAGTCACTGTATCCGTGTTTTCATCAATATTATTTTCAGAGGCTACACGGAACACATCCCAGCCCGTGTGATAAAAACAATCTTGTAAGCATGGATTCCGATTGGTCAGACCAGCATTGAATAGTCCGTAGCACGGGTACCTCCTATTTGAGTTAATGCCTATAGGAATGGAGGAGCAAAATTAAGTCGTGATCAGATTTGCCGAAGGGTTGGGCTCCCAAGTGGCACAACCCTCCCAAGTGGCGCAGTGGTCTAAGGCACTGCATTGCAGTTGCTAGCTGTGCCACTAGAGATCCTGGTTCGAGTCCAGGCTCAGTCGCAGCCAGCAGCAACCGGGAGACCCATGGGGCAGCACATAATTGTCCCAGCGTCATCCGGGTTAGGGGAGGGTTTGGCCGGCAGGGATGTCCTTGTCCCATCGCCCTCTAGCGACTCCTGTGGCGGGTCGGGCGCATGCACGCTGACACGTTCGCCAGGTGGACGGTGTTTCCTCCGACACTTTGGTGTGGCTGACTTCCGTTGTGCCATTGTGTCAAGAAGCAGCTTGGTTGGGTCATGTTTCGGGGGACGTATGGCTCTCTACCTTCGGGTCTCCTGAGTCCGTACAGGAGTTGCAGTGATGAAAAAAGACTGCAACTACCAATTTGGATGCCACGAAATTGATGTGAAAAAGGGGTAAAAGTTTTAAAAATTTAAAAATAAAAATAAACATTTCCCAAGGGAGGGCGGGGGAGGGCCTTGTAGGCATTTTGAAAAGTTGAGTAGCAGTGGTCCAATATTTTCTCAGAGCGAGTGTTACAGTCAATGTGTTGGTAGAACTTCGGTAGCGTTTTCCTCAGATTAGCTTTGTTAAAATCGCTGGCTGCAATAAATGCGGCCTCAGGATACGTGTTTTCCAGTTTGCATAGAGTCCAATATACAGTGGGGCAAAAAAGTATTTAGTCAGCCACCAATTGTGCAAGTTCTCCCACTTAAAAAGATGAGAGAGGCCTGTACATTTTCATCATAGGTACACTTCAACTATGACAGACAAAATGAGAAAAAAAATCCAGAAAATCACATTGTAGGATTTTTAATGAATTTATTTGCAAATTATGGTGGAAAATAAGTATTTGGTCAATAACAAAAGTTTATCTCAATACTTCGTTATATATCCTTTGTTGGCAATGACAGAGGTCAAATGTTTTCTGTAAGTCTTCACAAGGTTTTCACACACTGTTGCTGGTATTTTGGCCCATTCCTCCATGCAGATCTCCTCTAGAGCAGTGATGTTTTGGGGCTGTTGCTGGGCAACACGGACTTTCAACTCCCTCCAAAGATTTTCTATGGGGTTGAGATCTGGAGACTGGCTAGGCCACTCCAGGACCTTGAAATGCTTCTTACGAACCCACTCCTTCGTTGCCCGGGCGGTGTGTTTGGGATCATTGTCACGATACATGGCCCCATTCATTCTTTCCTTTACACGGATCAGTCGTCCTGGTCCCTTTGCAGAAAAACAGCCCCAAAGCATGATGTTTCCACCCCCATGCTTCACAGTAGATATGGTGTTCTTTGGATGCAACTCAGCATTCTTTGTCCTCCAAACACGATGAGTTGAGTTTTTACCAAAAAGTTATATTTTCATTTAATCTGACCATATGACATTCTTCCAATCTTCTTCTGGATCATCCAAATGCTCTCTAGCAAACTTCAGACGGGCCTGGACATGTACTAGGCTTAAGCAGGGGGACACGTCTGGCACTGCAGGATTTGAGTCCCTGGCGGCGTAGTGTGTTACTGATGGTAGGCTTTGTTACTTTGGTCCCAGCTCTCTGCAGGTCATTCACTAGGTCCCCCCGTGTGGTTCTGGGATTTTTGCTCACCGTTCTTGTGATCATTTTGACCCCACTGGGTGAGATCTTGCGTGGAGCCCCAGATCGAGGGAGATTATCAGTGGTCTTGTATGTCTTCCATTTCCTAATAATTGCTCCCACAGTTGATTTCTTCAAACCAAGCTGCTTACCTATTGCAGATTCAGTCTTCCCAGCCTGGTGCAGGTCTACAATTTTGTTTCTGGTGTCCTTTGACAGCTCTTTGGTCTTGGCCATAGTGGAGTTTGGAGTGTGACTGTTTGAGGTTGTGGACAGGTGTATTTTATACTGATAACAAGTTCAAACAGGTGCCATTAATACAGGTAATGAGTGGAGGACAGAGGAGCCTCTTAAAGAAGTTACAGGTCTGTGAGAGCCAGAAATCTTGCTTGTTTGTAGGTGACCAAATACTTATTTTCCACCATAATTTGCAAATAAATTCATTAAAAATCCTACAAAATCCTACAATTTTCTCATTTAGTCTGTCATAGTTGAAGTGTACCTATGATGAAAATGACAGGCCTCTCTCATCTTTTTAAGTGGGAGAACTTGCACCATTGGTGGCTGACTAAATACGTTTTTTTGCCCCACTGTAGTTCTTTGAGGGCCGTCGTGGTGTCGGCTTGATGGGGAATATACATGGCTGTGACTATAACCGAAGAGAATTCTCTTGGGAGGTAATACGGTTGGCATTTCATTGTGAGGTATTCTCGGTCGGGTGAACAAAAGGAATTGCGTTTATGTTATCACATTCACACCATGAGTAGTTAATCATGAAACATACACCACCGCCCTTCTTCTTCCCGGTGAGATCTTTATTCCTTTACACACTCCCAGGAGTGTTATACATGATGGATCATTAGCTATTACACTAACTTTCACACATCTAGATGGCCGGGCAGGGTGGGTGCGGAGCCAGACACAGCAGGGGTTCAAACTGTAGAACCTAGTTCCTACATTTGAATATAAAAATAGATTTGATCAAACAAAACTATGCTACATTTTATCTCTGAGACCCTCAGGATGACAAATCAGAGCAATATTACTGAATGTAAGTACATTATTTACCTTTAGAGATGAATGTATCAACCCAGTTGCCATAATAAAAGTTTTTTGTTGTTGTGCATTCTCCTCAAATTCTAGCATGGTATTTCTTCACTGTAATAGCTACTGTAAATTGGACAGGGCAGTTAGATGAACAAGAATTTAACCTTTCTGCCCATATAAGACATGCCTATGTCCTGGGAAATATTATTGTTACTTACAATGTCATGCTAATCACATAAGCTCAACCATCCCGGTGTAGGGACAACGATCCCATAGAGGTTAAAAATTAAGATCAATTTGCATTTGCAACTGTTCTCAGTACTTTACATTTTATATATAATCAATTTACATATGTACATTTACTGTTCAGAAAAACCTTAAAGCCACACAGAAGTGAACTCATTATACGCTTATAGGCTAGACTGTATTTCCTTATATTCACTGACTGGGTATGTGACATGTTGCGGAATAGGAACATCATTGTGAGATTCTTTGACATAGTACCTTAGTACCAACAATCAGAGTTGCACGTTCAAACTCTGACATACGTCTCATAACTTCAAACCATTTTTTTTCTTTGACCTAAGAAGTTTTCAAAAGGAAACCCTGAGATAATATTCAGTCATTGCTTCGATGTATAAGGCCCTGCAAATGATTCACCAAATTCTCTTTTACCATACAACTGGCCAAAATGCTCTACTAAAGACACTAGTAAAGTTAGGCATATTGGCAATGCTTGAATTGGCTTGCCAATTGTCACGGATAGCTAGGAGTGGTGGGTGTGGAGTCAGGTGCAGAGAGCAATGCTTCCAATGCCTACGTTTATTAAGCTTGGTCTAGCCAACAAACAGGCAAAATGACCAATAATCAGGTATGTCCCCAAAACCAGGGAAAATAACAGACAGCAAAATACATATAAGCAAAACAATTTCACCACTGACAGTGAGAATAAGCCCTCACAAAAGCAGGCGGGCCCTGGAAGTTTAGATAGGCCATAATTAATAACAAATAAGTAACAGGTGAAAACAATCAAGACAAAACTAACAGAAAAGAAAAAGGAATCGGTGGCAGCTAGTAGACCGGTGACGCCGAGCGCCGCCCGAACAGGGAGAGGAGCCACCTTCGGTGGATGTCGTGACACCAATATTGTTCTTCTAAGACAATTTTACAATTATATTTTAAAACTGCAGCTTCCAATGACCCCACAGCAAAGTTGATACTTAAAAAAAATGTAACTAGGCAAGTCAGTTAAGAACAAATTCTTATTTACAATGACCAGCAACAGTGTGTGAAAACCTTGTGAAGACTTACAGAAAACGTTTGACCTCTGTCATTGCCAACAAAGGATATATAACGAAGTATTGAAATAAACTTTTGTTATTGACCAAATACTTATTTTCCACCATAATTTGCAAATAAATTCATTAAAAATCCTACAATGTGATTTTCTGGATTTTTTTTCTCATTTTGTCTGTCATAGTTGAAGTGTACCTATGATGAAAATTACAGGCCTCTCTCGTCTTTTTAAGTGGTAGAACTTGCACAATTGGTGGCTGACTAAATACTTTTTTGCCCCACTGTATAATACAGTAAATAGATATTTGTTCAATTAATTGTAATAAAAATTGTTTGTAATTTTAATAAATGTACGTTTACGTACCTTTAAAACTATATATTTTTTGTGATTTTAAATCAGAACAACAGCTCTGACCTTAGTTCCTTTGTGATGTCTTTGTTTTAGTATGGTCAGGGCGTGAGTTGGGTGGGCAGTCTATGTTCTTTTTTCTATGATTTGGTATTTCTGTGTTTGGCCTGGTATGGTTCTCAATCAGAGGCAGCTGTCAATCGTTGTCCCTGATTGAGAACCATACTTAGGCAGCCTGTTTTCACCCTTGAGTTGTGGGTGATTATACTTTCTGTTTAGTGTGTTTTGCACCTGACAGAGCTGTTTCGGTTGTGCTTTTGTTTCTTTGTTTGATGTTGTTCAGTTTAAATAAATAACATGAACAAGTACTACGCTGCGCTTTGGTCCTCACCTTCTTCCACTGACGACCGTTACAGAATCACCCACCGCCAAAGGACCAAGCAGCGTGGTATCGAGCAGCAGCAGAAATCTCGGGACTCCTGGACATGGGAGGAGATTCTGGATGGCAAGGGACCCTGGGCACAGGCTGGGGAACATCGCCGCCCCAAGACAGAGCTGGAGGCAGCGACAGCTGAGCGGCGGTGGTACGAGGAGGCAGCACGGCAGCGCGGCTGGGACAAGGGGCAGACCCAAAACTTTATTGGGGGGGGGCACACAGGGATTGTGGCTAAGTCGGAGACCTGAGCCAACTCCCCGTGCTTACCGTGGAGAGAGGTGGACCGGGCAGGCACCGTGTTATGCTGTCAGGCGCACTGAGGCGCACGGTGTCCCCGGTGTGCAGCATAGCCCGGTGCATTACATCGCAGCACCTCGTATCGGCTGGGCTAGAGTGGGCATCGAGCCAGGTGCTATGAAGCCGGCTAAGCGCTTCTGGTCTCCAGTACGTCTCCTCGGGCTGGGGTACATGGCACCAGCCCTACGCATGGTGTCCCCGGTTCGCCAGCACAGCCCAGTGCGGTCTATTCGACCTCGCCGCATTGGCCTGGCTACGAGGAGTATCCAGCCAGGTAGGGTTGTGCAGGCTCGGTGCTCGAGACCTCCAGTGCGCCTCCACGGTCCGGTCTATCCGGTGCCTCCTCCACACACCAGGCCTCCGGTGGCAGCCCCTCGCACCAGGCTGTCTCTCCGTCTCCTCCCTACAGGTGCTCCCGCCTGTCCAGCGCTGCCGGAGTCTCCCGCCTGTCCAGCGCTGCCGGAGTCTCCCGCCTGCGCACCTTTGGGGGGGGTACTGTCACGTTCTGACCTTAGTTCCTTTGTTATGTCTTTGTTTTAGGTTGGTCAGGGCATGAGTTGGGGTGGGTTGTCTATGTTCGTTTTTCTATGTTGTGTTTTGCGTTTGGCCTGGTATGGTTCTCAATCAGAGGCAGGTGTCGTTAGTTGTCTCTGATTGAAAATTATACTTAGATAGCCTTTTCCCACCTGTGTTTCGTGGGTGATTGTTTCCTGTTTTGTGTATTCACCGTGGAGGGCTGTTTCGTTCTCGTTATTTTGTTTTTGTGATCATGATAATAAATTATCAATATGGACACAGACATATGCACAAACACACATATAGGTCTACAGGTGCTCTCTCTCTCTCTCTCTCTTTGTGACAAAACCACACAATAGGCCTACATAATAATTGGAAACAATTATGACCTTAAACTACAGGGAGTGTACAAACCATTAGGAATACCTTCCTAATATTGAGTTGCACACATCCCACGGCATCAACAGCAACCTTGGGCAATTCGTCTACAAGGTGTCGAAAGTGTTCCAAAGGATTGCTGGCCCATGTTAACTCCAATTATTCCCACAGTTGGGTTAAGTTGGCTGGATGTCCTTCGGGTGGTGGACCATTCTTTATACACATGGGAAACTTGTTGTGCGTGAAAAACCCAGCAGCGTTGCAGTTTTTGACACACTCAAACAGGTGCGCCTGGCACGTACTACCATACCCCGTTCAAAGGCACAAAAATATTTTGTCTTGCCCATTCACCCTCAGAATGGCACACATACACAACCATGTCTCAATTGTCTCATGGCTTTAAAAAAATCTTTAACCTGCCTCCTCCATTTCATCTTCACTGACATCAATAACAGATCATAGTTTTCAAGTGTCAAACACATTCCACGGAGGGCCGACTGTCTGCGGGGTTTCGCTCCTCCCTTGGACCTGATTGATGAATTAAGGTCACGGATTAGTAAGGAACTCCATGGAATGAGTTTGACACCCCTGGTCTATGTCATGGAAAGTGCAGGTGTTCCTAATGTTTTGTACAGTGTGTATTTTTGACAATGAATAATATACAGCCTGACAATTCACACAACCCTAATACAACACATACACATGTATTTTCCTCCTCATTGTTAATAATCAACAAGTTATAAGGAAGAGTATTTTTTTCTCTCCCTACTTCAATAGCCTTTTTGTTAACCTCCCTCACAAATATGGAAAAAGGGAAAAGGCCTGAAGTGTAGTTTTTTTTTCTCTTCTTGAACAACAGTTGAAGATTAAAAGAAATGTCTCAGGGAAAATCTGTCAATTCTGTTGGTGAATAATGCTGTGTGGAATTTAATGGCATGGAGTTATATTGGGTTTCCTCTACACCCACATTTTCTTTCAATAAGATCAATGGCGCTCAGTGACAGATAGGGACGCTCTTTTGTAACTTCAAATTTCAGGTTTCTGAGGGAATAATTAGATGGCTGGATGAAACGTAATGCATCAGGCAGCGAGGGGAGCTGCAACAAGAGATCCTCATGGTTCAATATGCACTCCGCACACACGAGCCTAGCTGTTTCTGTGGTGGAAATCTGTTTAATAATGGTGTTGGATTTCCATTGTTCTAAAAGTGGCACACACCATTGATCTGCATTAAACCAATGGCAAACGTATTTTCTCTCACTGATATTGTTTATTTAGCTGAGATCTTTCATTTGGTTTGAGGATTTTTTTTTGTGTGTATAGATTGTGTTCTCTTTCACTTTCTTCCCCATCTGCAAACTTCTAGGTGTCTGTCTCCTCCAGTGTACAATCAGCTGAGAAGGATGGGGGGGGGTAATATACTGTAGCTGGATGCGTGACTGAGGAATCGGAGGTACCTTTCTGAGGTAGACTGACTGATAAACATTAAAAAAAGAAGTTGAGCTCTTTCTTAATTGTTGAAAACAAAATGGCTCAGATTAAAAGGTGACATGGCCAAATGTCTTTAGTGCTCTTAATTTCAACAATATTGTGTACAGTGCCTTCAGAAAGTATTCACAACTTTTGACTTTTTCCACATTTTGTTGTGTTACAAACTGGGATTAAAATTGATTTAATTGTCATTTATTTTGTTGAAGATCTGCAGAAAATATTCTGTAATGTCAAAGTGGAAGAAAAATTCTAACATTTGTAAAACATGAATGAAAAATAAAACAGAAATATATCTGTCACACCCTGATCTGTTTCACCTGTCTTTGTGCTTGTCTCCACCCCCCTCCAGGTGTCGCCCATCTTCCCCATTATCCCCTGTGTTCTCTGTTTGTCTGTTGCCAGTTCGTCTTGTCTCGTCAAGCCTACCAGCATTTTTCCCGTACTCCTGTTTTTTTTCTCCTCTAGTCCCCGTTTTCCCACTTTTGACCATTCTGCTGACCCTGAGCCTGCCTGCCGTTCTGTACCTTTCGGACTCTGCTCTGGATTACTGACCTCTGCCTGCCCTGACCCTGAGCCTGCCTGCCTGCCGTTCTGTACCTTTCGGACTCTGCTCTGGATTACTGACCTCTGCCTGCCCTGACCCTGAGCCTGCCTGCTATTCTGTACCTTTCGGACTCTGCTCTGGATTACTGACCTCTGCCTGCCCTTGACCTGCAGTTTTCCTGCGCCCTGTTTTTGTATTAAACTTTTGTTACTTATTTTCTAACTGTCTGTGTCTGGGTCTTCTCCTGAGCCGTGACAATTTGTTGATTACATAAGTATTCAACCTTTGGCAGCCACTACAGCTGTGAGTCTTTCTGGGTAAGTCTGTAAAAGCTTTGCACAACTGGATTGTGCAATATTTACACATAATCCTTTCAAAAAATTGTCAAGCTCTGTCAAGTTGGTTGTTGATCATTGGTAGACAACCACTTTCAAACTGTATCTATGCCACTCAGGAACATTCAATGTCTTGGTAAGTAACTCCAGTGCCTTCAGAATGTATTCATACCCCTTGACTTATTCCACAATTTGTAGTGTTCAAAATGGATGAAATAGATTTTATTCTCATCTATCTACACACAATACCCCATAATGACGAAGTGGAAAAATGTTTTTAGAAATTGTTGCGAATTTATTGAAAATGAAATACCAAAATACAATATATAGACAAAAGTATGTGGAAACCCCTTCAAAGTAGTGAATTTGGCTATTTTAGCCACACCTGTTTGGCAGTAGAATGGCCTTACTGAAGAGTTCAGTGACTTTTAATATGGCACCGTCATAGGATGCCACCTTTCCAACAAGTCAGTTCGTCAAATGTCTGCCCTGCTAGAAATGTCCCGGGTCAACTTTAAATGCTGTTATTGTGAAGTGGAAACATCTAGGGGCAACCATGGCTCAACTGCAAAGTGTTAGGACACACAAGCTCACAGAACGGGATCTTCTAGTCATGAAACGTGTAGAACGTAAATCGTCTTTCCTCGGTTGCAACACTCTCTACTGAGTTCCAAACTGGCTTTGGAAGCAATGTCAGCACAATAACTGTAAAACAGAAGCTCATGATGTGGATTTCCATGGCCAAACAGCCGCACACAAGCCTAAGATCACCATGTGCAATGACAAGCGTTGGCTGGAGTTGTGTAAAGCTTGCTGCCATTGGACTCTGGATCAGTGGCAACAGTTTGGGGAAGGCCCTTTCCTGTTTCAGCATGACAATGCCCCCGTGCACAAAGCGAGGTCCATACAGAAATGGTTTGTCGAGATCAGTGTGGAAGAACTTGACTGGCCTGCCCAGAGCCCTGACCTCAACCACATCAAACACCTTTGGGATGAATTGGCTCACCGACTGCGAGCCAGGCCTAATCTCCCAAATTCAGTGCCTGACCTCACTAATGCTCTTGTGGCTGAAAGGAAGCAAGTCCCCGCAGCAATGTTCCAACATCTAGTGGAAAGCCTTCCCAGAAGAGTGGAGGCTGAGCAAAGTGGGGACTAACTCCATATTTATGCCCATGATTTTGGAATGAGATGTTTGACGAGCAGGTGTCCACATACACTACATGACCAAAAGTATCTAATTTACATAAGTATTCACACCCCTGAGTGAAAACTTTATAGAATCACATTTGGCGGCGATTACAGCTTTGAGTCTTTTTGGTTAAGCCTCTAAGAGCACAATATTTGCCCATTATTCTTTTTAAAATTCTTCAAGCTCTGTGAAGTTGATTGTTGATCATTGCTAGACAGCCTTTAGCTCTATTCCATTGATTTTTATCATAAAGAACTCCCTAGTCCTTACTGATGACAAGCATACCCATAACATGATGCAACCACTACCGTGCTTGAAAATATGAAACGTGGTACTCAGTGATGTCTTGTGTTGGATTTGCCCCAAATATTACGCTTTGTATTCAGGACATGAAGTTAATTTCCTTGCCTTATTTTTTTGCAGTTTTACTTAAGTGCCTTTTTGCAAATAGGATGCATGTTTTGGAATATTTTATTCTGTACAGGCTTCCTTCTTTTCACTTTTTCAGTTAGGTTAGTATTGTGGAGTAACTACAGTCTTGTTGACACTTCCTCAGTTTTCTTCTATCACAGCCATTAAACTCTGTAACTGTTTTAAAGTCACCATTGGCCTCGTGGTAAAATCACTGAGCGGTTTCCTTCGTCTCCGGCAACTGAGTTAAGAAGGATGCCTGTATCTTTGTGGTGACTAGGCATATTGATACACCATCCAAAGTGTAATGAATAACTTTACCACGCTCAGAGGGATATTCAATGTTAAACAAAATGTTTTTACCCATCTACCAGTAAATTTCCTTCTTTGCGAGGCATTGGAAAACCTCCCTGGTCTTTGTGGTTGAATCTGTGTTTGAAATTCACTGCTGGACTGAGGGACCTTACATATAGTTATTTTTGTGGGCTAGACAGGAGGAAATCATAACAAAAATCTTGTTAAACACTATTATTGTACACAGAGTGAGTCCATGCAATGTATGTGATTTGCAATTTAAGCAAATCCTTACACCTGAACTTACTTCGGCTTGCCATAACTCCTTGAAACACTTCAGCGAGCAGGCCTTTCTAATCGACCTGGCCAGGGTATCCTGGAAGGACATTGACCTCATCCCGGCAGTAGAGGATGCCTGGTTATTTTTTTCAATGCCTTCCTCACCATCTTAAAAAAGCATACCCCTTTCAAGAAATGTAGAACCAGGAACAGATATAGCCCCTGGTTCTCTCCAGACCTGACTGCCCTTAACCAACACAAAAACATCCTATGGCGTTCTGCATTAGCATCGAACAGCCCCCGTGATATGTAACTTTTCAGGGAAGCTAGAAACCAATACACAGGCAGTTAGAATAGCCAAGGCTAGCTTTTTTAAGCAGAAATTTGCTTCCTGCAACACAAACTCAAAAATGTTCTGGGACACTGTAAAGTCCATGGAGAATAAAAACACCTCCTCCCCACTGCACTGAGGATAGGAAACACTGTCACCATCGATAAATCCACTATAATTGAGAATTTCAAAAAGCATTTTTCTACGGCTGGCCATGCTTTCCACCTGGCTACCCAGACCCTGGACAACAGCACTGCACCCCCCACAGCAACTCGCCCAAGCCTTTCCCATTTCTTCTTCTCCCAAATCCAGTCAGCTGACGTTCTGAAAGAGCTGCAAAATCTGGACCCCTACAAATCAGCCGGGCTAGACAATCTGGACCCTTTCTTTCTAAAAAATACCTGCCGAAATTGTGGCAACCCCTATTACTAGCCTGTTCAACCTCTCTTTCGTGTCGTCTGAGATTCCCAAAGATTGGAAAGCAGATGCGTTCATCCCCCTCTTCAAAGGTGGGGACACTCTTGACCCAAACTGCTACAGACCTATATCTATCCTACCCTGCCTTTCTAAGGTCTTCGAAAGCCAAGTCAACAAACAGATTACCTACCATTTCGAATCCCACCATAACTTCTCCGCTATGCAATCTGGTTTCAGAGCTGGTCATGGGTGCACCTCAGCCACGCTCAAGGTCCTAAACGATATCTTAACCGCCATCGATAAGAAACAATACTGTGCAGCCGTATTCATTAACCTGGCCAAGGCTTTCGAGTCTGGCAATCACCACATCCTCATCGGCAGACTCGATAGCCTTGGTTTCTCAAATGATTGCTTCGCCTGGTTCACCAACTATTTCTCTGATAGAGTTCAGTGTGTCAAATCGGAGGGCCTGTTGTCCGGGCCTCTGGCAGTTTCTATGGGGGTGCCACAGGGTTCAAATCTTGGACCGACGCTCTTCTCTGTATACATCTATGATGTCGCTCTTGCTGCTGAGTCTCTGATCCACCTCTACGCAGACGACACCATTCTGTATACATCTGGCCCTTCTTTGGACTCCGTTAACAACTCTCCAGACGAGCTTCAATGACATACAACTCTCCTTCCGTGGCCTCCAATTGCTCTTAAATAAAAGTAAAACTAAATGCATGCTCTTCAACCGATCGCTGCCTGCACCTGCCCGCCCGTCCAACATCACTACTCTGAACGGTTCTGACTTAGAATATGTGGACAACTACAAATACCTAGGTGTCTGGTTAGACTGTAAACTCTCCTTCCAGACTCACATCAAACATCTCCAATCCAAAGTTAAATCTAGAATTGGCTTCCTATTTTGCAACAAAGCATCCTTCACTCATGCTGCCAAACATGCCCTTGTAAAACTGACCATCCTACCGATCCTCGACTTCAGTGACGTCATTTACAAAATAGCCTCCAATACCCTACTCAACAAACTGGATGTAGTCTATCACAGTGCCATCCGTTTTGTCACCAAAGCCCCATATACTACCCACCACTGCAACCTGTACACTCTCTTTGGCTGGCCCTCGCTTCATACTCGTCGCCAAACCCACTGGCTCCAGGTCATCTACAAGACCCTGCTAGGTAAAGTCCCCCGTTATCTCACCTCGCTGGTCACCATAGCAGCACCCACCTGTAGCACGCGCTCCAGCAGGTATACAGTGAAAAGAACAAGTATTTGATACACTGCCGATTTTGCAGGATTTCTTACTTACAAAGCATGTAGAGGTCTGTAATTTTTATCATAGGTACACTTCATGATGTGGATTACACATTTTTGTACACACAAAAATCCAGAAAATCACATTGTATGATTTTTAAGTAATTCATTTGCATGTTATTGCATGACATAATTATTTGATACATCATAAAAGCAGAACTTAATATTTGGTACAGAACCCTTGGTTTGCAATTACAGAGATCATACATTTCCTGTAGTTCTTGACCAGGTTTGCACACACTGCATCAGGGATTTTGGCCCTCTCCTCCATACAGACCTTCTACAAATCCTTCAGGTTTCAGGGCATGTCGCTGGGCAATACGGACTTTCAGCTCCCTCCAAAGATGTTCTATTGGGTTCAGGTCTGGAGACTGGCTAGGCCACTCCAGGACCTTGAGATGCTTCTTACGGAGCCACTCCTTAGTTGCCCTGACTGTGTGTTTCGGGTCGTTGTCATGCTGGAAGACCCAGCCACGACCCATCTTCAATGCTCTTACTGAGGGAAGGAGATTATTGGCCAAGATCTCGCGATACATGGCCCCATCCATCCTCCCCTCAATATGGTGCAGTCGTCCTGTCCCCTTTGCAGAAAAGCATACCCAAAGAATGATGTTTCCACCTCCATGCTTCATGGTTGGGATGGTGTTCTTGGGGTTGTACGCATCCTTCTTCTTCCTCCAAACACGGCGAGTGGAGTTTAGACCAAAAAGCTCTATTTTTGTCTCATCAGACCACATGACCTTCTCCCATTCCTCCTCTGGATCATCCAGATGGTCATTGGCAAACTTCAGACGGGCCTGGACATGCGCTGGCTTGAACAGGGGGACCTTGCGTGCGCTGCAGGATTTTAATCCATGACGGCATAGTATGTTACTAATGGTTTTCTTTGAGACTGTGGTCCCAGCTCTCTTCAGGTCATTGAGCAGGTCCTGCCGTGTATTTCTGGGCTGATCCCTCACCTTCCTCATGATCATTGATGCCCCACAAGGTGAGATCTTGCATGGAGCCCCAGACCAGGGTGATTGACCGTCATCTTGAACTTCTTCCATTTTCTAATAATTGCGCCAACAGTTGTTGCCTTCTCACCAAGCTGCTTGCCTATTGTCCTGTAGCCCATCTCAGTCTTGTGCAGGTCTACAATTTTATCCCTGATGTCCTTACACAGCTCTCTTGTCTTGGCCATTGTGGAGAGGTTGGAGTCTGTTTGATTGAGGGTGTGGACAGGTGTCTTTTTATACAGGTAACGAGTTCAAACAGGTGCAGTTAATACAGGTAATGAGTGGAGAACAGGGGGGCTTCTTAAAGAAAAACTAACAGATCTGTGAGAGCCAGAATTCTTACTGGTTGGTAGGTGATCATGTACTTATGTCATGCAATAAAATGCAAATTAATTACTTAAAAATCATACAATGTGATTTTCTGGATTTTTGTTTTAGATTCCGTCTCTCACAGTTGAAGTGTACCTATGATAAAAATGACAGACCTCTACATGCTTTGTAAGTAGGAAAAGCTGCAAAATCGGCAGTGTATCAAATACTTGTTCTCCCCACTGTATCTCTCTGGTCACCCCCAAAACCAATTCTTACTTTGGCCACCTCTCCTTCCAGTTCTCTGCTGCCAATGACTGGAACGAACTGCAAAAATCTCTGAAACTGGAAACACTTATCGCCCTCACTTATCCCCCTCATTAGCTTTAAGCACCAGCTGTCAGAGCAGCTCACAGATTACTGCACCTGTGCATAGCCCATCTATAATTTAGCCCAAACAACTGCCTCTCCCCCTACTGTATTATTTATTTTGCTCCTTTGCACCCCCATTATTTCTATCTCTACTTTGCACATTCTTCCACTGCAAATCTACCATTCCAGTGTTTATTTTTTTACTTTTTTTTAACTTGCTATATTGTATTTACTTCGCCACCATGGCCTTTTATTGCCTTTACCTCCCTTATCTCACCTCATTTGCTCACATTCAATATAGACTTATTTTTCTACTGTATTATTGACTGTATGTTTGTTTTACTCCATGTGTAACTCTGTGTTGTTGTACCTGTCGAACTGCTTTACTTTATCTTGGCCAGGTCGCAATTGTAAATGAGAACTTGTTCTCAACTTGCCTACCTGGTTAAATAAAGGTGAAATAAATCAAATTAAATTAAAATAACAAAGGCATTGAATACTGATTGACTCAAGACATTTCGACTTTACATGTAAATTTTTTTTACAAAGTAACTAGCTATCAGAAGTGTTCCAGAAAGAATGGCTGCCGTTTTACGGGATCCTAACCAGTTGTGCTATTTTGTGTGTTTTTTCGCATTGTTTGTAACATATTTTGTACATAATGTTTCTGCCACCGTCTCTTATGACCGAAAAGAGCTTCTAGATATGAGAACAGTGATTACTCAACTCGAACAGGGCAACAAAAAAAACTTTAAGGAGTCAGATATGAAGGATTTACTCCAGATACCCAACCCGGCCCAAATCCTTGTCATTCGCATGAAGAGAAGACGCCGATACAGGGGACACATTGGTCGGGTGCCTTGTGAGAATTCGTCAGCGGGTGGGTAACCGGCTTCTACCGTCCGTCCTATTGGCCAACGTGCAATCATTGGAGAATAGACTGGATGAGCTCCGTTCAAGACTATCCTACCAATGGGACATTAACTGTAATATCTTATGTTTCACAGAGTCGTGGCTGAACGATGACATGGATAACATACAGTTGGCTGGTTTTTCCGTGCATCAGCAAGACAGAACAGCTGCCTCCGGTAAGACGAGGGGTTGCAGTCTGTGTCTATTTGTCAATAACAGGGGGTGCGCAAAATCAAATATTACACAAGTCTATAGGTTTTGCTCGCCTGAGGTATAGTATCTCATGATGAGCTGTAGACCACACTATTTACAAAAAGAGTTTTCATCTATATTTTCCACAGCTGTCTATTTACCGCCACAAATCAATGCTGGCACTAAGACCACGTTCAACGGGCTTAGTAGCCTAGTGGGCGGCAGGGTAGCCTAGTGGTTAGAGCGTTGGACTAGTAACCGGAAGGTTGTGAGTTCAAACCCCCGAGCTGACAAGGTACAAATCTGTCGTTCTGCCCCTGAACAGGCAGTAAACCCACTGTTCCCAGGCCGTCATTGAAAATAAGAATGACTTGCCTGGTTAAATAATGGTAAAATTAAAAATTAAATAAAGCCATAATAAAGCAACAAGAAAATGCTCATCCAGAGGCAGCGCTCCTAGTGGCCAGTGACTTCCATGCATCCGTTTTACCTCATTTCTACCAGCATGTTACATGTGCAACCAGAGGAGAGAAAAAAACTCTGGACCTCCTTTACTCCACACACAGAAACTCATACAAAGCTCTTCCTCGCCCTAGATTTGACAAATCTGACCATAATTCTATCCTCCTGATTCATGCTTACAAGCAAAATCTAAAGCAGGAAGTACCAGTGACTCGCTCAATACTGAAGTGGTCTGACGAAGCAGATGCTAAGCTAAAGTACTGTTTTGCTAGCACAGACTGGAATATATTCCGGAACTCATCCGATGACATTGAGGAGTACACCACATCAGTCACTGGCTTCAGAGCTGCCGCATTCAAGGAGCGGGGCTCTAACCCGGAAGCTTATTCGAAATCCCGCTACACCCTCAGATCAATCATCAAACATGCAAAGCATCAAATTTGGACTAAGATTAATTCCTACTACACTGGCTCCGACACTCGTCGGATATGGCAGGGCTTGCAAACTATTACGGACTACAAAGGGAAACCCAGCCGCGAGCTGCCCAGTGACACAAGTCTACCAGACGATCTAAATTACTTCTATGCACGCTTGAAGGCAAGCAACACTGAAGCATGCATGAGAGCTCAAGCTGTTCTGGATGACTTTGTGATTACGCTCGCCGTAGCCAATGTAAGACCTTTAAACAGGTCAACATTCACAAGGCCGCAGGGCCACACGGATTACCAGAACGTGTACTCGAAGCATGCGCTGACCAACTGGCTGAGTCTATAATACCTACATGTTTCAAGCAGACCACCATAGTCCCTGTGCTCAAGAACACCAAGAACCTGCCTAAATGACTATCGACCCGTAGCACTCACGTAGCACTCACGTCTGTATCCATGAAGTGCTTTGAAAGGCTGATCATGGCTCACATCAACACCATCATCCCAGAAACCCTAGACGGACTCCAATTTGCATACTACCCCAACAGGTCCACAGATTATGCAATCTCTATTGCACTCAACACTGCCTTTTCCCACCTGGACAAAAGGAAGACCTACGCTAAGGACCCTGGGACGAAACACCTTCCTCTGCAACTGGATCCTGGACTTCCTGACGGGCCGCCCCTAGTTGGTAAGGGTAGGCAACAACACGTCTGCCACGCTGATCCTCAACACGGGGGCCCCTCAGGGGTGAATGCTCAGTCCTCTCCTGTACTCCCTGTTCACCCATGACTGTGTGGCCAAGCACGACTCCAACACCATCATTAAGTTTGCAGACGACACTACAGTGGTAGGCCTGATCACCGACAACATTGAGACAGTCTATAGAGAGGAGGTCAAAGACCTCGAAGTGTGGTGCTAGGACAACAACCTCTCCCTCAAAGTGATCAAGACAAAGGAGATGATTGTGGAAAAGGAGGGCCGAGCACACCCCCATTCTCATCTACGGGGCTGTAGTGGAGCAGGTTGAGAGCTTCAAGTTCCTTGGTGTCCAAATCACCAACAAATTATCATGGTCCAAACACACTAAGACAGTAGTGAAGAGGGCATGACAATGTCTATTCCACCTCAGGAGTCTGAAAAGATTTGGCATGGGTCCTTAGATCTTCAAAGTTCTAGAGCTGCACCATTGAGAGCGTCCTGACAGGTTGCATCACTGCCTGGTATGGTAACTGCTCGGCCTCCGACCGAAAGGTGAAGTACTGCCCTGGACATCACTTGGGCCAAGCTTCCTGTCATCCAGTACCTCTATACCAGGCGTTGTCAGAGGAAGGCCCTAAAAATTGCCAAAAACTCCAGCCACCCTAGTCATAGACTGTTCTCTCTGCTACCGCACAGCAAGCAGTACCGGAGCGCCAAGTCTAGGTCCAAAAGGCTTCTTAACATTTTCTACCCCCAAGCCATAAGTCTGTTCAACAGCTAATAAAATGGCTACCTGGACTATTTGCAATGACCTCCCCTCTTTTTTTTTTACGCTGCTGCTACTTGCTGTTAATTATCTATTTATGCATAGTCACTTTACCTCTACCTACATTTACTTATTACCATCCAATAATTTGTACCCCTGCACATTGACTCGGTACTGGTACCCCCTATATGTAGCCTAATTATTGTTATTTTATTGTTGCTCTTTTATTTTTTACTTTAGTTTATTCAGTGAATATTTCTTAATTCTTATTTTTCTTAATTGCATTGTTGGTTAAGGACTTGTAAGTAAGCATTTCAGCGCATGTTACAAATAAAAGTCGATTTGATTTGAAATGGTCAAATTCATAATAAAAACTACAGATTATTTACATTGTCACCAATGCACAATGACATCTGATCACATACAGAAATATGGTCAAATATATTTCATAAAATTGTTTTCTGCAAATCTAAAGTTTTATAAGTATGATAAGTATAATATCACATCTTTAAAGATTAAACAGGTTATCACTGTATTTCGACATGCGTTTGAAATGATTACATTTGTTGTACACTATACATCGTCTGTCATTTTTATGTATGTATTACATATGTCACCTTGGTAGAGCCACAGGCATCATATATTTACTGTAAAAGTTCTCTGTCGTCTTTTTTTCTAACTGCCTGTGTCTGGGGTTGACTATGACTGCTGTGTGAAACACACAGAGGCTGTAGTCAAAGCCGATGTGATAGAGATCATACTTCATACAGCCAGCAGATGGAGAGATCAGAGGAGAGAAAATGAGAGGAGGGGAGCATGTGGGCTCCAGAGTGGCGCAGCGGTCTAAGGCACTGCATCTCAGTGCTTGAGGCATCACTACAGACATCCTGGTTCAAATCCAGGCTGTATCCCAACCGGCCGTGATTGGGAGTCCCATAGGGCAGTGCACAATTGGCACAGCATTGTCTGGGTTTGGCTGGTGTAGGCCGTCATTGTAAATCAGTCTTAACTGACTTGCCTAGTTAAATAAATAAAACATGTGTCCAGCAGTTTTTTAAAGGTTAGAGGTTAGAGTGAGGCAGGGTAAAGCTGACCTGTTACAGCAGCCAGTTAGGTCATTTGTTTCCATATGCCATCCCCCAGCCACAGGAAAGTATGTATGTGATGTTACTTATTGATAGCCAGATAAACTTGCAGGCAATGTGTGTGAGGTTTGCACAAGTATAATTGCAACCCATAGTCAGTATCCCTGATCATTCAAGGTTGTTTAGATGTAAGACTTCACAGACCAACATAAATGTAGATATGGAATAATAACGCTGTTAGAAACAGAGAGAGATACAGTTTTAGCTGTAGGGAGAGCTTTGTATAATTGAGACACAGGAGAGATGCCTTATAATGATGTGAAGAATGAGTCATGTACATGAACCTATCCTTTGTGTGTGCAGACACGTGTACAGATACAGCCCTCCTATGAAGAAGTGTCCTTTTGATTGGTGGTGGGTTTTTATTTCAAACAAATAACTTTTAAAAAATGTTAGTCTCTTTTCTCTATTGCAACATTAAATGCAAAGAATTGCCCATCAAAGTAGAACATTACTCATGAAATTTGAAAAAAATGCCAGTAAGCGCACATGCTACTTACCAGCGCTGGACAGTGAGTTTGAAATTAATACTGTCAGTAGTAGGTTACTTTGCTTATATGTGTCTTACTGTCAAATCAAATCAAATCAAATTTTATTTGTCACATACACATGGTTAGCAGATGTTAATGCGAGTGTAGCGAAATGCTTGTGCTTCTAGTTCCGACAATGCAGTGATAACCAACAAGTAATCTAACTAACAATTCTAAAACTACTGTCTTATACACAGTGTAAGGGGATAAAGAATATGTACATAAGGATATATGAGTGAGTGATGGTACAGAGCAGCATACAGTAGATGGTATCGAGTACAGTATATACATATGAGATGAGTATGTAGACAAAGTAAACAAAGTGGCATAGTTAAAGTGGCTAGTGATACATGTATTACATAAGGATGCAGTCGATGATGTAGAGTACAGTATATACGTATGCATATGAGATGAATAATGTAGGGTAAGTAACATTATATAAGGTAGCATTGTTTAAAGTGGCTAGTGATATATTTACATCATTTCCCATCAATTCCCATTATTAAAGTGGCTGGAGTTGGGTCAGTGTCAATGACAGTGTGTTGGCAGCAGCCACTCAATGGTGGCTGTTTAACAGTCTGATAGCCTTGAGATAGAAGCTGTTTTTCAGTCTCTCAGTCCCAGCTTTGATGCACCTGTACTGACCTCGCCTTCTGGATGATAGTCAGGGACAGGGAACGGAGAAACTGCAGGTCAACTGTTTGTCAGTAGCAGAACAAATTTGGATCAATTAAAGAATAGTTAGCTTATTTTGACAGCATTGTCTAGCTAACGAGCTGATTCATCTATTCTAGCCTACATTCCAGCCAGGTCACACCAAATCCCACTGCAGTATGAGACGTTTATCCAGATCCCTAGGACATCGAGAGATGCCATCCAGTAGGGGCAACACAAGTGCCTATTAACATCTAGTAGGCTTGTGGCTTGCTAGGGTGACCATTCCCATTAAACCATGAGCTTTGGCTCCGAGGATCGCAGGATCAATCCCAGTGCTTGGCACTTGTTTTGAGTTTTTATTATTTCTGTTTAAGCCCTATCCCAAACCTTAACCAGTGGGAATGAATACCCAATTGTTAAGTTTAACCCTTACCTTCTTTCACTTCACCCATAGAATACTGAAGTGAAACCGTGATGATCAACTGATATAGCCCACATATTTGTGGTTCTAGCAAAGATACCTTTAACCAACTCCCTTTCATATGTGGTTCTAGCTTGCTTAGACTGCAATGTGTGATGAGTGAGCGTGTTGTTGTAGAAAATAAAGTCTTATGTTAAAAAATGTTTTGGCTACAGGAGCAGTAGAAATCTTTCTTTGGGGGGGTTTGCCCACCCCGGATCTCTCCACCTCTTCACAGGGTAGACCTGTTCCCCCTCTCCCCCAAAACACCCTCTTCCCCTCTGTCACTGCTGTGTCTTAACAGGCCGTCGCTCTAACCACTAGGCTACCTGCAACCCCGAGCAGTGTCTTGTTGAGCAGTGTCTTGTTGAGATCGTCACCTCTCTGACATCCGTTTGTGTGTGTGTGTGTGTCTGTGGAGGTGAAATGCACGCCTTTATTGGCGTTGTGGCGGAACTGGTACATATACATACACACACACACACACACCCATTGAACTGACACTCTATCAGAGAAACATGTACGCCACACGAGAGACCCACAGATCTGTGATAATACCAATACCATACTTTGTTTTGGCCCGTGTGTGTGTGTGTGTGCCAAGGTTATTATAGTAAACAAAAACTGAAACAAACTAATCATGAAAAAACGATTTAGTAAACTGAAATAAAAGTATTAACAAACCGGTTTGAAAAACTAAAACTATACTGAAACTATTATCTCTGACTCCAAAACTAACTAACATTATAACATTATAAAGTCTTCAAGCTTTTGGGGGGTTTTCAAGCTACTGAATCTGGCGGGTAAATGCGGCCAGGAGATTGTAATGTTTAAAATAGGCCTAGCTTGTGCATCGCAATTACTAGCTCAGGGAATTTTTTTTGACTAGGTAGCTAACTTGATTCTTATTACATGTACCACTAAAGTTAAAAAGCATTGGATTGGTGTAAACATGGTCGAGAGAGTTTCCTTCCACCATATTCTTCGCACCACTCTCTGCGCGATTCCTTTTAAATCCAATCACATTGGGCCAATTGCAACCGTCGATGGCCACCAGATTATCGGCACCTGATCTCTCGTTTAACCATCAATACATGCTAAATTCACCCACACAGCTGATCTCAATTAGAACCATTATTGGCCACCGATTTACCTCTCCCAAAAGCGGATGTCGATTTTTCAAGACTATTTTGCCCTCTGGTGAGGATTATCATTGGAACAATTTAATCTTGCTATTTTATCAGAATATGGATGATTTATCTATTTCACAATCACTCTGTACAGCTGAAATAGAGTATTTAATTTCCTTGTTTACCACGGCAAATCTACTTTGGCAACGTAGCCTACCCTAGACATTTTATGATTGAATGGAAAAGTAATGTTGGTGTATTCTTACAAAAATTTTGATTCCAATTTATTTCATCCATTATTGATTTTACTTGTCTAAATATAATGTGGCCATTTGTATCGTTAGGGGGGAATTAAATATTCATGAACTGTAGACCACACATTTGAAATTGAAAACTAATCATGATTGTTTTTTATGAAATAATCTTGTGTTTCTATTTGGAAGTCGTTATCTTAATCAAAGAAACAGATGCAAAGTGCTTCATTTTATGTTTATTGAAATTGTCTTTCACACGTTACTGCAATCCATAACTTTTATATACAATGTAATTCATTTTAAATTGACTTCAATAACTTTTTTTTCACAGAAGAGTAGCCTCGATGTAGGCATAAGTAAAAGTCTGCAATTAAAAGTGTTAACCAAATCATCGTAATTGACATCGTATTTCCGATTTTGTTGTCCCTGATAGGACGTTACTTAATTTGGGCGGGAGTAGTGAACGCAGACAATTACAATTTCCACTGTCTATTATCGAGCCAGCTTGACACCGTAACAACGTCAGATCAGATGGTCTGCAAATTTATTCTGGTGTTCTTTTCGTTGTAACCACGGTTATTTTAGCCTAGAACTCTGTGTAATCTCCTGGTATTCTCTTTTTAAGGAAACCAGCATTAACACAGAGGTACGTGCGTTCAGCTTCGTTGCATTGCAGCCTTTGAGATTTACTTTAAAATGTAAACCTTACCAAACCTACAACTTGACCCATCACCTGATGCATAACTGCCCCCGATACAACACATAACTTAACTTAGCAGGCGTAAAAGAAACGGCTGAAACTAAATGCCCCACATTCTGGTCATGAGAGAAAAACAAGTGTTGGGTTTGTACTCTTCTGCACTGTTCAACCAGTTAATGGAGTGTCGCCTTGTTAATATTCCGGATCGAAGCAACTTCAGAGAGCAAGCTAGCACGTGCCTCATATCGCTGCTCTCAGGATATTAGCTAGTGTTATTTAACGATAACAAGAATCTCCGACAAAGTTGACACCAACAAAATTGGTATGTGGTGTCAGACTTTGTGGCAAGAACTTAATCTCGAAGAAAGATAGGCACTCTTATATTATTTTAATTTAACATGTGTAACTAGGCAAGTCAGTTAAGAAAAAATCTTATTTACAATCAACCCTAACCCCAAACGACACTGGGCCAATAGTGCGCTGCCCTATGAGACTCCCAGTCATGGCCGTTTGTGATACATCCTGGAACAACTATCTATAGACATCCATATATGATTCATTTCAGCGGGACTCTAAACCGCGAGACTCACGTCCAAAAGCAGAAGTTGCGTCACAAGCTCACTTCCCTTTCCCCTCTTAACGGGATGTTCCAGTTTCCCCCGACTAAGGAATGCGGTCCAAACACTTAAAAGACACACCTTAATCCCCTCAGCCCTCAAATTAAGACACTTTTGATTACGTATCATTACGTCTCACGAGTATACACTTGCAAGGGGCCAGGGAGGAAGGAATGATTTTTAAATGGACCACCATTGGCCGGAAGTTCGTCACTCGTTCATCCCGCAATGATTGTGTTTTCAGCCACCGGTAGCTTGTGGGTGCTTTATATGCACTACAGTCAATTATATATATATATCATATATATTTATAATTCTTAATATCTACTGTATGATAGCTAGCAAATGAATTAGCTAACTAACGTTAGCCTGCCCATCTTGATCTTCTGAAGAAGGGAAATGTTTTATTTCTACAATTTCCAAAATGTAACCAAACAAAAAAAACGTATTTACTTTTTACATAGTAGCAAAATGTCTAACTTATTTGCATTCGTTTTAACTTACATTTGTATGTTGACTTCTCCATTGATGTCGTTTTTACGTATTTGCGGACTTTTCTTAGCGGATGTACAATCGTCGCAAATTGAATTATGGAGTTTCAGGCCCCGGGGTGAACATGATTGTACACTCACAAAGCCGACTAAAAATGAGGGCTGAGGGTCTTACGTTGCAAACTTCCCTTGCTTGGCTTATCATTTGGACCACCCTCCAATATGGCGACGGGGATTCCCCCAATGGCATAAGGCGAGGGTACGTGGACAAGGGCGTGTCTTTTAAGTGTTTGCACCACAGTCAGGGTGCAACACAAATGGCTGCAATTGTTTGTAAGCATTTTGGCATAATTTCCTAGATTTAGAACATAAAACAAGATTTATAAAGGAAATATCATCCCTTATGTCTACCACAGCAAGTAATTCAATAGTTTAAGCATATATTGTAGGACCATGAACACATTTTTTCAGAATATTTACAAATAAATCGATCTTAATGGGGTTAGCAATCAATGACACAGACATTGTTAGAATTAACACTGCATATGAGGATGTAGTGAGATACCCGATGAGTTGGATGATACTTTTCTCGACAATCATCTTGAAAAAAACATACTTAAAAGCTGGAATCCAACCAATCATCCATCTTTAACACAATGGAAGGGTTACATGCTTTATCTAAATATTGAAAGTGCATGGGCGACAGAGAGAAACAAAATGGTGCAGTTTGAGGCCATGTGGCGGAGAGTGATGCGTATGCTGGAGAGGGAGAAGCAGTTGGGTCTGGGCAGGGGGGATGTTTGTGTGCTTCTATGTTTATGTTTTGTATTGTTTCAAAAATTCTTATAAATTAAATCTTGAATAAGCTGAATTCCAACTGGTAATTGGGACAGACATGAATGCCATTCTGGACATGCAGGACAAAACTAATAAGACCAACTACAATCCACAGGCAACCAAGTCTCTCCAACATATACTCTCTGATTACA
Organism: Oncorhynchus nerka; assembly: GCF_034236695.1. NCBI lineage: Eukaryota > Metazoa > Chordata > Actinopteri > Salmoniformes > Salmonidae > Oncorhynchus > Oncorhynchus nerka. The sequence goes on along the minus strand of NC_088412.1, from coordinate 43,512,966 downwards.
ACCTCATTGACACCTGGCAAGCTCATAACACTAAAGCAAAATAGTTCCCTTTCTATTCAAACAGGCTACTCTTCTATTTTCTTTAATCAGGAAACCAGAAATTCAACATCACTACATCACCAAGAGTATGTGGACAGGACACCTGTTCGTCGAACATCTCATTCCAAAATAATGGGCATTAATATAGAGTTGGTCCCCCCTTTGCTGCTATAACAGCCTCCACTCTTCTGGGAAGGCTTTCCACTAGATGTTGGAACATTCATCTGAAGGGATTTAGGGATTTTATCCCTCGCAAAAAACGTAATAATCCGAAAATAGAAATAAAAGGACAGCATATTTGAGACAACTGTAAAATGAATGTAATTGTACAATGGAATCTACTAGTATTTAAGACCCTGCAGTCTGCGCAATGCTCCATTATAATCTGAGGCATTCTACAAACCACATATCTTACACACAACTAGTTAACAGCTGAACTTCTTTTACTTGCCACTCACACAAACACACGTGCACACTAATTGTTACAATAAGAAGCATTCCAGTCACCAACCTCCATCCCTTCACATTCTTGTCAGTCAGCAGGATGCTGTGATGATGTCCAGAATCTCCTGAATCCAAGATGGCTGACACTGTTTGTTTGTGTCATGTTGCAATCCCACTTCCTGCTGCTCGCTAGTGTAAACCGTCCACCACCCGGGTATGGAAAAACAGCACGGCCGGCACCCCAGTGAGTGAGGTTTAGGCTTGGACTTGTCTGTAGCGTTTGCCGTTTCCTACGTTGTTGGAATTCAACAGCGAGCTGTTTTACTAGGCCCCATGTGGCACCACCGTTCCCCTCCCTCCAATCCCGGCCCTCTGCTCCCCTCTGTCTCACTCTTTCCTAACATGGATATGTAGCATTCATCATAGAGCAGTGAGTACACCACACTGAAGGAACCAGGGTAAGGCGGTGGGATCAGGTTGCTGCTAAAGTCCTCGCAATGTGATTTGTGAGATGTGGGTAGTCAAATATAATTGTTGTTTATCTCTAGAATGAAATGTAGTGCCCACATTTGTCAGGATTCTGAATGGACTCTATCCAGAACTTAGAAAATGTAATTGAACAGAAAACAGATCGTAAATAGCTTGAATTCTACATCTAATTAATGTAATTACAGTATTATCAGTAATCACACACTTAGGAATTCCATGGGCTGGTTGTGTAATTGAAAGTAACGCTGCATAGTAACTAAGAACCTAAGAATAACCACAATATTGAAATCAGATAATAATTGTATTGTTCATATTGTCCTTGGTTAGCTGAATGTCATGTACATGCATAAATATGTTTCAAGCATTACAATCCATCCATGTCCTCACAATGACATTTCATTTTCCACCATAAAATATGTGGGCATGATCAGGGACAGGATTTTCACAGGGTTTATTTCACAGCTGACAATGAATGATACAAATACAACGCATCAAACAAAATAATAAAATACATCTCAAGGATAATGTTATCAAGATGAGGTGCATGCAAAATGGGAATCTTTTTCATCTTTTTTTTTTGTTACTTCCTCTTTTCCTTAGTGAAGCCAGATCGCAAAGCGCCAATTCTGCAGTCCTCTTCATCAGCCCGTTTGATGGCCGTCATGCTCGCCAGTTTCAAGGAGGCCATGTGTTTACAAAATTACATTTGTGACAAAATAACTTTTTTCATAGAGTAAGCCGATTCTGTAGAGGGTGGGGTTAGGAGTGTGTGGGGTAAGGGAGGGGAGTAGGTGTGTGTCTGTGTGTGTGTTCGTGTCCTGTAGTGTTGTTTAAGGTCTGCTGTCTTTTAATCCCATTGTATCTCCTGTGCTGCCAGGCTGCTCTGCTATATACAACTATGTTACTATACAACTTTATTTCACTGTGTGTGAATGGCATTCCAATACAAAGAGCAGTCAAGTATTTTTTCATAAGGATATCAGTAATCACACACTATTATCCTCTGTAGTTGGATTCAAACGTTCAAGAAAAACGTTTAAAATATTTATTTTGTTGTTTTGGACTAAAACATGTTTTTGTTTATTTTTTTTTCTCTATTCTATGGTCTTATCCTAATATTGTCTTTGTCTTCAATGGTGAGGAATTCCCCTTCTCTTAATACTTTAGGGAATTTTCAAACGTCGGGAAGTTTGGCTGTAATGCCCCAAGATTTGTTCTCCCTGAAAGAAATCATAGAGTAACAATATATTAACTACAGAGCAACCTGGCTTTATGGGTCTGCATTTACTCTTCACTTTAGCTCTACATAGATATATCAATCAATGTGTGCTTTGCAGCGTTCCTTTTTCAATTTTAAAAAGTTATAGCCATATTCATGCATTAAAAAGCCATTTTCAGAATGTTTTGACGACTTGGTTTAGGTGCAAATCCATGGGGCATTACTTTAAAACTGGAAACACCATAAAATAGAAAATTAAAATAAGAGTAAAAATGTGGAACGCTTGTTGCATTTTCATTTGATGTGAGTAAAAAATAAAACAGTATCTAAGGAACAACACAAAAATGGCAAGTGTAATGAAAAATAAAAAACTCATTTAAAGCAAAGTATTTTTATTCACACAAATTTAATAAGATATATAACAACCGTTTGGTCCATAAATATTTAAGGGGAAATAGTTTCTATACACCATCTTTATCAAGAAACAGGGAAACATGGAAAATCTTGATAGAACACTTACTGTACTGAACTATTAACACGAAAATCAATTTATAAGATTCTTGGATTAACCAACTATATCTGAAAGAGTGCACAAACGCTTTCTATGACATCGCTGCCCCCTTTTAACAGGATACACCATAAAAAGATCTTCAGAAATAAGATGTAAAACAGTACAAAACTAGTGAGGCGTCACAAGTATGTGAATCAGTTAACAAACAACACATATAATCCTGAAGTTCACAAACTTTCTTCCAAGTTATATCATAAGGCACATAGTAGAACTGAGTTAGGCATCTACTTCATCAAGTAGATTGAGAATAACGCTTTGTTCTACAATAGAACAAATAGTGACAATTACAATAAAATGTTTTAACCCAGCAGCAAGAACTCCTTCGCTTTCTTTCTCTTAATCCGCACTATGTAGTCCTGCTTTGCTATCAACCACAACCCCAACGCCAACGACCTTAAACAGCTTGGCCCAGAAGACAACAAAATACTCATTTAAAATGTTAGAACCCTGCAGAAGGACTGCTTCTCTTTCTTTCTCTTAATTCATTGAGAGGGAAACATGTTTTTGGTCTGTTCAGTGGCAAGTGATCGTAAAGAAAGTATAAATATGGCCTAACGTGAACATGGAGGATGATTTATTTGTCCCACTGGCTGCATGTCTTCTACTATCTCTAGTTTTCTAGAGGTCATTGTAAAGTTTCTGTCAGCTCTACACCTCTAATCTGCCACATTGTCATCCCTCACTTTTTAACCTCTTCCCTTTTTTTATCAACCCTTCTTTACCCTGAGCAACATAATGGGCAATATTTTATTTAACAGTAATTCTACGGGCACATTGAATCCAGATAAACTATTTTTTTAAATCCATTTGTGTGTTGGTATGTAAAATTAGGCCAGCAGATTAGAAAAAGTGCACTGTCATGGAAACAATCCTTTCAAACAGTGCCGATTCAACTGTGTCCCAATCCAGAATTTCACTCACTGATTTCTATTGTGGAATTATTTCTAATATCAATGTTACTGCATTACATCTTTGACAGTTACCACTGTACAGATCTATAGATTTGTTCCGTTGTTATTGATTTTTTTCACAGTTGAGGTGTGTCAAGACAAAATGCATGTTGAGGTCACAGCAGCAACCTGGCATTTGAGTTGTAATTGTCCGGGTTCTTGTAATGTATACAGTGCAATTTAGAGATTAGAATTACTAATCCATAAAATAATCCAATGTTTTGTTAGGTCCAGGATAACTCTGAAATATATTTTACAACGTATTCTGCGAATGTATTTTGATTTTGAAAAAACTAAATATGTCTTAAATAAGGATAGTGCTAACATACACATTTCTAGAGCAAAATATTAATGATTTTAAATTAATTGATCAGTAAATAATACATTAATTATCAGGGATGGATAAATTTAGACTTAATCAAATGACCAAATGAAATAAAATAAAGTAAAAAATAATATACTTTTCCCATTTTAAATAGTTCCATTTGGGCTCTGTCCAAGATTGTTGAACCCTGTTCATAATTGTTCAATGCCGTCCAGATTCAAAATGTCCTCTACACAAAACCAATCACTAAATACGTTGACTACAAACAGCTGCCAAGCGGTTGCAAATGCTACACATCAACATCATTTCCTCCTGTTTAAATGTTGCTGTAGTTGTTCTTGTTGATCTTGTTGCTTTTTTGTTGGGTACAGTACAGTACTTCCTGTATCCACAGAACTGTCTCTGTTTTCTTTAAAGGTGTTTAAAAAAATGTAAATGCAAATTATGGAAAAAAAACATAAATGAGTTAAGAGCTTAGAGTTGTAGAGCTTGCTAGAAAAGGTTTGTCAAGGTAGTCTGTGAGGGGCTCCCCGAATCATGGCTGTCCAAACTAGATGTGACGGAGGTCACTACAGTGATAGAGGGATTGGTCAGGTCTGTTAGTGTGGCCGCACTGGAGGGGGGCGTCAGAGCGCCGCTGTCGGACGAGGGCGGCGGGAGTGACGTGCCGTCGGCCTTGTCATTACCATTCTCCTGTCGCAAAACGTTCCTTCTGAATTTGGCTCTTGCGTTTTGGAACCATACCTGCAAATCCAATCCAATGGCTTTTACTTTATGTTTATGTCTAATTTATTAACTTATTTTCTTTGTCTTTCTTTCTAATAAAATGCAATGGTTATGACATCACAGTGTTGTCCACTACCTGACTCTCCCCATAGAGTAGAAAGAGTAAAGAACAATACCTACAAACTGTTTTTGACACCATTATTTTGGGCTCAGGGAGTAGAAACCAAATGAGAAATGACCAGCTGAAAGAGTATTTTTATTTTGTAAAAGATCCTTACAGACTTGTGCACTCTCTCTTAAATTACTCTTCCCACCACTGACCCAGGGAGATTGGGAGTGATACGTGGATGAATTATATGTCTAGAAACCCTAAACACTACAAATACCATACATCTCCTTCATACAGTACATCAAGGAAGCTGGTGCCTAACAACATTCCATACAACATCGGTAGAAAACCAATGAAAATAATTGTATAAAAAAACATGATTTCAATGGACTTGAATGGAACTGATGGTCAAATGTGAGAACAGACAATGGACTGGGGGATATAGAGTGATGATGTCATACTAGGTCAGAGGTCAGAAATGAGGGCGATGGCTACTGCTTACCTGTAGAACTCTTTTGGTGAGGCCTGTCTTCTGGGCAAGCTGTTTGAGGTCCTTGGCGTCGGGGTTGTGGTTGATAGCAAAGTAGGACTTCATGGTGCGGAGCTGGTGGTGCTTGAAGGAGGTGCGCATGCGCTTGGTCTTCTGGGAGGGAGGGTAGGCCTGGTCACGGTCCAGGTGGTCTCCATCGTTCTCATTACAACCTGACCAAGAGGAGGAGAAGGTGGGGGTGCAAAGTTAGAACAGATATACTGTGGTAAAGTGTGTATTGCAGTATAATTCTTCAAACAAAAAGTGGGGTGCTGTTTGTCCTCGTACATATAATCCTGAGTTGTCAACATAGACAGCACTCCCAAAATCAAGGTTGTTAGTTATAGAAAGACAGCACATCCGATCAGGGTTAGGATAAGGTTATGATGATTCCATTGAAGAGGAATTAAAGGCGTAAAATGGCCATCATTTTCAGTTAAGATTGAATTAAATCTTTAATTGAATCAAACATAAGTTATTCAAAATGTAACGGACACAAGCCCCTTAGAAAGTATGTAAAGCAGATCCATATCTACAGTAGGAGTTGATCAGTCCTCAATTTGGTCAAGCTAGCATTTCTACTCCTCTGTGCTTAAAGAAAGCAATAATGTATTGTCATTCAAATGTAATCTCTACTTCCAATATGCACCATACTAATATTCTGTCCTGTCTATTGAAAGATATTTAAAATAATTGATTGTCATGCCATGATCAAAAGACAATTATTTTCAACACATCCAGCAGACATGCATATCCTATAACAGACTTTACTCATTCTACTATAGGCCTATTAGCTAAAGTGGTCATCTCTAAATCTCTGACTAATAAAAGAGAGCAAAGGCTATAGTAGGCTGTTAATATATTCAAGACACCTATCTTGATATTTCCGCCCCCTGCAAATGACAGACTTTAGTGCTGTTTTCACAGACCTAAACTAGACGTTTAGTTGATACAGAACTAAACATGAACACAGAAAAACCTAGGATTAAATATCTCTGGGCTACAGAATCTATGTATTTTTCAAATGAATCTTGGCCATAGTCCAAGACTACTACTCATATTTCATCAGAAATGTGTAACTTAAAACACTTATTTTCAGATGTCAAATATGCATCTTAATTCATGTTAGACAAGCATCTTAAAAGCACTGCAATAAAATAACAGCTACATCTTTAAATCTTGGGTATCCCATTTTCCTCAGCTATGATTGCTTGCTGAGTGCCTTTATTTCTACAACTACCCACCAGGGGTCGCTAACAAAACATGCCGAGTCGGTATTCCAACTGCAAGGTCGACATGGGACTGACCGCATGGAATAATTATCTAAAGACGTTGGCTATAGGCATATAGAGTCGATGGAACCTAAACATTAAACCGGATATAGACTATATCAACATTTTTGCTCGAAACTGACTATGAAAGACAGGCAATTTCTGATTATACCTAATGGAATGTTTTTGGAGTGCTATGGACAAAAGCAGGATTTAATTCAGAGCTAAATTCAATCATATGTCTTTGCAGTGCAACCAAAAGTGTTTTAAATATGGAAGGAGCACAACATCTACAGCTGAACATAAATACCAAACAGAAAACAAATTAAGGGGGAATATGGGCATGTTTCTGGAATGAAATAGTCTTGAGAAAAGAACCATTACCACCACCCTTGTCGTTATTAAAGCAAAATACTGTAGTCCAATAAACATAACATATTAGACTTGGGATAGACCATATTAGAGGACATAACAAAATTATCGCATGAAAACAATTCGAATTATTTTTTTAATAACGTTAGATACTGGAGAGGATGTAATGTTGTTGCTTGTTTGTTTAGTTTTTTTGTATCCCGCTCCATCTCACTCACTCTGTTTCTGAGAACTGTGCTGACCTTCCGAGTATGATTCAGTGGTTGGAAGCCAGGGATTCCTACATCACCTTCAATTAACGCAGAACAATTATTTAACACGCAGATTACCCTTATTCCTCTCCATGTATGGAGAACAGAACAAATTTGGCACACAGTGACAAACTTTCTCAACCGGACACTAATTGTAAAAAGCGACTACAAAAGAAACGCCGCGGGGTTGGTTAGATTATAACATTCACGTTTTCAATGCCAGTTTTTAATTGTAAAATTACCTGTAATGTATAACGAGGAGGCAATTTCCCCCAAGAAATGCGACATTTTAAATAGTTGAGCCCAAATTACTTTTACCCCCTGCACGTGCTTATGTCACTGGTTCAAGTTCATGTGTGTACCCATTTTACAAATTCGATTACATAATGAGAGCCATAATTAGGCTATAAAAGTCAAACTAATGGTTAACTGGGGGTACATTTTTGATCATTTTGACAGCATGCAATTTAGCCTAAAGAGGAGAAATGCAAATACGCTACTTCATGAACAGAGCACACATTCAAAGTAGGCATCTTCCAAGGTGTGGAATGGCTAATTGTTCTCTTTCGTGTCCCCCCTTTTTTGGTTAAAATTGCTTTTGGTGTAGGACTACAGAGATGAGGCCTATGCCCTTAAACACGGATCAAGCAAAATAATTAATGAAATCTCTATATTCGACATTATCTTTTCTACTCAGTTCACCAGCACTCGTCATGGGTTGGTTAGTTAGCATGTAGCCTAACAGGTTATAGGCCTCAATCAAAACATCCCCACCGTAACGTTATTTTCAAACAGCGCAATAGCCTTCTGTGCGTACAACTTCCCGACCAGCAACTCCTCTCCGTCTCCTCACCTGAGTTGTAGCTGGCGATGTCTATGCCCATGGCGGGGCTCTTCCTCTTGCGAGGCCTTCCCTTCTGAGCTGTCCCAGTGCCATTGAAGTAAGGCAGCGCCAGACCTCCGCCTTTCGCCGCCAGCTCGGAGTAGTTGAGGCCGGGGTGTGGGTACTCTCCCTGGGCTATGGTCTCGAAGTGGACCCGGCAGTACACCAGGCTGTCCTTCATGCCGAAGTGGTCGCCGGTGGTCAGGGTCTTGTTGCACGTGGTGCACGTGAAGCAGCTCAGATGGTACACCGAGTCCCGTGCACGCATTACCATCTCCGATGCCGATATCCCGAGGTGGCAGCGCGCACACCTCTGCACTGAGAACCTTCTGAAACAAGGACGCAATTCTTTAAAAACACGCCCAGACATAACACGTCTAAAACACTCAAAACAGAATTGAACAAATGGAACACAACACACAACGCGAGTGGCTACATAAAATACAACTCAATGTTCTTACTGTGTTTTTATTCAGCAGTTTGCATGTAATGTCATAACCTCCATCCGCAGGCCTATAATAACATATCGCATTTGCAACATGGCCAAGAGACGACAGATTGCCTCTGATATTTAGGCTGCTTGTCTATTTATATTTCCATGTAGTAGATTCATTATATGGGGCCTTCCTTGTATGACTTGTTGAATATGCCAAAGCTATAGCTGATCGAAACGATACGCCTTCTGTGCCTTCTATTTAACCTATAGCCTATTTCAAATGTTCTGTGGCCTGTGTTTGTGTTTATAGATCTATCGTTTCAGACATTAACAATAGTTTGTATGACAGGCCTAATGCCAAACACACAAGAGAGTGAGTGAGGGAGAGAGAGCGTGTGTTCAATCGTCGAATATTAAAATCAATAATTTCACTAGGCCTATAGAAAAACAACCAATCATAACCGTATGCTTTCTTACCTGTAGTAATCCTCCTTGCAGTAGATGCTGCCATCCTTGGCAAAACACGTGAGTTCTGACTCCAAATGTTGTTTACATTCACAGCATTTGAGGCACCGCAGGTGCCACTGTTTATCCACAGCGAGTAGGTAATATCTATCCGAGATTTTGCCTCCACAGCCAGCACACAACGCGGGCTTCTCCGGTCCCATCGAAGGCATGGTCTGGAAGAGGAGGGGAATATTAATACATGTGGAAATGCAGGGCTCACATCCTGCGCATGTGGTGGGGACTATACTTCCCATGTGGGGTTTGGCTTGTGTGTGATAAAACTGTGACATATCTGAAAAATTACATATTAGCCTAATATGAGCAATGCACCATTTTCTTAAAAATAAATCAATAGTACAACGATCGTTAGACTTTCTTAAGTAGCCTATATATGACAGTTCGGTTTTAAAGCCAATCCCAAGACATTCCTGCAGAGCTGAAAATGTGTCAACATGCAGGGCCGGTTATGTTTAGGGAGTAACTGCATTCAATTTATCTAACAAATGGAGCCTGTATACATAAATGTATTACAATGACAAAGAATAATTAATTGCGCTTCATTGCACATTTAAAATACATTTTAAAAAACTGTATCGACAGCCTGGTGCGCTATGTCCTCCTACTTTCACACGTCTATAATTTAGCATTACTGCCAAAAGAACAACAATTAATAATAATAACAATAAATTATTATGTAGAGATGCTAATAATTGCCAAACTATTATCTATGTAATAACTGTTTAATTAGGCCTATATATTATATAAATAAACAATAACAGCAATTTGTTATTTGCTCAAAATATAAATTGTGTAACAATTTGGCAAAATGTGAGTAATAATTGTCACTTTTACTTTATGTACTTTCACTCAGTTTAGTTGATAAGTGAATGTATTTGTATTACATATGAACATTTCCACACGCATACATGTTCTTTAAAAAATGTTTTTTTTGTCCATATAGGAACCTGTAAACGCAATATTAAACCCAACATTTTCTTTCGAGTGATTATTTCTTGCAGCAATCTTGGCCCAACTACAGCTCCATAAAGAATTTCCTTGCATTTAAACAGTTATGCCCATTTGGATGTAAGTGGTACTCTTCATGGATGTCAGAACAAGAAAAGAAAACATTTCATTTAGTTCATTTTTCTTACCGATTCCCTTCCGTTCAGCTGCACGCCCTTGGTAAGGCGCGAGTCGGTTTTGGATCTCCTCTCCATCTCCTCCATGATGCCTTGGATGTGGTCACCGGAGATCCCGTGGAACAGCATGGCTCCCGCTCCTGAACGACGCAATGTGCAACTGCTCGCTTCTGCCTTGCAGCCCACAACTTCCATATACAGCTCTGCGTCCCGTTGGCTCAGAGCATCCGACTGGCTCTGCTGTTAGACTGTTAGACAGGCACACACACAAACACACACACACACACACACACACACAAACAAACAAACAAACAAGAGACACACTCAGCTCAGCTCAGCTCACCTCCCCTGCAAGTGGTGGATAGATGAGGGACGGGGAGAAATCAAGGCAGGAAGAAATTATTTCCTCTCCCCTGAATGTTTTGTAAAAAAAAAAAAGAAGTATAGTCCAGCTGATCCGGCGGTGGCCAGTTTATGCACAGATGATGATGGTGGTGATGGACGGTTAAAATTGCAGAAGTTTAGATTAGGTGTTTTTCTCTCGACAGTCCCGCGCCGATCTCACGTTATAGGGTTCCGTGTGCTTGAAGGTCAGATTGGGACTGCCTGAGTTGGAGAGCCGTGTCCTATTTGTGAAGAGAGCAAAAGCCTGCCCAGTTTGGATAATTTGGTAGGAGGAGTCGTTCCCTCTCTCTATGCCACTGATTTCTATTCACCAACAAAGAGCTGTCACTCTCCCCTCTAACCCGCGGTGCATGTTGGCTGCGAGAGCGTGGAGAGAGACACTTTGGTTATTGACATTTTCATTACTTTTCTTTTCTATAGGTTTTAGTTATCGGAAGACATTAGTGGAGTCTAAATCGCAGTGACACGATACGGTTTAGTGAAATTTGCATAATCTCTTGGTGTGATTGAATTAGAAGGATAAACCTTGGATATTGAATTGTAATTTGAACGAATTTTAATCTGTATAAACTGTAATATGGAGTTTCAGTAGCCTCACTTGCTGAATTTGATTCGATAACTTTATGTGAAACGTCTAGTGGGAAAATCACGTCTTAAGTGAAACAGTCGTGTGAGGGTGATACCTTTCCTTGTCATGTATTATTTGCCGCCGTGCATTTTTAAATGTGATACTCATTTACATGTGAGCGTGCTGTGTATGCCTAATAACTAAGTAAGGCTATAACATGTTTATAAAATGTTTAAAATAAGTTGAACATTTTGCATTGGATTTTGAAAATATTAGTTGTATTGGTAAAAGGTTCAATTTACCCGGATTCTGATTAATTAATACTATAGAATACATGTTGTGTGTATGTGTGTGTCATAGCCAACATATGTCCAGTTTAGCCTACAAAACACAAGTAGGCCTGCGAAATAATTTTAGACCTATATACGATAAATATGCCTCAAAGAGTGCATGGCAAATACATAGGCCCATTCTAAAATGGACAAATGCCAGGCCCTTTTCTCTTTTTCTGATAACCAACAAAAGACGTTAGGCCTATCCCAATTAAGAAGACATTAGCTTATATGAATTGTCGAGTTATATAGCTGCATGTGTTGAAGTGACAGTGGTAGGCTGCATTCTGTGTAAGTAACGTAGGCCCTAATTACTGCTTTTAAAGCCAGATCAATGCTCTCTTAATTAAACAGTAACCTAAAATCAACGTAAACTAATTATCCGCCACTGACTCATTAGCATGTCCCTCGTCTCTCCAATTAAACATTCTGTACTCAAACTATCACTTTACACTGACAGACAGGCTTCTCTCTCCAACGTGTGACAACACACACCCATTATATTTGCTAAATCGGTTAGTTTCTTTGTAAATTTAAATTGTGCACCTTAATGCAAGATATTGAATTCCATAAAATATTTGTATTGTTTGTATAGCATGTGGTTGAAGAAGTCATTTCTATTATCTATAACGAATGTGTGTGTCGTTTTGTGCCTAAGTTCCCGGCCGAGGCCTGACAGACAATAAAACACGTCTGGGAGATTTTAAGGTTTTGTGTCAGAGGACAAAAGATAACTCTCCTTACAGTCCGGACCATTAGACTTCCCAAAGCTCCATGAAGTTGCAGGTGCGCTTCCTCACGCCAACGCCAATCATTTTAAGACCTGTTACGTTTCCATTTTGTCGCGGGGATCAGAAGTCGTGTGTTTAATTGGGCCCCCCTAGATAACACGGCGCGTAAATGTCTAAACTTTAAAGGAGGCGGATGTGCTATATAGCAGCAGCGGAGTTAATTCGCGCTCTGTCAGTTTCATTCCACTGAAGTAAAAAAAAAGGCACTCAGGATTAATTTCACTTGGACAAAGAAAACCTAAAAACGGGAAACGTGCAGTTCAGTGTGACATTTACTTGAAGTGTTTATTATGCGGTCCCAATAGAGCATAGAACACGCAGAAGTGGCCCGCCTAATTTAAAAACGCTTATACAAAATGTAGGCTATAGCTGTTGTTACTTATTTATTTGAGAAAATAAAATTAGCCATGTTATTATTATTATTATTTAATTGTGCCTCTTCAGAAGGAATAGGAAATGTTACATAGCCCCTAGATGCATGTGTCTCCCTGGCCTCCAGCAATGACATTTCATCCAAGTGAAAAAGGATTAAAATGCGTCAGTGCATCCACGAGCTCTCCCAGTGTTCATCTCTGAAATGGAAAACAACCCATTTCGTTTTTTAAACTTAGATCGATATTTAACGTTATCCCCTCTTAGTTTATAGCTAGGCCTATTTCACAAGTCTATAGGCCAATAGCAGGTTCTTCTTTAGACTATATAAATGCGTAATTGTCTCCTATATGATGTTTAAAAGAAATGCGCATTGATGATGCAATTTAGAGCCTAATGCCAATAATGATGACTCCGACACATATAATTATCCATTTACGAAAATAATGTATTGGTCTTTAAACGAGTTGGCTTTTATATTTTTCGTTGAATTCATCTCTGCATTGTCTTAACCATGCCGGGGTTTTGTCTCGTGAATAATAATATACATCAAATTAAATATATGAGCCAACAAAAGTATTTACAGAATTACTCTTTATTTGACTATTGGGGGCTCCAGAAGACTATTTATCAAGACATTTGAGAATTGGCAACACATTTAGGCTACTATGAATTCCTTTTTAGTCCGTTTTTCCTCTCGTGCCTTTTCAATATTTTGCTGCGGCTTTGCTGAGAATCATGCAGTTTACTGTACTGTGCAGCTTCTTCTCAATTTCAACCTTGATTTCTTTCAAACAAAATGTTTACCACGAACATACTGTATTCGGAACAATGACAGATAAGACAGCTATATTTTAACTATTCCACGGGCGGCTCAATGCTGACTTTTGTTTCCTTGTGAATGAAAGAAATATCGCTAATCCGTCAACATAGGCTTTCTCAAAGCTCAGTTATATGGCTCACTATATCCGTCATTATTAATGCAACGTCTTATAGCTTACACACACGCAACAACTTTAGTACACGCACCTCGGAAAATAGCAACCATGTGCATATAATGTATAGCACATCGAATAATTGTGTGAAAATGTGTAATTCAGGTGAAAGTTGAGGTTACCTTCAGGCTGATAATGCGCTGTCCTGGTATAGAAACCAACCTTGTGTTGAGAAGGTTGCGGGCCTGTAGAAGAGAGGAAAGGAGAGGAGGAGGAGGAGAGGATAGCAGAGATTCTGCCGGTAGATGGGGGTTGTTCCTTGTTTCTCGTAGTCCTAGTGAGTGTCAATTAAAACAAACCTCGCCGCTTGGCGAGAAGATATTTATATATATATATTCCTCTCCCTCCACCAAACCCTCTCAAACAAACGGTTAATGAGAGCTCACGAGCCAACGTTGAGACGCACGCACTTGCACGAACACACACACGCACACACACACACATCCCGGGTTTGTCCAAAATATCAGTATGTCATTGCCCATATGAATAAAATCAGGTCAAGTGTTTGTTACACCCTGATAGCAGGGATCCATGTTAATAAATCCTTGAGCTCTGCAGTCAAACTGTCTTAACAATATCTGTCGAAGATGAAAACAGCAAGGTGCACTCCTAATTACCTTACAGTGCATAGAAATAATGTTATTCAATTGAGATTATTATGAAACTTAACATTAATCTATGTTGTGTCACATGTCATAAACCTAATATGTTATATAGGTATATTTCCCAAATCAGGGGAAATATTGAAAACTGTTGAAACCAAATATTGTGATTTTAAAGACAGAAAAAAATCATTGCATTCAATTTCTCCTCTGAAATGGTCTAGGCTTATGGCATTCACATGTAGTGTTTTCTAATCACATGGAAAAAATATCCTCTGTTTTTGAATGGTTCCATTCCACTTTGAGTCAATCCCTGTCTCTCCTCCAGTCAATAGGCCTACCGGAAAAATGGAAGATGGTCAATATAATTCTACTACACTAGCTAGGTTTCCATCCAATTGACAGATTTTCTTGAATATTTAAAAAAATCTTCATAAAACATTATGCGCATTTTCCCACCAGAGGATAAAGGCTGTAGGTGATGATTCAGTGCACATAAAAATACATTTTGCAGTTATATTCTCATGTACTGAATAGAAAATACAAGTTAAATGGTTTTCCATCGCATTTTCAACTCTACTGATGTTTTTCTCACAAAAATTGTTGCGCTATATTGCAAGTGTGCGCACTCTGGTATTGGCACGTGGACTCAAAAGCCAACCGCTCGCAGATACAGTGCGGGTATAGCCTACATGATGCTATTATTATGGACAAAAGTGCAATACTTTTTATTTTTTTTGTCAAACTGCAGAAGACCTTTGATATTTATTGGAAAGGTTTCCGTCGTTTTTATGCGAGGAAAGTAGGACTACATCGGATAAAGATTTTCATGACAGGCCTGATAAAAAGTATGTTCGTAAACTTTCCAAATGTTGACAAAACAAATATGCTAGACAAGGTGGGATCTTTTTTTGTGGTAAAATGTATTAAAAATCGATATTTTTCTGCCGTTTGACAAATAAAACAACTCTCTCTATTTTGTCCATAATAATCTCATTATGTAGTAGGCTGTATCTGCAAGTTAGATTTGTTGGCTAGAGCGCACACAAATTTGTTTGTGACAAAACCATTGGTAGAGTTGAAACACTTTTATTTTTATTCAGTATATTGGAATTTAACAGCAAAAGTTATTTTTATGTGCCCTACTTCATCACGCACAGCCTTAAATGTGCAATAAATCAATTTAATGAAAACACATCTCTGGTGGGAAAATGTGCATATTGTTTTCATGTGGATTTTAGAATATTCACATCGAAATCAGTGGCCAATTGGATGGAAACATAGCCAGTAACTTTCCATGCACATTTTTTTTATGTGAGTAAAGTCGTACCATATATATAAAAAGCATGACAGTTTGGATGGAAACAGGGATTTTCGGGATTAGCCAACAGATCATTTGTTCCTTTGACATGATGGTAGGATCTTTTTGTGTTGGTGAAATTAATTGTGCGAGACATGGTGGTGGAAACGCCTTTATCCGCAAATATGAATAGAATAACCATCATATAGAAGTCAACTTGGAGACACGGGATGATATGATGTATGGTCTTCTATCCTCCCATTACAACTTGGGAAACCATGCAGTTTTTAGGCTACACATGAAGTTATGATGAACTTCACAGGGTGGTGAAGGTGCACGGTGATAAACTTGATGCTCCTTTCCGAAAAAAATGTTTTCAGTATTATCCATAATAGTCTTACTAGCCACCCCGCACTGTATCTACTAGCTGTTGGTTAGAGCGCACGTGTCAAGACCAGAATAGGCACATTAGCAAAAAAAAAAAACAAAAAAAAAATCACCTTTATTTAACTAAGTTGGCCAGTTGAGAACAAATTCTCATTTACAACTGCGACCTGGCCAAGAAAAAGCAAAGCAGTGCGACAAAAACAACAACACAGAGTTGCACATGGGATAAACAAACATACAGTCAATAACACAATAGAAACATCTATGTACAGTGTGTGCAAATGTAGTAAGGTTAGGGAGGTATAAACACCAAAACAATAAATTGGCCATAGTGGCGAAATAATTATAATTTAGCATTAACACTGGAGTGATAGATGTGTAGATGATAATGTGCAAGTAGAGATACTTGTGTGCAAAAGAGCAAAAAATATATATAAACAATATGGGGATGGGGTAGTTGGGTGTGCTATTTACAGATGGGCTGTGTACAGGTACAGTGCTCTGACAGTGGATACTTAAAGTTGGTGAGGGTGATATAAGTTTCCAGCTTCAGTGATTTTTGCAATTTGTTCCAGTCATTGGCAGCAGAGAACTGGAAGGAAAGGCGGCCAAAGCAGGTGTTGGCTTTGGGGATGACCAGTGAAATATACCTGCTGGAGTGCGTGCTATGGATGAGTGTTGCTATGTTGACCAGTGAGCTGAGATAAGGCGGGCTTTACCTAGCAAAGATTTATAGATGCCCTGGAGCCAGTGGGTTTGGCGATGAATATGTAGCGAAGGCCAGCCAACAAGAGCATACAGGTCGCAGTGCTGGGTAGTAAACTCAGCAACAACAACAAAAAATGTCCCTTTTTCAGGACCATGTCTTTCAAAGATAATTCGTAAAAATCCAAATAACGTCACAGATCTTCATCGATCTTCACTGTTTCCCATGTTTGCTCAATGAACCGTAAACAGTTAATGAACATGCACCTGTGGAACGGCCGTTAAGACACTAACAGCTTACAGACAGTAGGCAATTAAGATCACAGTTGTGAAAACGTAGGACACTAAAGGGGCCTTTCTACTGACTCTGAAAAACACCAAAAGAAAGATGCCCAGGGTCCCTGCTCATCTGCATGAATGTGCCTTAGGCATGCTGTAAGGAGGCATGAGGACTGCAGGTGTGGCAAGGGCAATAAATTGCAATGTCCGTACGGTGAGACGCCTAAGACAGCGCTACAGGGAGACAGGACGGACAGCTGATCATCCTCGCAGTGACAGACCATGTGTAACAACACCTGCACAGGATCGGTACATCCGAACATCACACCTGCGGGACAGGTACAGGATGGCAACAACAACTGCCCGAGTTACACCAGGAACGCACAATTCCTCCATCAGTGCTCAGACTGTCCGCAATAGACTGATAGATGCTGGACTAAGGGCCTGTAGGCCTGTTGTAAGGCAGGTCCTCACCAGACATCACTGGCAATTACATCAACTTTGGGCACAAACCCATCGTTGCTGGACAAGACAGGACTGGCAAAAAGTGCTCTTCACTGACGAGTCACGGTTTTGTCTCACCAGGGGTGATGGTCGGATTCGCATTTGTTGTCATTGCAGGCAATCTTAACACTGTGCGTTACAGGGAAGACATCCTCCTCCCTCTTGTGGTACCCTTCCTGCAGGCTCATACTGACATGACCCTCCAGCATGACAATGCCAGCAGCCATACTGCTCGTTCTGTGTGTGATTTCCTGCAAGACAGGAATGTCAGCGTTCTGCCATGGCCAGCGAAGAGCCCTGATCTCAATCCCATTGAGCACGTCTGGGACTTTCTGGATCAGAGGGTGAGGGCTAGGGCAATTCCCCGCCAGGGATTTAGGGTTATACCTGATAGGTCCCTTGATAATTTGTGTGAGATTGAGGGCATCTAGCTTAGATTGTAGGACGACAGGGGTGCTAAACATAACCCAGTTTAGGTCCCCTAACAGTACAGACTCTGAAGATAGATGGGGGGGGGCTATCAATTCACATATGGTGTCCAGGGTACAGCTGGGGGCTGAAGGGGGTCTATAAACAAGCGACAACAGTGAGAGACTTGTTTCTGGAAAGGTGGAATTTTAAAAGTAGAAGTTCAAACTGTTTGGGCACAGACCTGGATAGTATGACAGAACTCTGCAGGCTATCTCTGCAATAGATTGCAACTCTGTCCCCTTTGGCAGTTCTATCTTGACGGAAAATGCTGTAGTTGGGGATGGAAATTTCAGAATTTTTGGTGGCCTTCCTAAGCTAGGATTCAGACACAGCTAGGACATCAGGGTTGGCGGAGTGCTAAAGCATTGAATAAAACAAATTTAGGGAGGAGGCTTCTGATGTTAACATGCATGAAACCAAGGCTTTTACGGTTACAGAAGTCAACAAATGAGAGCGCCTGGGGAATAGGTGTAATGTTGGGGGCTACAGGGCTTGGGTTAACCTCTACATCACCAGAGGAACAGAGGAGGAGTAGGATAAGGGTACGGCTAAAGGCTACAAGAACTAGTCGTCTAGTGCGTGGGAACAGAGAAAAAAAGGAGCAGATTTCTGGGCATGGTAGAATAGATTCAGGGCATAATGTACAGACAAGGGTAAGGTAGGATGTGAGTACAGTGGTTGTAAACCTAGGCATTGAGTGATGATGCGAGAGCTTGCATCTCTGGAGACAGCAGTTAAGCCAGGTGAGGTCTCCGCATGTGTGTGGGGTGGGACAAAAGAGCTATCTAAGGCATTTTGAGCGGGACTGGAGGCTCTACAGTTGAATAAAACAATAATAACTAACGGAAACAGCAGTCGACAAGGCATATTGACATTAGAGAGAGGCATGTGTAGCCGAGTGGGTCCAATGAGCAGCAATAGGTGAGTCAGGGAGCCGTTCGGTAGTCGCTACTATGCTAGGCAACGGGAGATACGGCGTTCAGAACGCTACCGGACAGGGGCTAGCAGATGGGTCTTCAGCGACATCGCAACAGAAAAGCCTGTTGAAACCACATTGGACGGTTACGTCGGCAAACCAGTCGTGATGGATCTGCGGGCTCCGTGTCGGCAATAAAGGGTATAGGCCAATTAGCAAAGGTATTGTAGCAGGTATACCTCTTCGGCTAGCCAGGAGATGGGCCTAGCTCGAGGCTAGCTCAAGGCTAACTGCTGCTTGCTTCGGGACAGATGCATTAGCCAGCAATAGCTACTCGGTTGCAGCTAGCTAGCTGCGATGATTCGGTGTAATGGTCCAGAGCTTGCGGCAAAAATCGGTGAAATGGTAGAGAAAAGCAGTCCGACATGCTCTGGGTTGATATTGCGCTGTGCAGACTGGCAGGTATTGACTGAGCTAAAGCTGGCTGGTGTCCGAGCTAATGGTGAAGACTGCTAGCCGTGGCTAACAATGACTACTAGCTAGCTGCTAGTTAGCTGGCTAGCTTCTGATGGAGGTTCCAGTTATGGAGTATAAAAATAGCAGATCCGTACCAAATTGGGTGAGGCGGGTTGCAGGAAAGTATATTTAGATTATAGGTGGAAAGTGAGATTAAAATATATACAGAAAAACTAAGAAAACAACTATTTACACAGGACAAGACGGGACAAACACATGTCTGACTGCTACGCCATCTTGGATTTGAGCCATTTGCTTGTGCTCTGCTGCGCAGTGCATATCATGGTGTCAGAAATGCTTCAACCTCGTCAAATATAAATATTTGTCACATGCGCCGAATACAACAGTCTTACAGTGAAATGCTTACTTACAAGTCCTTAACTAACAATGCAGTTTTAAGAAAAATAAAACATTTTTTTTAAAAGAAAGAAAAGTACCAAATATTTAAAGAGCAGCAGTTAAATAACAATAGCGAGGCTATATACAGGGGGTACTGCTATAGAGTAATCTTCCTTGAGTTTTGCTGAAGTTTAGAGTGACAAAAAGTAGCTAGTTTACAACTAACTGCTCTTTGTCTCGTCATTGAACAGAACAGCAAGCAGAGGCGTTGCTATAGATACTAACAAGCACACCATGCACAGAGCACATGCAGCGCGGGGTACAGACAGATGGATACTAACAGAGGAAGTTATTTCTGAAGCGATCGGCCTGGGTAGGGTAGGGTCTGAACTTCGCGGGCATGGGTAG
The DNA here is from genome assembly GCF_034236695.1 of Oncorhynchus nerka. Classification (NCBI taxonomy): domain Eukaryota; kingdom Metazoa; phylum Chordata; class Actinopteri; order Salmoniformes; family Salmonidae; genus Oncorhynchus; species Oncorhynchus nerka. The sequence goes on along the minus strand of NC_088412.1, from coordinate 43,492,813 downwards.
GGCTTGGGCAAAAAATTCATACCCAAGCAGTTTTTTAAAATATTATTTTTTTGTTTGTTTATTTTACCCACAATTTCAAACTTCTCCCCAACAGGCTCAGGAGGCGAAAGTCGAGTTATGCCTCCCCCGAAACACCAAACAGCGATTCTTAACACACGCCCGCTTAACCAGGAAGCTAGCCGCACCAATGACTCGGCATTGTTCAACTGATGATCGAGCTCAACCTGCAGGCGCCCGGCCTGCCACAAGGAGTCTCTAGAGCGCGATGAGCCAAGTAACCCCCCCCTTGGCCAAACCCTCCCCTAAACTGGACGACACTGGTCCAAATGTGCGCCGTCCTATGGGATTCCAGATCACGGCCAGTTGTGATAAAACCCGGGATTGAACCCGGATGTGTAGTGACGCCTCTAGCACTGCGATGCAGTGCCTTAGACCGCTCCGCCCCGCCCGTGCAGGACTCTAATCGGGTGGATGCAACCACACATGACAAGCACATAAGGCAGGTGATCAATATCAATTCCATCCTGAATCTCCCAGAACTGTCGATAGGCCCACTCCACCATCTGTCCCCCCTCTTGCAGTTAATAAAGACACCATGGAACTGGATGTCAGGAGGCTATTCAACAAAATGCCATCTCGAAAGTTTTGGCGTGCATTGCCCTGATATGTACCTATTTTGCTACCACCCATGGCTGGCTGGCCCATGTGACACCTGAGCTGAACTTGCATTTGAAGAATGAGCTCATGCTTTGATGACTCATGCATTGGTCTGGGAAAATGTTCAATAATCCCAACATCCATATAAGGACATAATGCCATCTGTGGCAAAAAAAAAGAAGCCCCTTAGGATGGCAAACTTAAAGACGCTGTATGTCATCGTGTATGGTGGTTGGGGATTGACTCTGAGATAGTGGTCTTTGTGCACCATGCTTGATCAGTTCCACCACCCCTGCAACCCCTTTACTTTCCACCAAAGCCCAGGGGTCATCTTCAAATGTATATGTCTGTGGTGCTGTGCTAAGTCCCTCACAGGGGTAGGAACCAAAATTATTTTCAAATTATTTCGTTCTGAACTACTATTTCTTCAGTTCTGTTCCACTCTTCCAACCAGCAAAATAGAGTTCGGAACTGGTTTGTGAAAAAAAGCAAGATCATTTTGAGGAGCAGGCTTGAAGCGCTAGGCATCTTGTTATGACATGCATTATTTGAATTGGGTCCACAGAACTATGCTTAGGGGAGCAGCTTCTATGAAGGAAGTTTCAATGTCCTTTGAACTAGCTAGCTAACAAGCTTGAGCTAGCAAGCTAACAAGCTTGTGTGTGGAGAGCGGCACCAGAATGAAAAACTAATAAAAACTAAAGCGAATAAAAAAGCTCTCTCCCTATCGTTTCAGCTTGCAGGCAGATGCTGGAATAAGTTTCTGAATGACAGAGTGAGGGTTTTGTATAGGCTCTTTGTTTAGTTTTTTTGTGGGACTAGAAAAAAATGCCTGGAACGTAAAATAATGTTATTCACCGGATTCCTAGCATTTTTAAAATAACGATTCTGTTCCGGAACTGTATGGATCACTTTTATTCTCGGGGTTTGGTTCTGTTCCCTGAAGCATTTCCTACCCCCTGGTCCCTCATAACCAATGAGTCATAGTTGTAGTCTATGACCTACACTCCAAGTAACCTCTAGGTAACCTGAGGTCAAACTCACAGGTTCTATCACTCTCCTCATCTCCTGCTGGGCCTGCTCCAGACCGGAATCACAGCCAACTACCCACAGTAAATATCGCCCCGACAAAACATCCTGCCCAACCTCCAAAGGAATATGTAGGACGTGACCTGCATGGTTTTTCTTTTGACACATTCAACATAAAAACTGAAATCACAAGTTAATTAGGTGTTGGGAAGATCTAACAGCAGATCCGTTGGCGACAGCCCTTTCACAGACTCTCCTTCACAACCAGACAACCAATCATTCCACTACGGGAGTATCCCCAGCATCATTCAGGCTGAGATAACATTCCAGTTAGTCAATGGGTTTTGTTAGCAGGCAAGCCACATCTGCTGTGAGTGCCTGCACCCAACTGTTGTAGAAATGGAAATTGATCACCACCAAGTCCTGAATACCCTGCCAGTCAATACAGGAATGATACTGCCTATACCCTGACCCAGTCTTTAATACTTTCATGTTTCAAGCAGATCACCATTGTCCCTGTGCCCAAGAACGCCAAGGACACCTGTCTAAATGACTATCGTCCCGTTGCACTCACATCTGTAAGCATGAAATGCTTTGAAAGACTGATCATGGCTTACATCAACACCATCATCCCAGACACCCTGGACCCACTCCAATTCACTTACCGCCCCGACAGATCCACAGATGACGCAGTCTCTATTGCACTCCACATTGCCCTCTCCCACCTGGACAAGAGGAACACCAATGTGAGAATGCTGTTCATTGACTATAGCTCAGCATTCAACACAATAGTGCCCTCCAAGCTCATCACAAAGCTCAGGACCCTGGGACTGAACACCTCCCTCTGCAACTGGATCTTGTACTTCCTGACGGGCCGCCCCCAGGTGGTGAGAGTAGACAACAACACATTTGCCACACTGACCCTCAACACATGGGCCTCTCAAGGGTGCGTCCTTTGTCCCCTCCTGTACTCTCTGTTCATCCATGACTGTGGGGCCATGCACGACTCCAACACCCTCATTAAGTTTGCTGACGACACAACAGTGGTTGGCCTGATCACCGATGACAATGAAACAGCCTATAGGGAGGAGGTCAGTGACCTGGCAGTGTGTTTCCAGGACAACAACCTCTTCATCAACATCAGCAAGACATAGGAGCTAATCGTGGACTACAGGAAATGGAGGGCCAAGCACGCCCCCATCCACATCGACAAGGTTGTATTGGAGGGGTAGAGAGCTTAAAGTTCCTCGGTGTCCACATCACTAAGAAAGTGTCAAGGCCCACACACACCAAGACAGTCACGAAGAAGGCACGACAATGCCTCTTCCCCCTCAGGAGGCTGGAAAGATTCGGCATGGCCCCGCAAATCCTCCAGCTGCACCATTGAGAGCATCTTGAGCGGCTGCATCACCGCCCGGTATGACAAATGCTTAGCATTCGACCACAAGACGCTAGGGTAGTGTTTACAGCCCAGTACATCACTGGGGCCGAGCTCCCTGCCACCCAGGGCCTCTTTACCAGGCGGTGTCAGAGGAAGGCCCTAAAAATTGTCAAAGACTCCAGCCACTCAAGTCATAGACTGTTCTATCTGCGACCCACGACCAGCAGTACTGATGCACCAAGTCTGGAACCAACAGGACCCTGAACAGCTTTTACCCCCAAGCCATAAAACTGCCAAATATAGTAGTTAGTTAAATAGTTATTAACTAATAGCTACCCGGGTCCTTTTTGCACAAATTATTCTGACTCATCACATACACAGCTGCTAATGTTTATTATTTATCCTATTGCCTAATCACTTTATCCCTACTTACTGTCGTGACGTTGTTTAATGTGACGACTGTTGCTCATCGAATTGATTACAAGTTTCTAATTACGTGATTAACTGAATCAAGCAATTATTAACTTAAGAATATCAGAATATCGATTTTACAACAGCCGCTAATTAACCAGTTGCCTCGAACAATCTTGTTCTGAACGTCGTATAGCCCGTGAATCTGCACGGACCCGGGTCCAACTAATGAATTCGTACCACACCAATCTTAATTGAATATTTATTTACTAAAAAGCTAAAATGATGATAAAAGATACACATAGACAAAACACATTATAGGCTATTGATTAGAACTTAGTAACATGGGCCAACACACTATGGCGCGTGTTACCCACAATGGTAATTTCAAAAGAGAGAGAACAGAAAGAAGTACACGAGAAATATACATTTGGGTGAATTGGTCAGCTATGCTATTCTAACCCTAGCCTTGCCTCAAACTGCCGCTCTTATGGGTCAGAATATAATGAGGCAATTATGTGGGAATGATCTCCGGAGATTCTCTGCGTAGGCCTTCAGCTGTTCGGCGGTGTCAGTGTCCTTTTTGGCTTAGGAGTCTGTTCCCTCACCCCTTTAGTTATGGAAGGGGTCTTCTGAGGACAGACAGCTCTGTAGCTCAGAGCTCACAGCATAGGAATGAAACCCTTTAGATACCACGATTCGATGGGAGATGGAGGCTAGGTGGTTCGACCTGAATTCACCCGCTTAGACACAGCTACTCATCTGTAGCTTGGGTTGAAAAGGATTTCTTTGTCCTCAAACTTGCGTTGCGTTCTGGGTTTGTTGACTTTTTAAGACCCTGCTGCAGCTGGAGTCACGTAGTCTTGTTGTAAATTCTATGCTCACAGGTTTTCTACCCTTGGGTCAGAAGTGGGCATAGCCACCTTTAGGGAAATTCTCTGGGCGTACCAAGTTAATGAGGCAAGGGCTAGGTTTTTCTCAAATCCCATTTTAGACAACTAACAACATTTCATCTTCCCCAAAACATTCCCTTTGATTTGGACATTTTCCACACAACGTACAATGTATAAACATCAAACATATACTAGGAAAACTCTTCATGTTACAATGTTTTTGTAATAACGTAATCTATTACCCTTTAATAACTAAACAAAAATGACATACATTTTCATATTCCATCTATCGTCATGACCACCATGGTGGCTGACGGAAACCATTGTTCCAAAGTCCCTTTATTTCATGTTTAACGTTCTGAGGTTGGTTTTCCATAGTGACAGGACAAAGGAATTTGTCTGTGGCCTGAGATTTACCAGGGGCGTGAGGGCCATAAAACCCCCCACGTCTTCAGACCCCTAGATCGCTCTTCCTCTGTTGGGGTTGAGAGATAATCTGAAGGGTTGTGGCCTCCTGTAACCTGACCTGATCAAGACAGTCATGACACTACAGTATATGTATACTGAACAAAAATATAAACACAACATGCAAAGTGTTGGTCCCATGTTTCATGAGCTGAAATAAGATCCCAGAAATATTCCATATGTACAAAAAGCGTATTTCTCTCAAATTGTGTGCGCAAATTTGTTTACATCCCTGTTAGTGAGAATTTCTCCTTTGCCAAGAAAATCCATCCACCTGACAGGTATGGCATATCAAGAAGCTGATTAAACAGCAAGATCATTACACAGGTGCACCTTGTCCTGGGGGCAATAAAAGATCCCTCTAAAATGTGCAGTTTTGTCACAGAACACAATGCCACAGATGTCTCAAGTTTTGAGGGAGCCTTCAATTGGCATGCTGACTGCAGGAATGTCCACCAGAGCTGTTGCCAGAGAATTGAATGTACATTTTTTCTACCATAAGACGCCACCGTCGTTTTAGAGAATTTTACAGTATGTACTCCAGCCCATTACCTCCTCATCTGGCTTCTTTGCCTGCGGGATCTTCTGAGACCAGTCACCCGGAAAGCTGATGAAACTGATGACAATTTCTGTCTGTAATAAAGCCCTTTTGTGGGGAAAACCTCATTCTGATTCGATGGGCCTGGCTCCCCAGTGGGTGGGCCTATGCCCTCCCAGGTCCACCCATGGCTGCTCCCCTGCCCAGTCATGTGAAATCCATAGATTAGGGTCTAATGAATTTATTTCAACTGACTAATGTCCTTATATGAACTGTTACTCAGTAAAGTCGTTGAAATTGTTGCATGTTGCGTTTATATTTTTGTTCAATATACATACAGTATTTACCTCAATTACCTCGTACCACTGCACACCGACTTGGTACTGGTACCCCATATATATAGCCAAGTTATCGTTACTCGTGTATTTATTCATTGTGTTCTTATTTTGTCACATTCTGACCTTAGTTCCTTTGTTTTGTCTTTGTTTTAGTATGGTCAGGGCGTGAGTTCGGGTGGGCTGTTTATGTTTGTTTTTCTATGTTGTATTTTGCGTTTGGCCTGGTATGGTTCTCAATCAGAGGCAGGTGTCGTTAGTTGTCTCTGATTGAGAATCAGACTTAGGTAGCCTTTTTTCACCGGGGTTTCGTGGGTGTTTGTTTTCAGTCTTTGTGTTCCACACGGAACTGTTTCGGTTCTTGTTTCTGTCTTTCACTTTGTTATTTTGTATTTGTATAGTGTTCAGTTGGTATTATTAAAATGGACACACACCACGCTGCAAATTGGTCCGACCTCTCTTACTCCTCATCAGAGGAAGACTAATCCCGTTACATATTTTCATATTATTTCTATAGGGAGGTGGTCAGTGACCTGGCAGTGTGTTGCCAGGACAACAACCTCTTCCTCAACATCAGCTAGACAAAGGAGCTGATTGTGGACTACAGGAAATGGAGGGCATTGTTGGGAGGGACCTGTAAGTAAGCATTTCACTGTTAGTCTACACCTGTTGTTTACGAAGCATGTGACAAAGACATTTGATTGGATTTTCTTTATTTGATATGCCCTTGTCACTGCAGCTTGGCAGAATGACCAGTTAGCTGTTAGCTGTGCAACCTGGTCAGGCCCCAGAAATACACTGGATACTACACAACCTGGTTAGGGCACAGAACTACACTGGATACTACACCACCTGGTCAGGGCACAGAACTACACTGGCTACTTTGTCTCCTCACCATGTTAGGACACACTCATATCCTGGATCACCTCAAATAGTTTGATTAAATTTTACACACTTTGTTTTAGTTGGAAAAAGAAGGGAAATGTTAGAGCTGTGCGTATACAGTGCATTTGGAAAGTATTCAGACCTCTTGACTTTTTCCACATTTTGTTACCTTACAGCCTTATTCTAAAATCTATGACATTTTTATTTTTTTCCCTCATCAATCTATACACAATGCCCCATAATGACAAAGCAATTGTATAAAAAATTCTAACATTCAGAGACTTGTCCCGAAGCCACTCCTGCATTGTCTTGGCTGTGTGCTTAGGGTCGTTGTCCTGTTGGAAGGTGAATCTTCGCCCCTTCGTCATAATGGGGTATTTATTTATTTTTTAATCAATTTTAGAATGAGGCTGTAACGTAAAACAAAATGTTGAAAAGGTCAAGGGGTCTGACTACTTTCCGAATGCACTGTATGCTACTAGATTGGCTGACTGTTGTATTACAGGTTGATTTCCTGTAACTTGTTTACACTACTATGTGCTTGTGTTGTGAAAAACACGAACACACATTGAAAAGCTAGTTGACTTCAGCTATTCAAAGACAACAGAGGCATGGCAATGCCATTCATACGTGGTTCTAGTTATACCAAGAGCCCTATGAAACCATTTTAAAGACAGAATAACATAATACAAAATAAACCAGGGCAATTTATATGCAGTCGAAGGTGTCTGAGTGTAATTATGTTGGCCATATTGATTCAGAATTACATTTATTTACACCAAAACAGTCTTTATGGGCATGAGTGTTGTACACAATTCTGAAAAATCCTCCCATCTACCAAATTCATATTTAACAGGTGATTTGACCTCCATTAAATGGTACTATGGCAGCCATATTGGATTTGAAGCTAAATCCAGGGTGACCCTGAAGATACATCTGTGGTGGCCCCCTGACTAAATTGCAGGGGTAAGGGCAAACGATACAAAACCTTTAAGGAACCCTGGATCCCAAAAATATACATTTGGATGTCTGAGCCCACTTATTTTTTCCCTTAGAGCCGATTACAATTGCAACAACGTCAAAATACCTGTAACTGTATGTATTTTTGTCAGGCAGGACCATACAGCATTGAATGAGAGCAAAAGTGGTCTATTAATCAGTGACCAAAAATTGAAAGCTTACTGTACATTCAAAATTCATAGTTGATATTTCCGTATATTATAAACCTGTAAACACAGGGATACAATTCCACGATGCATTCAGATATCCTAAAGCTGTTTGTTTGTGTATGTAGGGAAGACTACTGACTACTTACAGTATATTCCACATTTTTGCAATATCGGAGCTTGCAATATTGGGTTACATGAGTTTGTTCCCCCCCCCTCACAATATCAATTTAACAATTTTTTCAGTAAAATATTTGCAGTAAAGTTTAGACATAATGTCCATTTTTTAATACATGAGGATATCTTACATTGGGATAATATTGAATCTTTAGGCTTACTGATGCACGGAGCTGCCACAGTATTTGCAATGCACAGCATAATGTATGTCATCATATGATTTAAAAGAAGGGTGGGATTTAAGCCTACTTGAGCATGATAAATAACAAGTCATGGTCTCCAAAATGTTGGCATGTATAACTTGTCATACAACAGAGTTAGATTGTTTTGTTGAATAAAGGGATGCATAATATTCCTATTGAAAGTAGTGAGCACTGATACCAATAGCTGCCAATTATAGAATGACTTGAAAAAAGATGATCATAGTGTATTGTCAGATTGCGCAACTCTTTCACTTGTTTGACATTAAAATGGAGCTCATCTGTAATGCAACAACATCAACATGCTACAACATGAAAACATGTCACACACACAGCGTGGATGTCTGCAGCTGTGGGCCATATAATATTACCATACATCTAGAGTTCATCTGGAAGAATAATTTATTGGTCACCTCATGTGACATCTCACGGAGAAACTCCCAAAGCAGCGTGGGAGAGGAAAGCATCAGAAGAGGATACTGTAAAGAAAGGTAAACAGTGACAGGGGAAGCGGGAAGGAGAGGCAAAGAGGAGGTGTGGAGGGCAGGAGAGAGGGAGGTGTGGAGGGCAGGAGAGAGGGAGAGAGGGAGGTGTGGAGGGCAGGAGAGAGGGAGGTGTGGAGGGCAGGAGAGAGGGAGGTGTGGAGGGCAGGAGAGAGGGAGAGAGGGAGGTGTGGAGGGCAGGAGAGAGGGAGGTGTGGAGGGCAGGAGAGAGGGAGGTGTGGAGGGCAGGAGAGAGGGAGAGAGGGAGGTGTGGAGGGCAGGAGAGAGGGAGGTGTGGAGGGCAGGAGAGAGGGAGAGAGGGAGGTGTGGAGGGCAGGAGAGAGGGAGAGAGGGAGGTGTGGAGGGCAGGAGAGAGGGAGGTGTGGAGGGCAGGAGAGAGGGAGGTGTGGAGGGCAGGAGAGAGGGAGGTGTGGAGGGCAGGAGAGAGGGAGGTGTGGAGGGCAGGAGAGAGGGAGGGGTGGTGAAGGGAGACTGTACACTCCTAGACAAAAAAAGGTTATATCTAGAACCAAAAAGGGTTCTTCGGCTGTATGATAACCTTTTAAAGAATAACCCTTTAAATAGGATATAGGATAACCCCTTAAAGAACTCCTTTTGTTTTCAGGTAGAACTGTTTTGGTTTCAGGTAGAACCCATTTGGGTTCAATTTAAAACCCTTTCCACAGAGGGTTCTACATGGAACCTAAAATAGTTCCACCTGGAACAAAAAATGGTTCTCCTATGGGGACAGCCGCAGAACCCCTTTGGAACCCTTTTGTCTAAGAGTGTACTGTTAGTCGGGCATCACGTGAGGCTGGGGGTGGCCACTTGAGTAAGTCATCGTGGAATTATTTACAAACACAGAGTGGGCATGATGGGCATACCTCATTACGTTTTAGGCCTGTAGAAAACAAAAAAGTGGAAATGTGTGACTTTGTGTTTCTGCTTTGGTTTTATTGGGTCTGGCAATTAGCTTACTGTAGAATCATTTGGAAGGTTCTCTCCCCCTCTATTTGTATCTCTCTCCCTTTCCTTCTTTCTCCTTTCCATTTCTTTCTGTCTCCAACAGCTTTCTCCTTCTTCCACCCCCTCTCCCTTCCCCCTCTCCATGCTCTGCCGGAGCCCATATCACAGCCCCCTGTACAGTTCCTTGCCAGATGGAGAATAGGAGAACTAGCTCTTAACTAGCCAGCCTGAGCCTATGAACACCAACTGCTGCCTCCTCTTTATCTCTACATCAAATCTAGTACCCACCCCCACCACAGACTGAGATGCACACAAAAAGTGCAGTCCCAAACTCTGCAGTATCTCAAGGCCACAGCTCCTCCCTCTCCCACTCTCTCCCTTTCTTCCCCCCTGAGTGCCACAGCGGTCTAAGGCACTGCACCTCAGTGCTAGAGGCGTCGCTACAGACACCTTGGTTCGAATCCAGGCTGTATCACAACCGGCCGTGTTTGGGAGTCCCATAGGGCGGCGCACAATTGGCCCAGCGCCGTCCGGGTTTGGCCAGTGTAGGCCGTCATTGTAAATGAGAATTTGTTTTTAACTGACTTGTCTTGTTAAATAAAGGTTAAATCAAAATAAAAATTCCTCCACCCCTGTACCCGGTCTCGTCTGGCGGTGTCAGGGTTCTGGCCAGGCGCAGCCGGCTTGACCACCAGTTGAGATGTTGCTGAAAAGCCTATTGCTGCTCGGTGTTATTCGCAGGCCTGTTTGTCCAAGGGAATCTGGTTTGCAGACTGTTACTCAGAGGTGTATGGTGTTTTTGTCAGGCTGTAATTCTACCACAGGGAGCTGCTTGTCCATCTGATCAGTGGTGAAGCTCCAGCCCCGGGGCCAGATGACATTGTCTCTGTTGCACGACCAGACGTTGATGTTTGTAGGGGCTGCTCAGCTGCTGCACACACACACACAGTGCAAAGAAACCACCCTCCCACTGTGATTTCTCTTTGTCACACACAAACAAACACACACACACTGCTCGGACAGATGCTGAGACTGATGTTCCTTTCACACAGCGGCTGACACTCCCGTTTTGCCCGCCAACCCGTGTCAAACCCTGGCTGGACAGCAGTGATGGGGGCTGAGAGTGACTGTGGCTGGGCCTTTTGCCGCGGGGCTGTGTGTATTTGTGTGTTTGAGAAAGAGATGGAGAGAGCTTGGCCTGTCAGCTGGAGAGGATAGAAGCCTCTCTGGCCAGTCAGGGCTTCAAACTGGACATCTCCCTGCCTGCGATCCTGTTTCAGGCATACGGCAGGACCGCAGCAGGATCTAGCTGCTCCTGAACAACATATGCTTCAGCTTGAAGGTCAGTCAGAGTGGCTCAGTCCAAATAGCCTGAAATAAATGCACTACTAGCCACTGCCCAGGCAAACCGCCACTCAAGACACAGCATGGAATCGATGGGCTACGGTTCTGCCAAGACAATAACAGACGCAGTGAAATGGGACTGCATTGCATTTTCCTTTGTCTGAGATTGATTTTATTTTATTAGGATCTCTTTTAGTCCTAATTTTGACTAATCTTCCAAGAGTCCTTTGGAACAAAGAAAATGTTCTGACACATTGTACAGTTTGATTTAAATCATTGATATACAGTATTTCATGGAACTAAATGCAGGTCCTTAGTCAATATGGATCATGCTTGACACAACTGTTGATACTACTTAAATATAACAATAATTTCTATCAACACAATATGTAATCACACTCATTTCTATATTCTATATGTTTAATAATATGTAATAATACAATAGTTATTGCACAGGACAATGTAACATATTCATTATAGGTTAAATACTTAAACTCAAACATTCCCTGAGATATTCTAAAGAATCCAGAACTCACAAATATAGCCCTATATGTCATGACCAAATTCAGCACCAGGTCCTGACAACGCGACAAGCCAGGAGAGAGTGGGGGACATTTCCAGTTTCCTGTTTCTTGCTACTGTGAGTTTCCCAGATATCTGTCTAGCTTGTGCTGCGGAGGGACTGACTGAGTGCTCTGCTGCTGTGTTTGCATTTCAGTCACCAACTGCTGCAGCACAGAAGAAGAAAAAACTCTCCAACTGTGCCATCAGTGGAGTGAGGCGACTGAGAGAGATGAGGCAGACATGAAAGTTGGCCTATTTCATAGTCAGGCTGCGGGAGCCCGCAGGCCCTGAATGGCAATGCATCTAGTGTAATGTGACAGACTAGTCCCTAGGCAAAACTCCCAGACCCGTGGCAGGCAGGCGGGCCCAGGTACTTGATGACTGTGACACCTTCCTTCGCCATTCCGTGTAGAACTGTTGTTGCCACTACGCTCCGCTGCCACTACGCTCCGCTGCCTCGCTTCATAACCGTTGCCCAATAAATTTGCCTCTCATCCGGGCTGACGACGCGTTGCGGCGAACCTGTCCCGCTCAGCACTGTTGGGATCATGAATCTCCTTGTAGCCGCTCGCCGGGGTTTGCTCCTGATCACTAAGCACTTTGCCTTTGGGACCCACCTGTCCGGGAAAATTGTGGCCGCGCCAGTAGGCGGCTTCAACAGGATTCCGCGGCAGACACACTCACTCATCCCGACGCTGTTTGCCCCATCAAGCGGAGATGGGCAAGTGTGTGTGGCAGGTTCGGAGCCAGTGCCCAGGGGTATAGCGCTACCTCCTACCACCCACATACACACAAGTCACACAGGTTTAAACATCTCTGGTTTATTTAAACACACGCGCACAGGTACTTCAATGTAAGGTTGTCCTCAGCTCACTCTGGCTTTAGGGCTACTCTGTGCGGTGTCTTCTACAATGCCTAAAGTCTGGTTTTAGAGGAGACCTTCATTGCAATTTTGTGTATCTGTCCATGTCTGTGTATTTGTGTGTGTCCATGTCTGTGGGTACGTGCGTTTGTGCCTGTGTGTGTGCATGTGCCTCTGTGCCTGTGTGTGTGCGTGTGTCGGGGTGGTCTGCCTCCCAGTGTTGCAGGGCTGATGAGAGGCCCAGGGTTCATTAGGGCTGTGTATCGGGGGAGCAGCCGCAGGGAGACATGGAGAAGCCTTGCGATGCCAGAAGGCTCCTTGGTAAATACAGCAGGGAGCGAGCCTGTTGATGTCCACCGCTTGTTTGTTAACAGGCTGGCTCCATCAACTTATGTACAACCAGCTAGCCAGGCTGAGAGATGAACCTTGACCTGCACACTATTTTTAACTGCACATCCTTTCAGTAGGAGGCAGACAGTTCAGTGGAGTGTTTTGTGTTTTAAATGGTTCTCAAATTCACGTGTGTACATTTGGAAGATAAATACCTAGGGAAAATGAAGAGATATGAGTTTCCTCTGGCTGTGTCTCCAATAGTTTTACCCTGAGGGCAGAGATCCTATAATGCACTTTTGAGTGTGCTGGATGCCTATCTCACGTACTCCCTCAGAAAATCTATACAGTAACAAAATAAATTGGATACAGTAACAATATTATCATTATTACCTCAGACATTCATTGAAATAAAATACGTTTCAAGTCATTGTCAAGGGGGAAAAAATGTACTTTTTTGCAGTACATTCCAAAAAAACAAAAAAAACATGGTCAAATGTTAAAACTAAAACAAATGTAGGCTGCAGTGAGCAACCCCTTCTCCAGCCCCCCACTGTTGTGAGACTAAAAATCCCACTCAGAATACTAGTGATTCATAGGATGAGGGTATTGCACACACACCACTCTGAATTTCATCATTTAGCATGGTGCTGAGAAAGAACACACACCCTCAAAGCAGTCCAAAATAACACTGTACACAGACTATTTCATGCCTTCCACACTAAACCAGTGTGCTTGGTGCATCCAGGGCCGGCCCTGGCCTTTTGGTGGGCCTAGGCAACATTTGGTTGGGTCCCCCACCTTGCGGGCAAAACATTTTGGTGGCCCCACTCTTGACAGTAGAAAGAAAAAAAAATTAAGAGTTCAAGTACATTTCCTACAATTCTACACATTTTGCCATTGGGCGGAGAGAAAATTTAGCAATTTTTGGAACTAATTTCATGCAATTCTATTCATTTTGCCATGGGGCGGCTACGTTGTTTTTTCTTCCGTTTTACAGCAAATTTCCTGCAATTCTACACATTTTGCCATGGGGCGGAGAGACATTTTTCAGTTTTAACTATAATTTCTTGAAGATCAGCACATTTAGCCATGTTAATATGATCTGAGTGATAGTGACAATGGGGGCTCCCTGGAGGTTTGAGCCCCTGGTCCATGCCCTTCATGCCCTGCCGGTAGTTCAGCCATGATTACTACAAGTTTAGATAGCTGGCTATACTAACTTACAAATCAAAAAAATGTAAATGCAAAACATCGGATAATTGAATGACTGTCAGTTAGTGACATAATAAGAGGAAAACTGCTGATGCACAACCACATTTCTAAATTGCACCTTGTGTATTCTACTATTCTAACGCCCAACTGTAAGTTGAGACGATGACTGAGTTTTTCTTTATTTTTGGTTTGGGGCCTCCAAGCAGGCCCTGGGTGCATCATACAGTTGAAGTCAGAAGTTTACTTACACCTTAGCCAAATACATTTAAACTCAATTTTTCACAATTCCTAACATTTAATCTGAGTAAAAATTCCCTGTCTTAGGTCAGTTAGGATCACCACTTTATTTTAAGAATGTGAAATGTCAGAATAATGGTGGAGAGAATGATTTATTTCAGCTTTCATTTCTTTCATCACTTGCCCAGTGGGTCAGAAGTTTACATACACTCAATCAGTATTTGGTAGCATTGCCTTTAAATGATTTATCTTGGATCAAACATTTCAGGTAGCCTTCCACAAGGTTCCCACAATAAGTTGGGTGAATTTTGGCCCATTCCTCCTGACAGAGCTGGTGTAACTGAGTCAGGTTTGTAGGCCTCCTTGCTCACACATGCTTTTTCAGTTCTGCCCACAAATTTTCAATAGGATTGCGGTCAGGGCTTTGTGATGGCCACTCCAATACCTTGACTTTGTTGTCCTTAAGCCATTTTGCCACAACTTTGGAAGTATGCTTGGGGTCATTGTCCATTTGGAAGATCCATTTGCAACCAAGCTTTAACTTCTTCACTGATGTCTTGAGATGTTGCTTCAATATATCCACATAATTGTCTTTCCTCATGATGCCATCTATTTTGTGAAGTGCACCAGTCCCTGCTGCAGCAAAGCACCCCCACAACATGATGCTGCCATCCCCGTGCTTCACGGTTGGGATGGTGTTCTTCGGTTTGCAAGCCTCCCCATTTTTCCTCAAAACATAACGATGGTCATTATGGCCAAGCAGTTCTATTTTTGTTTCATCAGACCAGAGGACATTTCTCCTAAAAGTACGATCTTTGTCCCCATGTGCATTTGCAAACTGTAGTCTGGCTTTTTTTATGGCTGTTTTGGAGTGGCTTCTTCCTTGCTGAGCGGCCTTTCAGGTTATGTCAATATAGGACTCGTTTTTACTGTGGATATAGATACTTTGTACCTGTTTCCCCCAGCATCTTCACCAGGTCCTTTGCTGTTGTTCTGGGATTGATTTGCACTTTTCACACCAAAGTCTGTTCATCTCTAGGAGACAGAACGTGTCGCCTTCCTGAGCGGTATGACGGCTGCGTGGTCCCATGGTGTTTATACTTGCGTACTATTGTTTGTACAGATGAACGTGGTACCTTCAGGCATTTCGAAATTGCTCCCAAGGATGAACCAGACTTGTGGAGATCTACAATTCTTTTTCTGTCTTGGTTGATTTCCCCATGATGTCAAGCAAAGTGGCACTAAGTTTGAAGGTAAACCTTGAAATACATCTACAGGTATACCTCCAATTGACTCACATGATGTCAATTAGCCTATCAGAAGCTTCTAAAGCCATGACATTGTCTGGAATTTTCCAAGCTGTTAAAGGCACTGTCAACTTAGTGTATTTAAACTTCTGACCCACTGGAATTGTGATACAGTGAATTATAAGTGAAATAATCTGTATGTAAACAATTGTTGGAAAAATTACTTGTGTCATGCACAAAGTAGATGTCCTAACAGACTTGCCAAAACTATAGTTTGTTAACAAGAAATTTGTGGAGTGGTTGAAAAATGAGTTTTAATGAGCCCAACCTAAGTGTATGTAAACTGTACATAAAACATTGAGTTACTGGTTTTTGTTGGCTGGGTCTTTTTTACATTGACTTGGCCATATGGACACTGTGAGAAGAATGAAATAATGAAATTAGTTAAAGAGGAAACAGAGGTTTGGGTTGAGGGGTGGGGGACAGGGTGTGAGTTAGTTTTACTGTAACAGCAGGGCTGTGTGTTTGTGTGTGTCAGACCAAGAAAACAGAACTCACGTGTCTACAGGCACTGCCGCGGCAATTTCCTCTCTGGCGGTGGGCAAACTCTGTTTACATCTTGTACCCATTGGCTGGGTGCATGTACATCCGCCTCTTAGCCTGGAACACACACACACAGACAAACAGATTGCGTTAGGTCAGAGAGGAGAGAAGACACGACCCTAAGCATGGAAACAGATGTAAAGAACTGCCTGGATCTTGTGATGTTGATTTTTCACTACAGGTACCACTGCACACAGAGGGTACACCTTGCCAAGAACAGAATCAAAAGCTTATACACACAGCTGAGCTGATGAGAATTCTTGCCTGAGATAGTACAGCGCACACACACTAAGCACATTTAAATGGCGAAATGGAGAGCTTGACAAGGGGTTTAAATGGGGGTTTGTGTAAATTGTACGATAAACTGTGGCATACTCTACCCCACCGCCTGTGTGTTTGTGAGACATCGTGTATGAGGTATATGAGACATCAGCCAACACCTTACTGTACATGAGAAAAACATGAACCAAACCACTTCATTCTGTTCTGAAGTTCCAAAACGTCACCTCTCAGTTTGCTTCAAAAAGCAGAGTTCACTAGTTTCAGCTTTGACAGGCAGCCATGCAGCCAGCCCACAGTCAGCCAGGCCACAATCGGAGAAAGGCTTGGGGCTCTCTGATGACACGGCCTGTCATTTCACATGACATCGCAGGGCCCCAGAGAGGAGCAGGTACTGGCACTGCTCTCTCTGCATTGTTCTTTTCCCACCCACTGTCTGCCACTGCCACACTCCTCAAGTCTCTCTCGCCCAACTTGCTTCGCTCGGTCCAGACTCAGGAGCCATGGAAAATATTTACTACAGAGAAGCTCAGCAGGCATTGAAGGGCGACACCTACTGCTGCTGCTGCTGCTGCTGCTGACCGGGCTGGAAGTGGGCTAATGGAGAAAGAGTCCTGTCAAAGGTTTGGTGGGAAACATTAGTGGCTTGTCACACACACACATACACATTATGAGCCAATGTTAAGAAAACTAGATCTATATGAATGTTATAAGTGTTTGGTTAAGTGAGACCCCTTGGAAGGTAGAAGAGTGAACACACTTGCATGTCTTGTCCAGCTATTGCCCATCTTGTCACCCCAGTCAGTGTTAACATTATTACAACAATGTCATATTTAAAGTGGTAATTTACACGTTTTGACTTTTGGCACAATGTCAATGCCGATGGCAGTGGGAGTAATTGCATGCCTGCACTTGAATGCACGTTATCTCGTGCACCATACTCTATGAGCGTGCTCGACTGACAGGGCTCTCTAACGGAGTGCCTGCTCAGAATTGCATGGACTCACGGACGGTCACGGAGGAAAATGTTAGGAATCTTGGAGCAGAATTGATAGCAGTAATTTCTTCTCCACATGCTGTATCTGTGTTCACAGTTTCCCAACAACTTTAATATTTTTATCTGTGGAGTTGTATAGTCATGTAAACATTAACGCTAGCAGCAAGCGCCTCACATCCACCGCAGTACACAGCTAACATGACATAGGAAAATGCTTAGTATCAATAATGGAAATTGACATCTCACGCACACCAAAGATAGTTTATGGCTTTGGTCAACACTACTTTGCAGAGGTGTGGGCTCGAGTCACATGACTTGGACTCGAGTCAGACTCGAGTCACAAATATGATGACTTACAACTCGACTTTGACTTTCACACCAATGACTCGTAACTTAACTTGGACTTGAGCCTTTTGACTCGAACTGACTTGATACCCTCCCAAAGCACAAATATGAAAAATGATGCTATTAAAACGTTTAGTGCATCAACTCTTCATTTAACGGATTACAGGTTGAATCGGACAGCAGCCAATCAAATTGTGCCAGCTGAGAAAAAGTTGCGAGTGGCAGTGCAGAGGTACGTCGTTGGGTGAATTCGGAGCCCTTGGAAAGATGATACCCAAAATGATTAGTTTCGGATATAAAGTTCACACTGTATCAACAACAAACAGATTGCAACTTGCAAAACATGCGGGAAGAAAACTACAGACGGAGGCTCAACAACTTCCAAATTTGTTCAACATTTGAAGCTGCACTGTGGCTAATATATCCCACAGCTATATATAAGACTACAAGACCATGGTGCTTGCCTACGGAGCTGTGAGGGGAACGGCACCTCAGTACCTCCAGGCTCTGATCAGGCCCTACACCCAAACAAGGGCACTGCGTTCATCCACCTCTGGCCTGCTCGCCTCCCTACCACTGAGGAAGTACAGTTCCCGCTCAGCCCAGTCAAAACTGTTCGCTGCTCTGGCCCCCAATGGTGGAACAAACTCCCTCACGACGCCAGGACAGCGGAGTCAATCACCACCTTCCGGAGACACCTGAAACCCCACCTCTTTAAGGAATACCTAGGATAGGATAAAGTAATCCTTCTCCCCCCCCCAATCAGCTTTAGAGTTGGCTATTGTACGCCTGCTGGCTGGCTCCAGTGTTACACAGCTAGCAGGCGTCTTTTGATTGGATTAGCAATATTGAGAGGCAGGTCTATGCAGAACCTCAGAACTAGGAAACGGAATTTGATAAACAAATTAATTTGCGTACTACTAAGCTGTTTTTTCAACCCACAATGGCGGAAGGAGGAGAAGATATCGATTTGGTCGAGAATATAATTATAACACCATTCTCAAGATGAACTTTTCAAGAAAAGTTAGACATTGTAAGGAGAGGTCGCCCGACGCCGACGCTACAAAGCCTGTCACAGGCGGGAAAGGGGTTCGTTCGCCACTTTCAAAGTTCTAACTACGAGCGCTATCAATGGCTCACAGGCTCCGAGAAGCACTGCAAACTGTACTGCTGGGAATGCCTATTATTTGCAAGTGATCGATTTGGTGTTTGGAGCCACACTGGCTTTGCAAACTTGAGTTGTCTAACCAAGGCAGCAACGAGACACCAAAGTACGGCTGGGCACTTACAAGCAATGGTGATTTGAAAACTTTTGGGGACACCCGAGTGGATCTACAGCTCAACAAACAAGCGTGCAGGGCAACAGAGCTGCACAATGAAAAGGAATTGTACTCTTCCCCTGCAATTCTCTGAATAATAATGTCAATTTCAAGGTGACGCAATGCCTGGTTATACTGTGTTTCTGTCTAAATGTATAGTGTCTAGAGCCATGGCATCATAATGATGGTAATAAAAGGTGGATTAATTTGGGTGGGACTGTGTAGGACCTCACTGAAGGCCCAGGCCCGCCACTGCTAAATCCTGCCTGATGTTACTGCTGTTCCTAAAACCATTGACATACATTCGCCTCCTGTAACCACATTGAACCACTAGTCACGTCCCATTTCACACTGTGTATTTAAATTCTGTATCCCGACATAGCGTATTCTAATATTTCTACTACTGTACATTGTATTTTAGTTACACTGTTTATACACACTTCATATTTATTTATATACTGGATTCTTGACACAGCGCACTCTAATATAGAGTGCATTCGCACAGTATTCAGACACCTTCCCTTTTTCCACATTTTGTTACGTTACAGCCGTAGTCTAAAATGGATTAAATAAAACAATTTCCTCATCAATCAACACACAATACCCCATAATGACAAAGCGGAAAAAAAACGTTTTTTTAAATTATTATTTTTAAACATTTTTACAAATAATAAATATATATATATACCTTATTTACATAAGTATTCAGACCCTTTGCTATGAGACTCGAAATTGAGCTCAGGTGCATCCTGTTTCCATTGATCATCCATCCTTGAGATGTTTCTACAACTTGATTGGAGTCCACCTGTAGTACATTCATTGGATTGGACATGAATTGGAAAGGCAAACAAAAACCAATCAATGAGGTCAATGGAATTGTCCGTAGTGCTCCGAGACAGGATTGTGTCGAGGCACAGATCTGGGGAAGGGTACCTCAGTAAAAGACACATGACAGCCCACTTGGAGATTGCCAAAAGGCACCTAAAAGACTCTCAGACCATGAGAAACAACATTATCTGGCATGATGAAACCAAGATTGAACTCCTTGGCCTGAATGCCAAGAGTCACGTCTGGAGGACACCTGGCACCATCCCTATGGTGAGGTATGGTGGTGGGAGCATCAGGCTGTGGGGATGTTTTCAGCGGAAGGGACTGGAAGACTTGTCAGGTTTGAGGTAAAGATGAACGGAGCAAAGTACAGAGAGATCTTTCATGCAAACCTGCCCCAGAGCGCTCAGGACCTCAGACTGGGGCAAAGGTTCACCTTCCAACTGGACAATGACAAGCACACAACCAAGACATCGCAGGAGTGGCTTCGGGACAAGTCTCTGAATTTCCTTGAGTGGCCCAGCCAGAGCCCAGACTTGAAACTGATCGAACATCTCTGGAGAGACCTGAAAAATAGCTGTGCAGCGACACCCCATCCAACCCGAGAGCTTGAGAGGATCTGCAAAAAGAATGGGAGAAACTCCCCAAATGCAGGTGTGCCAAGCTTCATACCCAAGAAGACTCGAGGCTGTAATCACTGCCAAAGGTGCTTCAACAAAGTAGTGAGTAAAGGGTCTGAATACTTATGTAAATGTGATATTTCCATTTTTTTAATTGTTCAAAAATTTGCAAAAAAATCTAAAAACCTGTTTTTGCTTTGTCATTATGGGGCATTGTGCGTAGATTGAGGAGGGGAAAAACTATTTAATACATTTTAGAATAAGGCTGTAATGTAACAAAATGTGGAAAAAGTCAAATGCACTGCTGTACATATCATTCTTCGTTTATCTTGTGTAAATTCCCCCGGTGTACATACAGTATGAATAGATTGCATTTTGATACCGATACAGTGCTATTTGGGTTGTTAAATTGTATTCGTACTGTCAATCTTGATTTTTTGGGGGGATTTTTTTTTCCTTTACATTTGAATTGTTTGACATTTGACTGCATTGTTAGGAACTCTGCCTAGAAGGCCAGCATCCCGGAGTCACCTCCTCACTGTTGATGTTGAGACTGGTGTATTTAATGAAGCTGTCGGTTAAGGACTTGTGAGGTGTCTGTTTCTCAAACTAAACACTCTAATGTACTTATCCTGTTGCTCAGTTGTTCACCAGGGCCTCCCACTCACCTTTCTATTCTGGTTAGAGACAGTTTGCACTGTTCTGTGAAGGGAGTAGTACACAGCGTCGTACCAGATCTTCAGTTTCTTGGCAATTTCTCGCATGGAATAGCCTTCATTTCTCAGAATAGACTGACGAGTTTCAGAAGAAAAGGACTTTGTTTCTGGCCATTTTGAGCATGTAATCAAAACAACAATTGCTGATGCTCCAGATACTCAACTAGTCTAAATAATGAGCCTCTGTAGATATTCCATAAAAAATCAGCTGTTTCCAGCTAAAATAGTAATTTACAACATTAATGTCTACACTGTATTTCTGATCAATTTGATGTTATTTTAATGGACAAAAGATTAGCTTTTTTTCCAAAAACAAGGACATTTCTAAGTGACCCCAAACCTTTGAACGGTAGTGTATATAAATGAGTAAATAAAGCCGCATACAAACATGGTCTCTTTTTTGCTTTCTTGAGTAAGGCAGTTCCAAAATGCAGGTGTTTCAGCCTAGCTCAGTACTTTCTGTGGTGGTGGGGCAGCCAGTGGAAAATAAGGAGCGTAGGGGTTGGTAATGTTCTCTAGTTGCACCGTGATATGCTCAGTGTTCTGTCACTCATGGGGACACTACGTCAACGCAAAATCTACGGGTAGAGCTCGAAAATTCAAGCCCCTTGGGTGCTGCCATAGAGTTACATTAGAAGTGCCCATCCAAGAAGGTCATTGGCCACAGATAGATATAACGTGATTTGACTGATCATGTCAACATCATACATTCAAAAGCTTAGCTAGCAAGCAGTCATCACCATGCTTCAATTCGGCAATCTACTGGCAATCATTGTCATATGAAGAAAAATTATAGATAAAACATATCAGTGTTCATTGGCCATTGGACATAAACATTACACAATAATTTGAAAATCACAAATTCAACAATGAGTGCAAAGGCGCCACTGCAGCCCCGGGTTCGATCCCAGGCTGTGTCACAGCCGACCGTGACCGGGAGACCCATGGGGCGGCTCACAAATGGCCCAGTGTCGTCCGGATTAGGGGAGTGTTTTTTCCTCTGTCCTTGTCGCCTGTTAGCAGGTGACCGTCACAGTAGTCCTTATCCTCTTCACAGCGCCGCTACTTGTATTGAATTTGCATTGCTATGAGATTTATAGAAATAATTAAGTCAAACTCTACGTGATAAATATCTATTGTAGTAACCAACGCATTTCAACCAGGAATATTACTGTAATTCTCCACAAAGATTGCTCAAATATGCCCTGCTGTATTTCTCACAAAATCAAGGATTTTAAAGATCACTGTTCGAGACAGGCCAAAAGAAAACCGCAATGTAGGCTACAGAAAACACACAGCAATACTTTACTGTAGTATGCCTGCATTGTATTACACATGTAAAACATGAGGTTGATGAGTGGGCAATAATTGGTCCTTTCAAGGTTATGTTCTGCTCTGAGCCATGTTTGTTTACTATGTGTCTACTGTGCATATCCAGCTAACGTAATGTGACAACTGATTTTGAGTGACAGTGGTGGGTTAATTCTGCCCCAGACTAATAACACAAAATGTGTATCCATGTGTATTAAAATAAAGATTGTTTGTGGTCGGAAAACCATAGGGCGTGAGAACTTCAGTGAAATGGTTTGCTTTCAACATTGGAAATCGGAATTTTATACCACATTTGAGAAATCAAATTTATTTATATAGCCCTTCTTACATCAGCTGATATATCAAAGTGCTCAACAGAAACCCAGCCTAAAACTGCAAACAGCAAGCAATGCAGGTGCAGAAGCACGGTGGCTAGGAAAAACTCCCTAGAAAGGCCAAAACCTAGGAAGAAACCTAGAGAGGAACCAGGCTATGAGGGGTGGCCAGTCCTCTTCTGCCTGTGCCGGGTGGAGATTATAACAGAACATGGCCAAGATGTTAAAATGTTCATAAATGACCAGCATGGTCAAATAATAATCAACACAGTGGTTGTCGAGGGTGCAACAAGTCAGCACCTCAGGAGTAAATGTCAGTTGGCTTTTCATAGCCGATCATTGAGAGTATCTCTACCGCTCCTGCTGTCTCAAGAGAGTTGAAAAAAGCAGGTCTGGGACAGGTAGCACGTCCGGTGAACAGGTCAGGGTTCCATAGCCGCAGGCAGAACAGTTGAAACTGGAGCAGCAGCATGGCCAGGTGGACTGGGGACAGCAAGGAGTCATCATGCGAGAGAGAAAGAGAGAATTAGGGAGAGCATACTTAAATTCACACAGGACAACGGATAAGACAGCAGAAATACTCCAGATATAACAGACTGTGTCGGGGGACTTGGGTCATACTGCAGCATAAATACTGGCGGCTGAGACAGGAGGGGTCAGGCGACACTGTGGCCCCATCCGATGATACCCCGGACAGTGTCAAACAGGCAGGATATAACCCCGCCCATTTTTCCAAAGCACAGCCCCCACACCACTAGAGGGATATCTTCAACCACCAACTTACCATCCTGAGACAAGGCCGAGTATAGCCCACAAAGATCTCCGCCACTGCACAACCCAAGGGGGGGGGCGCCATCCCAGACAGGAAGATCACGTCAGCGACTAAACCCACTCAAGTGACGCACCCCTCCTAGGGACGGCATGGAAGAGCACCAGTAAGCCATGACTCAGCCCCTGTAATAGGGTTTGGGTCAGAGAATCCCAGTGGAGAGAGGGGAACCGGCCAGGCAGAGACAGCAAGGGTGGTTCTTTGCCCCAGAGCTTTTCCGTTCACCTTCACACTCCTGGGCCAGACTACACTCAATCATATGACCTACTGAAGAGATGAGTCTTCAGTAAAGACTTAAAGGTTGAGACCGAATCTGCGTCTTTCACATGGGTAGGCAGACCATTCCATAAAAATGGAGCTCTATAGGAGAAAGCCCTACCTCCAGCTGTTTGCTTAGAAATTCTAGGGACAATTAGGAGGACTGCGTCTTGTGACCGTAGCGTACGTGTAGTTATGTACGGCAGGACCAAATCGGAAAGATAGGTAGGAGCAAGCCCATGTAATGCTTTGTAGGTTAGCAGTAAAATCTTGAAA
Organism: Oncorhynchus nerka; assembly: GCF_034236695.1. Taxonomy (NCBI): domain Eukaryota; kingdom Metazoa; phylum Chordata; class Actinopteri; order Salmoniformes; family Salmonidae; genus Oncorhynchus; species Oncorhynchus nerka. The sequence continues at coordinate 43,468,713 of NC_088412.1, read as the reverse complement.
TCAGCCCTTGCATTAACAGGAAGCCAGTGTAGAGAGGCTAGCACTGGAGTAATATGATCAAATTTTTTGGTTCTAGTCAGGATTCTAGCAGCCGTATTTAGCACTAACTGAAGTTTATTTAGTGCTTTATCTGGGTAGCCGGAAAGTAGAGCATTGCAGTAGTCTAACATAGAAGTAACAGGCTAATCCTCAACATATGTTTAATGTTTAAATTAAATATACTATACATACAAAAGTACACTATGGGGCGGCAGGTAGCCTAGTGGTTCGAGCATTGGACTAGTAACCGAAAGGTTGCAAGATCAAACCCCCGAGCTGACAAGGTAAAAATCTGTCGTTCTGCCCCTGAACAAGGCAATTAACCCACTGTTACATTTACATTACATTTAAGTCATTTAGCAGACGCTCTTATCCAGAGCGACTTACAAATTGGTGCATTCACCTTATGACCTCCAGTGGAACAGTAGTGCATCTAAATCTTTTCAGGGGGAGGGGGGGTGAGAGGGATTACTTTATCCTATCCTAGGTATTCCTTAAAGAGGTGGGGTTTCAGGTTACTGTTACTGTTACTTGGCAGTCATTGAAAATAAGAATTTGTTATCAACTGACTTGCCTAGTTAAAAAGGTTAAAAAAATGTATATATAAAAGTATGTGGACAACCCTTCAAATTAGTGGGTTTGGCTATTGCAGCCACACCTGTTGCTGAGAGGTGTATAAAATTGATCACGCAGCATTGCAATCTCCTTAGACAAACATTGGCCTTACTGAAAAGCTCTGTGACTTTCAACGTGGCACTGTCTTTTCAACAAGTCAGTTTGTCAAATTTATGCCCTGCTAGAGCTGCCGAGGTCAACTGTAAGTTGACCGGGGCACGTACAATGCCTAGTGTCAGCTGGAGTGGTCTAAGGCTTGCCGACATTGGACCCTGGAGCAGTGGAAACACGTTATCCGATGTTTCACCATCTGGCAAATGCCAGGAGAAGGCTAACCTGCCCAAATGCATAGTGCTGGCTGTAAAAGTCCGAATAATGGTCCGGTCCGGTCCTCTTAGTTCCAGTGAAGGGAAATCTTTAATACAGCATTCAATGATATTCTAGATGATTCTGCTTTTCCAACTTTGTGGCAACGGTTTGGGGAAGCCCATATCCTGTTTCAGCATGACAATGCTCCCGTGCAAGAGCGTCTGCTAAATGACTTAAATGTAAATGTAATGTAAATGTGCAACAAGTGAAGTCCAAACAGAAATGGTTTGTCGAGATCTGTGTGGAAGAACTTGACTGGCCAGCACAGAGCCCTGACCTCAACCCTGTCGAACACCTTTGGGATGAATTGGAACAGACTGCGAGACAGGGCTAATCGCCCAACATCAGTGCCCAACCTCACAAATTGCTCTTGTGGCTGAATGGAAGCAAGTCCCCACAGCAATGTTCCAGCATCTAGTGGAAAGGCCTCCCAGAAGAGTGTGGGTTGTTATAGCAGCAAAGGGGGGGACCAACTTCATATTAATGTCCATGATTTTGGTATGAGATGTTCAACGAGCAGGTGTCCACATACTTTTGGTTATAAATTTAATTATCAATGTGGGGTACAGAGTTGAGGTAATCATGTCAAAAGTCCATGCAACATATGTGACTTGTTAAGCACATTTTTACTCCTGAACTTATTTAGGCTTGCCATAAAAGTGGTTGAATATTTATTTACTCAAGACATTTCACCTTTAATTTTTTTATTAATTCTAAAACAATTCTAAAACCATCATTCCACTTTGACATTATGGGGTGCACTGTTAAAATTAAGTGCTTTGTAACACTACAACTAGCGACAACTTAACTGCCACCACCTTAAAGGGGATGAAACCTCAATATTTCTGGAGTATTTTAACACATGGTTGAGAGGGTATTGGGACAGATTTAAGGTGTACTGAAATATTCATTCTGAGGCTTTCTGAAACATGACATGGTGTGTTGTATACCACATGGCAGAGACTGGGTACATTAACCTGGAAAAGGTTGGAAACACTATTATGGCGTTTCGAGTCTTCGAGTTGTGCAGAATTAGATCCCTTCTCTTTTGGTGTCGTTCCCGCTCTCAAAAGCTCAAACATTATTGTGGTGTTTCGATATCCCGTCTAGTGCAGAATTAGATGCCTTCTTCTGGAGTTTCCATACTATAAATAGGAATCTCTCCTTTTTATTGTATATTCCTTGCTCTTATATGGTGTGTTTATGAACTCATCAGTAATTCCAAAAGGTTGAATGTACAGTATTATGCTCAAATAAAGGACACGAGGAAAGAGATTTGTGAAAACACAAATTTGGTTTGTAGAGGATAATAATTCATATGTTCAAAATATTTTTTTTAAGACATGATTTTAAAGCTTCAAATGCTCTATTCCATTCAGGTCTTCCACATTTTTATATGGATAAAGACAGTTCAAATATCTAAAGGTATTTATCATATTAATATAATTTTAAAAAATCAACAGAAATATGTCATTATATTTCAAATTCATGGGGGGAAAAATACAGCAATGACTGCTAATTCTGGCAGTAGCACTTGTACAAAACTTCAAGTCAGGGCTGAATAAGATCTGCCAGTCATCCACTGAGTCTATATAAATAAGATTATTTTTTCCATCTACGTAACATTGCAAAAATCAGAAACTTTCTGTCCAAAAATGATGCAGAAAAATGTATCCATGCTTTTGGTTAGACTACTGCAATGCTCTACTTTCCGGCTACCCGGATAAAGCACTAAATAAACTTCAGTTGGTGCTAAATACAGCTGCTAGAATCCTGACTAGAACCAAAAAATGTGATCATATTACTCCAGTGCTAGCCTCTCTACACTGGCTTCCTGTCAAAGCGAAGGCTGATTTCAAGGTTTTACTGCTAACCTACAAAGCATTACATGGGCTTGCTCCTACCGATCTCTCTGATTTGGTCCTGCTGTACATACCTACACGTACGCTATGGTCACAAGACGCAGGCCTCCTAATTGTCCCTAGAATTTCTAAGCAAACAGCTGGAGGCAGGGCTTTCTCCTATAGAGCTCCATTTTTATGGAACGGGCTGCCTACCTATGTCAGAGACGCAAACTCGGTCTCAACCTTTAAGTCTTTACTGAAGACTCATCTCTTCAGTGGGTCATATGATTGAGTGTAGTCTGGCCCAGGAGTGGGAAGGTGAACGGAAAGGCTCTGGAGCAACGAACCGCCCTTGCTGTCTCTGCCTGGCCGGTTCCCCTCTCTCCACTGGGATTCTCTGCCTCTAACCCTATTACAGGGGCTGAGTCACTGGCTTACTGGGGCTCTCTCATGCCGTCCCTGGAAGGGGTGTGTCACCTGAGTGGGTTGATTCACTGATGTGGTCATCCTTTCTGGGTTGGCGCCCCCCCTTGTGTTGTGCCATGGCGGAGATCTTTGTGGGCTATACTCAGCCTTGTCTCAGGATGGTAAGTTGGTGGTTGAAGATATCCCTCTAGTGGTGTAGGGGCTGTGCTTTGGCAAAGTGGGTGGGGTTATATCCTTCCTGTTTGGCCCTGTCTGGGGGTGTCCTCGGATGGGGCCACAGTGTCTCCTGACCCCTCCTGTCTCAGCCTCCAGTATTTATGCTGCAGTAGTTTGTGTCGGGGGGCTAGGGTCAGTTTGTTATATCTGGAGTACTTCTCCTGTCCTATTCGGTGTCCTGTGTGAATCTAAGTGTGCGTTCTCTAATTCTCTCCTTCTCTCTTTCTTTCTCTCTCTCGAAGGACCTGAGCCCTAGGACCATGCCCCAGGACTACCTGACATGATGACTCCTTGCTGTCCCCAGTCCACCTGGCCGTGCTGCTGCTCCAGTTTCAACTGTTCTGCCTTATTATTATTCGACCATGCTGGTCATTTATGAACATTTTAACATCTTGGCCATGTTCTGTTATAATCTCCACCCGGCACAGCCAGAAGAGGACTTACCACCCCACATAGCCTGGTTCCTCTCTAGGTTTCTTCCTAGGTTTTGGCCTTTCTAGGGAGTTTTTCCTAGCCACCGTGCTTCTACACCTGCATTGCTTGCTGTTTGGGGTTTTAGGCTGGGTTTCTGTACAGCACTTTGAGATATCAGCTGATGTACGAAGGGCTATATAAATAAATTTGATTTGATGATGCATGTCATGGAAAGTTGTTCAGATGGATGGAATTAAAGTACAGTTGAGTTAGATGACATCGCTTAGGCAGTTGGCATTAGTCTGTGATTCTTGTCTTGATCGGCTTTGGTTAGGAAGGACCAGCTGGTGGGTAAAGTAGAATGTATATTTTTCTGTCGGGAGACCGAGAAATAGCAAACATGCAATAATAATTAGGTTATTAAACGCTTACTATAATATTAATACAAATATACAATTAAACATATCAATATGCTAAAGATGTATCCTAACCTGGTACACAAAACAAATGCCCTTATTACGTTTCCATTCACAGTTATGCGAGTAAAGTCATAAATAAAATGTTTAAAAAATGACAGCTGTGATAGAAACAGTACGTTTCTGTACAATTTTCTAAATGCCTACAGATAATTTCTCTGTTCAACATGGTAGGATCTTTTTGTGTCGGTAAATGAATTATGCGACAACTGGCGGTGGAAACAACCATTATATCAAAGTAATCTTAATTATGTCAAAGTAATCTTGGAGTCACGTGATGACATGGCGTGTAGTCCTCCCACTACAACTAGGGAAACAGATTAAATAAATTATGAACATCCCAGGGTGGTGAAAGTGCAGTGATCTTAATGATCCTTTCAAATTAATATCGAGGGTCTTATTCTGGTAACATGATGATCGATGCTTGACTGCCGTTTGACAGTAATATCCATAATAATCACATGTAGGCTCGCCTTCCCACACCTATCTGCGAGCTGTTGGCTTGAGCGCACGTGTTAGAGTAGGCACGTTACCCGTTTAACGCATCCGTTTTTCTGACAAAACTATCGTTAGAGTTGAAAATGCAATGCAAACACATTCAACAGACTTTTATTCGTGTTACGGATACAGTTATCCTGTGTGTGTGTGTATCCTGTGTGTGTGTTTCTTTTCTCTCCTTCTCCCCTCACAGGTGAAAACCATCACTCCCCAATCAGTCAACAATCAATCATCAATCAGAAGACACACCTCCTCCTACTTCCTATCCTATCACAGTTCCTTCCCCATGGTTTAAAAACCCCATCATTTGTTTGTTCTATCTCAATCTCTAGCTCAATCTCTCTGTAAATGCCATGTCTGTAGGTCTCTGTGTTTCACTCTCGCTTTGTGTCTTAACCTCTCTTTTGTTTAAAGCACCTCCATAGCACTTTGTCATCACCTGTGAGTATTGTTTTTGGTTATGGTGTTTGTTTGTTGCTGGTGGGAAAAGGGGGAAACCAAGACAAGTCGCCCATGGGCATACACTACCCGTAGGTGAACTTTGTTAAATACACTAGTTAGAACTGGGCGGACCACCCACTGTATTTTTGGTTAGTTAGCTGTTAAAGTAGGCTAGTCTAGCTTAGGGGTGTGTTTTTGTATATTTATTGTTTCTTTCCTTGGGTCCAGCTCAGCCCCTTTTCCTGCTCCCCCCATTACCGTGTGTTTATAAATAAACCTAGAGTTTGACGGTAGATTTCTGTTGTCGTGGTTATTTCGTTCACACTTTTACTTTGTCACAATAATAATTTGCATGAGTTATGTTATGGGTCTCATTACCATCCCCCCTAGACTGTCGGGCCAAAAGGGATTCGTAACAATTCGGTACATGAAAACTTAAGCAAAAAAAACAAACTGTGTGCACTATGTCATCACACACTGATCTGCAACAATTCAGTATGGTGGAAACACCACTGGTGAAATACTGATTATAGAATATTTGCATTGGAAATCTGTCAACAATTGGATGGAAACCTAGCTATTAAGTAAGGTCATTTTCTGTTTACTTCTCCAATGTGATAACATTTTATTACTCATGTTTTCATTGGGACACACTTTCTTCGAATGTCTCGGAGTTTCATCTGAGTTTTTGGTGTATTCCCACCTGTCCGAGTTCGTGAAGGACCAGATCACAGGGGAGGAGCCCGCAAACTTGCCTGTTTTTATACTTGACCATAGAGTTTGTTAGAAGACACACCTGCCACGAACGCACTCTCTTTACCTATATTTCTCATGGGGGGTGGGGCAGGTTCCTTCTACAGTACGTGGCTGTGTGGTTGAGTGGGTAAAATTCCAAAGAAATGTTCCATCTTACTTCCTCAGCAGTTGTGGCGTTAAATTCTTACTTTCACTCCTTCGCTGTTTATAAACTGCCTAAACAAAGCACAGAAAAAGTGAAGGTTGAATTTCACAAACAATATTCTCCCTGGGCCTTATTTAGATTCAACATAGTTTGATTTAACATGAACTTAAATACATGTTTTATTGAGTTCATGTTAAGTCTACTTATATCAAGTCGGAATCGTCTTAACGGTCTTGTAGAATGGCTGAGTGGACAAGGAAGTATTTTGACAGGCAGGAGTCCCAGGTTCACATACACCTCTTAACATGAGTACCCACTTTACACATTACCTCTGCTATAACTTACATAACTCAAATCATTTTTGATTGCGCCATTATTTCTAATCTCACAATGGGCCTGGCAACTGTAGTTTATAATTAGTGCCAAAGCCTTTCCCTCGGAGAAGTATTACATTCTTCTTTAAAATGTCAATCAAAATATTGACTGAAAATCATCATCGATCAATATTTATGCTTTAAACCATTTTCAATTTTAAACCTTTTGATGCGAGACAGTCTGCCAAAACATTATTTTTGTGTTTTGTGGCTGCCTTTCACATGCACTGAAACACCAGATCTCAGCATAGGTGTACTACTTTTCCTGGTTTTACTACACAATGACGGTGTTTTGAGACTTTCTATTTTAACAGTGTATTGTGTTACATAATCTCAATGTAAGAAATTCAGGCTGTAACACAACAAAATGTGGAATAAGTCGACTGGTGTGAATACTTTGTGAAGGCACTGTACATATGCTACACATGAGTACCCACTACACAGCAGCCACAGTAATTTGAGAATGTTATAACTTAATCATTTCTCTGCACCAACAATAAAAGCATGCCGAGCTATCTGAAGACAAGTCTTGCTTTGAAATGATAGAATCTGACATGACATCTTCCTTTACTGTTGGCTTTATTAATTTATATTTGACCAACATTTGATTTGTTTCGTTCTTTGTTTGTTGGGGGAGGGGGGGGCAGTACACCTATATTATCAATTTCAAATTATATGTTTATTTAAACATGTACCTGTAGGCTGCTGCTCAGAAGACCCACCAACCTCCCATCCCCCCACTCCCGGAAAACATGTTTCCCCACCACCCCTTAGCAAGTAGGGTTGCTCGTCAGTCACCTGAGCGATTGAGAGATTCAAGGAGCTATCATTGTTAAATTACATGATAGGTGCAAAGCATTGAGTATTTACATTCATGCACTTCAAAATGAATTTTGTAACTATGCCCCAGAAACATTTACATGCAGGGCACTCCCACATCATATGGAGGAATTCACCTACCTAATTTAGGGGACACAGTGAACAGTTGGGAGTTATTCTCATCAAAAAATGTTTCCTTGGCATAAATACAGTCTGTGAACAAAAAGGTTTAAGTTGATGGTTCGGATTACAGGATGCAAAGGTCATATTTTTCCAAATTCTGTTCCAGTCAAAAGGTTGTTCAGATTCAGTCAGATCTGTGGACCGTATGTTTTTAACGGCTAGCTCATTATATGAGCTTTACAAAAGTTGTTTATATATTATAGAGATCAGTCCTTTCAGGAGCCCAGATGATTTATTTCAGCATAGCTGACTTAAATTGTAAATATAGAATAAAAAATATTTGCCTGGTAATGTGTATGTGTTTTTAAAATCTTGGAATGTTCTCAAACCATTACTGTCCATGATAACGGCAAGGGTACAGATTCCACATTTGGACCATTGGGGGGATGCAAAAGACAACCCTCCAGATTGCAAGGCGTTATTGTGAAATATTGGAGTATTGGCATGTCATTTTGATTTCCACTTACATTGTTTTTCATTTTCATTTCAAATAGAAATTGTGTTTACAATTATAGAACCAAAGCATACTTTACATTGTTTAAGAGATAAATCAGTGAAGACCAGGGTGGAGGAATCTAAACCATGTCTAAACCAATTTAGGATAGGACAAAATGCTAGGGCCTCTAAATACAATTGAAAGTTTGGTACAGAGTCCTCCTACGTCTTTCCCACTTTGTTAGTAAAAATAATTCTGGGCTGGGATAGCTTGCCATATACAGTTGAAGTTGGAAGTTTACATACACCTTTGCCAAATACGTTTAAACTCAGTTTTCTGTATTCCTGACATTTAATCCTAGTAAAATTCCCTGTCTTAGTTCAGTTAGGATCACCACTTTATTTTAAGAATGTGAAATGTCAGAATAGTAGTAGAGAGAACGATTTATTTCAGCTTTTATTTCTTTCATCACATTCCCAGTGGGTCAGAAGTTTACATACACTCAATTAGTATTTGGTAGAATTGCCTTTAAATTGTTTGACTTCAAACGTTTCAGGTAGCCTCCCACAAATTTCCCACAATAAGTTGGGTGCGTTTTGGCCCATTCCTCCTGACAGAACTGGTGTAACTGAGTCAGGTTTGTAGGCCTCCTTGCTCGCACACATTTTTTCAGTTCTGCCCACAAATTATCAATAGGATTGAGGTCAGGGCTGTGTGATGGCCACTCCAATACCTTGACTTCATTGTCCTTAAGCCATTTTGCCACAACTTTGGAAATATGCGTGGAAGACCAATTTGCGACCAAGCTTTCACTTCCTGACTGATGTCTTGAGATGTGCTTCAATATATCCACATAATTGTCTTTCCTCATGATGCCATCTATTTTGTGAAGTGCACCAGTCCCTCCTGTAGAAAAGCAGCCCCACAACATGATACTTCACTTTTGGGATGGCGTTCTTCAGCTTGCAAGCCTCTCCCTTTTTCCTCCGAACATAACGATGGACATTATGGCCAAACAGTTCTATTTTTGTTTCATCAGACCAGAGGACATTTCAAAAAGGATGATCTTTGTCCCCATGTGCATTTGTAAACTGTAGTCTGGCTTTTTTATGGTGGTTTTGGAGCAGTGGCTTCTTCCTTGCTGATCAGCCTTTCAGGTTATGTCGATATAGGACTCGTTTTACTGTGGGTATAGATAATTTTGTACTTGTTTCCTCCGGTATCTTCACAAGGTCCTTTGCTGTTGTTCTGGGCTTGATTTGCACTTTTCACACCAAAGCACGTTCATCTCTAGGAGACAGAATGCGTCTCCTTCATGAGGGGTATAACGGCTGTGTGGTCCCATAGTGTGTATGGGTACTATTGTTTGGACAGATGAACGTGATACCTTCAGGCGTTTGGAAATAATAACCAAGGATGAACCAGACTTGTGGAGGTCTATAATTTTTTCCTGAGGTCTTGGCTGATTTCTTTAGATTTTCCCATGATGTCAAGCAATGAGGCACTGAGTTTGAAGGTTGGCCTTGAAATACATCCACAGGTACACCTCCAATTGACTCAAAGGATGTCAATTAGCCTATCAGAAGCTTCTAAAGCCATCACATCATTTTCTGGAATTTTCCAAGCTGTTTAAAGGCACAGTCAACTTAGTGTATGTAAACATCTGACCCACTGGAATTCTGATACAGTGAATTATATATGCAATAATCTGTCTGTAAACAATTGTTCTAAAAATTACTTGTGTCATGCACAAGGTAGATGTCCTAACTGACTTGCCAAAATTATGGTTTGTTAACAAGAAATTTGTGGAGTGGTTGAGAAACGAGTTTTAATGACTCCAACCTAAGTGTATGTAAACTTCTGACTTCAACTGTACATTTTGAAACCGAACTATGGGTTTTATCCCAATAGGCAGACGGGGGAGACAAGGGTAGCATTGAACTACAGAAATTCAACCATGGCAATATATTCATTTTGACAATAGATATTCTGCTGGTGTCACGTCCTGACCTTAGTTCCTATTTTTATTTCTCTATTTTAGGTTGGTCAGGGCGTGAGTTGGGGTGGGCATTCTATGTTTTGTTCTATGTTTGTATTTCTATGTGTTTGGCCTGGTATGGTTCCCAATCAGAGGCAGCTGTCAATCGTTGTCTCTGATTGAGAACCATACTTAGGCAGCCTGTTTTCTACCCTTGAGAGGTGGGTAGTTGTTTTCTGTCTCTGTACCAGACAGGACTGTTTTGTTTGACAACCGGTTCAGCCGGTTAAAGCAACTGGGATATTAGTCCATCTACTGAGGTCGAATTGATTTGAGCATTCTGTTAAAGTTCCTGGCAATGGTTTTATCTAAGGATGGAATTAAGTATTTTTGTCCTCCATCAGAGAATTGAGAAGCAATATAGTAAATTTGGTTAGGTTTATTTTATAACTTGAGATATAACTGAATTTGTCTATCTTCAGAACTTTTGGGAGGGATTGCGATACATTGTGTAGATAAAGTAAGATATTGTTGGCGTATAATGAGATGAAATTATCTGTAGAACTGAGAGATACTGGTGTATTTTTTTTTTGATTGTCTAATTGCCTGGGCCAGGGGCTCAAAAGACAATAAAAATAGCAGAGGTGAGATGGGATCACCTTGCCTGCTACTTCTAGTTTTTCTGAACACTTTGAGTGTTTCCAAGATGGCATAGCAGTCGGACGTGTGTTTTTGTCCTGTCCCTTCCTGTCCCTTGTAAACATCGTTTTTCCTTGTTTTTTTTTGTTGTTGTTTTTTGTACATATATTTAATATTTTAATATCACGGACTGAATATACTCTCCTGCAACCGCCTCACCCAATGTGGTACGGATCTGCTATTTTTATACTTAAGAACTCAACTCATCAACTCATCAAAAGCTAGCTAGCTAACTGGCTACCAGCTAACTGGCTACTAGTTAGCCACGGCCCACTAGCTGCCTAAAGTACATCGGACTGTTAGCATAAGAGGCCCATCAGACAAATTCTTTGGCCACTATACCCATCATACGGAGCCCTGCTGATCCGTCGTCTGAACCGGAACCCCAACAGAAGCTAGCCAGCTAACTAGCTAGTAGTCAGCTAGCCACTGCTAGCGGTCATCAGCCACCTCTAGCATGGACAGCTCTCGCCAGTCTGCACAGCTCGACTCAAACCCGAGCAAATCGGCCTTATTTTTCTCCATATCTCCGGAATCCTACCGCAAGTTCTGAACTTATCCCCGGTCTGCAAGCTGCCGGAAGCCACTCACTGGACTCCTATGATCACTCGGCTATGCATGCCTCTCGCTAACGTCAATATGCCTTGTCCATTGCTGTTTTGGGAACTATTTATTTCCTTATTTCACTGTAGAGCCTCTAGCCCTGCTCAATACACCTTATTTAACACTTTAGTTCCACCTACCACACATGCAGTGACATCACCTGGTTTAAATTATATTTCTAGGGACAAAATCTCTTTCATCGTCACTCTATGCACAGGTTTAGCCTCACTGTATCCACATCCTACCATACCTGTCTATACATTATACCTTAACTATTCTACCGTGCCCAGAAATCTGCTCCCCTTACACTCTGTTCTGAACGTACTCGACAACCTGTTATTTTAGCCTTTAGCCGTACCCTTATCCTACTCCTCCTCCGTTCCTCTGGTGATGTTGCGGTTAATCCAGGCCCTGCAGTGCCTAGCTCCACTCCAATGCCCCAGTCGCTATCATTTGTTGACTTCTGTAACCGCAAAAGCCTTGGTTTCATGCATGTTAACATTAGAAACCTCCTGCCTAAATTTGTTTTATTCCCTGCCCTAGCACACTCTGCCAACCCGGATGTCGTAGCCCTGTCTGAATCCTGGCTCAGGAAGACCACCAAAACCCCTGAAATTTCCATCCCTAAATATAACATTTTCCAACAAGATAGAACTGCCAAAGGGGGCGTGTTGCAATCTACTGCAGAGATAGCCTGCAGAGTTCTGTCTTACTATCCAGGTCTGTACCCAAACAATTTGAGCTTCTACTTTTAAAAATCCACCTTTCCAGAAACAAGTCTCTCACCGTTGCCACTTGCTAGAGACCACCCTCTGCCCCCAGCTGTGCCCTGGACACCATATGTGAACTGATTTCCTCCCATCTATCTTCAGAGCTTGTGCTGCTAGGTGACCTAAACTGGCCATCCTTAAACTAAGCTTGATGCCCTCAATCTCTCACAAATTATCAAAGAACCCACCAGGTACAACCCCAAATCCGTAAACACGGGCACCCTCATAGATATCATCCTGGCCAATTTACCCTCCAGATATACCTCTGCTGTTTTCAACCAAGATCTCAGTGATCATTGCCTGCATCCGTAACGGGTCTGCGGTCAAACGACTATCCCTCATCACTGTCAAATGTTCCCTAAAACACTTCTGCGAGCAGGCCTTCCTAATCGAGCAGGCCTTCCTAACCTGGAAGGATATTGACCTCATCCCGTCAGTAGAGGATGCCTGGTCATTCTTTAAAAGTGCCTTCCTCACCATCTTAAATAAGCATGCCCCTTTCATTAAAAAAAACAGTAACAGATATAGCCCTTGGTTCTCTCCAGACCTGACTGCCCTTGATCAGCACAAAAACAGCCTGTAGCGTTCTGCATTAGCATCGAATAGCCCCCGTGATATGCAACTTTTCAGGGACATTAGGAACAAATATACACAGGCAGTTAGGAAAGCTAAGGCTAGCTTTTTCAAGCAGAAATTTGCATCCTGTAGCGCAAACTCAAAAATGTTCTAGGACACTGTAAACGTCCATGGAGAATAAGAGCAGCTCCTCCCAGCTGCCCACAGCACCGAGGCTAGGAAACACTGTCACCACTGATAAATTCACTATAATTGAGAATTTTAATAAGCATTTTCCTACGGCTGGCCATGCTTTCCACAAGGCTACTCCTACCCCGGTCAACAGCTCTGCACTCCCCACAGCAACTCGCCCAAGCCTCCCCCATTTCTCCTTCACCCAAATCCAGATATCTGATGTTCTTAGAACTGCAAAACCGGGACCCCAACAAATCAGCCGGGCTAGACAATCTGGACCCTCTCTTTTTAAAATTATCTGCTGAAATTGTTGCAACCCCTATTCGTAACCTGTTCAACCTCTCTTTCGTATCGTCTGAGATTCCCTAAAGATTGGTAAGCTGCCGCGGTCATCCCCCTCTTCAAAGAGGGAGACACTCTAGACCCAAATTGCTACAGACCTATATCTATCCTAGCCTGCCTCGCCAAGGTCTTCGAAAGCCAAGTCAACAAACAGATTACCGACCATTTCGAATCCCACCGTAGCTTCTCCGCTATGCAATCTGGTTTCAAAGTTGGTCATGGGTGAACCTCAGCCACGCTCAAGGTCCTAAACGATATCATAACCTCCATTGATAAGAGCCATTACTGTGCAGCCGTATTCATCGACCTGGCCAAGGATTTTGACTTTGTCAATCACCACATTCTTATTGGCAGACTCAACAGCCTTGGTTTCTCAAATGACTGCCTCGCCTGGTTCACCAAATACTTCTCTGATAGAGATCAGTGTGTCAAATTGGAGGGCCTGTTGTCCGGACCTCTTGCAGTCTCTATAGGGTGCCACGGGGTTCAATTCTCAGGCGACTTTTTTCTCTGTGTACATTTAATGATGTCGCTCTTGCTGCAGGTGATTCTCTAATACACCTCTACGCAGACAACACCATTCTGTATAATTCTGGCCCTTCTTTGGACACTGTTTTAACTAACCTCCAGACAAGCTTCAATGCCATACAACTCTCCTACCATGGCCTCCAACTGCTCTTAAATGCAAGTAAAACCAAATGCATGCTCTTCAACCCATCACTGCCCGCACCTGCCCGCCCGTCCAGCATCACTACTCTGGACGGGTCTGACATAGAATATGTGGACAACTAAAATACCTAGGTGTCTGGCTAGACTGTAAATCTCCTTACAAACTCACATTAAGCATCTCCAATCCAAAATTAAATTTAGAATCAGCTTCGTTTTTCACAAGAAAGCATCCTTCACTCACGCTGCCAAACATACCCTCATAAAACTGAACATCCTACCTATCCTCGACTTCGGCGATGTCATCTATAAAATAGCCTCCAACACTCTACTCAACCAATTGGATGCAGTCTATCACAGTGCCATCCATTTGTCACCAAAGCCCCATACATCACCCACCACTGCGACCTGTACGCTCTTGTTGGCTGGCCATCACTTCATACTCGTTGCCAAACCCACTGGCTCCAGGTCATCTATAAGTCTTTGCTAGGTATAGCCCGCCTTATCTCAGCTCACTGGTCATCATAGCAGCACCCACTTGTAGCACGCCCTCCAGCAGGTACATTATATCTTACTGGTCACCCCCAAAGCCTATTCCTCCTTTGGCCGCCTTTCCTTCCAGTTCTCTTCTGCCAATGACTGGAACGAACTGCAAAAATCACTGAAGCTGGAAACCCATATCTCCCTCACTAGCTTTAAGCACCAGCTGTCAGAGCAGCTCACTCTGCACCTGTAAACAGCCCATCCAACTAGCTCATCATTATACTGTATTTATTTATTTATCTTGCACCTTTGCACCCCAGTATCTCTACTTGTACATTCATCTTCTGCACATCTACCATTCCAGTGTTTAATTGCGAATTGAGTAGTAAGAGCAGTTCAAGCTCTTGCTGTACAATATCTAGCAACTGCTAGAGACATGTTTGCTTCTCTGGCTAAAATTCGCATATCTGAGTATTCTTTAATGTAGGTGAATAGTAACAGTTGAATAAGATGGCTACAAAGTAACGTCGTAAAGTATAGAACACCAGACTAGCTAGACTAAAAAGGCAGATCAGGAAGATAAAATGTTGTTGCTAGCTTCAGTCAAAGAGTGCCTTGGACCCTCTTGTTTGGTAAACTACTTTGGAATCCAAAGCCCCCTAGTGTATATACTAGAGGTCGACCGATTATGATTTTTCTATGCCATTATCGCTACTGTCACGGCTTTCTTCTGTTGAAGGAGAGGCGGACCAAAACGCAGCGTGGTTATTTTGATACATCTTTAATCAAGATGAAAATAGAACAATATATAAAAACGTGAAAAACCGAAAACAGCCCCATCTGGTGTAACAAACACAAAGACAAGAACACTCACCCACAAAACCCAACACAAAACAGGCTACCTAAATATGGCTCCCAATCAAAGACAATGACTAACACCTGCCTCTGCTTGAGAACCATATCAGGCCCAAACACAGAAACAGACAAACAAGACATCCAACATAGAATGCCCATTCAGATCACACTCTGATCAAACAAAACATAGAACATACAAAGCAAACTATGGTCAGGGTGTGACAGTCCCCCCCCCCCAAGGTGTGGACTCCGGCCGCAAAACCTGAACCTATTGGGGAGGGTCTGGGTGGGCATCTGTCCGCGGCGTATGGTGCCTGCTCAGCGTGTCTGGTCACCGGTACGCCGTTTCGGGCCAGGGTATCCTGCGCCGGCTCTGCGTGCTGTGTCTCTGGGGCGCTGGGAGGGTGCACTGCGTCCTATGCCTGTGCTCCGCTCGTGCCGGGGAAATGTGGGAGTGGAGCCTAAGGGAGAGGTGCGCGTAGTAGGCACTAGATCTCCCGTGCTTACCCACAGCCCGGTTCAACCTGTGCCTGCACTCTGGAGGGTCCGGGCTAGAATAGTGATCCAGCCTGGAGAAGTAGTGCCAAGGCTGCGCTCCAGTGCTCCCCCACAGCCCGGTCCTTCAGGTGCCTCCTCCTAACACCAAGCCTCCTGGAGGTCTCCCCAGCCTGGTGGGTCCTGTGGCAGCCCCACGCATCAGGCTGTCTCTCTGTCTCCTCCCTACAGGTGTTCCCGCCTGTCCGTCGCTGCCGGAGTCTCCCGCCTGTCCGTCGCTGAAGTCATAAACAGCTGCTTCCAAATGCACGAAAGTGCTGTTTGAATGAATGCTTACGAGCCTGCTGGTGCCTACCATCGCTCAGTCAGACTGCTCTATCAAATCATAGACTTAGTTATAACATGATAACACACAGAAATACGAGCCTTAGGTCATTAATATGGTCGAATCCGGAAACTATCATCTCGAAAACAAGACGTTTATTCTTTCAGTGAAATACGGAGCCGTTACGTATTTTATCTAACAGGTGGCATCCATAAGTCTAAATATTGCTGTTACATTGCACAACCTTCAATGTTATGTCATAATTACGTAAAATTCTGGCAAATTAGGAGGCCCAAACTGTTGCAAATACACTGACTCTGCGTGCAATGAATGCAAGAGAAGTGACACAATTTCACCTTGTTAATATTGCCGGATAACCTGGATTTCTTTTAGCTAAATATGCAGGTTTAAAAATACACTGCTAAAAAAATAAAGGGAACACTAAAATAACACATCCTAGATCTGAATGAATGAAATATTTGTATTAAATACTTTTTTCCTTACATAGTTGAATGTGCTGACAACAAAATCACACAAATGATCAATGGAAATCAAATTGATCAACCCATGGAGGTCTGGATTTGGAATCACACTCAAAATTAAAGTGGAAAACCACACTACAGGCTGA
Source organism: Oncorhynchus nerka (assembly GCF_034236695.1). NCBI lineage: Eukaryota > Metazoa > Chordata > Actinopteri > Salmoniformes > Salmonidae > Oncorhynchus > Oncorhynchus nerka. The sequence goes on along the minus strand of NC_088412.1, from coordinate 43,452,068 downwards.
TCCAACTTTGATGTAATGTCCTTAAAACAAGTCAAAATGAGGCTCAGTAGTGTGTGTGGCCTCCATGTGCCTGTATGACCTCCCTACAACGCCCGTGCATGCTCCTGATGAGGTGGCGGATGGTCTCCTGAGGGATCTCCTCCCAGACCTGGACTAAAGCATCCGCCAACTCCTGGACAGTCTGTTGGTGGATGGAGCGAGACATGATGTCCCAGATGTGCTCAATGGTATTCAGGTCTGGGGAACGGGCGGGCGGGCCAGTCCATAGCATCAATGCCTTCCTCTTGCAGGAACTGCTGACACACTCCAGCCACATGAGGTCTAGCATTGTCTTGCATTAGGAGGAACCCAGGGCCAACCGCACCAGCATATGGTCTCACAAGGGGTCTGAGGATCTCATCTCGGTACCTAATGGCAGTCAGGCTACCTCTGGCGAGCACATGGAGGGCTGTGCGGCCCCCCAAAGAAATGCCACCCCACACCATGACTGACCCACCGCCAAACCGGTCATGCTGGAGGATGTTGCAGCCAGCAGAATGTTCTCCACGGCATCTCCAGACTCTGTCATGTCTCTCACATGTGCTCAGTGTGAACCTGCTTTCATCTGTGAAGAGCACAGGGCGCCAGTGGCGAATTTACCAATCTTGGTGTTCTCTGGCAAATGCCAAACATCCTGCACGGTGTTGGGCTGTAAGCACAACCCCCACCTGTAGACGTCTGGCCCTCATACCACCCTCATGGAGTCTGTTTCTGACCGTTTGAGCAGACACATGCACATTTGTGGCCTGCTGGAGGTCATTTTGCAGGGCTCTGGCAGTGCTCCTCCTGCTCCTCCTTGCACAAAGGCGGAGGTAGCGGTCCTGCTGCTGGGTTGTTGCCCTCCTACGGCCTCCTCCACGTCTCCTGATGTACTGGCCTGTCTCCTGGTAGCGCCTCTATGCTCTGGACACTACGCTGACAGACACAGCAAACCTTCTTGCCACAGCTCGCATTGATGTTCCATCCTGGATGAGCTGCACTACCTGAGCCACTTGTGTGGGTTGTAGACTCCGTCTCATGCTACCACTAGAGTGAAAGCACCGCCAGCATTCAAAAGTGACCAAAACATCAGCCAGGAAGCATAGGGACTGAGAAGTGGTCTGTGGTCACCACCTGCAGAACCACTCCTTTATTGGGGGTGTCTTGCTAATTGCCTATAATCTCCACCCGTTGTCTATTCCATTTGCACAACCGCATGTGAAATGTATTGTCAATCAGTGTTGCTTCCGAAGTGGACAGTTTGATTTCACAGAAGTGTGATTGACTTGGAGTTACATTGTGTTTAAGTGTTCCCTTTATTTTTTTAGCTAGTGTATTTACTTCTGTGTATTGATTTTAAGAAAGGCATTGATGTTTATGGTTAGGAACACATTGGAGCAACGATACGCACCACATCGATTATATGCAATGCAGGACACGCTAGATAAACTAGTTATATCATCAACCATGTGTAGTTAACTAGTGATTATGATTGATTGATTGTTTTTTATAAGATAAGTTTAATGCTAGCTAGCAACTTACCTTGGCTTACTTCATTCGCGTAACAGGCAGGCTCCTCGTGGAGTGCAATCAGAGGCAGGTGGTTAGAGCGTTGGACTAGTTAACTGTAAGGTTGCAAGATTGAATCCTTGAGCTGACAAGGTAAAAATATGTCGTTCTGCCCCCGAATAAGACCGTTAACCCACCGTTCCTAGGCCGTCATTGAAAATAAGAATGCGTTCTTAACTGTCTTGCCTAGTTAAATAAAGATTAAATAAAGTTTTCTTTTTTTTGTAATCGGCCAAATCGGTGTCCAGAAATACCGATTTCCGATTGTTATGAAAACTTGAAATCGGCCCTAATTAATCGGCCATTCCGATTAATCGGTCGACCTCTAGTATATACACTACACAAGGAAGACTTCCTCTCTAGGTGGAAGGCAACAACGATTTGGACAAAAGTGCATGCTGCCCCAATAAAACTGACTCCGTCAATCAACGAGCCACCTTCATGCTGAGGGAAGCATCATAACCATAGGCTAGGCTGCATGAATGTTTGGCCCTGTCCGGGGGTGTCCTCGGATGGGGCCACAGTGTCTCCTGACCCCTCCTGTCTCAGCCTCCAGTATTTATGTTGCAGTAGTTTATGTGTCGGGGAGCTAGGGTCAGTTTGTTATATCTGGAGTACTTCTCCTGTCCTATTCGGTGTCCTGTGTGAATCTAAGTGTGCGTTCTCTAATTCTCTCCTTCTCTCTTTCTTTCTCTCTCTCGGAGGACCTGAGCCCTAGGACCATGCCCCAGGACTACCTGACATGATGACTCCTTGCTGTCCCTAGTCCACCTGGCCGTGCTGCTGCTCCAGTTTCAACTGTTCTGCCTTATTATTATTTGACCATGCTGGTCATTTATGAACATTTGAACATCTTGGCCATGTTCTGTTCTAATCTCCACCCGGCACAGCCAGAGAAGAGGACTGGCCACCCCACATAGCCTGGTTCCTCTCTAGGTTTCTTCCTAGGTTTTGGCCTTTCTATGGAGTTTTTCCTAGCCACCGTGCTTCTACACCTGCATTGCTTGCTGTTTGGGGTTTTAGGCTGGGTTTCTGTACAGCACTTTGAGATATCAGCTGATGTACGAAGGGCTATATAAATAAATTTGATTTAATGAATGTGAATGGATAGCACACCTGGATAATGCAAAAGTGTGTTGGGTTTGATGTGCTTCTCAAAGACTTCTTGAGCTTCCTTGACAGTGGAAAATGTGTGCGTTGTGTTTTGGAAGGTCAAGAGGACTTTTGCTGGGTGGATGAAGATGCATCTCTTTTTTAGCTTGCGCAGCTGGGAGCTCACCTCATTGTAGGTCTCCCTTTGTTTTAGCAGTTCGGCACTCAGACTTACAATTAAAACCTGTAAATGAATCATTGGCAGTGCAGTCAGTGGAGACCTATTCAACCGAAGTGGAACGTTTGGAGAGGACAGCCAATGCAACAGTGGTGCAATTTTATAACCTGGAAACGGCAAGGTAGGCTCGAAAGGATAATCAAACTACTAAAAGAGAAGACAGAATCACTCAAATCATTCCCGTAAATTCAATGTGCAGGTCACAGGACTTGAAACTGGTGTGGAAGTGGGTAACCCAAATGCCTTCATGGGCAATATTTTCAATGAACTGTTTGTTGAAGCAGGAGAAGCTGGGTCCCATGCCACTGATTAACATTGTGTATTGCACGGGTCCTCTCCGGAACGGATCTCGGTGTATGATTGTACAGATCCACAGCTTTGAAGTCAAGCGGGAATCGGGAGTCTGACCTCTGCAGGGAAGAGGATCAGCATATACCCTTAAATTAAAGGCAGAGGTAATCTCCTCACAAACAATCTCTGTATACAGTAGTAGCGGCCAGCTCTTTCTGTTGAGAGATGCCATGTTTCCACAGTTGAATTGTAGATAGACAAATTCTTGTCACACAATGAGTGTCCCACACCTTAATATGATGTTTAGTATTGACAAGTTTTACAAAATAAGTCTGCTAATTCATAGTAATTTGCAAAAGAAAGCCATGAAAAGACCACGTGTTTCAATGCATGCCACTGGAACTGGAACTGGAACTCCAGACTTGTGGTGTTATTTTATTTTGATCCTCTATCTTTGGTATGCAAGAGTGTTTTACATTTCCAATGGACATCACTATCATTATATACCCTTACAACTGTCCTGTTTTAATAGGGTTCATCCTAATACGTTTTTATTTTTTGCCTCAAATAATGTTCAGTGGAACCGCTACTGCACTGTGTATGCTTGCCTTATAAACTGTACATTGAAATAAAATATACTCTGAACCAACCCTGTGTATGTGACTGACTGGGTCATCTGCATGCCACAAACATATATACCTGCCTGATGAGCTAAAGCCTAAAGTCTTCAGCTTTCAGGCAATGTTACTCATCACACAAGCATGATTTAGCAAACCATCCCTATTACACACACACACAGAAATAAAATAAATGTTGAACCACATAAAGTGGTGTATTTAATCCACAGTAGGCTATTCCCTCCTGACTCCAGCCCTGTGTGTATTGTGCATATAGGTAATGCTTTTGTGAAGGTTGAGACAGCATCAGCAGGATCCTTCCATTATCATATCATAGGAGAAACCTGCAACAGCATGTCCCAGTCTGCTGCCACTTAATTACCTTCAGTCTGCCTGCAGGAAACTGGCTCCCAGCCAGGTCTACTCTCAAGAGGGCTAGGAGACACACACACACACACACACACACACTGGTTTCAATTTACCAAGGGACAAATATGAGCTTACACAGGGGCTCCCTCCCAATACTTCATATAATGAGTAAGCATCTTAGGCTGGGCTACTAAGAGTTGTGTGTGAATTATAGCCTATTTGCCGCAGTAAATGTGGAATGCATGCATAAATGCCCAAATAATACACACAGGAAAATCCTCTGCATCAAGAGAAGCATTTTATAACAATAAAAAGGCTCTGATCATGTTTGTTGTTAATTACATCAGATCCAGGCAGTCGAGTGAAGGTGATTAACAGACAAGAACAACCTAGGATGCTACCTCCATGCCATAGCATTACACATATTACACATCACTGCTCTTACTTGTGAAGAAGCAGTCCCTATTCCACTTGTGTAATAACAACAAAACATACAACTCAATTACTAAACATTTACTATGAAACAACATAATAGGGAGATCAGATTTAATCAAGGAGGGAGACATGATGAAACCACTCCTGTTCTGAGGATTTGGGGGAGACACTACAAAGGGTTTATCAAACGAGGTGACGTCACTACATTTTTGACAGCCACTTCCTGGTGTTATTTGTTGTGGCAATACCGTGGATTTTGCCTAGACTAGACACAGTTCATGTCAGAATTGACAAGAATGTACTTTTTGTAGGTTAGGAGAATTCACACACCAGGTTACGATAATCAATGTCACAGGTTAGGATAATTAGGTCAAGGTTAGGAAAGGGGTAGGCTAAAATAAATCAACTTTTGACGTATATTTGACATAAACTGCATCCCATCTAGCGATGAGCAATACTGTGGCACTGAAACGGTCAGCTGCACAGATCAGGAACAAGGAAGACACATCGCTACTAGATACCATACATCTTTGAAGCGTGCCTGTACTATCGGCAGGGAACAGATAGAAAGGTTGAACAAGTTACGGATTTCACGCTGCTTCAGAACGCAAGCTTGGTCTCGAACAGTAAAGCTGGTGGCGCGATCTGTCGCGATGTTGTAAACCATGGACAGCAGAATAAAGTAAGAGGCGAGTTTATTTACTTATATAGATTATACATAACACTGTTTTACGGATCGTTATTAAAAGTGTGTGAATTGTATAACAACGTATGGCGTAATTTGGGATATATATATATAGTTAATAATGGAATGATTTAGCTGGCTGTCTGGCATGCGCTAGCATTTGGGTCAGTCTAATGCTGTCTCGCGCTAGCTGACCAATTAGCAAGCCTGCTAACGGCTAGCCATACATCTTCATCACGTTGCTAAATTAAGTAGCCTGTTAGCCTAGGACAAAGCTCACCGATATTCTAGTATTTAACGGTCCTAAAGTAAACAATATCATCTGGTATCAATACAGACTTTTAGGTACAAGGCATTTCACCACGAATGTCAGCTACCGCTAGCTATCATCATGTTATTTCTCGGCCATCAAATTAATCACGCGAGAATCCAATTGCTTTGATGTCTGGCCAGCTCACAGAGCGAACTCGACAGATGATTCCTTTATATGAACTGCTTCATAACGATTTATTGCTACGATTTATAGTTAGCTATGTTGCATATATTGTTGATGTAGCTAGTTAGCAATTGTTGCATACCATAAATTATGTTTGTACACATACGTTTTTTTTGCCCCTAGCTAAAGTCATAATCTCGTTTTTTTACAGCGAGATTCCGGAAAGGACGTTTGATTTGGTACTACAGATTGCATGCCCAACATCAGAAAATGAAGGTTGGTAAGATAACGTGAGCATGTTTGTGTTACAACACAAATCCTTATTGATTTGCCCTGGATGGAGAGGGAGAAATGGACAGATCTGAATATAATTTCCCCCCTCTGCCTAGTTATTATCATACGTACACTGCCAGACAATACTACCAAGACACATTAGAAACAGAAACGTTTAAAAGCTGTGAATAGCATGCACATTTAGGTTAAATACTAGGAAACTCTTAGATTGCAGATAACAGACATTACTGAGAGTCGCATTCTCACCAGACATGGCACAAGTCAGAGTCCACGTTGGTACTGTAAGCCCTAGGCTACAGTGGAGGTGGTGAGTAGGTAAGTCTGTGGGGTTATTAGGCATGGCCCAAGACTACCAGACTGTTTCACCAATATAACAGGCTTACAACAGTTAACAGACTGACATCTGTTGAAGATCTAAGGATAGGTTAAAGGTTGGAATGTTGACTAAGAAACTCACACTTAGTTGGGAGCATAGATTCCAGTGTTTGGAGTCTTATTTCACCTTCTCTCACAGGGAGTAGTTGTTTTATGAAAGTTTTTGCATTATGATCCAGATCTACCCCTTTTCATTTTCTTGTGACTCACCAAATAGATCATTCTAACATTTTTTTTAACCACAACAACCCAGGTTCCAGCAGCGACTCCCAACAGAGACTGTTTTGGGTCCAGTCCAGGCCATGAGCAGCCAGCATCAGCTGTTCTTTATATATGTGATTGTCAAACATTCCACCAGTCGAACAGAAAACACAAAGTGCTTAGAATAACCAAGGAATGATTCTGACCAATAAAGAAGGGTTCTAACTTTTCTGAGTAGCCCATGGGAAACAAAACAACCTATATTTCACATTGATATCCAATGTCCACCCTTATGTCGAATATCAGGTAAAAACAGTTGTACATATTATACCAGCTCTCTCGTTTTCCCTCTCAGTCCTGACATTAAAGAGGTGTTCTGTGGATGGTTCAGTGGTGCAGCTGCTGAGCTGACCAGAATAAAGGGAAACTTATCCTTGGACCTAACGAAGATATTAGATTTAAAACCAAACTCATAAACCTTGGGCCTGTACTGAAATAACTGGCTTCTCTCTCAATGATCCAGGGTCAGACTCGTATCCGGAGCCAGACTCTCAGGAGCTCACATCTACATTACACTCCCCTCAGCTCCCATGGAACAACCAAATGCTTATACCTCATTGGATAAGTGTGCTGCTACAGCCGAATACTACCTCCTCATTGGACAGGAGAGTTGTAGGGTACAGGAAGTGGGTTATGATGTGGATGAATGGCCAGGCATTAGGAGAGGTTGTTAGGCTCACAGGAGATCCAGAGAGATATATTTGTTGCAAGTGGAATCTTGTGATTTTGACAGGTTGTTGTTTTAGAAAAATGGGTTTCGGATATCAAAACAGGGAATCGACCAAACTTCCAATTTTTATTGATTTCCCCCTTTCCTTTAAAATTGGCCTGGGTTCTAGTCTATGGGGATGTGTGGAATGTTACGTTTCTTTTACGCTGCTGCTTATGAATGAAATAGATTGTCTTGTTTTTAAGATATTATTAAATTCAGATTGATGGATTTTGTGGGAGCATGAAATGTGTACTTACTATAGGCCTGTATTGAGGTATTAGGTTGCTATGGTGATGCTGAGCTCTACTGTGTGCTTTAGACTCGGTTCCTCATGACATGTTTGTCTTGTTGTCTTTGTGTGTGTGTGTGGTATCAGATAGTGTTCTTTATGAGTCATAATGGACAGGCTTTGGCCTAGCTGTTTGAAACTTCCTCTATTACTCTAATTTTATCATAAATGGCCATGTTCTCATAGCTAATAACCTAAATGCAGAAGTTGTTCTCCTCATATTTCAGCCTCTTCATGTTACTATTTTTCATAATGGAAGAAGTTTCACTTCCAACTAGTTAACGATATCACAGAAGGTTTTAGTGGTGATGTAAAAAAAAAAAGGCCCATTTCAATTTGTCTGGCTTGCCATTCCAAATAAAATTTCTAGCCCCTTGATATAATTGTTCAATCTGATTTTAAGAGCTATCATTTTGATGGCCATAATAAATAGATATGCCGATAGTGGACAACCTTGTTTTACTCCTCTTGACAGTATGATACTTTCTGAGAAGTAGCCATTATTTACTATTTTACACCTAGGGTTAGTTACTATACATAACCTTAACCCATTGTATATGAGATTCTCCAAAATGTAAATATTCTAAGCATTTATGTATAAATTCCAGTCATACTTTATCTAAAGCCTTTTCAAAGTTAGCAATGAATACCATGCCTAGTTTCCCAGATTTTTCATACACTGAAGTGCAAGGGGCCTCCAATTTTAAAAATTAAGTGCGGAAATGTTGCAGGACATGCAGGTGCAGAGGTTGTGTTTGTACAACAGTTGATAGTGTTCCAGAGAGCTTTTGGCAATATTTTCAAAATAATACCTATTTATATACTTTTCAAAAGGCTTTATAACTGTTCAATGAAAAGAAAATGCATTGGAGCAGGCAAACCTGTCTATTCAATAAAGATTTAGTTTGGGGCCTTGTCAGCCTCGGCTCACAATTGCCAAGATCGAACTGTCAAAGAAAGCTGAAACGGGTATATTCTTGTAGCCCTTCCCTGGGATATACCACTGTCAAAACGACATTTAAATAACCAAACTGGTATTCAATTTGTAATTACATTGTATAATAATAGTCTAAAGCAGATAATCATAACCCATCCATAAAGGAACTTTAATTCACAATTAGCGTGCACTTGTAATTTTAATAGGTAGGCTTATCATCCGTTTGACACCGATGAGGAGCTCCAGCAAACAAGCACATTTATTTGAAATAAATCTCCAACGTCGTATTTCAAATGTTCATGTGCACTTTAAACATCTCAGAGGAGAGGAAATGGTCAATTAAATGCAATAAAGTATGTATAATGTATATAATGTGTCGTGGGCCTCCCGAGTGGCACAGTGGTCTAAGGCACAATGTACGCTGACACGGTCGCCAGGTGTATGGTGTGTCCTCCAACACATTGGGTTAAGTGGGCATTGTGTCAAGAAGCAGGGCGGCTTGGTTGGGTTGTGTTTCGGAGGACGCGCGGCTCTCGACCTTCGGCTCTCGACCTTCGCCTCTCCCGAGTCCGTACCGGAGTTGCGGCGATGAGACAAGACTGTAACTACCAATTGGATATTATTATTATTTATTTATTTTAAAAATAATAAAATAACCAAGTTAGTCGTCGCATCCCACAGTCTGTTGACAGCTGCTATTATACCAGTTATGTTACGTGCATCTGTCTACAAGAGATTACACCTAGTGTACCCCCATTTGTCAATCCGATGTCATTAAATGTGGGCTACATTTAATTTAATAAGGGCTTCATTCATTATTTGAATTATGTTTATCAGAAGTCCAAATTAATAAAGTCCTTTATAAAATCGAATGTAGCTTACGTTTAATGGCATCGGATTCACAAATGGGGCTTAGTAGTGCGTCTTCGCCACATGCCTGTAGAATAACCCTGTTAGAATGACCGTAGGAAGGCTATAGGTAGGCCTAGGTCTGTATGTATTTTTTTCTCCTTTTGCTGATGGGACAGTATGGTAACCTTGGTCAGCAGAGTAGACCCCTTAGTCTGCTGTGTGCTGTGTGCTGCCTAGTGCCGCTGCCTATTATTAGCCTACATGGCTGTTACAATGAGCAGTTCCCTGTTCCCTGGTAGCTGAGAGAGGAGAGGAGAACAGTTGTTATGTAGTAATCATTTGAAGTCAGATCCAGTACATGGCCAAAAGTGGACACCTGCTCGTCGAATATCTCATTCCAAAATCATGGGCATTAATATGGAGTTGGTCCCCCCCATTGCTGCTATAACAGCCGCCACTCTTCTGGGAAGGCTTTACACTTGATGTTGGAACATTGCTACGGGGACTTGCTTCCATTCAGCCACGAGCATTACTGAGTTCGGGCACTGATGTTGGGTGATTAGGCTTGTCTCGCAGTCGGCATTCCAATTAATCCCAAAGATGTTCAATGGGGTTGAGGTGAGGGCTCTGTGCAGGCCAGTCAAGTTCTTCCACATCGATCTAGACAAAACATTTCTGTATGGACCTCGCTTTGTGCACGGAGGCATTGTCATGCTGAAACAGGAAAGGGCCTTCCCTAAAATGTTGCCACAAAGTTGGAAGCACAGAATTGCCTAGAATGTCAATGTAGGCTGTAGCGTTAAGATTTCCCTTCACTGGAACTAAGGGGCCTAGGCCGGACCATGAAAAACAGCCCCAGAACATTATTCCTCCTCCACCTAACTTTACAGTTGGCGCTATGCATTCCGGCAGGTTGCGTTCTCCTGGCATCTGCCAAACCCAGATTAGTCCGCTGGACTGCCAGATGGTAAAGCGTGATTCATCACTCAAGAGAACAAGTTTCCCCTGCTCCAGAGTCCAGTGGCGGCGAGGTTTACACCATATTTAGGGAGTTGCTTTAGGACTTGGTCAGGTGGATTAAGCATGTACCAATTTAGGTCACCTACCAGGACAAGTATAAGGTGCCAGGAGAAAGCTTAGGGCAGGTAGTGTACCTGCTGGTGCTGATGGTGGACCAAAGATTACAACTCCCATCACCTTTGGAAGATCTGTCTTTCTGAAAAAGGTTATAACCAGAAAGGTTAACATCAGTGTTCAAAAGACTCTTTCTTAACCACGTCTCAGTAATGACCAATACATCTGGATTTGAGCTGTGAACCCACACTTTCAATTGATCTATTTTAGGTAGTACGCTTCTAGTGTGCAGAAAACCCATGCTTTTACAAAAGCAGAAATCAGTGAAGCAGAGTACAAGTCAGAATTGGGGATAGCAACAATAGATGGGCCAGGGTGTACATGCACATTTCCAGACATCATCAGCAGTAATACAGTCAGGACACGGCAGAGGACAGGGAGAGCTCTGTGTTGTTGTTTTATGACATTTGAATGTGTATTAGATGGAAACACAGTCTATTTGTACAGCAATTGCATCAGGTAACATGAATACAAAGCTGGCAGAGGTGGTTAGAATTAGATGGGAGTCCAAGAGTCCGTGTAACCAATAGAGAGTCAGATTACCGAATGTGGGAACACTGTCTTCTGTCCCACGGTTGGGTAAACAAGCAAGTTCACAGTCAACAAAGCACGCAGGAGTCATGAAGCAAATAGCATAAAGCACAATAAAAAATATAACAACTTGGGGCTAATCATTTTAAGTTTAGAGTCACTCTCCCCAACAGTGCATGTGTTCTGGAGGCAAGTGAAAGCTTAGAGAGAGGACGGAGTGTGGTGGGGGTACCTGTACCAGACAGAGGGAGACAGAAAAAAGGAGTTATTTACATAAGTATTCTGTCAGACTCGAAATTGAGCTCAGGTGCTTCCTGTTTCCATTGATCATCCTTGATGATTCTACAAGTTGATTGGAGTCCACCAGTGGTAAATTCAGTTGTTTGGACATGATTTGGAAAGGCACACAGCTGTCTTAATAAGGTCCCACAGTTGACAGTGCATGTCAGAGCAAAAACCAAGCCATGAGGTCGAAGGAATTGTCTTTAGAACTTTGATACAGGATTGTGTCGGGGCACAAATCTGGGGAACGGTATCAACACATTTCTGCAGTATTGAAGGTCCCCAAGATCACAGTTCTCCATCATTCTTAAATGGAAGAAGTTTGGAACCACCAAGACTCTTCCTAGAGCTGGCCGCCCGGCCAAACTGAGAAATCAGGGGAGAAGGGCATTGGTCGGGGAGGTGCAGTGATGAGATAAGATCGAGGGGAGAGGAGAGACAACGATTGATTCTATGTACAAAAGGTTGCATGTTCGAATCCAGCGATAAAGTTGTTTTTTATGTTTTTGTTTTAAGCCTATCCCAAACTTTAAACCCTTACCTTAACCATTTGGAGTTAATGCCTAAACTTAACCCTAGCCTTAAAAATGTGGAGTTAATGCCTTTTCTTAAACACTTCGAAATAGGTATTTTGGAACATCTTCAAAATTTTACATTTGATAAACATGGATGAATTCTGACGTGAGACTGTGAGAGCTTGTTGGCCTGAGGATGCCCGCAGCATCATCAAGGACCCCACACACCCTAGCCACAAGCGGTATCAGAGCATGAGGTCTGATACCAACATGCTCAGTGACAGTTTCTATCTACAAGCCATCAGACTGCTGTACACTTGAGCTGGACTGACCACCTGCGCTGACTCTCCGCACCTTAGCACACAGATACTTACACACCCACACAGATACTCACTCACTCATGCTACACACACACACATCACAACTGCTGCTACCAGACTCTTAAATACTGCACAATCTAAACTCTTGTCCTCCAATCCCTCTTCCCCAAAACATGTGTAAATATTGGACTATCAATTGAGTGTTCCTGTATTATAATTATGCTAAAATGTTTATTCTACTGAGCCATGTTCATATTCTTTTCTTTTATTATTCCTTACTGTTATTGCATTGTCGAGAAGGAACCTGCAAGTAAGTATTTAGTTGGACAATGTTTATCCTGTACATACGTCTTATAAAACTTTAAACAGCCTATATGATTCACACCCTCCTACCGCTCTGTCTGTCCTCTGTTGTATGTGTCAACACAGCCGTTAACACCTTCCATTTATAGTAGTGGCATTAGGCCAGTGGGAGATGGACAACTTCAGGACACAGAGTGGGTTTGGTCTGATGTACGTTTCACATTGATTGAGCTGAGATTTTGGCCAGAAGAGAGAATATGTGCATATGGTCTTGTGCGTTTTTGCGTACAGTATGTGTCACTTGTGTGTGGGAATTGCTGACTAAACTATAATTAACTATCATTAAACAAACAGTGCATGTTGCTCTTAACATTAACCATGTTTAAGAACTGCTCTGTATGGGTATTCCTTATAGCATACACGTGCGTACATATACCACTCAAAGTCCCATGCACACACTAGTAATAATAATAATAGTTTAGGTCTAAATGCAATCTAACTTTACATCACTGAATGAGGCCAGCTCATCCACCTCCCAGTAGTAGAGCACATCACACAGGGTTTCATAAGAGGCCTGAGATCAGCACTCTGCAGTACAGGGTTATCTGACTGACTGCATTGGTCACTGGGCTGGATGACCACTCACCCATAGGAGATTACTTTGGGCTGGACTCTGACTAAAAGCCTTGAATTTAAGTCAGTTTTAACTTTGGTACTTGGATGCAGTACTTTCTTCAATGCACATTTGGGGGTTATGTAATGTTATATCATTTAGGGGAGCCTTGCCACAGTGTTGAGTGGTTTCATTCTTACAATGCATAAAAAATGAATACGAAATCCTCTGGAAATGATTTGTCTCATAGAGATTGTATTGAACAATGAGCATGACACTGAACAATGTCTGACCAGGAGTCAGGTGACATCTTGTTGATTTGTTCATGGGCTAGCCTAGAGTCATTAGACTAGGCTATATTTACTAACATTCAGTACCCCAATCTTAAGAATTATTGCAACTGTGGAGGCAGAAATGTGGTTTGTGATTCTGTAGAGTTATCATCAGGGTTCAATATTCAGGTAAATTAAAAGGTGAGCAACTTCACTCTGCAACAGAATTAGAATTAGCCTACAATTCATATGCTCATTATGGGCAGAAGAATTGAATGCTCAGAGGAAGCAACAGGGTCTAACTGTAACGTTGGCCAACCTAGTCAAACTCTCTATGACTGTGAGTCCTTTGCTTTCCCCAGCAGGCCTATAGAGAGCAGCCCTCTCTGCCCTGCTCAGTTCTATTGGCTCCGAGTAGTGGATGCCTAGGCAGGCAGGCAGTGAGCTGAGCTAGATCATGTCGGCTCCCTGAGAGTGACTGGCATGCTAGCTAGTGCGGGCCCCTGTCGGCACTCCGCTACATAGAGCCATATTGATGTGTTTCCAGGGCCCTGCCAAAGCTAGCAGATGATGCTAGCGGTGCGGTGCCAAACAAAGGCAGTAGGTGGGAACAGATGCTACCTGTCCTAGCCGCCCGCTCCAGCCAGATTGCTCCCGGTAACAAAGCTATAAAGTTAATAGATCACCATATCCATTTTACAACTGCACTCATGCTGCAATTAGCTGAACGATTTGCTGTTGTAAAAAAAAAAAAAAAACACAACACCAGTCAGTGGCTTTATCAGTCTTTGATTTTTGTTTATCAGTATTTGATTTATGGACCGTTGGTTTCTGTGTGTGGCGATGGAACTGGAACAGTGGTCGTGTTCCATCGAGTAATGTGTCTTGTTCCAATGAATTGTGGACAAATTCATGGCCTGTCTCAAGGGCCTCAGATGGCTCTTTTACTGGTAATACTGTAGGAGTTCACATTGAATTGAGTTACTTGAGATGATTTGTTTGATGGCTGTATTGATATTGATGCATTCTCTCTATCCTGATAAGAGTTGCATCTCCATAGACTTGAGTTGAGGAACCAGACAGCCATAATAAAAGAATGGCCTTTGATTCAGATGCCCTCCTAACTTTACTCGCTCCAAGCATGCACCAATTATGAATCAGATCTATTGTTCTTGTTCCAGAGAACACTCTCTCACTGCAACCCAAGGTCTCAGAATGTCACCTCCTGCCAGCTAGTTAGCCGGCTGCGTTGCTCTCTGCCTCCCTGCTACTGTATCACATCCTCAAGCATTATTCTCTCCACATATTCTCTCCATATGTATTTTCTCTTTTCATCCCTCCCCCCTCACTTCCTGCGTCTTCACACTGCAAACACCCGCATAGTGGAACTTTTAGAAAAGGTTGAATGCTGACATTCTGCAAAAATGTCACTTTTGCACGTTGACCTCCCGCGCCCTGGTTCTGCGTTTTGATTGGTTGTTGGCCTCGTGGTGCGGTCGCGGTGGGCTCACACCCAGGCGGAAGGCCATTGGAGGAGCTGCAGATGCCACGGTGATGAGGAGGGTGTTGATTGGTCATAAGAGAGGCCATACTCCACACACAGGCACCAACACTTCTGTTAGTTAAATTGGCTTCCATGTAGATGGAAAAATATGTGGCTTGTTTTTTTATTTTCTTAAATTGAAATTAGGAAGTCTCGTCATAACTGCTCAGAGTTTGACACTCAGTTATGAAAGTTATCTGCATCTCATTCTGCCTTGCTCTTTTGTTTGTTTGGCTAATTTGTAGCTCCCTCTCATCTGTCACTCAGACATTGAGACTCAGTAGTCTTGCTCTAGAGTCCTGCTGGTCTCTGGGCCCTGCTCTGTTGGACTGTAGAGAGAGAGAGACAGCAGGGTGGACGTTACTGGGCAGCGAAGGATTGGCCTCTGGCTGCTTGGCAACCCTGTAGCTGTCTGTCTTGCCAATGTTGGAGCTGTCTATCTGACAACTGAAGAGAAACTACAACTCTGGTTCTTCGCTATAGTCTCTCGCTCTCAATTCATTTTCAATTTAAGGGCTTTATTGGCATGGGAAACATGTTTACATTGCCAAAGCAAGTGAAATAGATAATAAACAGAAGTTAAATAAGCAATAATAAATTAACAGTAACATTACACTCACACAAGTACCAAAATAATGAAGACATTTCAAATTGCAAATAGTTGAAGTCCAAAGTGAAAATAAATCAACATAAATATAGGTTGTATTTACAATGGTGTTTGTTCTTCAGTGGTTGCACTTTTCTTGTGGCAACAGGTCACAAATCTTGCTGCTGTGATTGCACACTGTGGTATTTCACCCAGTAGATATGGGAGTTTATCAACATTGGATTTGTTTTTGAATTCTTTGTGGATTAGTGTAATCTGAGGGAATTATGTGTCTAATATGGTCATACAGGAGGTTAGGAAGTGCAGCTCAGTTTCCAACTCATTTTGTGGGCAGTGTGCAAATAGTCTGTCTTCACTTGAGAGCCAGGTTTACCTTCGGCGGCTTTTTTCAATAGCAAGGCTATGCTCATTGAGTCTGTACATAGTCAAAGCTTTCCTTAATTTTGGGTCATTCACAGTGGTCAGGTATTCTGCCACTGTGTAATCTGTGTTTAGGGCCAAGTAGCATTTTTGGTTGCTCATTTTTTTTGTTAATTCTTTCCAATCTTTTTGTTTTCTTATGATTTGGATCTAATTGTGTTGCAGTCCTGGGGCTCTGTGGGGTCTGTTTGTGAACAGAACCCCAGGACCAGCTTGCTTTGGGGGCTCTTCTCCAGGTTCATCTCTCTGTAGGTGATAACTTTGTTATGGAAGGTTTGGGAATCGCTTCCTTTTAGGTGGTTGTAGAATTTAACGTCTCTTTTCTGGATTTTGATCATTAGCGGGTATCGGCCTAATTGGGGCGGCAGGTAGCCTCGTGGTTAGAGCGTTGGGCCAGTGACCGGAAGGTTGCTGGATCGAATCTCCGAGCTGACAAGGTAATAATCTGTGCTTCTGCCCCTGAACAAGGCAGTTAACCTACTGTTCCCCGGTAGGCCGTCATTGTAAATAAGAATGTGTTCTTAAATTCTCTAGGGTAGGGGGCAGCATTGGGAATTTTGGATGAAAAGCGTGTCCAAATTAAACTGCTCCTGCTACTGCTACTCAGCCATAAAAGCAGGAATATGCATATTATTAGTAGATTTGGATAGAAAACACTCTGAAGTTTCTAAAACTGTTTGAATGATGTCTCATATGGCAGGCAAAAACCTGAGAAAAAATCCAACCAGGAAGTGAATCTGAGGTTTGTGGTTTTTCAACTCTTGGCCTATCGAATACACAGTGTCTATGGGGTCATATTGCTCCTAAGCCTAAGGCTTCCACTAGATGTCAACAGTCTGTAGAACCTTATTTGATGCTTCTACAGTGAAGTGGGGGCGAATGAGAGGGGGATGAGTCAGAGGTCTGCCAGAGAGCCACAAGCTCAGTCTCGATTTATGTTAAAAACATCATAAAGATTGATTCTATATATCGTTTGACATGTTTATACGGACTGTAATGGAAATGTTTGACTTTTCATCTGCTCCTAGTGATCGCACGTCATGAGTTTGGATTGTGTACTGAACGCGCGAACAAAAAGGAGGTATTTGGACGTAAATTATAGACATTATCAAACAATACAAACATTTATTGTCGAACTGGGATTCCTGGGAGTGCATTCTGATGAAGATCATCAAAGGTAAGTGAATATTTATAATGCTATTTCTGACTTTTGTTGACTGCACAACATGGCGGATATCTGTTTGGGTTGTTTTGGTCTCTGAGCACTGTACTCAGATTATTGCATGGTGTGCTTTTTCCGTAAAGCTTTTTTGAAATCTGACACAGCGGTTGCATTAAGGAGAAGTGGATCTAAAATTTCATGCATAACAGTTGTATCTTTTAGCAATGTTTATTATGAGTATTTCTGTAAATTGATGTGGCTTTCTGCAAAATCACCAGATGTTTTGGAACTACTGAACGTAATGCGCCAATGTAAACTCAGATTTTTGGATATAAATATGAACTTTACCGAACAAAACATACATGTATTGTGTAACATGAAGTCCTATGAGTGTCATCTGATGAAGATCATCAAAGGTTAGTGATTCATTTTATCTCTATTTCTGCTTTTTGTGACTCCTCTCTTTGGCTGTGTTTTTCTGTGACGAGGTGTTGACCTAACATAATCGTTTTGTTTGCTTTCGCCGTAAAGCCTTTTTGAAATCAGACACTGGCTGGATTTACAACAAGTGTATCTTTAAAATGGTGTAAAATACATGTATGTTTGAGGAATTTTAATTGTGGGATTTCTGTTGTTTTGAATTTGGCGCCCTGCATTTTCACTGGCTATTGACGAGGTGGGACGCTACCGTCCCACGTACCCTAGAGAGGTTAACCTCTATAGGAACTGACTTTCCTAGTTAAATAAAGGTTCAATATTTGGCGTTATTTGGTGTTTTACGTTGTACACAGAGTCTCAATTTGGTGTTTGTCCCATTTTGTGAATTATTGGCTGGTGAGCGGACCCTAGACCTCATAACCATGAAGGGCAATGGGTTCTATAACTTATTCAAGTATTTTTTAGCCAGATCCTAATCGTTATGTTGAATTTGATGTTCCTTTTGATGGAATAGAAGGCCCTTCTTACCTTGTCTCTCAGATCGTTCACAGCTTTGTGGAAGTTACTTGTGACGATGATGTTTAGGCCGAGGTATGTATAGTTTTTTGTGTGCTCTAGGGCAATGGTGTCCAGATAGAATTTGTATTCGTAGGTCCTGGCAACTGGATCTTTTTTGGAACACCATTATTTTTTTCTTACTGAGATTTACTGTCAGGGCCCAGATCTGACAGAATCTGTGCAGAGGATCTAGGTGCTGCTGTAGGACCTCCTTGGTTGGGGACAGAAACACCAGATCATCAGCAAACAGAATACATTTGACTTCAGATTCTAGTAGGGTAAGGCTGGGTGCTGCAGACTGTTCTAGTGCCCTCACCAATTCATTGATATATATGTTGAAGAGGGTGTGGCTTAATCTGCATCCCTTTCTCACCCCCCGGCTCTGTAGAAAGAAATGTGTGTTTTTTGCCAATTTTAACCACACACATATATGTTTGCGTATATGGATTTCATAATGTCGTATGTCAATTAAGGTGTGCAGGGTGAATACGCGGTCTGGCGTACGGTAACTTGGTAAAAAGCCAATTTGACATTTGCTCGGTACATTTGTTTTCGCTGAGGAAATGTACGAGTCCACTGTTAAAGATAATTTAGAGGATTGTCTCAATGCATATCCACGGTTGTTATTGGGGTCACATTTTTCTCCACTTTTGTGGATTGGGGTTGGAGAATATGCCAGAGATGATATTAAAGCATTTAAGTATAGTCAATTGGAATTTGTGGTCTGTATATTTTATCATTTCTTTTAGGATACCATCAACCCCACAGGCCGTTTTGGGTAGGAGGGTTTGTATTTTGTCCTGTAGTTCATTCAATGTAATTTGAGAATCCAGTGGGTTCTGGTAGTCTTTAATAGTTGATTCTAAGATTTGTATTTGATCATGTATGTTTTTGCTGTTCTTTTTTAGAGCCGAAAAGATTGGATAAGTGGTTGTCATAGAATTACAACATTATGTTAATCACAATACTCATATATTAGAATGTAATTAGAGATCGACCGATTAATTGGAATGGCCGATTTAATTAGGGCAGATTTTCAAGTTTTCATAACAATTGGTAATCGGTATTTTTGGACACCGATTTGGCCGATATTATTATTATTATTATTATTATTATTTCTTTTTTTACACCTTTATTTAACTAGGCAAGTCAGTTAAGAACACATTCTTATTTTCAATGACGGCATAGGAATGGTGGGTTAACTGCCTTGTTCAGGGGCAGAACAACATATTTTTACCTTGTCAGCTCCGGTATTCAATCTTGCAACCTTACAGTTAACTAGTTCAATGCGCTAACCACCTGCCTCTCATTGCACTCCACGAGGAGCCTGCCTGTTATGCGAATGCAGTAAGCCAAGGTAAGTTTTTTTTAGCTAGCATTGAACTTACCTTATAAAAAACAATCAATGAATCATAATCACTAGTTAACTACACATGGTTGATACTAGATAAACTAGTAATATCGTGTCCTGCTTTGCATATAATCGATGAAACGCTGGGGGATGATTTAACAAAAGCGCATTTGCGAAAAAAGCACAATCGTTGCACGACTATACCTAACCATAAACACCAATGCTTTTCTTAAAATCAATACACAGAAGTATATATTTTTAAACCTGCATATTTAGCTAAAAGAACCAGGTTAGCCGGCAATATTAACCAGGTGAAATTGTGTCACTTCTCTTGCGTTCATTGCATGCAGAGTCAGGGTATATGCAACAGTTTGGGCTGCCTGGCTCATTGCGAACTAATTTGCCAGAATTTTACGTAATTATGACACAACGATGAAGGTTGTACAATGTAACAGGAATATTTAGACTTAGGGTTGCCACCCTTTAGATAAAATACCGAACGGTTCCGTATTTTACTGAAATAATAAACGCTTTGTTTTCGAAATGATAGTTTCCGGATTCGACCATATTAATGACCAAAGGCTCGTATTTCTGTGTGTTATTATGTTATAATTAAGTCTATGATTTGATATTTGATAGAGCAGTCTGACTGAGCGATGGTAGGCAGCAGCAGGCTCGTAAGCATTCATTCATTGGCACATATTGCAATGGCACATATTGCACTTTTACTTTCTTCTCCAACACTTTGTTTTTGCATTATTTAAACCAAATTGAACATGTTTCATTGTTTATTTGAGGCTAAATAGATTATTATTGATGTATTATATTAAGTTAAAATAATTATTCATTCAGTATTGTTGTAATTGTCATTATTACAAATAAATAAATAAAAATGGCTGATTAATCGCTATCGGCTTTTTTCGGGCCTCCAATAATTGGTATCGGTATCAGCGTTGAAAAATCATAAGCGGTCGACCTCTAAATGTAATCCTATATTAGTACTCACGTGTCTGTGTGAAGAGAGAGAAGCCTCTGAGATATAACATTGACATTAGATTTTCAATCGTTTGGTGATAAGGCAACATTCCATTCCATGATTAGTGTCTGTCAGTATTTTTTGTATTTCTGTATAAGCAAGCAGTAAATTTTGATGTCTGTTGCATGAGAGAAAAATGTACATTTTGTGAACATTCAGGAGGATGGACTTTGTTATAAAATGCTGTGGCTTAGTTCTGCTGGTTGGGCTCTCAACGATTCACCTACGGGTGTTGTTGTTGACAAGCTCCATTACTGCAGTAATTCAATAAAGTTTGATTGTTTTGATGAAATCTATACATCTCTCCTTTTTGATTATAATAATTACACCACAATTTGGCGATGAAAATGGGATCCTCAACGGTTCTAAACTATTGACTTGCCGCTACTTTCTAAAATAATATCTCAAGATATTCTATGATGGGCAGTGATGGACGGAACCCCAAGATGACGTTATATCAAAGCTTATTATCCAAATTTCAATCATCTTATTATACTTAATTCTATATGTTATTATCCAAACTCCAGATTAAGACTTATTTCCACCTTCACCCAACTCTCATATATCACATTCACACTATTACCAAACACAATGAATCAATATTTGTATAATCTGCAGGAATATTTTGTTCTATAAGTTGTAAGGTCAAAACTTTTCCATTAACATCTTACTATAACCAATTTTTCCATAATCAGGAATTCCCTCAAGTTTCCATATTTGGTAAACCTGCAAGGACCGATCCCACCGAGATCCAATGGCCGGACCACACCCTAATAAAATGGCCGAAATACCATGTCTCGACGTCATACAAACACACCGGTACGCGACCTGTTCAAACAGGATTTCTCATAAACTTCCACCTACATTCCTACGGTTCATAATAAGATACCTATTTATATTTTTGAAACCTACTCCACATCCCTCAGAAATACTTTAAAGACAATGAACACCCTTTTCGCCTAACTGCACACTTCTGACTTAGGTAAATAAGAGACTAGACTCTTTTCCAACCTACCACACAACCTAGGATAAGGAGAACACGTCTTTCAAGAAAATATTTCATTAGCTACGTGACATTTTTTTCTTGCCCCCTCAACATTTTTGTCCTAACTGCCCACTCTGACATTAACAAATGTTCAATTAATGTCTAATTGGTACTATTAACTCTGTGCACTTTAAGTTAAATTATTGAAAGAAATCAGGCTCACCCTTAATCTAATTATGTTTGAAATGATGTATCCATTCAGCTGACGCTTCCAGCCAGGTAGGGATCCGATTCTATGGATTCTTCACTTACATTGAGCTGATTTCTGACGTGCAGTTCCTTCTTTTTCCGTAGTGTATTACTGTGTTTATTTTTGGTGATTCACCATAGTGAAGGCGTATGCTCAGGTTTTCTGGGTCTCTGTGTTTTTGGTTGGATAGGCTTCTCAATTTCTTTCTTAGGTTTTTGCTTTCTTCATCAAGCCATTTGTTGTTGTTGTTGTTAATTTTCTTAGGTTATCTGCTTGAAATGTTTATATTTGATAGGGAATCTGAGAGATCAAATATACTGTTTACGTTTTCTACTGCTATTACAGTGGAACATTTTGTCCAGGAAATTGTCTATAGAAGGGATTGAATTTGTTGTTGCCTAAAAGTTTTTTTGATAGATTTCCATACTATTTCCCTTCTATTTATAGAATTTCTTAATATTATTCAGTTCCTTTGGCTTTGATGCCTCATGATTGAGCATAGCTCTGTTCAAGTAGAGTGTGATTTTGCTGTGATTTGATAGGGGTGTCAGTGGACTGACTGTGAATGTTCTAAGAGACTGGGTTGAGGTCAGTGATAAAGTAGTCTACAGTACTACTGCCAAGAGATGCTGTAGGTGTACCTACCAAAGGAGTCACCTCAAAGCCTAACATTGACTATGTACAGTCGTGGCCAAAAGTTTTGAGAATTACACATTAATTTTCACAAAGTCTGCTGCCTCAGTTTGTATGATGGCAATTTGCATATACTCGAGATTTTTATGAAGAGTGATCAGATGAATTGCAATTAATTGCAAAGTCCCTCTTTGCCATGCAAATGAACTGAATCCCCAAAACACATTTCCACTGTATTTCAGCCCTGCCACAAAAGGACCAGCTGACATGTCAGTGATTCTCTCGTTAACACAGGTGCGAGTGTTGACGAGGACAAGGCTGGAGATCACTCTGTCATGCTGATTGAGTTCGAATAACAGACTGGAAGCTTCAAAAGGAGGGTGGTGCTCGTAATCATTGTTCTTCCTCTGTCAACCATAGTTACCTGCAAGGAAACACGTCCCGTCATCATTGCTTTGCACAAAAAGGGCTTCACAGGCAAGGATATTGCTGCCAGTTAGATTGCACCTAAATCAACCATTTATCGGATCATTAGAACTTCAAGGAAAGCAGTTAAATAGTTGTGAAGAAGGCTTCAGGGAGCCCAAGAAAGTCCAGCAAGCGCCAGGACCGTCTCCTAAAGTTGATTCAGCTACGGGATCAGGGCATCACCAGTACAGAGCTTGCTCAGGAATGGCAGCAGGCAGGTGTGAGTGCATCTGCACGCATAGTGAGTCAAATACTTTTGGAGGATGGACTGGTGTCAAGAAGGTCAGCAAAGAAGTCACTTCTCTCCAAGAAAAACGTCAGGCACAGACTGATATTCTGCAAAAGGTACAGGGATTGGAATGCTGAGGACTGGGTTAAAGTCATTTTCTCTGATGTATCCCCTTTCCGATTGTTTGGGGCGTCCGGAAATAAGCTTGTCCAGAGAAGACAAGGTGAGCGCTACCATCAGTCCTGTGTCATGCCAACAGTAAAGCATCCTGAGACCATTCATGTGTGGGGTTGCTTCTCAGTCAAGGGAGTGGGCTCACTCACAATTTTGCCTTAGAACACAGCCATGAATAGAGAATGGTACCAACACATCCTCAGAGAGCAACTTCTCCCAACCATCCAGGAACAGTTTGGTGACGAACAATGCCTTTTCCAGCATGATGGAGCACCTTACCATAAGGCAAAAGTGATAACTAAGTGGCTCGGGGAACAAAACATCAATATTTTGGGTCCATAGCCAGGAACCTCCCCAGACCTTAATCCCATTGAGAACTTGTGGTCAATCCTCAAGAGGCGGGTGGACAAACAAAAACCCACAAATTCTGACAAACTCTAAGCATTGACTATGCAAGAATGGGCTGCCATCAGTCAGGATGTGGCCCAGAGGTTAATTGACAGCATACTAGGGTGGATTGCAGAGGTCATGAAAAAGAAGGGTCAACATTGCAAATATTGACTATTTGCATCAACTTCATGTAATTGTCAATAAAAGCCTTTTACACTTATGAAATGCTTGTAATTACACTTCAGTATTCCATAGTAACATCTGACAAAAATATCTTAAGACACTGAAGCAGCAAACTTTGTGGAAATTAATATTTGTGTCATTCTCAAAACTTTTGTCCACGACTGTACACACACACAGCGTTCAGCAGAGCTGCAGGAATTGTGACCCATTTTTGATGATTATGTTGTTGTAGTTCTGTTTAGGGGGGCGTATGGGGGAGGGAATGCTGTCACTTCCAGGTAGCTGTTTGTCCCCCTGTGTGCTGAGGGTGTCAGGTTCTTGTCCAGTTCTGGCATTTAGGTTGCCACAGACTAGTACATGTCACTGGGCCTGGAAATAGTTGATCTCCCCCGCTAGGATGGAGAAGCTGCCATCGCTAAAGTATGGTGATTCTATTGGGCTGATATAGGTAGCACACATGAATGAGATCATGAGATTATTTCCTTAATTAATTTCTAGCCTGATGTAAAATGTTCCTGTTTTGACTAATGTAATAGAGTGGGTTAGGTCTGCTCCATACCAAATTAGCATACCCCCGAGTTTCTTTCCTGTTTCACACCTGGTAGTTTGGTGGATGGCACTACCAGCTCTCTGTAACCTGGAGGGCAACCCGTGGGTCTGTCTCCTTTATACCATGTTTCTTGTAGGATGACAATGTCTGTATTTCCAATTTCTTTCAAGTCTGGGTTCCTGCTCTTTAAGCCAAAGGCAGATGACCTCAGACCTTATATTTTCCAGGATGAGATAGCTTTGTGTTCCATAGTGTCAAGTGTTGTTTTAGGCCTAGACCATCACAGTATGTTGAGCATCTGATACATACATCTTAGGTCGCAGGATGTGGCTTGAGCGGGTGTAATAGTGACCTCAAATTTTTGAGCTATTAGAGGACAAGGCTGCAGGTCAATATCTATAATTTTATAGAGAGTATTAACCTGTTGCTTCTACCCTCTACTTTTTTGAACATTCTGTTAAAAATCGCGCAACATTTCAGCGCCCTGCTACTCATGCCAGGAATATAGTATATGCATTTGCTTAGTCTGTGTGGATAGAAAACACTCAGACGTTTATAAAACTGGTTAAATCACTGCTGTGGCTTTACCAGAACGGCATTTACATCGAAAAGCACAGGAAAAACTGATCACTGAAAATGGGAAAATATATCCATGCGCTACTTGAACCCATTGATAAAGGTGAACCACAATTAATTGACTGAGGTTGCAGTACCTACAGCTTCCACACGGTGTCTAGAGTCTTGTCATTTCCCTTCGAGTTTTTTCTTGGTCAAACACATGCAGGGCACCGTATTCCTTCAGGTCTAGGACCGGATATTTTCGTTGAGTTTCTAGCCGGACATTTTTCCAGACGGACAGCTAATGATCTTTACATCGCCTCCTGATGAATTTTATCGCTTATTAACGTTTACTAATACCTAAAGTTGCATTACAAAAGTATTTGAAGTGTTTTGTGAAAGTTTATCGTCGACTTTTGAATTTAAAAAAATGACGTTACGTTTTGAAACAATGTTTTTTTCGTTTATCACACAGTCTACATATAACGATATCTAGGCTTTATATGGACCGATTTAATCGAAATAAAGACCCAATAGTGTTTATGGGACATCTAGGAGTGCCAACAAAGAAGATGGTGAAAGGTAATGACTGTTTTCTATTTTATTGTGCGGTTTGTGTAACGCCGAAATGCTAATTATTTTGTTTACGTCCCCTGCGTGGCTTTTGTGTTGTAGTGTATTGGTGCATGCTATCAGATAATAGCTTCTCATGCTTTCGCCGAAAAGCATTTTAAAAATCTGACTTGTTGCCTGGATTCACAACGAGTGTAGCTTTAATTCGATACCCTGCATGTGTATTTTAATGAACGTTTGAGTTTTAACTAATACTATTAGCATTTAGCGTAGCGCATTTGCATTTCCAGAGCTCTAGTTGGGACGCAAGCGTCTCAGGTAGAAGCAAGAGGTTAAAAAAGGATGACCAATACTCCGACGGCTTAGAACACAAATAAAACATGAGTGTGGTCTGCCGGAGGGAATGAACATCTATCACGTGTCATTCGTGTCTGGGAGGAATTTACTATGTTTTTTTTCTTTGGTGTAGGGAATTCTGTGCAAGACCTTGAACTGAATTTAACTTAACCGAGCACACGAGGATGTGGAGTTGAAAAGGGCCTCAGTCATCTGTAAGTTCAACTTCACTACCCCAGTCTGTCTTGATTTTGTTTTTTGGAGAGGGTTCAGAGGAAAGCAAAATGTCATATAATCAGACTATGCCGACTCCACGAGAGGGACAAAATCTCCTCTAGCAATGTCTTAGGAGGCAGTTGAGAAAAGGTGGGAAAATGAGAGCGAACAAAGTTACATGCTCGAAAATAGCAGAAAAGATTAGAATGAGCCAGATTAGATTTAGCGACGAGATCATTAAAACTGACAAACTTCCCATCTAAAAATACATCTTTGAAACAAACCAAACCGATCTCACACCACAAAACAAAAGCCTGGTCGAGTTTGGATTGTAAAAATAGGTGTTTGTTACAAATGGGGGTTAGAGGAGAAGGTGCAGAAAGTCTAAAATGTTGATGAAATTGTCTCCAGATCTTCAAAGTAGAGGGCACAATGGGGTTTCCGGTATACTTTGAAGGACACAAGGACAGTGGGGCACAGGCAAGTGCAGAAACGGAGGATGATTGGCAGGAGTGCGCCTCTAATAAGTACCAGCTGGTCCCTGGCGCATTACACTGAGTCCATAATCTTTTGAATATTGGCTGCCCAATAGTAAAGCAGGAAATTTGGAAGTGCCAAACCTCCATCTTGTCTCCCTATTTGAGGTATTGCTCTATGTATCCTAGGTGATTTGCCTGCCCAGATAAAATGACTGATGAGCATATCCAACTTGGTAAAAAATTATTTCGGCAGAAAGATCAGAAGACATTGAAAAATGCATAGAAACCTAGGTAAAATGTTCGTTTTAACAGATTGGATTCTGCCAGCTGATGAGAGAGGCAGATTATCCCAGCATTGTAAATCAGCTTTAACTCATGTGACTAGACTTGCAAAGTTAGTTTTCTGGAGGGGAGACAAAGAGTGTGTTATATTCACACCTAAATAGGAAAAGTTGGAGGGTGACAGATGGAAAGGCAGGGCTCCATGGGGAATTTGCTTAGAATCAGGGTTGATCAGGAAACATTCACTTTTCTGAATGTTCAATTGGTAACCTGAGAATGATCCAAACGTGTTTAAAATATACATTATGTTATAGACAAAGTTCACAGGGTTAGTGATTATATATAATAGTAGATCATCTTCATACGGTGACACTTTGGGCTATTTACCAGCTTGATGGATTCCAGTGAATGATGATGATAATTTTAAGGCCAAGGAGAGCATTTCTATCGCAAGAGCAAAAAGGAGCGGGGACATAGGGCACCCTTGACGCGTCCCTCTGGAGACGAGGAAGTATTTTGAATGTTGAGAGTTGGTGTGTACGCTAGCCGTAGGAGCAGAATGGAGCAGACGTATCCATGAGATATTGGACTCAAAACCAAATTGGACCCAAAACCAAATCTTCCAAAAATCTTAAATAATCCCACTCCACCCGGTTGAAAGCCTTCTCATCAAGAGAAACATCCATTTCTGGGTCTGGAGAGATAGGAGAGAGTATATTGTTCAAAAGCCGGCGTACATTGGAAATCAGTTGTCGCCCTTTTGATGAAACCATTTTGATCATCAGATATGACATCCTGAAGGCAGGGTTCCAGCCGGCATTATAGAACCTTAGCTAATAATTTAACGACAGCGTTCAAACGTGAAATGGGTCGATATCCACCACATTCTGCCGGCTCTTTATCTTAACCCTCCTGTTGTGTTCGTTTCATGTTAATTAATCCTGTGTTCCTGGTCCAAAATGACCGTCCCATTATAGCTGATTATAAATCCATAATAATATATTTATTATCAACTTAAATTCTTGTGAACATTAATTACACGTTTTGAACTTCTATTTGCTATTTATGGCCTGTAGGCCTCATTGACCTGAGCTCATACAACTCGTTTTTGAGTAAAAAAAGCATAATGTATGGATTATTTTGACTATAACAAATACTCAGATAAAACATATTGTGCTTTTTATCACAGACTAGATTGTGTCCAAGTTTAACAATGACTATCTCCTCCTCACCAGTGTCAGGATCAAAGATATGATCAAGAGCCTCACATACAGTAAATGTAAATGTATTCAAACACACATGCATGTGGGGGTCTGGGAGAGGAAGTGTGTCCATCTGATGAATGGGCATGTGACTGAACTCAATTCTATACACTAATTGTCGTCTCACCTATTAATTTCTAATGACCGGTCATTTTTGACCGGGAACACCACAGTTGTACAAAAGTTAAATAAAACACCCAAAATGTAATGAAAGTCATCTAAATGTATTTTGTGTGTTCAGAGGCCCTGTGGGGACAAAGTCATGGAACCTTATGACAATCAGATTACCTGAACTACATTTTTCAGAGACAGAACTTAAATTGGTCTAATTCGACCGGAACACAGCAGGAGGGTTAGGTATAAGTGAGATGGAGGCTTGAGTTAGCATCGGGGGAGACAGCCCTGTGATTACGAGTTGGTGAATATATCTAATAGAAATGCGGCGGGTTGATCTAGTAACTTAAAAAAAAAAAATATCAACGGGGAAGCAATCAAGGGCCTGGGGCCTTACCACTTTGCATTAACTTTAGAGCCTTTGTTATCTCATCTAGATGCAGATGGTTATCCAGAACTTTACTCATGTCTATATCAATGGATTGGATAACCAAGTTATCTAAAACGTTCTCCAAGCCGGATTATCTGACTGGGGTTCGGATTGGTAGAGGTTAGAATAAAATGACACAAACGTTGAATTAATATTAGAGGGATCACTTGTAAGATTACGGGAAGAGTCATATACCTGAGAGATAAGGCGAGATGCTGACTGGCGTTTTAAGTTGGTGTGCCAAAAGGTGGTTGGTCTTGTCACCATATTCGTAGTACGTCCCCTTTGTTCATTGCAACAGAAACTCTTCTTTATCAGTGGAAAGCAGATTAAATTGAGTTTGAAGTTTCAGCCTCTGCGTATAATTCAGGGGATTGTGAAGTTGAATATTGGCGGTCTATTACTAGGATTGAGTCCACAAGTTCCTAATGTTTTCAGTTTTCTTTGTTTGACACGATGAGCATGGTAAGAAATGATCTTTCCCCGTAATACAGCCTCGACAGTCTCCCAAAGAAGAGAAGGAGGAGTCTAAATAAAGGAACAGAATTCTTTGTTAAACAATAGGGCCATGTTAAATATCCAATTCCACAGTTTTTCTTGCTTTTGGACTAAGAGCTGTGGGGGGAATGGTCTGAAATCACTATCGCAGAATATTCAGTAGTTTTAACTGAGGGGAGAAGGGCTCTGTCTAAAAAGAAAGTAGTCTATGCGTGAGTAGGCTTGAACATGTAGGAGAAGTCTTTTGTGAACGGGTGGAGGAAGTGCCCTGGATCAACACAACCAATTTGGGTCATGCCAATTTGAGCTTTTGCCATCCCGGAAGGAGTAAGTGCTCTGGAATTAGATGCAGTGATGTACTGGGCCGTTCGCACTACCCTCTGTAGTGCCTTGCGGCCGAGCAGCTGCCATTCCAGGCAGTGATGCAAACAGTCAGGATGCTCTTGATGGTGCAGCTGTAGAACCTTTTGAGGATCTGAGGACCGATGCCAAATATTTTCAGTCTCCTGAGGGGGAGTAGGTTTTGTCATGCCCGCTTCACAACTGTCATGGTGTGCTTGGTCCATGTTCGTTTGTTGGTGATGTGGACACCAAGGAACTTGAAGCTCTCAACCTGCTCCACGACGGCCCCGTCGATGAGAATGGGGGAGTGCTCGGTCGTCTTTTTTTTGTAGTCCACAATTATCTCCTTTTTTTCTTGATCACTTTGAGGGAGAGGTTGTTATCCTGGCTCTACATGGCCAGGTCTCTGACCTCGTCCCTATAGACTGTCTCATTGGTGTTAGTGATCTGGCCTTCCACTGTTGTGTCATTGGCAAATGTAATGATGGTGTTGGAGTCGTGCCTGACTGTGCAGTCATGAGTGAACAGGGAGTACAGGAGAAGGATGAGCACGCACCCCTGAGGGGCCCCTGTGTTGAGGATCAGCGTGGCAGATGTGTTGTTACCTACCCTTACCACCTGGGGGCGGCCCGTCAGGAAGTCCAGTATCATGTTGCAGAGGGAGTTGTTTAGTCCTAGGGTCCTTAGCTTATTGATGAGCTTTGAGGGCACTATGGTGTTGAACATTGAGCTGTAGTCAATGAATAGCTTTCTCGCATAGGTGTTCCCTTTGTCCAGGTTTGAAAGGGCAGTGTGGAGTGAAATAGAGACTGCATCATCTGTGGATCTGGAGTGGGTCAAGTGTTTCTGGGATGATGGTGTTGATGTGAGCCATGACCAGCCTTTCAAAGCACTTCATGGCTGCAGACGTGAGTGCTATAGGTCTGTAGTCATTTAGGATGTTACCTTGGTGTTCTTGGGCACAGGCACTATGATGGTCTGCTTAAAACATGTGGCATTACAGACTCAGACAGGGGGAGGTTGAAAATGTCAGTGAAGACACTTGCTAGTTGGTCAGCGCATGCTCGCAGTATACGTCCTGGTAATACGTCTGGCCTTGTGAATGTTGACCTACTTACTCACATCGGCTGTGGAGAGCGTGATCACACAGTCTTCCGGTACAACTGGTGCTCTCATGCGTGTTTCAGTGTTATTTGCTCGAAGCAAGCATATAAGTAGTTTAGCTCGTCCGGTAGGCTCGTGTCACTGGGCAGCTCTTGTAGTCTGTAATAGTTTGCAGGCCCTGCCACATCCGACGAGCATCAGAGCTGGTGTAGTACGACTCGATCTTAGTCCTGTATTGACGCTTTGCCTGTTTGATGGTTTGTCGGAGGGCATAGTGGGATTTCTTATAAGCTTCCGGGTTAGAGTCCCGCCCCTTGAAAGCGGCAGCTCTAGCCTTTAGCTCAGTGCGGGTGCTGCCTGTAATCCATGGCTTCTGGTTGGGGTATGTACGTACGGTCACTTTGGGGACGACGTCATCGATGCACTTATTGATGAAGCCAATGACAGATGTGGTGTACTCATCAATTCCATTGGAGGAATCCCGGGAAATATTCCAGTCTGTGCTAGTAAAACAGTCATCTAGCTTAGCATCTGCTTCATCTGACCACTTTTTTATTGATCTAGTCACTGGTGCCTCCTGCTTTAATTTTTGTGTCAAGAGATATAGTACTAAAACACTTGAGTGTCTCTCTTGATCCTAGGTCCTGGCAGAGTTGTGCAGACTCAGGACAAATGAGGTTTGAAGAAATACGCAGATTTAAAGAGGAGTGCCTAATTTGCTTTCTAATAATCATGATCTTTTCCTCAAAGAAGTTCATGAATGTATTACTGCTGAAGTGAAAGCCATCTTCACTTGGGGAATGCTGCTTTTTAGTTAGCTTTGTGACAGTATCAAAAATAAATTTAGGATTGTTCTTATTTTCCTCAATTAAGTTGGAAAAATAGGATGATCGAGCAGCAGTAAGGGCTCTTAGATACTGCACGGTACTGTCTTTCCAAGCTAGTCGGAAGACTTCCAGTTTGATGTGGCGCCATTTCCGTTCCAATTTTCTGGAAGCTTGCTTCAGAGCTCGGGTATTTTCTGTATACCAGGGAGCTAGTTTCTTATGGGAATTTGTTTTATTTTTTAGGGGTGCAACTGCATCTAGGGTATTGCGCAAGGTTAAATTGAGTTCCTCAGTTAGGTGGTTAACCTCTAGCGTCGAGCAATCCCGTATCCGGGAGCGTAATCATAGCCTCAAGCTCATTACCATAATGCAACGTTTCCTATTCATGAAAATCGCAAATGAAATTAAATAAATATATTCAATCTTATGGTCAATCTTCCAATGATATGCCTACAAATACGTCACAATGCTGCAGACACCTTGGGGAAAACGTGGAAAACGTAAGATGACTCCTAGCTCCTTCACAGCCATATAAGGAGTCATTGCCATGAGGCGGTTTTAAAAAATGTGGCACTTCCTGATTGGATTTTTATCTGGGTTTTTTCTGTAACATCAGTTCTGTGGCACTCACAGACAATATCTTTGCAGTTTTGGAAACGTCAGAGTGTTTTCTTTCCAAGGCTGTCAATTATATGCATAGTCGAGCATCTTTTGTGACAAAATATCTTGTTTAAAACTGGAACGTTTTTCATCCAAAAATTTAAATAGCGCCCCCTATATCCAAGAAGTTAACTGATTTTTGTCCTCTGACGTCCTTGGGCAGGCAGAGGGAGTCTGGAAGGGCATCAGGGAATCTTTGTGTTGTCTGTGAATTTATAGCACGACTTTTGATGCTCCTTGGTTGGGGTCTGAGCAGATTATTTGTTGATAGTCCAGGATTATGAGGAAAAACATTAAGATCCACAACATTTATTCCATGAGACAAAACTAGGTCCAGAGTATGACTGTGACAGTGAGTAGGTCCAGAGACATGTTGGACAAAACCCACTGAGTTGATGATGGCTCCGAAAGCCTTTTGGAGTGGGTCTGTGGACTTTTCCATGTGAATATTAAAGTCACCAAAAATGATCCTGTCTAAAGAATAATCCTGTCTAAAGAATAATGATTGACTGGCTCTTATGAATTTAATATGAACAGTTATCTCTTAATGCTTTATTGTAGTTCTGATAATCTGCCCAGGCTTTTAAGTAGCAACTGTGTAAATGTAGTGATGGAGAATATTGTCGTTACTTCATATTAGGGCAAATCCATTTGAATTCAATCACTTTTTGACAGCACCCCTTTTGATTTGAACAAAAATGTCCATACATATTTGCCCATTGTAGAAGTGTTCAGTAAGTGAATGTTTGCCAAAACATTCGAAAGATTAAGGTGCTCAAAATTGACCCATTTTGCATACCACACCATTCCATGAGACATCCATATCTTCGTCACTGGAGAAGATAAACGATTGAGATTGATATCATTTACAGTGCCTTTGTAAAATATTCATACCCATTTAATTTTTCCACATTGTGTTGCATTACAGCATCTATTCAAAATGGATTAAATCATTTTTTCCCTCAACCATTAACACAATACCCAATAATAACAAAGAGAAAACAATATGTTTTACCTGGTTCAGTCTGGTCAATTATCAAACAACGTGTAAACTATTTTTCTCCTTCTTTTTTTGCATTTTTATTCCAGAGTATGTTGTCTCAACCAATGGCAGGTACAACACAAAAACCTCAGATGATGTGAAATAGGGTCTAAGCTACAACTCAGAGTTTACGTGTTTTTAGCTAATTGCCGGTAATGGTCTAAAAATTATATTATAAAAAATATATATTTCAAGAAATAAAATAGTTTGACAACACTGTTTGTAAGCTTTTAAATTATATCATACTCAACCGTTTATCTTTTCCAGTGATGAAGACACGGATGTCTCATGGGATGGTGGAGTATGCAAAATGGGTCAACTTTGAGCACCTTTACCTTATCATACGTAGACATAATTGCAAATGGTTAAATCCCTCCAATAGAAATAAAAAACTATTTAGTTATGAATTGAACTTTTAATTAAATGAGTTCTCTTCACATGGGATGATTTCACTGAATAACAAATGACGGGAGTATTTAATGATCCCCAATGATCCATCGCATCTTCCAAAAACATTTTCAACATGGATCTATAAAGTGATCGTTTCTAGACTAATGCTTTGGTTGTCTTCCTCTCAGGCTTCCATGTTCCTGGACCTCCTCAATGCCCACCTCCTTGAACATCAGACTCTGAGGCATCATCTTCACTGTCACTTTCCAACCTTGGCTTGTTGTCAGGCTCAAAAAGCCTCAAATTTGCCTGGATGGCCACCAATTTTTCAACCCTTGTATTAGTCAGCCTGTTGCGTGCTTTGCTGTATTCTCAAAAAAGGACCAGTTGTGCTCTGAGGCGGCTGATGTTGGTGGGATTTGGAGGATGATTGAGGCAACATGTGAAAGAGCCTCAGATCTACAAAGTCCCTTCCACCAGGTGGCTGATGAGATATGTTGGCACGACTGCCATATGGCATCTCCATCCCAAAGCTCTTGCTTGGAAGTGTACTTCGCCAGACTGCCAAGTACCTTGCCCTCATCCAGGCCAAGGTGGCGAGACATGGTAGTGATGACACCATAGGCCTTGTTGATCTCTGCACCAGGCAGGATGCTCTTGCCAGCATACTTGGGGTCCAACATGTACTCTGCGGCGTGTATGGGCTTCAGGCAGAAGTCTTCACGCTTTTTAATGTATTTCAGAACTTTAGTTTCCTCTGCTTGGAGCAACAGTGAAGTGGGCAGGGCAGTACGGATTTCTTCTCTTACATCTGCAAGCAGAGTCTGAACATCAGACAGGATGGCATTGTCTCCCTCAATCCATGCAATGGCTACTGTAATAGGTTCCAGGAGTTTCAGGTTGCTTACCACTCTCTCCCAAAATACATCATCCAGGAGGCTCTTCTTGATGAGGCTGTCCATATTGGCAAACTGTGATATAGCCATTTTTTGGAAAGACTCCTTCCACTCCAGGAGGCTGTCAAACATGATGACAACACCACCCCAATGGGTGTTGCTGGGCAGCTTCAATGTGGTGCTCTTATTCTTCTCACTTTGCTTAGTGAGGTAGATTGCTGCTATAACTTGATGACCCTTCAGAACCCTAACCATTTCATTGGCTCTCTTGTAGAGTGTATCTGTTGTTTTCAGTGCCATGATGTCCTTGAGGAGCAGATTCAATGCATGAGCAGCATAGCCAAATCAATCAAACTTTATTTGCCACATGCGTCAAATACAACAAGTGTAGACTTTACCGTGAAATGCTTACTTACAAGCCCTTAACCAAAAGTGTACTTCAAGTATTTACCAAGTAGGCTAAAATAAAAAGTAATACTAAAAAGTAACACAATAACAATAACGAGGCTATATACAGGGGGCACCGGTACCGAGTCAGTGACTATGCATAGGTAACAAACAAACAACGAGTAGCAGCAATGTACGGGGGTGGTGTGCGTCAATGTGAATTGTCCGGTGGTGATTTTTGTGACTTGTTCAGCAGTATAATGCTTGGGACTAGAAGCTGTTGAGGACCCTTTTGGTCCTAGACTTGGCGCTCCAGTACAGCTTGCATTACATTACATTTACATTTAAGTCATTTAGCAGACGCTCTTATCCAGAGCGACTTACAAATTGGTGCATTCACCTTATGACATCCAGTGGAACAGCCACTTTACAATAGTGCATCTAAATCTTTTAAGGGGGTGAGAAGGATTACTTTATCCTATCCTAGGTATTCCTTAAAGAGGTGGGGTTTCAGGTGTCTCCGGAAGGTGGTGATTGACTCCGCTGTCCTGGCGTCGTGAGGGAGTTTGTTCCACCATTGGGGGGCCAGAGCAGCGAACAGTTTTGACTGGGCTGAGCGGGAACTGTACTTCCTCAGTGGTAGGGAGGCGAGCAGGCCAGAGGTGGATGAACGCAGTGCCCTTGTTTGGGTGTAGGGCCTGATCAGAGCCTGGAGGTACTGAGGTGCCGTTCCCCTCACAGCTCCGTAGGCAAGCACCATGGTCTTGTAGCGGATGCGAGCTTCAACTGGAAGCCAGTGGAGAGAGCGGAGGAGCGGGGTGACGTGAGAGAACTTGGGAAGGTTGAACACCAGACGGGCTGCGGCGTTCTGGATGAGTTGTAGGGGTTTAATGGCACAGGCAGGGAGCCAAGCCAACAGCGAGTTGCAGTAATCCAGACGGGAGATGACAAGTGCCTGGATTAGGACCTGCGCCGCTTCCTGTGTGAGGCAGGGTCGTACTCTGCGGATGTTGTAGAGCATGAACCTACAGGAACGGGCCACCGCCTTGATGTTAGTTGAGAACGACAGGGTGTTGTCCAGGATCACGCCAAGGTTCTTAGCGCTCTGGGAGGAGGACACGATGGAGTTGTCAACCGTGATGGCGAGATCATGGAACGGGCAGTCCTTCCCCGGGAGGAAGAGCAGCTCCGTCTTGCCGAGGTTCAGCTTGAGGTGGTGATCCGTCATCCACACTGATATGTCTGCCAGACATGCAGAGATGCGATTCGCCTGGTCATCAGAAGGGGGAAAGGAGAAGATTAATTGTGTGTCGTCTGCATAGCAATGATAGGAGAGACCATGTGAGGTTATGACAGAGCCAAGTGACTTGGTGTATAGCGAGAATAGGAGAGGGCCTAGAACAGAGCCCTGGGGGACACCAGTGGTGAGAGCACGTGGTGAGGAGACAGATTCTCGCCACGCCACCTGGTAGGAGCGACCTGTCAGGTAGGACGCAATCCAAGCGTGGGCCGCGCCGGAGATGCCCAACTCGGAGAGGGTGGAGAGGAGGATCTGATGGTTCACAGTATCGAAGGCAGCCGATAGGTCTAGAAGGATGAGAGCAGAGGAGAGAGAGTTAGCTTTAGCAGTGCGGAGCGCCTCCGTGATACAGAGAAGAGCAGTCTCAGTTGAATGACTAGTCTTGAAACCTGACTGATTTGGATCAAGAAGGTCATTCTGAGAGAGATAGCGGGAGAGCTGGCCAAGGACGGCACGTTCAAGAGTTTTGGAGAGAAAAGAAAGAAGGGATACTGGTCTGTAGTTGTTGACATCGGAGGGATCGAGTGTAGGTTTTTTCAGAAGAACTCTCGCTCTCTTGAAGACGGAAGGGACGTAGCCAGCGGTCAGGGATGAGTTGATGAGCGAGGTGAGGTAAGGGAGAAGGTCTCCGGAAATGGTCTGGAGAAGAGAGGAGGGGATAGGGTCAAGCGGGCAGGTTGTTGGGCGGCCGGCCGTCACAAGACGCGAGATTTCATCTGGAGAGAGAGGGGAGAAAGAGGTCAGAGCACAGGGTAGGGCAGTGTGAGCAGAACCAGCGGTGTTGTTTGACTTAGCAAACGAGGATCGGATGTCGTCGACCTTCTTTTCAAAATGGTTGACGAGGTCATCTGCAGGGAGGGAGGATTCAGGAGGGAGGAGAAGGTGGCAAAGAGCTTCCTAGGGTTAGAGGCAGATGCTTGGAATTTTTAATTTTTTAAAATTTTACCTTTACTTAACCAGGCAAGTCAGTTAAGAACACATTCTTATTTTCAATGACGGCCTGGGAACAGTGGGTTAACTGCCTGTTCAGGGGCAGAACGACAGATTTGTACCTTGTCAGCTCGGGGGTTTGAACTCGCAACCTTCCGGTTACTAGTCCAACGCTCTAACCACTAGGCTACGCTGCCGCCCCCCATTTAGAGTGGTAG
The DNA here is from genome assembly GCF_034236695.1 of Oncorhynchus nerka. NCBI lineage: Eukaryota > Metazoa > Chordata > Actinopteri > Salmoniformes > Salmonidae > Oncorhynchus > Oncorhynchus nerka. Next base: position 43,414,807 of record NC_088412.1, on the reverse strand, counting down.
AAAGTGGCTTTAGCAGCAGAGACAGAAGAGGAAAATGTAGAGAGGAGGGAGTGAAAGGATGCCAGGTCCGCAGGGAGGCGAGTTTTCCTCCATTTCCGCTCGGCTGCGCGGAGCCCTGTTCTGTGAGCTCGCAATGAGTCGTCGAGCCACAGAGCGGGAGGGGAGGACCGAGCCGGCCTGGAGGATAGGGGACATAGAGAGTCAAAGGATGCAGAAAGGGAGGAGAGGAGGGTTGAGGAGGCAGAATCAGGAGATAGGTTGGAGAAGGTTTGAGCAGAGGGAAGAGATGATAGGATGGAAGAGGAGAGAGTAGCGGGGGAGAGAGAGCGAAGGTTGGGACGGCGCGATACCATCCGAGTAGGGGCAGTGTGGGAAGTGTTGGATGAGAGCGAGAGGGAAAAGGATACAAGGTAGTGGTCGGAGACTTGGAGGGGAGTTGTAATGAGGTTAGTGGAAGAACAGCATCTAGTAAAGATGAGGTCGAGCGTATTGCCTGCCTTGTGAGTAGGGGGGGAAGGTGAGAGGGTGAGGTCAAAAGAGGAGAGGAGTGGAAAGAAGGAGGCAGAGAGGAATGAGTCAAAGGTAGACGTGGGGAGGTTAAAGTCGCCCAGAACTGTGAGAGGTGAGCCGTCCTCAGGAAAGGAGCTTATCAAGGCATCAAGCTCATTGATGAACTCTCCGAGGGAACCTGGAGGGCGATAAATGATAAGGATGTTAAGCTTGAAAGGGCTGGTAACTGTGACAGCATGGAATTCTGCGGTAGCAGAGAAAACAGTCTATAACTTGGGTGACTGGAGTCTCCAATGGGTGTGATGTGAGGGTAGGACTCCTCCACTTTAGACCAAGCAGCATTCAAGTTCGCAGCATTGTCTGTCACCAGTGCAAATACTATCTGTGGTCCAAGGTCATTGATGACTGCCTTCAGCTCATCTGCAATGTAGAGACCGGTTTGTCTGTTGTCCCTTGTGTCTGTGCTCTTGTAGAATAGTGGGTGAGGGGTGGAGATGTCGTTAATTATTCCTTGGCCACGAACATTTCCCAAATTCCATGGCTTAACTTCCCATTTAAAATTCCGGAAATTTACCGGAAAGTTTCCGACCCTTTGCAACTCTACCTGTTACACAGATATTTGAGTTGACTTACAGGATTTTGTGTTGAGTCAGGAGTTTGGCCAAGACCTATGGCTCCACTACTTCTCATACTGAAACTTTAGCATCTTTACCCAGAGGAACTTGGAATAGCCTAACTGATCACCCTGCAGAAGGAAACTACAAAATAATCGTCACCCTCTTGTTCTATTTCTATTATTGGTGTCTGATACTGTGGGTCATTTATTAAGGTTAGAAAAATCAAGTGCCATGCCGTGCCAAAATAAACGTGTAACCTACAGTCTGGAGTGTGTGTCTGTCGTGCATCTCCTTAACCACTCCGTATCTCCTCTGGGGGCTGTAACTGTTCCTCAGCCAGCCAGCAACACCCCCATTTACACGACCTGGGTACATACGCTTACTGGGAATATGCTGGCGTTTAGATGGGGAGTATTGGCCCCTTATTTGGGAAGCAGCCCATTTTTTACAACGGAATGTAGGTCACAGCCAATGGCTGTCATTGTGAGGGATGAGTTGTGCCATTTGTCATTGCTCAACATTTGGCTCATTTGTTGTCACACATCATTCTCTCACATGATTGTTCCATGGGCGTTCTGTTTCTCTGAGTGTCAGAGGGAATTTGCATATTCAGTGTTGTCACTGTTTAAGTACACTAGTGCATGCTCAGATCCACCCCACCATTCTCTTCCTTAGAGCTTCATTGTCATAATACCTCAGGACATTCATCTAGGCTAGTTCCTGTCTAGTTTTCAAGGTGAGGAAAGAAAGCCGTTCTGTAGTTGTAGTTTCTCCGTTACTGGCTAGTAGAGAGGACTCTGCTATGATGACAGAAACATGACGGGGCTAACAGATTAGAGCAATGGCGTTGTGAAATATGCTAGTGAATACACATTCAACCTTGCCTCTCTACCTAATGCCCTTGTGTAGTGGTAGACCAAGTCATTGCATACTCTTAGTTTGTTTACGTGAATCATTGATGCTAAGGCAGGATAACTACAAACCTCATTGATGTAGTTGTCTCACCAAGCTATCTTAAGATGAATGCACTGCTAAATGACAAATATGTAAATGTGTGCTGAGTGTAGACTGACTAGTCTCAGTGAAAGCAGATACAAGGGCAACTTTAAAACACCCCCAATGCTGTGTCTTCAAGCTAAAAATACATTCAGGTTGAGTGTTTCCCATGGGTCTTTTTCTGAGGTGGTCCAGAAAGTACCCCACACAAACATCTAGAGCTGTGATGTTTTTTAAATTTGAACTGAAAAATCAACAGAACCAAATAGTGTCCACCTAGCTACTTTAATAACGGTATGAGAAACAGAAACACTAGGATTGCCCATCTTTCCAACAGTATCATGTTGCCTGCATTGAACCCTTCAAGCAGCAGTGGTGGTGTCGTTCCGCTAGAGATTGATAGCTGTCTGACAGGCTCCTCATGTGATCCTCAGATCCTTGCTACAATATGACGGCACCAGCATGTAGACGCCAAAGGCAAAGCTTTACTCTGTCATCATCGGCAGCTAGCAGCCTCTGGGCGCCATATGTACAGTACACTACTCTACATGTCATGGAGGGAGATCCATCCTTTTTGAAACTGGGATCCGCGGCCGAGGTACTGCACGTGGTCCGCAACTTTTATGTATACAGTGCATTTGGAAAGTATTCAGACCCCTCGACTTTCTCAACATTGTTACTTTACATCCTTATACTAAAATTGATTAAATCGTTTTCCCCCCTTCATTAAATCTACACGCAATACTCCATAATGACAAAGCAAAAACAGGTTTTTAGATATTTACATAAGTATTCAGACCCTTTACTCAGTACTTTGTTGAAGCACCTTTGGCAGTGATTACAGCCTCGAGTCTTGGGTATTGCGCTACAAGCTTGTATACATGTAGATGGGGAGTTTCTCCCATTCTTAGCAAATCCCTTAAAGCTCTGTCAGGTTGGATGGGGAGTGTCGCTACACCGCTATTTTCAGGTCTCTCCAGAGATATTAGTTTGGGTTCAATTTCGGGCTCGGTTGGGCCACTCAAGGACATTCAGAGACTTGTCCTGAAGCCAATCCTGCGTTGTCTTGGCTGTGTTCTTAGGGTCATTGTCCTGTTGGAAGGTGAACCTCGCCCCAGTCTGAGGTCCTGAGCAGGTTTTCATTAAGGATCTCTCTGTAAATTGTTCTTTTAATCTTTCCCTTCATCCTGACCAGTCTCCCAGTCCCTGCTCCTGAAAAACATCCCCACACCATGATGCTGCCACCACCATGCTTCACCGTACGGAGGTGCCAGGTTTCCTCAAGACGTGAAGCTTGGCATTCAGGCCAAAGAGTTCAATCTTGGATTCATTAGACCAGATCATCTTGTTTCTCATGGTCTGAGAGTCCTTTAGGTGTCTTTTGGCAAACTCCACGTGGGCTGTCATGTGCCTATTAGGTAGGAGTGGCTTCCATCTGGCAACTCTACCATAAAGGCCTGATTGGTGGAGTGCTGCCGAGATGGTTGTCCTTCTGGAAGGTTCTCCCATCTCCACAGAGGAACTGGAGCTCTGTCAGCGTGACCATCAGGTTCTTGGTCACCTCCCTGACCAAGGCCCTTCTCCCCCGATTGCTCAGTTTGGCTGGGAGCCCAGCTCTAGAAAGAGTCTTGGTGGTTCCGAACTTCTTCAATTTAAGATTGATGGAGGCCACTGTGTTCTTGGGGACCTTCAATGCTGCAGAAATGTTTTGGTACTCTACCCCAGATCTGTTCCTCGACACAATCCTGTCTCGAAGCTCTACGGACAATTCCTTCGACCTCATTGCTTGACACGGTGACGCTGACACGGTCGCCAGGTGTACCGTGTTTCCTCCGACACATTGGTGCGGCTAGCTTGCGGGTCAAGAGGGCATTGTGTTAAGAAGCAGTGCGGTTTTAGACTGGGTTGGCTTTCGGAGGATGCACAGCTCTCGACCTTCGCCTCACCCGAGTCCGTACAGGAGTTGCAGCGATGAGACAAGACTGTATCTACCAATTTGGATACCATAAAATGGGGATAAAAAAAAGTTTACACTTGTCAGGTTTACACTTCCTATTCCAATGAGCTGTCGGGATATCAAAATATCGAAACTGTCTACCAAATCTGTTAATTGAAAAATGTTGATTATGTTTACATAACTTTCCATTGTCATTCACCTGATCAGACAAGACGAGACATGGCTTGCTTTATATGATTAGGGTCCCTGTGTCTCCGCTTTGCCTGGGCTGGGGTCTCTGGGCAAAAAAAGTTTGAAAACCCCTGCCCCTAACCTCTCAAACTCTCCAGCCCTAACCGTACCATTTTAAGGAGATTTACCTGCATTTTACCCGAGGTCAGTTGTTAGGGGCAACCTCAAAGCAGGTTTTCTAGGGAATCGTTATGTGTTTGAAGGGGTCATTTGAGTTTTTCACAGGTACTGAGTTTTTAAATGTGTGAATGAGGCAGATGGTTGCACCATATGGGGAGAAATGTGTTATAACCCGAAGTAGTTCTGTTGCAGTGCATCTTTTTACCCACAAGTAAGGTGGAATGCTCAGCACTGACACTTAACCTAGCCAGTCTAGAATTATTATGTTCTACAGGCGCCTAGTTAGGTCTACAATCTGGAATTGGGAGTTTGTTTATTCTAGAACTAATGTTGTCCTGGCACGCTTGATGCTTGGAACGTGGAATTCACATCACAATGTACTGTAGGAGAGAGAGGAAGTCAGTGCACTCCATATGACTTGAGATATCAACGACAGTAAGCATTCTTTTTATTATTCCCCATACACAAACACATAGTGTGGAGGAAGGCAGCGCCTAGCTAGCTCCTCGCTCACTGAGGCGTAGCCCGTGTTTGACATAATGTTGGACCCGTATGGAGGCTAACTGGGAACATCAGTGTTGATAGATACGCAGAGCGGAGCCTGTCACAGAGCTCGCTTCGCTAGTGTCCATATGCTGCTCTGCTCAGTCGTGAAGCTGTGAAATTGGGTTGCTTCCCAACTATCCTGGAGACATCTCCCTCTCCTCCTTAAGGCTTATCCTGGTAGCTCTCAGATAGCTGTGCAGATGAAATAACTGTGTTATTACCAGGGTCAGATCTTCATGAAGCTCTTTCTCCTTCTCCCCGTTATGCTGTGCTTGTCGGCTTTAGATTCAGTGTAATTGGAGAATCCCCAGACCCTACTCACATATACAGCATGTAGCCTGTATAGATAGAATCCCTGCAGCAACCATAAAGTACATTGGTTCGTCCTTTAAAAGTTGCAGTGTACTGCCACATAATTCTATGGCACGTTATTTGTTTGAACCACTGGTACCATTAACCATTAGTGCTAGTTTGACCACCAGAGTGCATCTTTGAGAAGCTCTTGGTAGCCTTCAATAGTGGCTGTACTAGAGAATTTAAAACCTTTTTTTTGTAAGAACATATTATTTGGGACTGATTATAAGAAATGTTGCTTAATTTATTGGATTAATATGATGGTGTTTCTATTCCAAGAAAAACAAAAAACCCTCTGGGTTTCCATTAGGATGGAATGGAAATATGGCGCTGGACAATGTGACGGTCGGCAGTAGGCTACAGTACTGGGCTATTTAGCTAAAGAATCCCTGTGTCATGTGTGAGACCGGGATTCAATTCCCTGATGGGGAGGAAGGAGTAGGCTGTCCCTGTAAATAAGAATTTGTTCGTAACTGATTCCTTGTGTTATTTCATGGTTGTGATGTCTTCACTATTATTCTACAATGTAGAAAATAAAGAAAAATCCTGGAATGAGTAGGTGTGTCCAAACTTTTGACTGGTACTTGCTTAATTAATTGGATTTAATATTATGGTGTTTCTATTACAAGAAAAATGAAAAAACCCTTGGGTTTCTGTTAGGATGGAACGGGAAATATGGCACTGTACAGTGTGATGGTCGGCAGTAGGCTACAGTACTGGGCTATTTACCTAAAGAATCCCCGTGTCGTGCGGGCACGCGGGGGACCTGGGTTCAATTCCCCCACGGCGAGGAAGGAGTAGGCTGTCCTTGCCATGACCAATATGACCAATTTATATATTGTCCTGCTCATAAAGGGGTTAATAATATATCTGTGAGAATATCCAACATGCTTTTATATAATCCTAAATGAATAATAATCGCTTTGTTTAAAAAAATATATATATTTTGGAGAAATATTTTTCAAATAACGTAAAATGAGCGAGGAAAAAGGCCATTCTTGAACATTGGGTGAGACATTGATAATAATTTGTTAATAAAGCCAGTTTGTTATTTAGAATGATTTATTTCTGTTTTTAGAGGGAGAGAAACCAAAAACCTACAGTCATTTCATGGGTCTCCCAGTCAAGGCCGGCACAGGTATTGAACCAGCATCTGTAGCAACACAGCTTGCACTGCTATGCAGTGTCTTAGACCTTTGCGCCACTCAGGCACTGTACAACGTGACCGGTTGGGAGTGGCCTGCAGTACCACAGTAAGAGCAAAATAATCCTAATAAAATAATAAAAACCTTAGTGTAACAACAGTTAGTTGTAACAATGAAGTCGTGCACAATTATCACATTCTATTTAGGTTTCATTGTCAGTCAGAGACACAGTAGGACCCAAAAGCATAATCCGTGCTCTAACTCCCCCTTGCGCTGGTCTGGAGCAATGAAGTGGTGACGCAGGGTACCGTACTGAACCGCAGCATAATCGCATAACGTTTAGTGGAGCAACCACTGTACCTACAGTAGGAATGTAAACAGCAGTGCTTTCCACCAGTATGGTGCAGCTGAGTTAAAAATAAAAAAAATTAGGACACACAGTACATAGGCCTAAACCCTAATATCTAATTTTACTGACCCAGGCTGTTAACACAGACTGATCAACACAAGTAAATTTAAGGACCATATCGTCAGTGAGACATTTCCTTTCTTGGGCCCATTGCCTACTAAATCAGCATGAAATGTAATGCCATTGGCTGTGTGATTTCGGAGTGAGGATAGAGGGGAGAAAAGCTTGTTTTAAACGTCATTCAGTGCGAGTTGAAAGATGGCAGTTAATCTGCCTACTCCTTTAATTGTGTTCTGGTGGTAGGGCTCTTCCTAGACAAAATAAGGCTAGTGATCCAGAAGTAAAGCCATGACCATAGTTATTCCTCCTTCCTTTAGGCTCCTAACCCCTTTCCACCATGCCCCTCTCTCACCCCCTCTCCAGTTTCTTGAGTGGGAAGAAAGCCCTTCTTTCCGACAATAGACATTTGGGGCCATATGTTGGCTTGACATCGTCATCAGGTTCACAGCAGGTTACCTTAGTTAACTTTCACTCCAGTGGCTGATGGGATTTTCACCTGCAGCTCCTTGACTAGCTGGCTCAAAGTCTAGACGGCCTCTGAAGCAGGCCCCTGCAGCCCCTGCAGCCCCGTCCCTACAATGGCGGCCATTGTGGATGTTAAGTAGCGGCAGCTTCCTCCCGGCCAGTCGCTGCCTCCTCAGTCAGAAACTGGCGGCTGCTAAAACAATGTCTTTATCCCCAGGCCATACAGGCCGGGGCCTTAATCCGAACCACTACATACGGTGAAATAAATCTCTTAAAGATAAGAGAGAGAGAGAGAGAGAGAGGTAGGAAGAGTGGGAGAGAGAAAGGAGGGATTGCCAAGGCGAGGTTAGAGTGCAGCAGTTTAACCCCTGGCCAAGAAAGAGAGGGGAGAGGAGGGGAAGGGAGAAAGGAGGAACAAGAAGAGGCAGGCACTACAGGGCCCTTCATCTTGTTGTAGAGGAGAGAGATGCTGAGGGGTTTTCAACCTTTTCTTCTCACTGCAGAACTGCTACTCTCCATATAGAAGCTGTCCTCTAACAAGCAGGATTCCTATTCAATATAACATTCAATCAAACTGCTATCCAGTCGTTTCTGGGATTATGCAAAAACCAACAACAGACATTCTGCCTGCTCTGTGGGCAAATGTGTGTCGTTCATTTAGAGATGAGTTATTGGTAAGACTAAGAATAGGTTTAGGCATATATGTAGTTTATATACTAGATTAATACTGTGCATATTTAATACTGTTTATGAATCCGCAGTACACCGCTATAACTCATTGGTTGAATGTGTATTTGATACCTCTCAATCTTCAGTGTTTCTGTGTGTGCCAGAGTTTCTGTTCGGAAAATGTGGTGCCAGACAACGTGACCGGGAAGGGTGTCCACCCACGGTGCTCAGAATGACAGAAATCACATTTAGATTATGGTAATTCATCTTAACAGAACATGCAGCTCATGTAATGAAGTGGCCAATAAAATGTAATTTTCAAACATGTGCAGGTGATAGCTGTTCCATGTGTGGCAGAGATGAAAATCTCTTTTAGAAACTTAGAAAGAGGGGGACTGGCATGAAGGATCGGGAGACAGATGCAGGAATGCGTAATAGTTTTTAAAATTAAACCCAAATTACGGCGTGCCGTGTAAGGGCACGTACACAAAACACAGGATTGAAACCCAAACAAAAGACGAGGAGTACCTTGAATAAATACACACACGCACAATTATTAACACACGGGACGAGACCCGTAATCATCTGCGCAATCCACAAGGGCAAAAAAGCCCAAAACGCACAGCATACGCACTAACGGATATTGTAACAATAATCAACAGCCCAATGGAAACCAAAGGGCACACTTATACAAGTACTAATCAGTGGGAACAGGGGACAGGTGTGCGTAATGAATGTTCCCGGAAGATCTGTGACAGGGACTCTAAAGACGCAACAACTAGGGTGGGTTGCTAATATGATTAGGAGTGAGCCTTTGGGCTTCTGGACAACGAAAGAAAGTTGATTATGAAAATCAATAGAACAGGAGAGAAATGGCGTAGGTGGGTCCAATAGCGAAGTAAATGGGAATTAATTGGCCAAAATTCTATAATTCTATAATAAATAAAATAATTAAAAATACTTCACCAGAAAGCATGACTTAGCCACTAGGGATAGAGGATCATTACCTTCTTTAAAAATATAGCTGTGGATTGTTTTAAATCACAAGCTCTTCGGCCTATGCCTCGTTGGGAGTCCCACAATTTGGTCAGCGTACGTGGCAATAGGCCTAGCTGATTATTGAGTTGCGGCTGTTATTGTAAAGCATATAAAATACGGGTGACGACAATGTGTCTGGAGTAGAACTTTAACTAAGAATAACTTTAATTGAGAAGAAGGGGAGGGGTGTGTGACGAAGAAAGAGTTTGTAATAAAACTATAGTTCTTGACCGTAAGCTATTTGAATTTTTTTTTGAACAATCTCCCCCTCGATAATCACCAATGCTCGGTGTGAAAGAGGAATGGCCTATAGTCTATGAGTTCCATTCGCTCATTTCTTTAGTCACCAATGGATCGTCACTGTGTATCAATATGTCTATATAACAGAGGATGGTAATCTCACATTAGTTGACTTTTAACTTTTAAATTTTAATCATTTTACACTGAACAAAAATATAAATGCAACATGCAACTATTTCAAACTGAGTTAAAGTTCATATAGGAAATCAGTCAATTTAAATACATTCATTAAGCTCTAATCTTTGCATTTCACATGACTGGGAATACAAAATAAAGTAGGGGCGTGGATCAGAAAACCAGTCAGTATCTGGTGTGACCACCATTTGCCTCATGCAGTGTGACACATCTCCTTCGCATAGAGTAGATCAGGCTGTTGATTGTGTCCTGTGGAATGTTGTTCCACTCCTCTTCAATGGCTGTGCAAAGTTGCTGGATATTGCTGGGAACTGGAACACGCTGTCGTACACATCAATCCAGAGTATCTCAAACATGCTCAGTGGGTTACATGTCTGGTGTATGCAGACCATGTAAGAACTGGGACATTTTCAGCTTCCAGGAATTGTGTACAGATCCTTCCAACATGGGGACGTGCATTATCATGCTGAAACATGACGGCAGGTGGATAATGGACCTTAGGATCTCGTCACGGTATCTCTGCTGCCATTGATAAAATGCAATGTGTTCGTTTCCATAGCTTATGCCTGCCCGCCCATACCATAAACCCACCACGGGGCACTCTGTTCATAACATTGACATCAGCAAACCACTCGCCCACACGACGCCATACACGCTGTCTGCTATCTGCCCGGTACAGTTGAAACCGGGATTCATCTGTGAAGAGTACACTTCTCCAGCGTGCCAGTGGCCATCGAAGGTGAGCATTTGCCAACTGAAGTCAGTTGCGACGCCGAAATTGCAGTCAGGTCAAGACCCTGGTGAAGATGACAGGCATGCAGATGAGCTTCACTGAGACGGTTTGTGTAGAAAATCTTCAGTTGTGCAAAGCTGCAGTTTTATCAGCTGTCCTGGTGGCTGGTCTCAGATTAACCTGCAGGTGAAGAAGCCAGATGTGGAGGTCCTGGGCTGGCGTGGTTACACGTGGTCTGCGGTTGTGAGGCCGGTTGGATGGACTGCCAAATTTTCTAAAACGACGTTGGAGAGGGGGCTTATGGTAGCGAAATTAACATTTAAATTCTCTGGCAACAGCTCTGGTCAACATTCCTGCAGTCAGCATGCCAATTGCACTCTTCCTCAACTTGAGACATCTGTGGCATTGTGTTGTGTGACAAAATTGCATTTTAGTGGCCTTTTATTATCCCCCAGCACAAGGTGCGCCTGTGTAATGATCATGCTGTTTAACCCCCTAAGGTCGATGACCGCGCCCCTGCAGAAATCTAATTAGCAAAATACACGTGTCAAATGAGCCAGTAATACATTATCTGTAATGATGTGACAATGATTTTGAGAAACTTTATTATTGAAATTAAACTGTTCCACAACAATGTGCAGATTAAAATCATAACTGAAATTCCAATTCTCTTCAAATTAATATATATATATATATATATATATATATATGAGATTTTTTGTGTGTGAATTACTGTTTTAAAATATTTGTACTCTCTGTCGACTGTCTTTTCATACACGTAGCACCATGTTTCATTGCTCTTCTATGCACTACTACGATGGAGTTCTTAAAAAAAAAAAAGATTTTTTATTTAAAAATCGTTTTTTGTTGTTGTTGAAATTATAGGATATTTGCAAGCTTCCCCAAACTTGAAGTCTTTATATAATAATTGCCTCCACATTTCCATGGTCAGTATTTGCTTAGGCTACTTTGAAGCAAGGTAAGACATGCTAAATAATATCAAATCTAATTATTTATAAAGCCCTTCTTACATCAGCTGGTATATCAAAGTGCTGTACAGAAACCCAGCCTAAAACCCCAAACAGCAAGCAATGCAGGTGTAGAAGCACGGTAGCTAGGAAAAACTCCCTAGAAATGCCAAAACCTAGGAAGAAACCTAGAGAGGAACCAGGCTATGAGGGGTGGCCAGTCCTCTTCTGGCTGTGCCAGGTGGAGATTATAACAGAACATGGCCAAGATGTTCAAATGTTCATAAATGACCACCATGGTCAAATAATAATAATCACAGTAGTTGTCGAGGGTGCAGCAAGTCAGCACCTCAGGAGTAAATGTCAGTTGGCTTTTCATAGCCGATCATTAAGAGGATCTCTATCACTCCTGCTGTCTCTAGCGAATTGAAAACAGCAGGTCTGGGACAGGTAGTACGTCCGGTGAACAGGTCAAGATTCCATAGCCGAAGGCAGAACAGTTGAAACTGGAGCAGCAGCACTGCCAGGTGGACTGGGGGACAGCAAGGAGTCATCATGCCCAGTAGTCCTGAGGCATGGTCCTAGGGCTCAGGTCCTCAGAGAAAGAGAGAATTAAGAGAGAGCATACTTAAATACACACAGGACCCCGGATAAGACAGGAGAAGTACTCCAGATATAACAAACTGACCCGAGCCCCCCGACACAAACTACTGCAGCATAAATACTGGAGGCTGAGACAGGAAGGGTCAGGAGACACTGTGGCCCCATTCGATGATACCCCCGAACAGGGCCAAACAGGAAGGATATAAATAATAGAAAATAAAACATTCAGGTTTCAAACAATTTAAGTATGTTTTCAAAATGCATACTGCCTCCAGCTGACATTGTAAAGTTGTGGGTGACGCACTGATAGCCTATTGATTGCCCTTAAATGTTGTTTTAACACAGGATTGCTTTTAGAATTGTTGCACTTGGGCTTATAGATTCACATTTTACTCCAGCAGCAACCAGTTGAGGAGCTACAGGAGAAATCCCGCTGAAAATAGGCTTTGCATGCTGTGCCCGTGGGATAGTTGTTGGATAAATAAGATGACGTTACATGATGACTAACGAAAATGCACAGGTCTATTTAATTCAACAAAATGATGCAAATGAACCTATAGACCGATGAGCATGATGGTCAAATGTATTTCCATCAAGTGGTATTTCCATTAATGAATAAAAAGCATTATTTTGTAATGTGATTTTTTTTTCCCCCTGTCATTTTGGCCGGCAACAGTTTTATTTATTGGCTTTTCATTTATTTTTTTTGCCCAAAGCCGGCTAACGGAAACCCTGGTGTGTGCCTGTATGATGCGTTTCTTCTTGTAGTTTGTCACCACTCTATTTTTAAACCTGACGCTGCTTGTCACATAGAGACGTGGCTGACACTCACACAGTGTCTTAATGAAAAGCTAAAACGTTACAGTCTGTACTGGTGATGATGGAAAATTAGTGCCCAGCTCCCACTGAGTTGCAGTTTACATCAGTTAACTGGTTGTTTATATCGGGTTAGTTCTATAGATGTAAAGGGCTCCAATGGGCTATGGCCCTCTTCCCGCGTTTATGGTTCCGTAACTGACATGCCACTCATTTTTAGCATACACATTTCAAAAAACATGCTGGTTATTGTGGTTACAAATGTTGAATAGGTACAAAAATCTCCGGGTTAACCATTAATTCAAAAGATTAGAATTCGCTTAAAATAAACTGTGATATATGTAAGAACAACTCAAGGGTACAAGACTGTGTACATACCAGAGTTGGGGGGGGGGGGCAAACAAACTACTCATCCAATACAGCATTGCGGTCTGTATCGTCCAATCATAGTGTAGATACAAGTCATGACCGACCGGTGGATCAGACTTTTTAAGTTAATTATGTTTACACTACCACACAGCTGGCTAACTTTGAAAACATCAGAAACCATGAGGCCAAAACGTTGGCTCTATATAGAACAGATAAATAATAATAATTATAAGGACAAACATAACAGGAGCCGTCTAAGCTTTGTCGAACTAGATAACTATTATCTTGTTATATATAGAGCTTTGGTTTGTAATTTAACCATTAGACTCTTTCTAATGTTGTTTTTTCATCAGGATGGGTAGTTGTATAACCTGCACCAACAGGCACCAATTTACATGTTTAATTTAAAACAAATATGTACATTTCCTTATAGCCGAGTGGTTAGAGCGTTGGGCCAGTAACCGGAAGGTTGCTGGATCAAATCCCCGAACTGACAAGGTAAAAATCTGTCTTTTTGCCCCTGAACAAGACAGTTAACCCACTGTTCCCTGGTAGGCCGTCATTGTAAATAAGAATTTATTCTTAACTGACTTGCCTAGTTAAATAAAGGTTAAATATAAAAACTACAAAAAGCTCTGACTAAAATGGGTGCATTGTTGTGTTGTGTTTCCCAGAGCATGATGCTGCTTTATTTGTTGAAATGTTTTACCTTGTCAGAATTCCGTGCTGAAGATGGCCCGTTTCTGGCTGCAGAAACTCAAAGGTTAGTGTAGTTTTCAATGCTTTTTGAAACTGGGAACTAGAGGGAAAAACACCACTTCTTAAGAGGTTGAAACATTCAACCGATGGGCACCAACCGATGGGCATCAACATAATAATTGTTTTGCAATCTCTACCTTGCACAGTAATGTCGCTATCTCTAATATTTTATATCACCACGGGTTAAGAGGATTGAGAATCCAGTTCCCAAACCACTATTCAACAATCTGCTAAAAGCAGCTGTCGGCTCCACCCACTCCTATAACCCTTTTCTATTTGACACTCATTCATTTTTCACTTAATAGTTAACATCTCTGTTTCCCTCCGCTTGTTGCTTCTATCCTTTCTTTGAAGTGGTGTCAGCTGAGAGAGAAGCCTAATCCTTTCCACCCTTTACCTATTAATCATACGCACACGCGCACACCCCTATCTCCCTTCCACCACTCACCTATTAACCCCCTCTGGCCCCCTTTTCAGCCCCTATCAAAGCGATGCGTATCGACTTTTAAAGACGGGCATCGGTGGGACGTCCAAACATTGATTTGCCACTGACCCTGGCTGCTGGTTGTCTCGGCTGCTGGGGGCTGACTGTGTGTTGCCTTGCCGCACAGCGCATGTCCCAGGTTAGCCACGCTTGAATCCCACAGGGATTAATGGACACACACACACACACTCTGAGCCCCGCATTTTTTACACATGTAGGCCTATATGCTGGAAAACACAAACACGTATGTTGAGGGATCAATGGCCACTCCTGAGCTTGCCTTCACTCGGGGTGTAAATAGAGGAATAGTACCCAGTGATGATAGCTGAGAGCTAGGTGATTTCAATTGTCACCTACAGGAGAAAGAGATAGGGACTATGTGTGTCTGTCACACACTGGAGATGAAATACGCTATAGGTTGTTTTCCCCTTGTCACTCACTGTCAGAGCCAACATGTTCTCACTAATGGAGTGGATATTTGTTTTGGGAGGAAGTGGGGTTGTTTTATTTTGGTGTGAATGGAGATGTGTTGTAGGTGGAGTTGTGATGTGTACAGCAGCTTCTGTTAACACATCTTTATGGGGTCTGGCCTAGTTCAGGATATTGATAGGCTTGTTTTGATTACTGTTAGACTTCTGGTTTAGTTGTAGGACAATGACAAAGAGGAACTAGTGAAGTGTGTGTGTCTGTATTCCAGCATATGTTTGTGTGCCCATATTTATTTTGTGTGTGTGTGAGCGCTAGGTCTGTTGTGATTAACATTTGTCTTTCTACCTCAGCAGCAGGGGCTTGTGGGTGGGAAGGGGGCAGCGGGGGTCTGCTTTACCCTCCAAACCTTCACCTTAACCCCTTCAGCCCCGCGGGCTCTAACACACGCCTGGCCTGGCTTACTACTACAATACAGCAGCAGGAGGGATGGGGGAAAGGGGGAGAGTCGGGGGATGAGAGGCTGAGCTGTACAGAGAATATTGAGAGACTGGATGAAGGTGAGGGGGGTTAGGGAAAGGTAGAGAGAAGTGAGGGAGAGAGGGAATAGTGTGAGGGAAGGGAGTTAGGGAGAGTTATGGTCAGATGGAGAGAGAGTGGAAAGAGGCCCTCCCCTTTTCTCCCTTCATTCCTTCTCCTCTTTACTCCTCACTCTCAATCTCCCTCTCTTTCTCTCTGTCTGGCAGTGGTTCCCATCCTCTCACCCATAAAATCAGCATAAAATTGCCCTAACTCTGGCGGCTCAGGAGGGGGGGGGGGGGGGGGGATGGTATGTATTTGTGATGGAGTGTTTTATGTATTTGTGATGGAGGGGGGAGGGATGGTGGGTGTATATTTTGGGATGGAGTTCCCTAGGGGAGCAGAAAGTGTCTTTGTCAGGGCCTTTTCAGAGGAGGCCCGTGAAATCACGCAACAGGATTATGGAAGGCATCTTTGATTCTGTCTACTCGCTCCTGTTGTCCTTTTCAGTGGGAAATATGGGGGTCTGTTTATTATGTGTGTATGTGTCCTTGCGAGAGGAAGATTATTGTTTAGTGTTCCAAAATTAAACTATTGATGCCAACATGACTGCTGTTGAAGTTCTAAATCCAAAAACAGAGTTTTCTTAGCCATTTGAACCAGTTTCCCGGACCCATATTAAAGTTGCAATCTGCAGTTCCTCTATCCATTTTTGGACTTCTGAATTAATTAAATGTTCCCATTGATTCTTGAATAATATAACTAATAAAAGCCTCATGAGCTTAGTTCAATTGTTGTACCCAATCAGAACCCAAAATATACACTTATTTCATGCCAATGTTGGTAAACAAACACTATATAGCCTCAAAACATGGTTAAAACTATAATTTTGATATCATGGATGGCCAGTCATTGTATCCATAGCTCTGTCTATGAATTTGAGAGTGGTTACATTTCTCCAGCCCTATCCCTCAGCTTTTCACCTAAACATTGGTGGGGATATTGAATTGTTATTGTTTTAACTGCTGATCGCCGATTTAAGGCAATTTCTGGACTAAAAAACAGTTCTTAGTCTGTTGCTGTGGTCTGGAGCCCTAACATTGTGGTGAACTATGTTTACCAGAAGCCCCTCTGATAGTGACACTACGGCTGTGAGCTCTTCCTCGTGTAGACTTTGTGCTAGATCTGGGGAGCGTTCAGCAGGATGCAATGTTTTGGATTGTTCAGATAGAAATTGGCTTTGTAGAACAAGCATGCCTCTATGACATGAAGAATAAGGAATTTAGTCGGCTCTATTCGTGCTATTTCTATCTGCAATGTTCGACAACATTTGGCTATTGAACTAGCCCTGGTGATATAAAAAGTATTTGTTTGCGTTTTCAATGCTTTTGAAGAGCTTGAGATGGCTAAACGAGCATTGTGGGGTGGGTTTTAAACTTTTGGAATGATTCCTTTGTCATGATCTCTGCCATGATGTAGTCTAGACCTGTCTGCAGGTACATACAGTGGGGCAAAACATTTTTTAGTCAGCCACCAATTGTGAAAGTTCTCCCACTTGAAAAGATGAGAGAGGCCTGTAATTTTAATCATAGGTACACTTCAACTATGACATACAAAATGAGAGAAAAAAAATCCAGAAAATCACATTATAGGATCTTTAATGAATTTATTTGCAAATTATGGTGGAAAATAAGTATTTGGTCAATAACAAAAGTTTATCTCAATACTTTGTTATATACCCTCTGTTGGCAATGACAGAAGTCTTCACAAGGTTTTCACACACTGTTGCTTGTATTTTGGCCCATTCCTCCATGCAGATCTCCTCTAGAGCGGTGATGTTTTGGGGCTGTTGCTGGGAAACATGGACTTTCAACTCCCTCCAAAGATTTTCTATGGGGTTGAGATCTGGAGACTGACTAGGCCACTCCAGGACCTTGAAATGCTTCTTACGAAGCCACTCCTTCGTTGCCCGGGCGGTGTGTTTGGGATCATTGTCATGCTGAAAGACCCAGCCACGTTTCATCTTCAATGCCCTTGCTGATGGAAGGAGGTTTTCACTCAAAATCTCACGATACATGGCCCCATTCATTCTTTCCTTTACACGGATCAGTCGTCCTGGTCCCTTTGCAGAAAAACAGCCCCAAAGATGTTTCCACCCCCATGCTTCACAGTAGGTATGGTGTACTTTGGATGCAACTCAGCATTCTTTGTCCTCCAAACACGACGAGTTGAGTTTTTACCAAAAAGTTATATTTTGGTTTCATCTGACCATATGACATTCTCCCAATCTTCTTCTGGATCATCCAAATGCTCTCTAGCAAACTTCAGACGGGCCTGGACACGTCTGGCACTGCAGGATTTGAGTCCCTGGCGGCGTAGTGTGTTACTGATGGTAGGCTTTGTTACTTTGGTCCCAGCTCTCTGCAGGTCATTCACTAGGTCCCCCCGTGTGGTTCTGGGATTTTTGCTCACCGTTCTTGTGATCATTTTGACCCCACGGGGTGAGATCTTGCGTGGAGCCCCAGATCGAGGGAGATTATCAGTGGTCTTGTATGTCTTCCATTTCCTAATAATTGCTCCCACAGTTGATTTCTTCAAACCAAGCTGCTTACCTATTGCAGATTCAGTCTTCCCAGCCTGGTGCAGGTCTACAATTTTGTTTCTGGTGTCCTTTGACAGCTCTTTGGTCTTGGCCATAGTGGAGTTTGGAGTGTGACTGTTTGAGGTTGTGGACAGGTGTCTTTTATACTGATAACAAGTTCAAACAGGTGCCATTAATACAGGTAACGAGTGGAGGACAGAGGAGCCTCTTAAAGAAGAAGTTACAGGTCTGTGAGAGCCAGAAATCTTGCTAGTTTGTAGGTGACCAAATACTTATTTTTCACCATAATTTGCAAATAAATTCATTAAAAATCCTACAATGTGATTTTCTGGATTTTTTTTTCTCATTTTGTCTGTCATAGTTGAAGTGTACCTATGATGAAAATTACAGGCCTCTCTCATCTTTTTAAGTGGGAAAACCTGCACAATTGGTGGCTGACTAAATCCTTTTTTGCCCCACTGTGTGTATGTATATATATATGTGTAAATGTATATATTTATATGTATATACATATGTGTGTGTGTGTATGTATATATGTATATATATGTGTGTGTGTATGTATATATGTATATATATGTGTGTGTGTGTGTGTGTGTGTGTGGGTAATATATATATTTATTTTCATTGTGTATTATATGTGCAGGTCTGATTTCCACGCGTCCAAACAGGGATGATGTGGTGTATAATATCACATCATATCTACATGAAGGAGAGGCATTAGCATATTGGAGACACACATCCTCCATCTCTCCACGGTGTTAGCTAGCTGGTGCTACTGTATGTGTGTATTGTTGGTGTGTGTCTGTGCCGACTGGCGGCAGCCACCCTTGCCTCCACCCCCTCATTAATATGTATATGTTCTGAGGCAGCGCTGCGAAGGCTGTGTTTCTCACCGCTGATTAATGCTGTCTGTCAATTACCTCCAGATCCTGCCGTGCTGTGGAGCTTCCCCCAGGACTACACAGACCAGGTTGGAGACACACACACACACACACTCCTCCTTCTCTATCCCGCTCTCCTCTCACTCGCTTTCTCTCATGGTGATACCCCTTCTCCCTCAACCTCTTTCTCTCACTCCCTGCCTCCCTCCTTTCCGTACTCAACCTGCCATCTAGTGCTACCCCCACCCTCCACCCCCACCCCCCACCACCACCACCGGCTGTTGCTGATAATGAAGGCAGTGAGCAGGTCTTCAATAACGGACGAATCAGTAATTATCGCGCAACCATGACAGGAATGCGCACCTCTGTTTCCTCGCTCTCTCTGTCTTCCTTTCTGTCTCCTTTTTACCGTCTTTCTGTTTTCTGTTCTTTCTTCCCCTCTTTTCTGTCTCTCTGTCCCTTTCACTCTCTCGGTCTCGTGTCTAATCAACCCCCCAAAACACCACTACGGTCTAAAGAGACCTTAAAGCCTTCCTCCCAGTGCCTAAACCGCCACTTATTTCAAATCCTGTCATTTGACAACATCCACCATGAGAGGGTGAAGCTGGCGATTTAATTGATGCAGGGTGGAAAAGGAAACGGATACGGATCTGTTGCATTACAAACCTGTTCTGAGGCAGGTGTCGTACTGAGGGTTATTTTTGCTCAATGCTATTTAGCACGGTTGACCAGGACGTACCAGTGATTCGACTGAAGTGTCGTACTGCTATTAGTTTCCCTGTTAGTCGTCGCTACCTGCCTTTTCATTACCAATGAATGAAAGAGCACTAAATCCAAATGGTGTCTTGTTCTTTGTCTCTGACTTAGATTTTCCCAGAATGACAGTTTAGCACCACAGTCCCAGCTAATAATAAGGACCATACATTAGAAGACCGTGCTAAAATGTGCATTTGTCGAAGATAACAAATTATGCACGGCTGTCTAAGTAAATGACAAAAAAATGGCAATACTGGTTGTCGTTTTGGTCGTGATCTTTGACTCTACAAGATGCGTGTGTGTGTGAGCTGTGGGTCTAACACTGCCATATTGTGGTCCTAAAAGCACGGCATGAGCGGGGGGCTAGAGGGATGCGGCGGAGGTATGGACCATATTGTGGTGTGACCAGGCCAGTGTGTTGAAAGGTGTTGGAACACACACAGGTCTTAGAGCAGAGCAGTGGGCAGACTGCAGCTGATCACAGAAAGAGAGAGAAACTAGAATGGAAGAGTAGAGGGAGAGATGAAAATGCGTAGGCTAACTGTGTGTGTGTGTACGTACCACAGCAGAGAAGAAACGGCTTTGAAGAATCAACGGGTTGTAGAGACGCTCCCGGCTCTGTCTGTCTGCGGCTCTGTGTGTGTGTGTGTGTGTGTCACAATGCGATATTATCACGATACTTCGGTGCCGATACGATATGCATTGCAGTTATATACTGTGATTTTTACAGCGATTCGAGGTTCCAAACCTATTGCTCGCCATATGTTTGCTGCAGAAAGACAAGAGGGAGCCATGAGAAAACGAGTTTCAGTCAGAGAAATAAAAGCGCTGAAAACAAATTGGCTCCCTATTTAAAAAGAAGCTCGAGAACAAGCTATGAAGGAAAATATTGAAGTTTTGGTGCAGCTACAGGCAAATAGTGCAAATCACGAGCATTTGATTTAAGTAACAAAAGTGTTTCCCCCCTCTCGCTCTCTGCTATCTCTGTTTCTCTCTGTTGTTGACCAGCTTGTGCGTGTGGATAAGATGGCTAGTGTAGCTATTGCGTGGTGTGACTGTGTGCAGACGGCATGGCCTTTCTTCCCGTCGGCAGCCAGAAAGGCCTGTATACTATTCACACAGCTCATTACCAGGAATTGGGCTCCTTTTCCTCTTTGTGGCTCCACGCTGCGGCCGTGAGGAGAGGAGCTGCAGTCAGTCAATCAGTCAGTCATTCCTCTTTTCTCCAGGAGAGTAGCAGCATATGGCTGCAGATGCTAACAGTCTCCGCAGGCCTCCTTTTGTTTGGCCTGGTATTGTTGCCCGGCGTAATGACAGTTGTAGGATCGGGGTGGAGGGGTTAGTCTACCCCTGGGGAGGGAGGGGAGGAGGCAGGCAGGCAGGCAGGCAGACAGACAGGAGTGTGGATTATGGAAATATGAATGGATTTTTTTCTGTTCTGTGGTTGAATAGAGGCTCAAAGGAGAGCAGGCTGCGGGCTGGCACGCCAGGGCGGATAAATATGAAGTGAGAAACGCTCTCTCCATCTCTCACTCTCTCCATGTTTCGTTCGCTCTTTTTTTTCTTTCCCTCCTGCTCCCTCAACCCCTGAGACTCTTGATGTCCTGGTCATCTACAGCTGCCATGTGGAGAGGAATAGAGAAGGGGAAAGAGAGAGATGGCTAAAGCATATATTTGAATCGTAAGAAGGATTTTTAAATAAAAAAAAATAAAACAAATAGACAGATGGAAAGTTTCCTCTCAGATCTCATCCCAAAGTTCTTAAAAAATAGGAGACACACATACACACACAATCTTGTATAACTAACCTTGTGGGGACACACAATTCAGTCCCTTTAAAAAATAATATTTTACCTGACCCAAAAACCCTAACCCTAGCTCCTAACCTTAACCCTAACCCTAAAACTAACATTAACCCCAAACCCCCTACAAATAGCATTTGACCCCAATTGATCATCATTTTGTTCATTTACTATTCTTGTGGGGACTTCTGGTCCACACACACACACACACACACACACACACACACACACTGGTCTCTGTCTCTGTCTCTGTTTCTCTCTCTCTTTTGCACACACACAGGGATGATATTCTCCAAACTTATCAGGGCATTGAGTCATGCTGATAGCCTCTCTGTGTGTCTCTCCCTCTCTATCTTTTCTCCCATTTCTTCTCAGTGGCAGCTGTGGCAGGAAATTACAAATGACACCTAAACAGCAGTTTTCTGCATGTGTTATTACATTAGTCCCAGATAAATGCAGTAAAACGTTTACAGTACTGGATACTGCTACTATAGAGTAAATCTGTACCACGGCTACATATTCAACAATCCAATGGTGTGTTTTTACCCTAACACCTGTTTGGTGTGTGTTTAGAAGCAGAGAGAGACAAAGGCAGACAGCGAGAGAGGCAGAGAGACTCAGAGAGGCAGATAGAGCGAGAGACCAATAGGCAGACCAACAGACAGTGTGGTCTCAGTCAGTAGAGAAATGGAAAGAGCCAGTGTTGTTGTCCCAGGGGTCTCCTCTCTCAGAGCAGATATTAGTCTATCTCTGACACCATGGCGCATCAGAGCATCCACACTGACACCATATGATTGGTGGACCCATCCCTGGGCCGGGGAGGGTGAGCATCAGAGGGGAGAGTGATGGGGTAACATGGGGAAGGAGGAAGAGAAACGCAGGGGCAGGGGGTAGACTGACAGTTGGGCGTAGGCGTGGGAGGCAGGGGAGAGGGGGAGGCATATGGAGTGATGGGGTGAGAATAGGGGCCTTGCCAGCGCTACGGTTTCTGCTGTTATGACGGCCGTTTTTGTAGGGCTGTAACGGGGTGATGAGCAGTGAGAGATGAGGAAAGAGGCGGTGTGTATGTGTGTTTATGTCTTCACTTCTGTGTCTGTGTGTGTCGAGGGGTCTCGTCTTTCCCCTTCACTGCACCCTGACAGCAGTGTCAGACAAGGCCCTATAATGTGTGTGTGTGTGTGTTTATCTGTCTCTAGCCCCTCAATGCCCGCTCTCTGGGGTGTTGTGGGGCACTACCTAATGGAAAGACTCGCCCCGCTGAGCTGGCCTTTATACAGGCACTCCTCTGGACATCTAACTGATGGCCTTTGTTGCTCATGGGTCCTGATTACACTGACCCCTGGGCTGCTTCTTAGGAGAGGTAGAGGGGAGGAGAGAGCAGGGGCGGAGTGGGAGATGAGGGGAGAGAAGTGAAGAGAAGAAAGTAAAGTGCAGGAGAGGAGAGAACTGCGTCGAGGAAAGGAAAGAGGAGCGGAGGGTGTGTTTTTGGCAGTCGTGGAAAGGGATAGGGCACTGCAGGTATATCTTGGCAACCTAGTCCTCTACCAGATTCTGTTCTAAAAACAGGGAGGTGTTCTGGTAAAGAACTCTGATGTTCCGCAAACAGAACAGAGATTGTGGAACAAGGTAGACCTTTTGGTCACATGGTGTCTCATAGTTTCTTCCACCTTATAGTCTATAGCCTGTTTCACTATGGCTATATCATTGCTACACTACCTGTGTTTTCTACAAGCACATGGAGTAGTCAGCCAAATAGAAAAAGTAGCCAGCCAAGCTCCCCCAGGCTTTCCCCCCTGAGTTAAGACATTTTTGCAGAACAAGCTCTATTTTGGTGGCCTCTGGTAAATTCTAATGCCTTTATTCTATCTGAAACACGCAGTGAAATGATTGAAAACTTTTAGTTTACTTCCCAGTTGTGGTATCGTGTTTACAGTTTAAGTGACTAAAAATGAATGAATTCAGACTATAATGGACAAATGGCCACCGTTTTGCAAGCTCTGACCCAATGTTGCTTTTTTGTGATTATTTTGTTGTTTATTTGTACTTTATTTTCACGAAATGTACATTTACATTTACATTTAAGTCATTTAGCAGACGCTCTTATCCAGAGAGACTTACAAATTGGTGCTTTCACCTTATGACATCCAGTGGAACAGCCACTTTACAATAGTGCATCTTGCCTGATCAGAGCCTGGAGGTACTGAGGTGCCGTTCCCCTCACAGCTCCGTAGGCAAGCACCATGGTCTTGTAGCGGATGCGAGCTTCAACTGGAAGCCAGTGGAGAGAGCGGAGGAGCGGGGTGACGTGAGAGAACTTGGGAAGGTTGAACACCAGACGGGCTGCGGCGTTCTGGATGAGTTGTAGGGGTTTAATGGCACAGGCAGGGAGCCCAGCCAACAGCGAGTTGCAGTAATCCAGACGGGAGATGACAAGTGCCTGGATTAGGACCTGCGCCGCTTCCTGTGTGAGGCAGGGTCGTACTCTGCGGATGTTGTAGAGCATGAACCTACAGGAACGGGCCACCGCCTTGATGTTAGTTGAGAACGACAGGGTGTTGTCCAGGATCACGCCAAGGTTCTTAGCGCTCTGGGAGGAGGACACGATGGAGTTGTCAACCGTAATGGCGAGATCATGGAACGGGCAGTCCTTCCCCGGGAGGAAGAGCAGCTCCGTCTTGCCGAGGTTCAGCATGAGGTGGTGATCCGTCATCCACACTGATATGTCTGCCAGACATGCAGAGATGCGATTCGCCACCTGGTCATCAGAGGGGGGAAAGGAGAAGATTAATTGTGTGTCGTCTGCATAGCAATGATAGGAGAGACCATGTGAGGTTATGACAGAGCCAAGTGACTTGGTGTATAGCGAGAATAGGAGAGGGCCTAGAACAGAGCCCTGGGGGACACCAGTGGTGAGAGCGCGTGGTGAGGAGACAGATTCTCGCCACGCCACCTGGTAGGAGCGACCTGTCAGGTAGGACGCAATCCAAGCATGGGCCGCGCCGGAGATGCCCAACTCGGAGAGGGTGGAGAGGAGGATCTGATGGTTCACAGTATCGAAGGCAGCCGATAGGTCTAGAAGGATGAGAGCAGAGGAGAGAGAGTTAGCTTTAGCAGTGCGGAGTGCCTCCGTGATACAGAGAAGAGCAGTCTCAGTTGAATGACTAGTCTTGAAACCTGACTGATTTGGATCAAGAAGGTCATTCTGAGAGAGATAGCGGGAGAGCTGGCCAAGGACGGCACGTTCAAGAGTTTTGGAGAGAAAAGAAAGAAGGGATACTGGTCTGTAGTTGTTGACATCGGAGGGATCGAGTGTAGGTTTTTTCAGAAGGGGTGCAACTCTCGCTCTCTTGAAGACGGGAGGGACGTAGCCAGCGGTCAGGGATGAGTTGATGAGCGAGGTGAGGTAAGGGAGAAGGTCACCGGAGATGGTCTGGAGAAGAGAGGAGGGGATAGGGTCAAGCGGGCAGGTTGTTGGGCTGCCGGCCGTCACAAGACGCGAGATGTCATCTGGAGAGAGAGGGGAGAAAGAGGTCAGAGCACAGGGTAGGGCAGTGTGAGCAGAACCAGCGGTGTCGTTTGACTTAGCAAACGAGGATCGGATGTCGTCGACCTTCTTTTCAAAATGGTTGACGAAGTCATCTGCAGAGAGGGAGGAGGGGGAGGGGGAGGAGGATTCAAGAGGGAGGAGAAGGTGGCAAAGAGCTTCCTAGGGTTAGAGGCAGATGCTTGGAATTTAGAGTGGTAGAAAGTGGCTTTAGCAGCAGAGACAGAGGAGGAAAATGTAGAGGGGAGGGAGTGAAAGGATGCCATGTCCGCAGGGAGGCGAGTTTTCCTCCATTTCCGCTCGGCTGCCCGGAGCCCTGTTCTGTGAGCTCGCAATGAGTCGTCGAGCCACGGAGCGGGAGGGGAGGACCGAGCCGGCCTGGAGGATAGGGGACATAGAGAGTCAAAGGATGCAGAAAGGGAGGAGAGGAGGGTTGAGGAGGCAGAATCAGGAGATAGGTTGGAGAAGGTTTGAGCAGAGGGAAGAGATGATAGGATGGAAGAGGAGAGAGTAGCGAGTAGCGGGGGAGAGAGAGCGAAGGTTTGGGTACGGCGCGATACCATCCGAGTAGGGGCAGTGTGGGAAGTGTTGGATGAGAGCGAGAGGGAAAAGGATACAAGGTAGTGGTCGGAGACTAGGAGGGGAGTTGCAATGAGGTTAGTGGAAGAACAGCATCTAGTAAAGATGAGGTCGAGCGTATTGCCTGCCTTGTGAGTAGGGGGGGAAGGTGAGAGGGTGAGGTCAAAAGAGGAGAGGAGTGGAAAGAAGGAGGCAGAGAGGAATGAGTCAAAGGTAGACGTGGGGAGGTTAAAGTCGCCCAGAACTGTGAGAGGTGAGCCGTCCTCAGGAAAGGAGCTTATCAAGGCATCAAGCTCATTGATGAACTCTCCGAGGGAACCTGGAGGGCGATAAATGATAAGGATGTTAAGCTTGAAAGGGCTGGTAACTGTGACAGCATGGAATTCAAAGGAGGCGATAGACAGATGGGTAAGGGGAGAAAGAGAGAATGACCACTTGGGAGAGATGAGGATCCCGGTGCCACCACCCCGCTGACCAGAAGCTCTCGGGGTGTGCGAGAGCACGTGGGCGGACGAAGAGAGAGCAGTAGGAGTAGCGGTGTTGTCTGTGGTGATCCATGTTTCCGTCAGTGCCAAGAAGTCGAGGGACTGGAGGGAGGCATAGGCTGAGATGAACTCTGCCTTGTTGGCCGCAGATCGGCAGTTCCAGAGGCTACCGGAGACCTGGAACTCCACATGGGTCGTGCGCGCTGGGACCACCAGATTAGGGTGTCCGCGGCCACGCGGTGTGGAGCGTTTGTATGGTCTGTGCAGAGAGGAGAGAACAGGGATAGACAGACACATAGTTGACAGGCTAGAGAAGAGGCTACGCTAATGCAGAGGAGATTGGAATGACAAGTGGACTACACGTCTCGAATGTTCAGAAAGTTAAGCTTACGTAGCAAGAATCTAATTGACTAAAATGATTAAAATGATACAGTACTGCTGAGGTAGGCTAGCTGCGTTGTTGACACTACCCTAATCAAGTCGTTCCGTTGAGTGTGAAGTTTCTACAATGCTGCTATTCGGGGGCTAGCTGGCTAGCTAGCAGTGTTGGTTACGTTACGTTGCGTTAGGAGAACGACAGCTAACCTAGAAAATCGCTCTAGACTACACAATTATCTTTGAAACAAAGACGGCTATGTAGCTAGCTATGTAGCTAGCTACGATCAAACAAATCACACCGTTGGGACTGTAATGAAATGAAATGAAAATGTGATACTACCTGTGGAGCGAAGCGGAATGCGACCGGAATGCGAAAGTTCTATTCAGTAGACGTTGGCTGGCTGTTGGCTAGCTAGGAGTGTCTCCTACGTTAAGGACGACAAAATAGATGGCTAGCTAACCTCGGTAAATTAAGATAATCACTCTAAGACTACACACTCTAAACTACACAATTATCTTGGATACGAAGACAGCAAAGACAACTATGTAGCTAGCTAATACTACACTAATCAAGTCGTTCAGTTGAGTGTGATAGTTACTACAGTGCTACGGTAGCCGGTGAACGTATGCTAGCTGGCTAGCTGCTAGGCAGATAGGAGGACGACGAAATACGATAATAACGCAATTATCACTCTAAGACTCCACACTCTAAACTACACAATTATCTTGGATACGAAGACAGCAAAGACAACTATGTAGCTAGCTAACACTACACTAATCAAGTCGTTCAGTTGAGTGTGATAGTTACTACAGTGCTGCGGTAGACGGTGAACGTGTTGGGCAGATAGGAGGACGACGAAATACGATAATTACGCAATTATCTTTGATACAACGACGGCTATGTAGCTAGCTAAGAAGAAATTGCTAAGATTAGACAAATCAGACCGTTGTACTATAATGAAATGTAATGAAATGTAAAGAAAAAGTTATACAACTTGCAGACCGAAGGAGACCGAAGCGCGGATGCGACCGGCTCGCTCCAACCCGGAAGCAATATTATTATTTCTTACAATCAACAAAAACTTTGAACATCAGATCGGCAAGTTACTTATCCAAATTCTGGCTTCAACATTGACTCATCTGCCCTGGGCTCTGTCTGTAATTCCGACCCAATTTTTGGGCTACCCAATAGAAAATGCCGGCGGTACAGAGGCAAGAACAGGGTATCCTGGTGAGATTAAGACAAAGGAAACACCCAGCTACCCTTCCCTCCATTCTACTGGTCAATGCACAGTCACTTGATAATAAGTTGGCTGTCCTCCGATCACGGATTCGCTACCAAGGGGACTCTCGAATGCCCAACTTACATCAACACGTCTCCAACTCCACTAGGGGCGATAAAGCCCGAGACGACTGTTATTCTACCCGCAAGCACACAAGGCCCTCCCTCGTCCGCCATTCACTAAATCAGATTACGACTCTGTACTCCTGCTTGCTGTTTTCATGCAGAAACTCAAACGGGGAGTACCTTTGACTCGCTCGGTTGAGAAATTGTCACCAGAATCAGAGATTATGCTTACAGGACTGCTTTAGCACTGGTTGGAATATGTTTCGAGACTCCGCTGATTAACATTGACGAGCTAACCACCTCTGTGACTGGCTTCATTAGAAAATGTATTGGCGACGTTGTCTCCACTGAGGGTTCGCTGCTTTCCCAATAAAATACCCCTGGATTAACACGGAGATTGGTGCTAAAGGACAGGGTTAACGCACATAGAGCTATCGTAGACAACCCTGAGGCTACGGCCGAGGACCGGAATAAGTACAAGTCCCACTATGACCTCCGCAGAGTCATCAATTGAGCAAAAGGACAATATAGGAATAAGGTGGAATCATATTACATCGGCTCCCACGCCTGCTGCATGTGGCAGGGGCTACAGTCCATTACGGATCACAAAGACCCAACCGTTTTCAGCCCAACGATGCCTCTCTACCAGACAAACTCAATGCATTTTATTTATGTTTTGACAACAACAACATTGTGCCGGGTGTGAGGGCCGTCACCGAACTAGAAGATTGGGTGATCTCAGTTTCCGAGGCCAATGTGAGAAAGGTCTTTTATTGCGGTCGGATCCCGGCGGTATTCCAGGGCACATTCTTAGAGCACGCGAAGAACATCTGGCTGGCATCCACACTCACAGTAATTTTCACCTCTCTTTGTCCCAGTCTGTAATCCCCACATGTTTTAAGATGACCACCATCATTCCTGTCCCTAAGAACCCTAATCATGAAGTGCTTTGAGAGGCTGGTTATGGCATACATTAACTCCACCATCTCAGACATGCTAGACCCACTCCCAATTTGCATACCGCCCCCAACAGATCCATAGATTATGCAATCTCAATTTCTCTCCACCCTGCCCTCACCCACCCACCTTAGTCCCCTCCTGTACTTCCTGTTCACCCACGACGGGGCTGTATTGGAGCGGGTCGAGAGCTTCAAATTCCTTGGTGTCCAAATCACTAAAGACTTCAAATGGTCCAAACACGGGTACAGTCGTGAAGAAGGCGCCTCCTTCCCCTCAGGAGGTTTAGAGAGTTTGGTATGGGCCCAAAAATCCTCAAAGATCTATAGCTATACCATTGAGAGCAT
This sequence comes from Oncorhynchus nerka, assembly GCF_034236695.1. Classification (NCBI taxonomy): domain Eukaryota; kingdom Metazoa; phylum Chordata; class Actinopteri; order Salmoniformes; family Salmonidae; genus Oncorhynchus; species Oncorhynchus nerka. The sequence goes on along the minus strand of NC_088412.1, from coordinate 43,385,899 downwards.
CTTGACTGGTGTAACAACACCTGCACAGGATTGGTACATTCGAACATCACACCTGGGGGACGGGTACAGGATGGCAGCAACAACTGCCCAAGAAGGCACAATCCATCAGTGCTCAGACTATCCGCAATAGACTGAGAAAGGCTGGACTGAGGGCTTGTTGGCCAGGTTGTAATGCAGGTCCTCGCCAGACATCACCGGCAACCATGTTGTCTATGGACACAAACCCACCGTCACTTTAAAACGTTACTATCTGACAAGTCTTGATGGACTTCATAACGTAAATACAAACTAGATTTTTTGTTTACTTGTCCCGAAGCGATACCATGAGTATATAATTATGTTGTATGATTTTTGAATGGCAAGGATATTGAGATCGACATTACTCAGTCAGTTTGACACCTTTTGTAAACTAGTCAAGCTTGCTGTTCATTAAAGCACATGAATTTGCCCCTCCTTGGCTGCATATGAAACACGCAAGATTCCAACGTTAACTTTTTTTGATGACACGTGCATCTCCAAGCTTACTGGCTAACAATCTATGGGTCTGAACATAATTTCTTCTGGCCCAGACATGGTGTAGTTCTTAAAGTGCAACTGACAGCATTTTAACAACATGAAATCTTATTACAATCTGTTCATATACACCCGGAATAATATTTTTAATTAAATGTATTTATTACATTTTCTGACGAGAGCACTGAGATATGGGAATTTTCACATTTTCATAAATTCTTAGAATGTTTGGGAATTACTTATACTAAGGCATTTGTGAAAATTCTACAGCAATATAAGGTTGGAAAGTGGCTGTGCATTTGGACAATTAATAGACATTGCAGTAAATTAACCTAGGACCGTAGTTTATGCAGACTGGTGCGCCATAGCCAATCAGAGGTACAGTAGGCCTATATGCAAACAAGCCATTTGCCACAAGGGCCTGCCATTATTCACTTTGAACTGGACTGTGTGTTTACAGGCAGTTGCAACAGCGCGACTTCAGATCATTAGAATGCATTCAGCAGAAGTCACACAATACACTTGAATGGATTTCAGCAAATATGTAGCTAAATGCCACTGGAGTCCTCATATATTTGGAAACTTTACAGTCCTATTGATCAAACAACCATAAATAGGTAGGTTATGTTTCCCTATATGCACATCGACAAGATCAACGACTAATGCTAGCCAGTGCAATATGAGCTAAAATCTAACGAAGGAACAATCGATAAACCCTCTCAAACTTGTTCAGCTAGTTGGCCGTCAAAATTGCACTGATAAACGATGAGGAATAGCCTGCTCGTTCCTTCTGCAGCTTGCCTGCCAGTGAATGCAGTGTCCCAACAATGCACCCAAGCTTACTGGCTATAGTTAGCTAGCTAGCTACTTCCAGACCCAAATCTCACTGAACGTTTTACTCGCCCTGGCAGAGCTGGGTAGGCCGTTTACCTGTTATATTGAGCATTAGTGACGAACTATAACTTTTTTTGCCCACGTTTACTGACACCGGCCACATTCAGCGGGTGTTGCGCCTATGCAAATTCATCAGTTATTCTGCGTTCTGGCACACTTGGACGAGTGCTCTGAAAACGGAGTAAATAGCTAGCCTGGGTGAATTTGCGAACACGAGATATGCTAACTGGAGAACAGTTGTTCAGCATAGCTAGCTAGCTAGCAAAGTGATTCACATTTCTTGCTAGCTAACCAAATGACACGTGCATATCTATAGCTGAGTCATTGAAACTGAAACAGTGCATCCTGAATGGAGGCAGCAAACGATGTACCAGGCCAGCTGTGATTTACAACCTGATAGCAATATTTTTTTGGACCAAGAAATGTATTGGTGAATTATATTAATCATTATATTAATCATTGAACTGCATCCATCAATTCTGCCAACAATGCCGTCGTGTACGTCATGGAATGATGAATCAAATAAAAACGATATTTTTAAAGCTCTTATAAAGTTGGTTTTGTAGAAAAAATTGGGAATTTTATATTATTGACTGATATGATTTTCTGTTTGTTTCATACCAGTCAAAAGTTTGGACATGTTTTTAATGAAATAACACACATGGAATCATGTAGTAACCAAAAACGTTTTAACCTCTTGCTCCTACCTGACACGCAGGCGTCCCATCTAGACATCTGGAAATGCAAATGCACTACACTAAATGCTAATAGTACTAGTTAAAACTCAAACGTTCATTAAAATACACATGCAGGGTAGTGAATTAAAGCTACACTCGTTGTGAATCCAGGCAACAAGTCAGATTTTTAAAATGCTTTTCGGCGAAAGCATGAGAAGCTATTATCTGATAGCATGTAACACCCCAAAAGACCCGCAGGGGACGTAAACAAAAGAATTAGCATAGTCGGCGCTACACTAAACGCACCAATAAAATATAAAACATTCATTACCTTTGACCATCTTCTTTGTTGGCACTCCTAGATGTCCCATAAACATCACTATTGGGTCTTTTTTTCGTTTAAATCAGTCCATATATAGCCTAGATATCGATCTATGAAGACTGTAATCAAGGAAAAAAACATTGTTTTATAACGCAACGTCATTTTTTTAAATTAAAAAAGTCGACGATAAACTTTCACAAAACACTTCGAAATACTTTTGTAATGCAACTTTAGGTATTAGTAAACGTTAATAAGCGATCAAATTGATCACGAGGCGATGTAAATTCTATAGCTCTACGTCTGGAAATAATGTCCGGGTTAATCTCAACCAAAATATCCGGTCGGAGACCGGAAGAAAGGCAATGCCTTGCGTCTTTTTGACCCAAGAAACAAAAGGTAAGCAAATGACAAGACTGTTGACATTGTGTGGACGCTGTAGGTATTGCAACCTCAGCCCCATTAAATGTGGTTCACCTTTATCAATGGATTCATGTCGCGCATGGATATATTTTTCCATTTTCAGTGATCAGATTTTCCTGCACTTTTCGATGAAACGCACGTTCTGTTATAGTCACAGCCGTGATTTAACCAGTTTTATAAACGTCTGAGTGTTTTCTATCCACACATACTAATCATATGCATATACTATATTCCTGGCATGAGTAGCAGGGCGCTGAAATGTTGCGCGATTTTTAACAGAATGTTCGAAAAAGTAAGCCCTAAGCTTAAGTGGTTTTAAACAAATCAAAATATATTTTAGGTTCTTCAAAGTAGCCACCCTTTGCCTTGGTCACTCACTCTGAGACCTTGAAGTAGGGGGCCAAGGGCCACGGCTTTTGTAGAGCGATAGGTAAAGGTTCTTCGAGGGTGACTGTTGTCGATGTGTGCAGAGGGTCCCTGGTTCGAGCACAGGTTGGGGTGAGGAGAGGGACGGAAGCAAGACAGTTACACGGAGATCATCTGTTCACCTACTCTGCGTCTCACAAAGACACTGCGGTTGGAACCAAAAATCAAAAAATGTGTACTCATCAATGTGTACTCATCAGACCAAAGGACAGATTTCCACTGGCCCAAGCAAGTCTCTTCTTCTTATTGTTGTCCTTCTAGTAGTGGTTTCTTTGCAGCAATTCGACCACGAAGGCCTGATTCACGCAGTCTCCTCTGAACAGTTGATATTGAGATGTGTCTGTTACTTGAACATTTATTTGGGCTGCAATCTGAGATGCAGTTAACTCTAATGATGTTGAACTCTGCAGCAGAGGCAACTCTGGGTCTTCCTTTCCCGTGGCGGTCCTCATGAGAGCCAGTTTCATCACAGCGCTTCATGGTTTTTGCAACTTCACTTGAAGAAACTTTCAAAGTTCTTGAAATGTTCTGTATTGACTGATCTTCATATCTTAAAGTAATGGTGGACTATCATTTCTCTTTGCTTATTTGAGCTGTTCTTGTCATAATATGGACTTGGTCTTTTACCAAATAGGGCCATTTTCTGTATACCACCCGTACCATGTCACAACACAACGGATTGGGTGAAACACTTTTAAGGAAAGAAATTCCACAAATTACATTCCAGTTGACTACCTCATGAAGCTGGTTGAGAGGGTGCCAAGAGTGTTTAAAGCTGTCATCAAGGCAAAGGGTGGCTATTTAGAAGAATCTCAAATATAAAATTAACTTGTTTTTCTTACTACATGAATCCATGTGTTAATTCATAGTTTTGATGCCTTCACTATTATTCTACAATGTAGAAAATAGTAAAAAATAAAGAAAAACCTTGAATGAGTAGGTGTCCATACTCTTGACTGGTACTGTATATGCAAAGTAGTTAAAACACTTCTTGTCAGTTCCACTTAAATGCATTGGGGTCATGCGGGGCCCATGGGTTGGCACGCTTCATCTGTATATTCAGCTATTAATAGGTTACATTTGGTTATGATATGTAATAAAAAGCTGTGTAATGTTATTTAGCAATGCAATTTATTACTCTAGATTTGAAAATACGACGCTGCCCCTTTAAGACAAATTTTCCAATAGAGATATCGAAATGGCTACAGTAGTCTAGCCAAGACAAATGCTAGGTGTATTTTTGTTGCTTTCTTTTTGCAGGCTTAGTATCAACAGTAGCCAGCATATTGCTAGTATGTTCACTATTGAAGGTTTGCTTTTGTAAACCACTTTCTGTAAAATAAAGTTTATCGATGTCCGCTTCTTTTTTGCTTTGGACACAGCTCACGTGTGCTGTGTGAAAGCAGATGCAAAACGCATGTCGGGTCAGTGTGTCACGCCCTGGTCTAAGTATTTTGTGTTTATCTTCATGTATTGGGTCAGGCCAGGGTGTGGCATGGGTTTTTTGTATGTGGTGTGTATATATTGGGATTGTAGCTAGTGGGGTGATCTAGCAAAGTCTATGGCTGTCTGGAGTGGTTCTCAATCAGAGGCAGGTGTTTATCGTTGTCTCTGATTGGGAACCATATTTAGGCAGCCATATCCTTTGAGTTTGGTGTGGGTGATTGTCCTTAGTGTCTTTGTTCCTGTCGCTGTGTTAGTTGACAAGTATAGGCTGTTTCGGTTTTCGTTACGTTTATTGTTTTGTCGTGTTTGTGTTATTTCGTGTTTACGTTTGTTTGATTAAACATGGATCGCAATCTACACGCTGCAGTTTGGTCCGACTCTCCTTCACCACACCTAGAAAACCGTTACACAGTGACTGACGTGTTCCAGTATCCCAACACGATTTCGCTGGCCCCAGTCCAGCAGGGCATCGTTAATGTCAGACCCTGTAAGCAAAATAAATGGCGCCACAAAACAATAAGCTAAGTGGATTTCGATTTACCACATTATATGGGACCAACGGCGTCATTAAGGAGGGGGAAAAAATGAATGATTCATGGGCCCCTAAATGTTTAGAGAATTATTTGTTTATCATTTAAAAAATGTTAGACGAAAAAAAAATGTGTGATTAAATTAAGATGTATAACCATAATCAGATTAGGCATCTCTACCCAACCATCCCATTTGAGTAGCCTAGCTATCCAATATAGCTAGCTTGCTATCTTCAGGGAGCTGCCTACCGTGGACTCACTCGGCTCGGTCAGAGCAGTAATTATTAACATGATGATGATGCGCTACCACTACCAGCTATGGCTAGCTAATTAGCTATTATTATAACTGTTTCCCCCAATATTTGTGTGATATTTGCGAGCTAGCTAGACTAAAATTAAAACCTAACATGTAACCTACTGCATGCTACTACTACTACTGCTGTAGACAAAGATCCCAACGTGTGTTTACTACAAGTTGAAAGAGCAGACCTTGGAGGTGAGGCAGTTGTTTTGCAGCAGCAGCATAACTAGACCATTTTTAAATTGTAAAGTTAGGCACATGATGACTTAGATACACTTCAATACATATTGTATTCGATATGTATACTATTAAAACGTTTTTTTTTTCTTTCATTAGTAGACTTTTAGTATGGTAACCTTTTGTAGGAGTGAACATTTACACCTAAAATTCCCTTTGTTTACTCACTTCCTAGTGCCTAGAGAGCCCCAGGTAGGCAGGATCTCAGCAGAAAGCTGTCAGACAGACTCTGATGCAGAGGAGAGCAGGGAGGAGGAAGAGGAGTTAAAGAGTAGCAGTAGCGCCCGTGAAGGAGTGACAGAAGAGATTGAACAAGCAAGTAATAAGGGAAAGGAAGAGTATGGACAGATTTGAAGTGAGGAAGATGAGCTTTTAGATGATCCAGGACTGTGGCCAGAGAAAGTACAAGACCGTGAAAGATATTCTGTTGTTCGCAGACTAAGCCAACAGGTCTGGTGATGGGACAGAACTGTGGCCAGAGAAAGTACAAGACCGTGAAAGATATTCTGTTGTTCGCAGACTAGCCAACAGGTGTGGTGATGGGACAGAACTGTGGCCAGAGAAAGTACAAGACCGTGAAAGATATTCTGTTGTTCGCAGACTAGCCAACAGGTGTGGTGATGGGACAGAACTGTGCCCAGAGAAAGTACAAGACCGTGAAAGATATTCTGTTGTTCGCAGACTAGCCAACAGGTGTGGTGATGGGACAGAACTGTGGCCAGAGAAAGTACAAGACCGTGAAAGATATGCTGTTGTTCGCAGACTAGCCAACAGGTGTGGTGATGGGACAGAACTGTATAAAATCATGCCTCCAGACTCCGAAGGCAAGCCATTCCCAAACTATTTACAGTACAGTAAGTCAACAAACGGGAGAGAAAATGTGCAGAGAGACTGGCTTATATATAGCAAGAGTGTAAAGGCATTATATTGCATTCCATGTATAATTTTTACTCGTGAGCAAAGTAAACCATCACCCAGTTCTCTGAATAGTAAGGATGGCTATAAGATATAATCAGTGAAATGGCGGAGAATGTCTGACAAACTACCAGAGCATGAGGACGGTGTGTCTCACAAGAACTGTTACTGGAAATGGACAAATCTGCAGCATACCATAACAAAGGCTACAGGTATAGACAGTCAACTGCAGAAACAAATCCAGTCAGAAATGTATAGAAACAGAGCACTTTTAGAAAGGATTTTGGATGTGATACTGTACTTAGCATCTAGGGATCTGCCATTCCAGGGTAAATCACTCAATCTTGATGATGTTCATAATGGACATTTCCTAGGCTTACTGGAACTGTTGACCCGCTATTACGCGAGCACTTACAGTCAGGGACAAACAGAAAGGAGCACGACTGACTCTTTACTTCAGCCCTGAGAGACAAAACAAGTTCATAGGAATATGTGGTCAAAGGGTTTTGAAAACAGTACTTTATGAAAGAGAAGATGCAATCTATTACTCGGTTATTTTGGATGCAAATCTAGACATTTCCCATACTGAGCTAAATGTATTATTGGGTGAGATATGTACACAAATATAAAGTTCAGGGAACAGGTGAATGGGAAATAATTGAACCTATTCTTGCATTTTAAAGACTTAAAATTTCTGAAATGATTGTGAGTGCATTGGAAGGGCATGGTATTGACATAGCAGATTGTTGTGGTCAAGACTTTGATAATGGTGCAAATATGTCAGGGAAAAGAATCCACTGGCCACATACTCACCTTGTGCCTCCCACTTACTCTTAATCTTGTGGGTGTACATGCAGCTCAGTTGTGCCCAGAAGTATCCACCTTTTTTGGCTGTGGGAATCACCTTTACAATCTGTTCAGTGCCAGCCCAGAGTGATGGGCCATTCTCAAGGAAAAGACTGGCTGCTGTCTTAACCGCCTTTCAGACACGCGATGGTGTGAGCGTATTGCTGTGATCTGACCAGTGGCAACTCATTTACTGTCTATCATCAAGGCCCTAGACATGCTTCTTGCTACCTGCAGCCTGACGAACGCAGCCAAATCTGAGGCAAAAGGTCTGAAAAGCTACTTCATGTCTTTCAAGGCAATCTTTCTGCTCACTTTCTGGGTAAAAGTGTTGCAGTGTACTGAGGATAGAAGCCTAATTCTTCAGTCAGGAAGTGTTTCTCTGGATACTGAAGCAGCTCACATTAAGACACTACAGGAAGAAATACAGGCTCTGCGTAATCATTGGTGACGCTCTTCTGGCAGAAGCCTCCATGGTGGCAAATGAAATGGGTGGAACTGCTCCGTTTCACAGTGAACAGAGGAGCCGCCAGAAAAAAAGAAAACGTTTCCCTGATGAGACTGAAGATGACATAGCAAATGAACAGAAGTCAGCCTATTGGATTTCGCAACACAGTGTTTTTTGTGGCTCTGGATAGTAATAGTCACTCATTTGGACACGCGGTTTCACACGATTGCAGCTATATGCGAGGAGTTTTCACCAATACTTCCAGTTAGGAAAATGACTGAAAACCAAATTCGTGTATCTTGCCACAAATTGAGAAATAAGTACTCCAAAGATCTCACAGATGGATTTGAAAATAAAGTGCGACATCTAAAGGCGATATATGGTGCCACTTTTTCAGGCCTTTCTCCTGCAGAGGTCCTAAATGCCATCCACAAGATGCAGCTACAGAGCATTTTTTGAGAGGTGTGCATTGCGCTGCGAATCGTCTGTAACAGTTGCTGGAGGTGAAACGTGCCCTCAGTAAGCTGAAACTTAGAAATGACTATCTGAGATCTACAATGTTCCAAGACTGGTTGAACAGCCTTTGCCGTCCTTTCAATTGAAAACCAGTTAGCTAGAAAATTTTACTTTTAAAGACATAAATTAGTTTGCTCATAAGAAGGCTCGACGCTAGGTTCTTGGTGCTGTGTAACCTCTGAGTTTTGTTTATAGGGAACAAACACAAGGACAAATGCCTTAACCTGTTCTACCCAAGCCTGCCCGGGGATGGGCAAAATACTGTTTCAGAGGATTTTCTGCTATGGTTCATGTCCTGTTGAACTTATTCAGGAATGGCCACATAAGGTCTTGAAACTACAGTTGTAGTTTCACAGATGCTTGTTCTCTGTAGGTACCACATTTATGCTTGCAGTCCACATAGTTCAGGAGCTTTTATTTTTATTTTGGGTGTGTTATTTAGGCATATATTTAGGAATTATGCATAGGGCAGAAGAGAGTTAGCCTTGTTTATAAGAATTGGTAATACATTCTTTAATCTGAAACATGGATCATTGGTAATTTCTTCATTAAAACTGACTACAATACCCTATATTAAGAAAATAAGTCACCAATTGTGTTGTTATTTTATAATAAAGCATCATAAAAATCTCATGACACAGACAGCTTTTGTTAACATTAGGAATCAAAAAGGTTTGATAATATAGGCAAAGGATGAAGGTGGAAACTAGAACCTGCACAATTGTAGTATAGAGCAGCAGAAGCTTATAGTTAGTACATTTAATAACACCTGGTTCAGTTCATTATGTTAATCTGAAACATTTTGATTTCTACGTATGGGACGTGCAGATTCATTCGCAATATATGGAATGTCCTCCGTGTAAAGAAATTAGACTGCAACCACAGTGCACACATCCTGGAGACGGGACAGACAGCAGGCTGTTTCCCTGTCATCGCTGATTGTGACTGACAGACGCCCGTCCTATCAAGAGATCGCTAGAAGATGCATGTCGTTAATTCTAGCGGAAGAGGGCTCTGCAGACTTTCTGACTTGTGAATTGAAAAGTGGAAAAAGTAGCCAGCTGAAAATGGGTTTGTAATCGGCTGTATAGCCGTACAGCCGGGCTCTATTGGAAAGCACTGCAATACTCCTATGCTGCAGTTCTGCTTTATAACCACCAGCTTCTATTAGCCTACATACAGGGTTGGTATTGAATTGCTTTCCAGCTCACAACAGAGAAACAGAGGGTTTCTGATGTCCTTCTATGGAAGATGTGATGCCAGATAAAGAGAGATTTCTGTATAACGATGCATGTTTCTTTACTACTCACGTCAAAAATATGAGAGGCTTGGCAGGAGAAGGGGGGATGGTGCCTAGAATGATGGAGAGAGCAGAAAGAGCAGGGTTGCTCAGGTGACCTGGAAGTCTCCAGTACACCTCATCCATTGTACATCTGTCAATTTTCTGCCAAATGTTTAGGCGCTACTGTCACGATGGCACTTCTCTGCATCGCTTCAATGTATGTATTACAGTCGCGTGGGTGTGCGTGTCCTCTGATAGACCATGTGTTAGTAGCAGCTCCACACCAGGGTTCACAGTAGAGCAGGGCCCGATGGGAGTTGACAGCTTAAAGAGGGAAACCCGCTTAGGCTGCCTCCCTGGCTGAAACACACACACACACACATACACACGCACACCTCCTGCTACTTAATTAATGTGTGTGTTTGGGGCATATGTAGCGAGAGCCTCTCCTGGCCCACTAGCAGAGCGTCTCGGAAGGAGAGAGACTGTTCCTCTATCACATGGTAATGTATTCTCTGGAGAATCTCTGCATCATAATGCTCTTGTTCTCTCTCTCGCTCTCTCTCTCGGAGCCATCTGTGATATGAAGAGGGTACATGATAGACAGAGAGGAATGACACTCACCCAAACAAAAAAGAAAAGATGTAAACTAAAAGTAAGGATGTAACTGAATGTCCGCTCTCTCTCCTCTTTCTGCTTGTTGCTTGAGTGTCATCTTTATTCGGCTGGTGATACATTTGGATCATACATCTCTTCCTAAACTTTTTAACATTATGGAGATGGTACAATAGTACCAAAATAATACCAAGTAGCATAATTGTCTCTTTCAACATTTGTTTCGTTTTAAAATAACAATAGCTGTGGGCATATTCTTCCCTCTGTTTTAATCCACCTAAAGGTTCACTCTGTCACTGTATAGCCTAAAGGTTGTTGAAGGCAAGACTGATCTCTGTTAGCAGGAGACTGATGTTCTGGCCATCATTTTGTCCTTGGCTCTCTGGCCCCAGCGAAAGGTAGAGGAAGGCTACAGATTGAGGATGTGTTCGAGGTCCAGAGGTTAGCCAAGAAGTGACTACTATTTCCATCACACTCCTCTTCCTTCCTTTTATTGCAGTGGCCATGTGCACCGCACGCATGCACGACGATATGCAGACACACACACACACACACACACACACACACACACACACACACACACACCTGTCAGTGGTTCCAGAGGCTAAGGGATCAATATATCACCTTCTCCACTTTCTTAAGAAGTCCCTCAGTAACCCAGCGGCGTTGTTAACCAAAATAACCTTCGCCTCGCTAGACAGAGAGCCAGCCTCTCTCCACCCCAGGGGTCGCTGTGAGAAACCGCTGGAAGAAAAAAATCTGTGAAATCCTTCCATCCCTCAGCCTGTGCGGTACGGTGCGAGAATGTGAAAATGCAACGCCCTCGTGTCAATTGTAAAGCCCCCCCTCCCCCTCCCCCCAAACCAGCTCTGTGCCTCGGTCCGGCTCTGAAGGCCGCTCTTATTACCGGCACAGAGCGCAGGTCAGGATGGCAAGCCAGCAGCATACTATTAAAGTGTAATGAAAGGAATCTCTGCAGGCTCTGCCTTGCTGTTTCGCAGGCCACACAATCCACAGGATCTGATCTGCTGCAGTTCTCTCTCTCTATCTCTCTCCCTCTCTCTGCCCATTGTTCTCCTCATTCTCTGTTCTATTCCGCATGTTTTACACTTCTAATTCTATCATTAGAACATTGTGTCATTTTAAGAGTTCTGTCTTCAATGTCATTTAGAATACCATGGTATATTCTGTATTTAATTAATGTATCTGGTGCAGTTGCTGGCCAAGTGAAAAACAGGAGGATGGTTGGCTTGTTGGTGAAAGCTCACAGTAAACTGTAGACTATATTGGTCATCTTCACCAAGCGAAGAACACTGCTGAGCACCATATCAGTCATAACAATAAAAATGTCCTTTGAGGATAATAAACTATGCTATACGAGTCCTAATCCTATTGGGTTTCTTTTTAGATTTTTTTTCTGGATTCCCTTGAAAGCTAACTAAAATAGTTCAAATCTGATCATAATCCACTGTGCTCTCCTGTAGCATCATGTATTTATCTTTTGAATATTGTAGCTTAAAGTTGCACCCGGGCTGACCCTGCCACTCTGTATCTGAAAGAGTGAATACTAAAGATCTCTTTGTCATGTTAGCTAGAGGCCTGGGTAAAGCAGTGCATGCAGGACGGATGGCCAGAGATCGGCTGGGAGAGACGACCCTAATTGGGGAAAGGGGGCGAGAGGGGGACTGGGAGGACGGGGTGTGAGGGGACGAGAGGGGCTTGGGAAGTTGGTGTTGAGCGAGGGACGGGGAGATGGGATGAGAGGGGGATTTAGAGAGAAAGATGAGAGTGCAGAGGAGGTACGTCAGGGTGACGGGAGCGAGAGTGGGACGTGAGGGGGCAGGGGGTGGAGGGTTGGTTGTTGGTGATGAATGAGATGGGCTGAGGGGACATGTGGGTGTCTGCATTGATCTGTGAGGAACCATGCAGACGCTGTCATTGGACTGGTGCCATCAGCCATTGCAAACCAGGCGAGTCGATTGCTCTGTGCTCAGAACCGGATCACTGACAGATCAGGGTGGACTGGACCAGAGCCAGCCAGTCACTTTCCATTGAAATCAGATGGGGCTGTTTTTTGTTGTTGACTAGGCCGAGAACCTTAGTTGGCCCACTGACTGGCTGGCTGATTGGTTTATAGTGCTGAGCAATTATAAAAAATAAAATAAAAGATGAATGTTTTTTTTGAAAACAAATGCATTATGAAATAATGACAACCATTTTAGATCCCTCAGCCATCACCTGCCTTTTTCCTGACACTGACATTGGGTTGAATGCTGTGATATCACAGAATAAAAGAATGAATAAGAGCCCCATTATGCCCGTTACTTCTTATCGCTTATTAACCACCATTTATTCTCATTGCTTACTTTTCTTTAATAGAATACTTCAGTTGTGCATATTACTTAGTTTTTATTTGATGACTAAGGAATAATGGACCATAATAATAAAGTAATTATCTGTTCAGGCAGTAGCAGCCAGCCAGTTAGACAACCGTCTCATATTATCTCTCATTGAATGAGTCATCCTATTGGCTAGCAAAATCATTTTACTAGGGAAAGGGTCAAATGTACAACCTTGTCAGTTGTACAACTGAATGCATTCAACTGAAATGTATCTTCCGCATTTAACCCAACCCCTCTGAATCAGAGAGGTGCGGGGGGCTGCCTTAATCGACATCCATGTCTTCGATGCCCGGGGAACAGTGGGTTAACTGCCTTGCTCAGGGACAGAATGACAGATTATTACCTTGTTAGCTCGGGGATTCGACCCAGCAACCTTGCGGTTACTGACCCAACGCTCTAACCACTAGGCTACCTGCCACCACACCAGTTTCTTAAATTAAATAAGGCATCCTTTCAAGACTGCTAATTGGGTAGAGCTACCTCACAAACTGTCTCTATCCCTCTCGTTGTTGTGTATCTTGTGCATTGTCATATAGTCTGTGTGTGTCCGCCTCTGTCTGGGGCCAGGAAGAACCGGCACAATGGATTATGGTCATTGTAGTTACGCTCAGTGACTTTCAACCACAGGAGGTTGGTAATGACTGGAGTGGAATCAGTGAAACGGTATACATCAAACACATGGTTTCCAGGTGTTTGATGCCATACTATATGCTCTGTTCTGGACATTATTATGAGCCGTCCTCCCCTCAGCAACCTCCACTGATGTTCTGAAGCACGTAGCACCTCAAAATTGTCTGTCCTCAGTTGCAACACTCACTACCGAGTTCCAAACTGCCCCTGGAAGCAACCTCAGCATAATAACTGTTCGTCGGGAGCTTCATGAAGTGGGTTTTTATGGCCAAGCAGCCGCACACAAGCCTAAGATCACTATGTGCAATGCCAAGTGTCGGCTGTAGTGGTGTAAAGCTCGCCGCCATTGGGCTTTGGAGCAGTGGAAACGCGTTCTTCTGGAGTGATGAATCACGCTTCACCATCTGGCAGTCCGACGGACAAATCTGGGTTTGGCGGATGCCAGGACAGCCTACCTGCCCCAATGCATAGTGCCAACTGTAAAGTTTGGTGGAGGAGGAATAATGGTCTGGGGCTGTTTTTCACAGTTTGGGCTAGGCCCCGTAGTTCAAGTTAAGAGAGATCTTAACGCTACAGCATACAATTACATTTGAGATAATTCTGTGCTTCCAACTTTGTGGCAACATTTTTGGGAAGGACCTTTCCTGTTTTAGCATGACAATGCCCCTGTGCACAAAGTGAGATCCATACAGAAATGGTTTGTGGAAGAACTTGACTGGCCCGCACAGAGCCCTGACCTCAACCCCATCGAACACCTTTGGGATGTATTGGAATGCCGAATGCGAGCCAGGCCTAATCGCCCAACATCAGTGCCCAACCTCAGTAATGCTCTTGTGGCTGAATGGAAGCAAGTCCCCGCAGCAATGTTCCAACATCTAGTGGAAAAGCCTGATCTAATGCCCTTGATTTTGGAATGAGATGTTTGACAAATCATGTAGTGTAGTTCTTAATAACATTCATCTTGTGAATTATTTGATTTCTCTAGAGAAGTTAACCTCAAAATAAACCCAACTCAATGGAATTCAAGTAACTGATCCGCCGTAAGTTAATTGGTTGTTTAATAGCCACAATTTCTAATTTAAAATTGGTTAATCGCTCAGCGCTACCGGTTGGCTAGCTGGATGTATGGTTGTCTGATAGGTTGGCTGTTTGGCTGGCTGGTTGGTTGGTTGAATGACTTACTGGGTTGGTTGGTTGGTTGGGCTTGCTGGCTGGTTGAATGGCTTGCTGGCTAGCTGGCTGTTTGGCTGGCTGATTTGTTTGTAGAATGGCTGGCTGACGGGCTAGCTAGCTGGCTGGGGGAATATAAAGCAGAGCCACAGCTTAAAGACTAAACCCCCAGAGTGGAGCAGCCTGGGGAGAGAGAGAGCGGAGGTGAACTGAGCCGCATCTGCCTCCCTCCTCATCTCTTCTCTCCATCCCTCCCTCGATGACAACTCTCGCTTTCTGTTTCTCTTTTTGTACATTCTGTCTCTCGATTCCCTTCCTCTTTATCCAATTCTCTTTTTCTCCATTCTCTCTCTCTCTCATTTTCTCGCTCACTCTCTCCTTCACTTGTCATTCCTTTATTTCCTCTATTTCCCATGGCACGAAGAAGTGACTATTGGATTGTTAAGTTAACACCCAAAATGAAACACCAAGGCCCTGGCTGGGTAGCATTTAACCAGTTGGTTGTAGCTAGTTAGTACCATAAGTTCTTCCCACTAGCTGCTATACTATCTGGACTGGCTTGTTGACCTTCTCTCTGTTCTGTTATAATCTTAGTGCATCATCTATGGTTTGGAAGGACATCAGCTCCTACAAGAGCAGCAAGTATATTGGTATCGTCTTGCTAGGGGAATTTGAATTTACGTTCTGTCTTTTACCTAGTAGTCTAATTAATCATTTCTGTTATGAACAGTATGATTGCTCAGTATTTTTCACTGTCGTTGCGGACTTAGATTAGTTTCAGGCCTATTTGTGTATCAGTCTTGCCAATTTGTGTGTGTGTTTTATTGTAGGGGGTGTTTTCTTTACTTCTGCCAAGCAGTCAGTGTGGGGAGTAGTCTTTCACCTCTGCTAGGAAATTAGTGCTAATACTTTAGTCTCCCCTGTTTTTTCAGCGGCAGTATTGTCAAGCGGTGTTGTCGCCGAAACAAAGATGTTCTGCCAAGTTATTTGAGGAAGTTAAGAGAGGAAGGCTCCACACCGCTCTCTCACTTGAGAATCTTACCAAGTTATTTTCCGATGATCTCATTTTGCTCTTTTTTAGCTTTGGCAAGTATGTGTGTGTTTCCCATCCCAGTTTGTTCCTCTCTCTTTCTAGGTTTTACAGACACACCCCATCCTATGGCTGCAACCCGTCTAATTTAGTGTACCTGACGCGCACAACCCATGCGGAATTGCTAGTCTGCAGTCAATAAGGCCGAGTGAATCTCAGCCTGTATTGCTTTTCATTCCCTACACTTTTTGGCCCGGACTGAGATCTGTATCTGAGGAACACTGCTACTCCAGCTGCTCTCTCGTCATCTGACTATGTGTTCTGTCATAGTCCCCGAGAGCATGTGGTTGTCAGGGGGGTGGCACAAGGCTACTAATTTCTCTGAAGTGGATACCCTCCCCACTCACCTGTCTTATCTCCTCAATGGAATTCCACGCAGTCACTGTCACCTGTCCACTCCAGCTTAACATGATCATTTATTGCACACCAGGTGTTGTTTGAGAGTTATTCAATGAGCTCGACACCTTGATAAGCTCATTTCAAGACGATGGATCACGACTTTAACTTCCTGACGCCTGACTTCAGTTCATTTCTTTCCACCGCTTTCTTATGTTGACCTCACCCTTTCCCAGTCACCTCCCACTCACAAGGCAGGCAATACGCTTGACCTCATCTTCACCGGAGGCTGTTCGCTATCTAATCTGACTGCAACCCCCTTCCATGTCTCTGATCACTACTTTGTTTCCCTTTCTCTCCTTCTCACCTCCAACCCCACCCACTCAGCCCCTACCCAGATGGTTATGCTCTGTTGGAATCTTCACCCTCTCTCCTGCTACTCTCTTCTTTCTCTCCTTCTCACCTCCAACCCCACCCACTCAGCCCCTACCCAGATGGTTATGCTCTGCTGGAATCTTCACCCTCTCTCCTGCTACTCTCTTCTTTCTCTCCTTCTCACCTCCAACCCCACCCACTCAGCCCCTACCCAGATGGTTATGCTCTGTTGGAATCTTCACCCTCTCTCCTGCTACTCTCTTCTTTCTCTCCTTCTCACCTCCAACCCCACCCACTCAGCCCCTATCCAGATGGTTATGCTCTGTTGGAATCTTCACCCTCTCTCCTGCTACTCTCTCCTCTTCTATCCTATCCTCTCTTCCTTCGGATAAATCCTTCTCCCTTCTATCTACTGATTCTGCCTCTTTGACCCTACTCTCCTCGCTTTCCACATCCTATGCCTCGCACCTTCCCCTTTCAGGCCGGCCGGCTCAGCCCTCCCCTCCTTCGTGGCTGATTCCGGGCTTACAGATTGTCTACGGCAGCTGAGTGAAAATTGAGGGGAGGTCCTCCGGGAGTTTAGTTATCGTCCTTTCAGTCCATCCTCTGTATCTGCTGCTAAAGCCACTTTCTGTCACTCTAAATTTCAAACTTCTACCTATAACCCTAGGACACTCTTTTCCACCTTCTCCTCCTTCCTTAATCTTCCACTCCTCCCTCCCTCTCTGTTGACAACTTTTTCAACCACTTTGTCGTCAAAAGAAGGTTGACGACATCCGCTCCTTATTCACTCAGCCTATTGAGTACACTGGTCCCACTCACACAGAACTACCCTACGCCTTGACTTCTTTCTCCCCGCTCTCTTCAGATGAAATCCTGCGACTACTGAGGTCCAGCCGCTTGACAAACCTTCCTGCTCAACCCAATCCCCTCCTCTCCGGAGACCTTCTCCCATTCCTCCCTTCCTTCATCAACTCATCAAAAACGACATACCTGTATCTCTTCTTTCTTTTATTTCCAAAACACTTGAGCGTGCTCTGGTCAAACTGTCTCGCCATCACTCTCAGAACGATCTTCTTGACCATAACCAGTCAGGGTTCAGGGCGGCTCACTCAACAGAGACTGCTCTCCTCGGTGTCACGGAGGCTCTCCGCACTGCCGCAGCTGACTCTCTCGCTCCTCTTTTCATATCCTCCTTAATCTATCCGCTGCCTTCGATGCCATGAACCATCAGATCCTCCTCTCCGTCCTCTCAGGGCTGGGCGTCTGAGGCTCTGCACACTCTTGGATTGCATCCTACGTGGGGATGATCTGTGTCTGTACCACGTACTCTCACTACTGGTGTCTCCCAGGGCTCAGTTCTAGGCCCTCACCTCTTCTCTCCGTACACCAAGTCACTCGGCTCTTGTCATATCCTCACATGTTCTCTCCTATCATTGCTGTGCGGATGACACTCAACTACTTTTTTGCCTTCTCCCCTTCTGACACTCAGGTGGCGACATGCATCTCTGTGTGCCTGGCAGACATCCCAGCTTGGATGTTGGCCCACTGTCTCAAGCTCAACCTTGACAAAATGGAGCTGCTCTTCCTTCCGGGGAAGGCCTGCCAAAGGCAAGACCTTTGCATCATGGTTGACAACTCCACAGTGTCCTCTTCCCAGAGTGCAAAGAACCTTGGCGTGACCCTGGACAGCACTCTGTCATTCTCTGCGAACATAACTCGCTCCTGCAGGTTCATGCTCTACAACATCCGTAGAGTACGATTATTCCTCACACAGGAAGTGGCTCCAGGTCCTTATCCAGACACTTGTCATCTCCCGTCTAGTCTACTGCAACTCTCTGTTGGCTGGGCTCCCTGCTTGTGGCATCAAACCCCTGTAATTTATTCAGAATCCCGCAGCCCACTTGGTGTTCAAACTTTCAAAGTTTTCCCATGTCACCCCGCTTCTCCGCACACTCCACTGGCTTCCAGTCAAAGCTGGCATCATCTTCAAGCCCCTTGTGCTTGCCTACGTCGATGTGAAGGTGTTTAGCCCTAGGGTCCTGAGCACAGTGATGAGCTTTGAGGGCAGTATGGTGTTGAACGCTGCGCTGTAGTCAAGCACTTAATGGCTACAGATGTGAGTGCTATGAGTCAGTAGTCATTTAAGCAGGTTAACTTGACGCTCTTGGGCACAGGGACTATGATGGTCTGCTTGAAACATGTAGGTATTACAGACTAGGTCAGGGACAGGTTGAAAATGTCAGTGAAGACACTTGCCAGTTGGTCAGCTCATGCTCTCGTCCTGTTAATCTGGCCTCGTGAATGTTGTTTAAAGGTCTTACTTACATTGGCTACGGAGAGAATGATAACACAGTCGTCCGGAACATCTGGTGCTCTCATGCTTCAGCATTGCTTACCTCAAAGCGCGCATAGAAGTAATTTAGCTTGTCTGGTAGACTCGTGTCACTGGGCAGCTAGTGGCTTGAGCTTCCCTTTGTAATCCGTAGTAGTCTGCAAGCCCTGGCACATCCAATGAGCATCAGTCTAGTAGGATTCAATCTCAGTCCTGTATTGACGCTTTGCCTGTTTGATTGTTCATCCCAGGGCATAGCATGATTTCTTATAAGCGTCTGGATTAGTGTCTCGCTCCTTGAAAGCGACAGCTCTAGTCTTTAGCTCAGTGTGGATGTTGCCTGTCATCCATGGCTTCTTGTTGGGATATGTACGTACGTTGTGGGGATGATGTGGTATATTACTCAAAGCTATCGGATGAATCCCAGAACATATTCCGCGATTCCTAACGGGAAGGGACGTTGTCATGCCATTTTTATGACTGTGTTGGTGTGTTTGGACCATGATAGTTCCTTAGTGACGTGGACACAGAGGAACTCAAAGCTCGCGATCCGCTCCTATACAGCCCTGCACTTGACACGATTGTGATGTGTTGTTGACTCACCTAACTATCTTAAGATGAATGCACTAGCGTCTGCTAAATTACTAAAATGATAAATGTTATAAACAGTGGTCCACTCCACAGTACACAGTGGGTTCCCTCTCCCAACACTGAGCTGGGTTTATGGGCTATCAGCCCCAGCCTGGTGTGAATGATCTGCCCTCAGAGAGCTGTTGGTGACCCATTGGTGATCCGTCCATTGGTGGTCCATAGACAACAGAACAAAGTGGGCTCCATGTTAGCACCATGGGGAAGAACAGGCCGAGGCAGAGACAGGCCAGTGTGGAAGGGAAGACCTGCCTGCTGTAGCTATGTTGGGAAGGGTTGTAAAGGCTATGCATAGGCCCTGAACTGTGCTGTAGTTAGCTGTGATGCCAGACCTCCGCTAGGGGAGCTGAGTGTGCTGTCTCACTGAGTGATACCCCTGTCTCTACCTCCGATAAATAATGCAGCCTCTACACACACACACACACACACACACACACACACACACACACACACACACACACACACACACACACATGCCTTCAGAGCTACAAATGTATTAGCTGCTTTATATTCTTTTGTCTTGGGAAAACGGTTCGCAAGGGGGAGGAGGGGAGAGGAAGTAGTGTACAACAGAATAACAACAACAACAGTGGCAACATCCCTCCCCCCCAGTCTTGGATCCCCCTGGTATACTGGAGGTCCCGCACATCACCTGGAGGAATGGAGGAGGAAGGGGGGAAGAGATGCTTGTTGGAGAAGGAAGGGAGAGAGAGATGGTGTTGGAATGTTGTGTACATTGAGAGAGATGGCCATCTGTTTTTCTGTATATATGCCTACATCACACACACTTTTGTTGTATCTGTGATCTTGTCGGTCTCCATGGCTCAGGGACTGTCACTTTTTCCTGTCAACACATGTGGGCTGGGCTATGGCCATTACGGAATCCGGCAACCCATACGTTTTTATTTGAAGAGAGATGGAGTATGTGTGTTTTCTGTGTGCCATATGTACAACACTAAGCTAGGCTCTCCGAAACATATTGGTGTTCCTACATGGCGGTTAATAATAGTAGTGAGTCCATACGGCGGTGGCGGCTCAGACGTGTGTGACAGTTTTATAGCCACACAGCCTTCCTACACACTGATACGACACACACACACACACACACACACACACACACACACATCTCTGTTCCTTGTTGCCTGTGGTTATGGTGGCAGGCAGCTTTGTCTAGTGATCGGGGGGGATCAGTGGTTGTTCCCCATGGCTAGGCTGCTGTGCCAGACAGACACACAGACCCAGGACCAACCTCAGTCAGACAGACAGAAGTGGTGGCTTGCTCAGCTAACCCATATGGTGCTCTGCTCTGCTCCTGTCCCCCAATTACCCCCCCCCACAGGGGAGGTGTTGGGAGATAAAGCCCTTAAGGCTCCACCCCCCTGCCCGTTCCGTACCCCCAGAGCTGCTTAGCCTATTGTCACAGCAATCTGCCACCACCTATAGGTCTTTCTCTCTTCTCTCATCCATCCCTCTATCCCTGCCTCCCTCCCCCCCTAACTCCTTCCATCCCTCCCTCCCGGCCTCCCTCCCTCTTTCACCGCCATCACCCCTGATAATCGATGTACTGTAAGTAATCGTAGCTAATTATTTAAGCTATGGGTCTGGACCTATAGAAAGGAAAACCTTTTCCCTGATTTTCTCAACTGAAACACTTATCAGCTCTGGGGATTAAGTTGTTTCTGTTGTATTTAGTTTATTAAGCCTAATTGAATTATTTAATGAGATGCTTTTAATGAGCTCACTATCAGACTTTGAATTAGTCTTTGTTCAACAAGTAATGTTATTGATTAAATATATTTGATTAGGCTAAACTTACAGGGTTGTGTATGAACACAAAAATACATGAATTTATTAATAATAAACATTATATAAGTAGTGTTCTTTCTATTAATGCATTGAGGATTCCATAGTTTTTAAACATGTATAAGTAGCATTATATAAAACATCTATACTGGCTTGTTACTGAAGTGTGACTGTTGATTTTGTCATTGGTTTGTTGTTTATGTTATGTCAGTGTTGTCTAATCAGTGGCTGTGTTATTCTGGTTCTCAGGAGTTTCTCCAGACGATACCCAAGTTCTGCTTCCCCTTCGATGTGGAGAGGTAATGAACAGGATTCCTTCCCCCTGCTCCCCTGTTAATAGTCCTGTACTCTACCCTACCAACACAGGGACACACACACACTAATATGTTTTAGTAACAGGAGAGCTGTGTGTGTATGCTGTGGAGCGATGGCGTGTGGAGTCTGTTGTTAACAGCTGGTGGTGTAGTTGAAGCCAAAAGCCTCTCTTAGTCTCCTAAACACCAAGCCAGTCTGCTCCCTGCTCCCTGCCCAACCCATGCCAAGCCATTTGATCTTACTCCCACCACGGTGTGGGTGTGCTATTTTGTGTGTGTGTGTGTGTGTGTGTGTGTGTACCCGCGTGTGCTTTTGTATGCATTTGTGTCTGTCTGCATATATGTGTATGTCTCGCTTGTATCATGTGTTTGTCTTTGATTGAATAACTATATCTCTAGATTTGGTACCAGTCTGATTTGAAAAGCAGCCCTCTGTAGAGGATTCTGCTCTTATTTTGTTGCCTGGAAAATGACATTGGAAAAGTGCCATTGTATAGTTAGGAGGTAGGGGGGTGGGGGTTGGGATATCCTGAGCTGTGCTGGTCTCCACGCGAGCTTTACTGCTGCCATCTAGTGATGGAACTTCATAAGAAACGCACATGCCCAACTCACACACACTCAACAGTCGGGGACTGTAGCCAGAATCATATCGAAAAAGTTTAGAGGTGAGGTCGAGGGACTTCGAGTTAGTGTTGGGGGAGTAGTTACTTTTCCCAATTAAAAACAAAATACTGTATCTTTATAATGTTATAATACGTTTGTCATTGCTTTCCTCTGCTGTGATAATGTGGTAATAAGGAGTTTCTAATTTTCTATTTAACTGAAACCATTACATTACTTTCACTGGTCGGATTGTCATGATTCCCTGGACTGAAATGTTCCCATGTGTGCTTGTGAAGTAATGACTTGTTATTTCTGTTCCATATGTGACTGTGTGGTCATACTGTATTTCTGGAGGTAATTGGTCGAGTGTTAATGGTGTGTTCTCTCTCTACCGTACGTGTGTGTGCTTTTCCCAGGGTTTCCCAGAGTCAGGTGGGCCAGAACTTTACCTTTGTGCTGACGGACATCGAGAGCAAGCAGAGGTTTGGCTTCTGCAGACTCACTTCCGGCTGCCGTGTCTGCATCTGTCTGCTCAGGTACGACACGCTCACACATATTTAGTAGACTTTGATCTCGAGCACATTTAAGTAAGGAAGCTTATTCTTCAGCACCCTCAAACTCAACTCTGGACCTCGAAGCCAGTTCCACTGCGTTTTTTTCTCCGTTGTCCCCCTCTAATCTGTGACTGATTTTAGACCTGGGACACCAGGTGTGTGCAATTAATTATCAGGTAGAACAGAAAATCCGCAGGCTCCAGACCTCATAGGGTAAGAGTTGAATAGCCCTGTTTTATCTATTGACCGATTGCATCAATCAGTTAGTCATTCATGTTTTGTTTTTTTTTCTGAAAAGGAACAATTGCCTTTTTCACGAGGAAAGACATCTCTATTATTGACATATTACTTATTCATTCTTATTCTGTTTGTAATATCCTCAGGTCAGTCCACATGCAGATTACATTTCTTAATTGATTGTAGAGAGAGGGGTTCTCTTTTGGAAGCAGTGTGAATCAGAGTGTTATTCTCTTCAATTTCTTCATGCCCAGTTACAGAAATATTCTAAACTCCTGAATTCCATATTAGTTTGGTCCCTATAATGTTATTAATTTAGTTAATTTATTTAACCCGGAGTCAATTAGGAACAATCTATCATTTACTATGACAACTATGAAGAATTATTTTCATAGTAAATTGTCATTTCAACTCCCTCTCGAGATATCGTTTAGCACAGCCTGGATTTATCTCCAATGTGATGTCATCTTTTATTATTAAAGCACAGAAAGACATTTTAGTAAAAATTATTTAATAGGGCCTTAAAAACTTTTATATTTTATATTAACAATTTAAATAACAAACATTTAATTAATTAAACAATATAGTTGAACAAACCACAGAATTAATGGGAATTTGCACAGTCCAAAAACAATAATGAAAAAACATTATCGAAAAAAAAACGAATTTCTCATATGCTAAACTAAATGCAGTAATTGCCTAAGTGTCGTGAGGTAGTGTGTGTTGTGTGGATATTGACTGGCAGCCGCAGGGTTTATCTTGTTCTTGATGAGCTGCTGTCGAGATGAGCTGCCCCCCACCTCCGCCCTCCACCCCCCCCCCCTCCACACACACCCGCCCATCCCGGCCAGCCACCACCATGCCCTTTGTTTTCCTTTTTCTTT
Source organism: Oncorhynchus nerka (assembly GCF_034236695.1). Classification (NCBI taxonomy): domain Eukaryota; kingdom Metazoa; phylum Chordata; class Actinopteri; order Salmoniformes; family Salmonidae; genus Oncorhynchus; species Oncorhynchus nerka. The sequence goes on along the minus strand of NC_088412.1, from coordinate 43,362,130 downwards.
TTTGTCTTTCTCCTCGTTATTCGGCTACAGGCACAGAAGCACGGCAAAGGAAGCCGCTTTGCCCATAATTATGCATGAAGCCTCGCTGCCAATTAGCAGAGACTCCCCTGTCCCCCTCTCTGAGTCCCACATGCTAATTCATTTGACATATGATGTATAAAATTCATTATGCATTCTGAACAGTTTGCATGGCTTGCTTCATTCATAATAAGAAATGTATAGAAAGAAATAAATGATTCTGTGAGTGTGTTTTAAAGACTTCAGTTTGTTTTTGCTGCCTCCTTTTTTTGCCTCGTAAATAGACCCCACTGTGTGGCCAAAAAAGGTTAGTGAAAATAGTTTAAATCATGATTACAAAGACATGCATATTTTAGATACCTCATGGTTTAGAAATGTGAAATATGTAAAAATAGAATGTTTGCATCAATGACAGAGATGGCAGACTTGGTTCCAAGTTTATTTATTTTTAACCTTTATTTTCTCATTTTTATATATATATATATATATTTATTTATTTACATATTAGTAATACAAAGTGGAATGAATCTTTTTTTTTGCCCAGTTTGCTTTATTTGAGAAATGCAGAAATGGAAGGAAGTTGGGAATTCTTAGATAAGCAATCCAAGTTGTGATCATATTGAATAATCCTTTTAAATCTACAGTATGTAGTGATCAAATGAGACAGCGACATTGCCTTCACAAAGTATTCACACCCCTTGACTTCAAAAAATAAAAAGTCAAATGTGACAGCCTGCATTAAAAATGGTATGAATTGAGATTTGTTTTGTCGTTGGCCTACACACAATACCTCATAATGTCAAAGTGAAATTATATTTCTCTACATTTTTACAACTGAATTGAAAATGAAAAGCTGAAATGCCTCAAGTATTCAAAGTAAACATTGACTTAAAAAGTCACATAATAAGTTGCAAAGACTCACTTTGAGTTGCAATAATAGTGTTTAACATAATTTTTTTATTGGCTACCTCATCTCTTTACTCCACACACATAATTATCTGTAATGTCCTTCAGTCGAACAGTGAATTTCAAACACAGATTCAACCACAAAGACTCGGAAGGTTTTCCAATGCCTCGCAAAGAAAGGGCACCTATTGGTAGATGGGTAAAAAAACAAACTAAAAAGCAGACATTGAATAGCCCTTTGAGGATGGCAAAGTTATTAATTGCAGTTTGGATAGTGTATCAATACACCCAGTCGCTACAAAGATACAGGTGTCCTTCCTAACTGAGTTGCTGGAGAGGAAGATTTCGGGGATTTCACCATGGGGACAATGGTGACTTCAAAACAGTTACAAAGTTTTCTCCTATCACAACAATTAAACTGAGGATGGATCAACAAGATTGTAGTTACTCCCCAATACTAACCTTATTGATAGAGTGAAAAGACAGAAACCTGCACAGAATTAAAATATTCCAAAACATGCATCCTGTTTACATTAAGGCGTTAAAGTAAAACTGCAAAAAAACGTGGCAAACTTTGTCCCGATTACAAAGTGTTAGGTTTGGGAAAATCCAACACAACAAACACATCACTGAGTACCACTCTTCATATTTTCAATCATGGTGGTGGCTACATCATGTTATACTAGTCAACGGCAAGGACTAGGGGGGTTTAAAAAAACAAAACAAAAACGGAATAGAGCTAAGTACAGGCAACATCCTATAGGAAAATCTGGGTTAGTCTTCTTTCCAACAGACACTGGGAGGCAAATTCACCTTTCAGCAGGACAATAACCTAAAACACAAGTCCAAATATGCGCCTCAGTTTCTTACCAAGACGACATTCAATGTTCCTGAGTGGCCTATGGCAAGACTTGGACATGGCTTTACAACAATGATCAACAACCAACTTAACAAAGCTTGAAGAATAAAAAACAAAGTGCCAATATTGTACAATCCAGGTGTGCAAAGCTATTAGAGACTTAGCCAGAAATACATCACTGCCAAAGATGATTCTAACATGTATTGACTTAGTGCGTTGAATACTTATCTAATCAAGATATATTAGTATATTAGTGTTTTATTTTTATACATATATATATATATATATATATATATATAAAACACACACACACACACACACAGTTGAAGTCGGAAGTTTACATACACTTAGGTTGGAGTCATTAAAACTTTTTTTTCCTCTGTCGCAGCCAGCCGCGACCGGGGTACCCATGGGGCAGCGCACAGTTGGCCCAGCGTCGTCTGGGTTAGGGAGGGTTTGGCCGGCAGGGATATCCTTGTCTCATTGCTCACTAGCGACTTTTGTGGCGGGTCGGGAGCAGTGCACGCTGACACGGTCGCCAGGTGTACGGTGTTTCCTCCGACACATTGGTGCGGATTGCTTCCGGGTTGGATGGGCATTGTGTCAAGAAGCAGGGCGGCTTGGTTGGGTTGTGTTTCGGAGGACGCATGGCTCTCGACCTTTGCCTCTCCCAAGTCCGTACAGGAGTTGCAGCGACGAGACAAGACTGTAACTACTACCAATTCGATACCATGAAATTGGGGAGAAAAAGGGGTGAGAAATACAATTTTAAAAACAAACTTGTTTTTCAACCACTCCACAAATTCCTTGTTAACAAACTATAGTTTTGTGCATGACACAAGTCATTTTTCCAACAATTGTTTACAGTCAGATTATTTCACTTATAATTCACTGTATCACAATTCCAGTGGGTCAGAAGTTTAAATACACTGAGTTGACTGTGCCTTTAAACAGCTTGGAAAATTCCAGAAAATGATGTCATAGCTTTATTCTGATTGGCTAATTGACATCATTTGAGTCAATTGGAGGTGTACCTGTGGATGTTTTTAAGGGCCTACCTTGAAACACAGTGCCTCTTTGCTTGACATCATCACATCAAAATCAAAAGAAATCAGCCAAGACCTGAGAAAAATAATTGTAGACCTCCACGGGTCTGTTTCTTCCTTGGGAACAATTTCCAAATGCCTGAAGGTACCATGTTCATCTGTACAAAGAATAGTACGTAAGTATAAACACCATGGGACCACACAGCCGTCATGCCGCTCAGGAAGGAGACACGTTCTGTCTCCTAGAGATGAATGTACTTTGGTACGAAATGTGCAAATCAATCACAGAACAACAGCAAAGGACCTTGTGAAGATGCTGGAGGAAACAGGTACAAAAGTATCTATATCCACAGTAAAACAAGTCCTATGGCGACATAACCTGAAAGGCCGCTCAGCAAGGAAGAAGCCACTGCTCCAAAACTGCCATAAGAAAGCCAGACTACGTTTTGCAACTCCACATCGGGACAAAGATCGTACTTTTTGGAGAAATGTCCTCTGGTCTGATGAAACAAAAATAGAACTGTTTGGCCATAATGACCATCGTTATGTTTGGAGGATAAAGGGGGAGGCTTGCAAGCCAAAGAACACCATTCGAACCGTGAAGCACAGGGGTGGCAGCATCATGTTGTGGGGGTGCTTTGCTGCAGGAGGTACTGGTGCACATCACAAAATAGATGGCGTCATGAGGGAGGACAATTATGTGGATGTATTGAAGCAACATCTCAAGACATCAGTCAGGAAGTTAAAGCTTGGTCACAAATGGGTCTTCGAAATGGGAAATGCATTCTAAAGTTGTGGCAGAATAGCTTAAGGACAACAAAGTCAAGGTATTGGAGTGGCCATCACAAAGCCCTGACCTCAATCCTATAGAAGATTTGTGGGCAGAACTGAAAAAGCGTGTGCAAGCAAGGAGGCCAACAAACCTGACTCAGTTACACCAGCTCTATCAGGAGGAATGGGCCAAAATTCACCCAACTTTTTGTGGGAAGCTTGTGGAAGGCTACCCGGAACATTTGACCCAAGTTAAACAATTTAAAGGCAATGCTACCAAATACTAATTGAGTGTATGTAAACTTCTGACCCACTGGGAATGTGATGAAAGAAATAAAAGCTGAAATAAATAATTATTTCTATTATTATTCTGACATTTCAAATTCTTAAAATAAAGTGGTGATCCTAACTGACCTAAGACAGGGAATCTTTACTTGGATTAAATGTCAGATATTGTGAAAAACTGAGATTAAATGTATTTGGCTAAGGTGTATGTAAACTTCCGACTTCAACTGTATATATACAGTGCATTCAGAAAGTATTCAGACCCTTTGATTTTTTCCCACATTTTGTTACGTTACAGCCTTATTTATTACGTTACATTTCCTCAACAATCTACACACAATACCCCATAATGACAAACAAAACAGAACAGGGGTTTAGAAAGTTTTGCTAATGTATTAAACATTTAAAACATAAAAACCTTATTTACATAAGTATTCAGATCCTTTGCTACGAGACTCGAAATTAAGCTCAGGTGCATCCTGTTTCCATTGATCATCCTTGAGATGTTTCTACAAATTGATTTGAGTCCCCCTGTGGTAAATCCAATTGATTGGACATGATTTGGAAAGGCACATACCTGTCTATAGAAGGTCCCACAATTGGAAGTGCATGTCAGAGTAAAAACCAAGCCCTGAGGTCGAAGGAATTGTCCGTAGAGCTTCGAGACAGGATTGTGCCGAGGCACAGATCTGGGGAAGGGTACCAAAAAATGTTTGCAGCATTGAAGGTCCCCACGAACACAGTGGCCTCCATCATTCTTAAATGGAACAAGTTTGAACCACCAATACTCTTCCTAGAGCTGATCACCCGGCCAAACTGAAATCGGGGGAGAAGGGCCTTGGTTGGGGAGATGACCAAGAATGTGATGGCCACTCTGACAGAGCCGCAGAGTTACTTTGTTGAGATGGGAGAACCTTCCAGAAGGACAACCATCTCTGCAGCACTCCACCAATCAGGCCTTTATGGTAGGGTGGCCAGATGGAATCCACTCCTCAGTAAAAGGCACATGACATCCCAATTGGAGTTTGCCAAAAGACATCTAAAGACTCTCAGACCATGAGAAACAAGATTCTCTGGTCTGATGAAACCTGGCACCATGCCTTTGGTGAAGCATGGTGGTGGCAGCATCATGCTGTGGGGATGTTTTTCAGTTACAGGGACTGGGAGACTGGTCAGGATCGAGGGAAAGATGAACGGAGCAAAGTACAGAGAGTACCTTGATGAAAACCTACTCCGGAGCGCTCAGGACCTCTGGGGCGAAGGTTCACCTTCCAACAGGACAACCACCCTAAGCACACAGCCAAGACAACTCGGAGTGGCTTCGGAACAAGTCTCTGAATGTCCTTGAGTGGCCCAGCCAGAGCCCGAACTTGAACCCTGTTGCTGTGCAGCAATGCTCCCCATCCAAGCTGAGATCTTGAGAGGATCTGCAGAGAAGAATGAGAGACACTCCCCAAATACAGGTGTGCCAAGCATGCGCATAATTACCCAAGAAGATTCAAGGCAGTAATCACTGCCAAAGGTGCTTCATCAAAGTACTGAGTAAAGGGTCTGAATAGTTATGTAAATGTGATATTTAACTTTTTTGTTTGTAATACATGTTCAAAACTTTATACAAACCTGTTTTTGCTATTTCATTATGGGGGTATTTTGTGTAGATTGTTGAGATTTTTTTTTTTACAATTCAATCTATTTTAATCCCACATTGTAACGCAACAAAATGAGGAAAAGGTCAAGGGGTATGAATACTTTCTGAAGGCACTTTCGATAAAGGAGGCTTCTAGCTAGCTACCTTTTATTTAATGTGTCTGTTCCCCGGATATAAAACTAAGGTAAGTAAAACAGTTTGCGTCCCTGTGATTGTTTAGGTGCTCCAAGTATAGAATTGTCACCTATGCTAACACAAGGAAGTGGCTTAATGATTAGGACAGTTCTATGTGGCCAGGTCTTTGTTGTGCTGCGGCTAAAGCCCAGGCTGAAAGGGCCACGCTACCTTCAGGCCAACACCTCTTCAAAGAGGCAGAATGTTTCGATTTTACTCTTTCTTCCTTCCTTCCTTCCCCTCCATCCTCTTCTTCCTCCTCTCCTCTTTTCTCTTTTGGTCATTCTCTCATATTTAGGGACAAATCACCCTTGGACATGTCAGAGGGGTCTCAGATGAAAAAAGGTGTTTTCCTTGATTTTATTTGGCGGGTGAGACCTGGGTTCCCTTTTAGGGACGTCGGCGTTCCAGTTTGTGGTCACTTAGCGAGACGCCGGAGGACATTTCCTTCCCTGTACTTAACCTCTGACCCGGGAAAGTAAAGGTGTAATCAAATCTTCCAGTGAGCTGGCTACAAGGTGCAAGTTGACTTTCACTAAGGGCCGTGGGTGTGAAGGGAGATTTAAGACCCGTCCAGGGAATATGAATAACAGTGCCGCGCTTAACATCCAACAGGTGTAGTTTATTTATCACATGAAAACCTAACCTGCCCAAAGATATGTAGATATTTATTTGCATTGAGATATTGCAGTTTGTTTATTCTGGTAATATCCCTACACCAGGAAAAAAACTCTCTTCTCTCTCTTCTATTTGTTTTTATGGGTAATTACATAATTTGCGTCATTACAAAAACACCAGTTAATTTATTTGAGCTTTTAGAGAATATAAGTCTTAAGAATTAAGACATAACGAAAAGGATTTGACCACATCTAGCCTATATCTTCTGTTCTGCCCATCTATGTGTAGATGGGAGAGTCTCTGAGGGGTTGTGTTGTGGTAGGGGATACAGTCTGTTGCCTGGCTACCCATCCACATCGCTTCGGCCAAGCGTCTCGCCCACTAACATTTCTTTTCCACGATGAGTCTGGATTTGCTTCCTCCCCAACAACTTATTGAATGTGAACACATTCATACCATTCTGAATGCTCCCAGAAAACTATGGGTTGGTCCAGTGCCAGCCTACACATGAATCACTTTATTTTGATGTCAGCGCACACAAATTTATAGGATTAGCAGGTTCAGATTGATGCATGGAGGTATTTGATCAAGCAACTAAATTAAATTCAGGATTAGTCGTCAGGAAATACAGTCGACGGGGTTGTGTTAGGGGATATAGTGTGCGGGGTTGTTTTGTGTGTAGAGGATACAGTCGGGTTGTTTTGTGGTAGGGGATCCGTGCAGGGGAAGCTACTATGAAAATATAGTTTACCAAGTTACCAATTACTTCACACTGGAAGAAGTTAAACTACAATAAAGCTACCCTTAAACATATAGTTTACTTAACTACTTTTTCAAAGTAACTTTAGTTAACGTCATCCAAACTACACTCAACAAAAATATAAACTTAACATGTAAAGTGTTGGTTCCATGTTTCATGAGCTGAAATAAAAGATCCCTGAAATTTTCCATACCCACAAAAATATTATAAAAATGTTTTGGGGTACAAATTTGTTTAAATCCAAGTTAGTGAGCATTTCTCCTTTGCAAAGATAATCCATCCACATGACAGGTGTGGCATATCAAGACGCTGATTAAACAGCATGATCATTACACAGGTGCTTGGGACAATAAACGGCCACTCTAAAATGTGCAGTTTTGTCACACAACACAATGCCACAGATGTCTCAAGTTTTGAGGGAGTGCACAATTGGCATGCTGACTGCAGGAATGTCCACCAGAGCTGTTGTCAGAGAATTGAAAGTTTATTTATCTGCCATAAGCCCCCTCCAACGTTGTTTTAGAGAATTTGGCAGTATGTCCAACCGGCCTCACAACCACAGACCATGTGCATGGTGTCGTGTGAAGACCATGTGTATGGTGGGCGAGCGTTTTGCTGATGTCAACAGAGTGCCCCATGGTGGCGGTGGGGTTATGGTATGGGCAGGCATATGTTACGGACAACAAACACAATTCCATTTTATTAATAGCAATTTGAATGCACAGAGATACCGAGATCTTAAGGCCCATTGTCGTGCCATTCATCCGCCTCCATCACCTCATGTTTCAGCATGATTATTGCACGGCCCCATGTCCCAACGATCTGTACACAATTCCTGGAAGCTGAAAATGTCCAAGTTCATCCATGGCCTGCATACTCACCAGAAATGTCACAAACCCATTGAGCATGTTTGTAATGCTCTGGATCGACGTGGACGACAGCATGTTGCAGTTCCCGCCAATATCCAGCAACTTCGCACAACCATTGAAGAGGAGTGGGACAACATTCCATAGGCCACAATCAACAGCCTGATCAACTCTATGCAAAGGAGATGTGTCACACTGCATGGTGCAAATGCTGGTCACACCAGATACGGACTTATCCACGCCCCTACCTTTTTTAAAGGTTTCTGTGACCAACAGATGCATCTCTATTCCCAGTCATGTGAAATCCATAGATTAGGGCCTAATTTATTTATTTCAATTGACTCATTTCCTTATATAAACTGTATATATTTGAAATTGTTGCATGTTGCGTTTTATATTTTTATTCAGTATACTTTGTGAAAAAGTATCATATATAAATCTTAAATTGCCAGAACAGTGGAGTCAGATGTTGACAGAATGTTTGAAATAATAATCTGATGCCGAAAAAGAAAGTAAATTCAGGCGTTCTTTACCCATATTTTATTTTAGTCAAAAAGTAGTGTGTAGTTCCTGTAGTTAGCTAGACCAGTACATGGCCAAAAATGTTATTAACTATTGAAAACACTACAAAGATATGAATTTTGTTCAACTACCACCAAGCTCATCAAAATGTAATTAAGTTGGTTATTTGAATCAGCTGTGTAGTGCTAGGGATTAAAAACAGAGTTTTGGAAACCCTGCTGTAGGAGATACAGTCTGAAGGGTTGTGTTGTGGTAGGAGATACAGTCTGAGGGGTTGTGTTGTGGTAGGAGATACAGTCTGAGGGGTTGTGTTGTGGTAGGAGATACAGTCTGAGGGGTTGTGTTGTGGTAGGAGATACAGTCTGGGGGGTTGTGTTGTGGTAGGAGATGCAGTCTGAGGGGTTGTGTTGTGGTAGGAGATACAGTCTGAGGGGTTGTGTTGTGGTAGGAGATACAGTCTGAGGGGTTGTGTTGTGGTAGGAGATACAGTTGGAGGGTTTCTGAGTTGGCCATAGACTTAACTGGTTTACTCGGAGTATCCAGTACTTTGAGTGATGTGTGTGTTTTAAAACAGCTGGAGAGATAGCCGGGCCTCCACACACATTGATGGATGTCTCTCTATCTGGGGATTTAGGAAGCACAAACAGACCTAAGCTGCTAACTGAGGAGAGGAGCAATGATTTCTTAAATCGCTTCATTTAAGAAAAAAATAAACACATACCGGTACTGTACCACAGGAAATACCTCAGAAATAATCATCCGTTTTATACAAAAACATGCACCAATCGGTGTGTGAGGCCTGACTGGACAGAGAGAGAGGAGAGAGGTATGTGAAGGATTAGTGTCCAGGAGCCTGGCTTTGTAAACAAAGGACCTGATGAGACTGATAATGACTGGTCTTTGTTTCAATGACCTGTTCAGAATTTTTTGAAAATGTTCATTTGGTTGTATGGATTAATTTTGGTTGTATTGATTTTTCCCCCTCTTTTAATGTTGAAAATAAACTTCAACACATCTACAATGAGATGGGCAGTGTTTCTGTTATATGCATCTGAATTACTTCTAAGTATTTTGTCAATTGGATTACACTGAGCTGAACTACCAAAATACTTTTCTATAACATTTTTTTTTTATAGTGGTTCACCATTTTGTTTCCCCACTTTCATTGGTATCAGAAGTCTGATGGCACTGCTAAATGAACTAAATATAAACGTGTTTACAAAAATGGAGCATGCTGAGTATTATTCTAATGATCTCCGCCCCGAAACAAGGTTTTGTCTAGAAGGGATACAGCTTTTGTCAAAATAGACTTTTCGTAAACAGGTTTCGGAGAACATACGCAGCAGGTTAAGATAATTAGCGTAGCAGGTTAGGAGAATTAGGTTAAGCTGTATCCCATCTAGACATGACTTTGAAACAAGGCCAATAACAATAACCAGTGTGAATTTACAGTTCATTTTTGGTCATTTAGCAGACACTCTTGTCCAGAGTGACTTACAGTCGGTGAATTCAACTAAGGTAGATAAAGAACAACATAATCACAGTCATAGCAAGTGAAAGGTTTCTGTAACCTTTACTGAGAATGTCGTTGCTCTTTGGGCCAGCTACTTGCTAATGTATTTCTGTATTTTAAAATACAAAATACATGTATTTGAATTTAAAACATTTCAAGTATTTTCTAGTTCATTTTGATACATTGATCTTTAAGGTATTTAGTCATTGTCATTTTTTGCCCATCCCTGCCTCGAGCCCATGGAAACATCCACTGCCTATTTGTTTGAAAGCATGGCATCTTTATATGTTTAATGTCCAGCCAGCATGTCAATTTTATAGTTCACACATGCATGTTACATTTTGGGTTTGCAGAGTGTGACCTGATTACGGTGAGCTCTTCATGCGGACGTCAAAATATTGACATGTTAAGGAGCTGATTGTTTCAGGTTAATGGTCACTCAGGCCCTCTGATTGGTGTGCTTGGCTGCACTTGCCTGGGAACCGCCGTGTCATTGGCCCCCTTGTAGATTTAGTGATATGAACATTTGCATTAGGTTGACTTTATTGTTTTTTTCTTGTTGTGCGTTAATTCCAGTCTGCAGAGCAGCCAGTGACCCATGCCCTGAGAACTACCCAGTATCCCCCTGTCTCCCTCTACAGGACTTCCCTGGCTAATAAAAGTCTCTCACACACATACACATTTTCATTCAAGTTTCATTGTGATTTTTTCGTGCGGTGAATTTTTGTTAGCCATTTCAGCCAGGTAGCCATTTCAATTTAACAAGTGACTTTTGTTAATGCAGCATGCATTAGTGTAAGTTTCATTTTGACAATATTCATTCATTTCTTTGTTCTTATATTTCACTTTCATTCAGTTAATGAAAGTTAATAAAGCATCTTTTTTTTTTTTGTGATGAATGATAAACGAGACATAATCCAACGTCATTATGCAATGCCTCACTTCGATACCTCACCACATTTGTATTATTTGATTGCATAACATTATACATGCACTGAGCTCTCTCTTCTGAGCAACCTTCAAGCCAAAACAAAATGTTGGCCATATTCCACCTCAAAAGGAAGTCAACTAACTCCGCCAAGAATATGTCAACCGTATAAAGAAAGCCATGTTGCAGATGCATTTGGCTTCTGGTGGGTGTATTTTGCGATTAGCTATAACACAAACACTACAGTATAATTTTTGTTTTTAGTTTGTTCATTTTATTTATTTATTTAACATGAATTTGATAAGGAAAAACCAGAAGGAATGTCTATTTTAAAATGTAAATAAGGGCTGGAGAGAGGGAAAAGAGAGGGGGGAAAAGTGAAAAGGGGCAGTGGGTAGTGCTTTTCTTTCTGTGCATCTGTGTGTTGTCTTGGGCTGAGCCTGGACTGTGCATCTGTGTGTTGGCTTGGGCTGAGCCTGGACTGTGCATCTGTGTGTTGGCTTGGGCTGAGCCTGGACTGTGCATCTGTGTGTTGGCTTGGGCTGAGCCTGGACTGTGCATCTGTGTGTTGGCTTGGGCTGACCCTGACTGTGCATCTGGGATCAGTATGCTTGTAAACCATGGCATCCCTCCTCGTCCTCCTCTACCACAGCTTTCGTTGGCCCAGTCGTGTTGGGTTGAAGAAACTAAAGCCAGTCTCTACCTCCCGTCTTTTCCTCTCCAACCCACCGCCTTTAGACTAAAGCCTGCCTCTCTACCTCCCCTGCAAATAGCCCAAAATACGAAGAATGTCGTAATGACATAGTATTAGAGCGTATTTACAGTATATTGTAGACCTATATATCTATTTCTAACCGTAGTAGGCGGGCTATACATGGCTGTGTCCATAGCCCACTTTGTCTGATAAGAAAACCCAACAATTGAATTTAAATATTTGTGTTTTTATTGTGAAATATAGCAAAATAGTTGAATATTCATTTGAATTATGGATTGATTGTAAATGTGCATTTTGTGTTCTTTCTCTCTTGCAGTTATCTCCCCTGGTTTGAGATCTACTACAAGTTCCTGAACACACTAGCAGATTACCTAACCAAAAACCAGGTGATACGGCCTTCATGTCTCTGTACAGTACCTCCTTTAGGACATTTCATAAGACTCATGGTTAGCAAACCTGATATTGAGGTACAAGATGTGGCATGTAGCAGAAGTCACCAACCAACAATAGACTAGTACGCTACTTTTCATCAGCTTCTGTTGGGCATGATCTTGTGTTGCACACAGTAGCAGTTTAAGGTTGTATGTACAGTAGCTGGTTGTGAGAGCCATGTTGTTGTAAGTTGTTAGCAGTGTTCTGTTTGTTTGTAAATGGGGCTGAGCTGGGGGAGAGAGAGTCGGGCTTGGCTTGGCTCTGAGTTTTTTGAGTCAGCGATGTTGACATTTCACAGACCAAACGCTGATTTAGAGCTAGAAGTCAACTCCTGATGATTTACTGGAAAACAACAAACAGTTTAGGAATACACACACACTTTGCCAAACTATTTCAGTAACAGAGGGAAAGAAGTTCAGGGAATGTATAAAAGAAATGGGGAAAAATGTGCAGCTAGCGTAAAGTGGAATTGATGAGGCAGTGTTTATACCAGAGCGCGAGAAAGGAGGGAGAGCGAACAGGGGGAGAGGGAGACTGAGAGAGGAAGGGAGCGGTTGGGAGCTGGGACTAAGGAGTGCCATCAGTGTGCTGTCATGTAGCTTTGCTTCCTCAAAGCTACTATGCTGAGAGAGGGGTGAAGGGGACAGAGCCTCCCCAACACACACACACGCCCATACTCTCGCACACACAATCACACAGGCGCAGGTTCAGGGGGTACAGGAAACAGTACATGTCACGCAACACTTCAACCAATCAGAGCACAGGCGGTCATTAGCCTGCTCTCCTGCTTTTAGAATCTTGAATGTATTTTTTATGCATATATATTTATTGTATAAAGTGTATGTATGTATGTGTGTGTGTATATATATAAATATAAATATATATATATATATATATATATATATATATATATATACACACAATAATCGCTTCTATATTCCTTATAAAATGTCAATTTCTTTATATGTCACAGACAGTACTGTATTTGATTTGAACTGAAGTATAGTACTGTAAATTAATTTATGGATGGATTTCTTTGACAGATGTCATTTTCAGTCAAAACAAAAGTAGAGGACAAGTGTAAATGCTATTTTCTGTCAAATAATAAGTCCTTTGTTTGTGTGAACATTTCTATGTTCATCTTTATCTCTGCTCTGAAGCAGAGAGAGATAGAGAGTGAAAGAGGGATTCGGTAAGAGATAGATGAGATATGTGTGTGTGTGTGTAAATGTTGGGTGACTGCAGTGTTGGTGTGCATGATTTGGTTTATATTTACCCTGCTGTTGCAAGGCGATGGAGGGATGTTGACAGACGAGGGGAGACCGTAGCGATGAGGGTTTAGGGCCAGGGGTAAATTAAGTGTTTCCTCAGGCTCAGCCCGGTTACTGACCATGCGTGTGAGCATTCAGCCTCTCGTGACAGGAGGCTGTTTAATCTCACACTCTCTCACTGTCTATCACACACACTCTCTCTCACTCTCACTCTCTCCCACACACACACACCGTTTCACACACATAGTCACACGCAGGCATACACACTAATGTTAAAGCTCCACCGTCAAAAACTGTCATTCAGAAGAGACAGAAATTGTCTGAAGCCAAAATATTTTTCAGAAATAAGAACCTTTTTTCTTTGTCTTAGTAACCGGTCTTAGTGACTACGTAATTATGTCTTAGCAACCTCTATTCCAATTATACTGTGCTCTTTATCATTATAACAGTAACTAGACAAGTAATTCAGAGAGTTCATCCAGGAAAAGATGTGTGATGACGGTGCCTGTTTAGTGGCACAGACTTCTGGGTAACTACACATCAGAACCCCAGCCCTTGTACAGTAGGTCCTAAATCAGCACTGGGTAACGGTCCTCTGCTGTGGCCGGACACATCGCTCTGCCTCTTTTTCTTAACCTCCTCCTCGCCGCTCGTTAAACGCTGTGTGTCGTGCCCTTGGAGGAACACACTCAGCTTCCAGTGCCCTGCTCCCAGCTACTTGCCAGCCACACCGTCAGCGCCTTTTCAAATCGCTCATGAGTTGACATACAATATCAGATTACATTTTTGTGTGTCTGTGTCTTTTGGTTTTTGTTGTTAAGTTATATACAGTACCAGTCAAAAGTTTGGACACACCTACTCATTCCAGTGTTTTTCTTTATTTGTATTATTTTCTACATTGTAGAATAATAGTGAAGACATCAAAACTATGAAATAACACATATAACTCATGTAGTAACCAAGAAAGTGTTAAACAAATCTTTTAGATTTTAGATTCTTCAAAGTAGCCACCCATTGCCTTGATGACAGTTCTGCACACTCTTGGCATTCTCTCAATCAGCTTCATGATGAATGCTTTTCCAACAGTCTTGAAGGAGTTCTCACATATGCTGAGCACTTGTTGGCTGTTTTTGCTTCACTCTGTGGTCCAACTCATCCCAAACTATCTCAGTTGGGTTGAGGTCGGGTGATTGTGGAGGCCAGGTCTTCTGATGCAGCACTCCATCCCTCTCCTTCTTGGTCAAAAGCCCTTACACAGCCTGGAGGTTTGTTTTGAGTCATTGTCATGTAAAAAAAAAATGATAGTCCCAACTAAGCGCAAACCAGATGGGATGGCGTATCGCTGCAGAATGCTGTGATAGCCATGCTGGTTAAGTGTGCCTTGATTTTCAATAAATCACGAAAGTGTCAACAGCAAGGCACGGTGGGAACCACACATACAGAGATCATCCATTCACCTACTCTGCGTCTCACAACGACATGATGGTTGGAATCAAAAATCAGAAATTTGGACTCATCAGACCAAAGGACAGATTTCCACCAGTCTAATATCCATTGCTCGTGTTTCTTGGCCCAAGCAAGTCACTTCTTCTTATTGGTGTCCTTTAGTAGTGGTTTCTTTGAATTCGACCATGAAGGCCTGATTTACGCAGTCTCCTCCGAACAGTTGTTAACTCAGTTTTTCATATATGCATAGTCACTTTAACCATATCTACATGTACATACTACCTCAATCAGCCTGACTAACCGGTGTCTGTATGTAGCCTCGCTACTGGATATAGCCTGTCTTTTTACTGTTGTTTTATTTCTTTACTTACCTATTGTTCACCTAATAGCTTTTTTGCAGTATTGGTTAGAGCCTGTAAGTAAGCATTTCACTGTAAGGTCTACATCTGTTGTGTTCTGCGCACGTGACAAACTTTGATTTGTTTGAGATGTGTCTGTTCCTTGAACTCTGTGAAGTATTTATTGGGCTGCAATTTCTAAGGCTGGTAACTCTAATGAACTTATCCTCTACAGCAGCGGTAACTCTGGGTCTTCCTTTCGTAGCACTTTATGGTTTTTGAGACTGCACTTTAAGAAACTTTAGTAGTTATTGACATTTTCCGCGTTGACTGACCTTCATGTCTTAATATAATGATGGACTGCTGTTTCTCTTTTCTTATTTGAGCTGTTCTTACCATAATATGGACTTGTTTTTTTTACCAAATAGGGCTATCTTCTGTAAACCACCCCTACCTTGTCACAACACAACTGATTGGCTCAAATGCATTAAGATGGAAAGAAATTCCGCAAATTAACAATGTATTCCAGGTGACTACCTCATGAAGCCGGTTGAGAGAATGCCAATAATGTGCAAAGCTGTCAAGGCAAAGGGTGGCTACTTTAAAGAATCTCAAATATAAAATATATTTGGATTTGTTTAGAACTTTTTTGGTAACTACATGATTCCATATGCGTTATTTCATAGTTTTGATGTTCTCACTATTATTCTACAATGTAGAAAATAGTAAACATAAAGAAAAAGCCTTGAATGAGTAGGTGTGTCCAAACGTTTGATTGGTACTGGGTGGGTGTGTGTGTGCGCGCGTGTGTGGGTGTGTGTGACACATGGTTTTACATTTGTATAATTTGTATTATTCTTATTGAGTGTGATTTATGGTGTGTTCTAAGGAGAATGAGCTGAATGACATGCTGAACTCACTGTACAGCTTGCCGGTGCCAAAGCCCTTCACCCCAGTCAACCTGAGTGTGGTAAGTACAGTGGGACCACTTGAGCTGTACACTGCAAAGAAGAGGGAGGGGGAAAACGGAGGGAGGAGAGAATAGTGAGGAAATATGGGAGATATAGTTGAGACAGATGGGTTAGTGAAAAGAGAGTGGCGAGATGAGAGTGAGCTAGAGGAGAGCTTGGATAAGGAAGAGTGGAGTAATAAATACAGTTGAAGTCTGAAGTTTACATACACCTTAGCCAAATATATTTAAACTCAGTTTTTCACAATTCCTGACATTTAATCCTGATAAAAATTCCCTGTTTTAGGTAAATTAGGATCACCACTTTATTTTAAGAATGTGAAATGTCAGAATAAAGTTAAGAGAAAATTATTTATTTCAGCTTTTATTTCTTTCATCACATTCCCAGTGGGTCACATTGCCTTTTAAATTGTTTAACTTGGGTTAAATGTTTCGGGTAGCCTTCCACAAGCTTCCCACAATAAGTTGGGTGAATTTTGACCCATTCCTCCTGACAGAGCTGGTGTAACTGAGTCAGGTTTGTAGGCCTCCTTGCTCGCACACGCCTTTTCAGTTCTGCCCACAAATGTTCTGTGGGATTGAGGTCAGGGCTTTGTGATGGCCACTCCAGTACCTTGACTTTGTTGTCCTTCACCTCTTAAGTCGACCCTCTACTTTTTTGAACATTCTGTTAAAAATCGCGCAACATTTCAGCGCCCTGCTACTCATGCCAGGAATATAGTATATGCATTTGCTTAGTCTGTGTGGATAGAAAACACTCAGACGTTTATAAAACTGGTTAAATCACTGCTGTGGCTTTACCAGAACGGCATTTACATCGAAAAGCACAGGAAAAACTGATCACTGAAAATGGGAAAATATATCCATGCGCTACTTGAACCCATTGATAAAGGTGAACCACAATTAATTGACTGAGGTTGCAGTACCTACAGCTTCCACACGGTGTCTAGAGTCTTGTCATTTCCATTCGAGTTTTTTCTTGGTCAAACACATGCAGGGCACCGTATCTCCTCGGGTCTAGGACCGGATATTTTCGTTGAGTTTCTAGCTGGACATTTTTCCAGACGGAGAGCTAATGATCTTTACATCGCCTCCTGATGAATTGTATCGCTTATTAACGTTTACTAATACCTAAAGTTGCATTACAAACGTATTTCGAAGTGTTTTGTGAAAGTTTATCGTCGACTTTTTGAATTTTAAAAAATGACGTTACGTTTTGAAACGATGTTTTTTTCGTTTATCACACAGTCTACATATAACGATATCTAGGCTTTATATGGACCGATTTAATCGAAATAAAGACCCAAATAGTGTTTATGGGACATCTAGGAGTGCCAACAAAGAAGATGGTGAAAGGTAATGAATGTTTTCTATTTTATTGTGCGGTTTGTGTAACGCCGAAATGCTAATTATTTTGTTTACGTCCCCTGTGGGTCTTTTGGGGTGTTACATGCTATCAGATAATAGCTTCTCATGCTTTCGCCGAAAAGCATTTTAAAAATCTGACTTGTTGCCTGGATTCACAACGAGTGTAGCTTTAATTCGATACCCTGCATGTGTATTTTAATGAACTTTTGAGTTTTAACTAATACTATTAGCATTTAGCGTAGCGCATTTGCATTTCCAGAGCTCTAGTTGGGACGCAAGCGTCCCGAGTAGAAGCAAGAGGTTAAGCTATTTTGCCACAACTTTGGAAGTATGCTTGGGGTCACTGTCCATTTTGAAAACCCATTTGCGACCAAGCTTTAACTTCCTGACTGATGTCTTGAGATGTTATTTTAATATATCCACATTATTGTCCTTCCTCATGAAGCCATCTATTTTGTGAAGTGCACCAGTCCCTCCTACAGCAAAGCACCCCCACAACATGATGCTACCACCCCCGTGCTTCATGGTTGGGATGGTGTTCTTCGGCTTGCAAGCGTCCCTCTTTTTCCTCCAAACATAACGATGGTCATTATGGCCAAACAGTTCTATTTTTGTTTCATCAGACCAGAGGACATTTCTCCAAAAAAGTATGATATTTGTCCCCATGTGCAGTTGCAGACTGTAGTCTGACTTTTTTATGGTGGTTTTGGAGCAGTGGCTTTCGGGTTATGTCGATATAGGACTCGTTTTACTGTGGCTATAGATACTTTTCTACCTGTTTCCTCCAGCATCTTCACAAGGTCCTTTGCTGTTGTTCTGGCATTGATTTGCACTTTTCGCACCAAAGTAGACCAAATGCGTCTCATTCCTGAGCGGTATGATGGCTGTGTGGTCCCATGGTGTTTCTACTTGCGTTCTATTGTTTGTACAGATGAACATGGTACGTTCAGGTGTTTGGAAATTGCTCCCAAGGATGAACCAGACTTGTGGAGGTCTACAATTATTTTTGGTTTTGTCTGATTTATCTTGATTTTCCCATAATGTCAAGCAAAGAGGCACTGAGTTTGAAGGTAGGCCTTGAAATACATCCACAGGTACACCTCCAATTGACACAAATTATGTCAATTAGCCTATCAGAAGCTTCTGAAGCCATGACATAATTGTCTGTAATTTTCCAAGCTGTTTAAAGGCACAGTCAACTTAGTGTATGTAAACGTCTGACCCACTGGAATCTGACCCACTGGAATTATAAGTGAAATAATATGTCTGTAAACAATTTTTGGAAAAATGACTTGTGTCATGCACAAAGTAGATGATCTAACCAACTTGCCAAAACTAGTTTGTTTACAAGAAATGTGTGTATTGGTTGAAAAATGAGTTTTAATGATTCCAACCTAAGTGTATGTGAACTTCCGACTTCAACTGTAGGTGAGGAGACTGGGCTTACACTTTGTTTAGAAATACAAGTGACATTAAGCTGTTAAACTCTTGAGTGGTTGGTACCGGGTCCAGCAAGTTTTCCAGCGAGTTTGGGGGCACTCCCCCCACAACATATTTTTGTCAGACAATTGAAAGTGACATCATTTGAACGCTACAGTCCTTGTCTTTTTGGAAATCAAACTCAAATATTACTGCTGGCCATAAATCATGCGCAATATGGTCATTCATAGAGTATGCAATGCAGGTCAATCCACCAAAAGTGCAAACATTTAGTATGCATAGAAAGGGTATACCCTGATGTTCATTGTAAAGCAATGCATTTCCTTCTCCTTGCACATTAGCTTGTATGCATCCTCCACATGCGCCATTGATCTACTTCGTCGTTTACGATAGGAAAAGTGAATGGGAAAAGTTGTTCGAGGTTTCCTCACCTGCGCGCGTCTTATTTAATTTATTTCCCTGATTTCCCTGATTGCCATTTTGGCACAGTGACTCACTACCCAAACCCATCGCAACTGGTTTCAAGTGGCCAAGAGACGTCATGTGATATCCTACTGCTGTCTAGTGGACGAACTCGGAACCAGACAGGGAAAAATGTACATCATTGGCTAGGTAGAGACTTTGCTTTCTCCTCAAATGTATACTGAACAAAAGTATAAACGCAACATGCAAAAATGTAAACGATTTTACTGAGTTACTGTTCATATAAGGAAATTAGTCTATTGAAATAAATGAATGAGACCTTATCTATGGATTTCACACGATTTGGCGGGGTGCAGCCATGGGTGGGCCTGGGACGACATAGGCCCACCCACTTGGCAGCCAGGCCCACCCACTGGATTGCAAGGCCCAGCCAATCAGAATGAGTTTTTCCCCACAAAAGGACTTTATTACAGACAGAAATACTCCTCAGCATCCACCCACCCACCCACCCACCCACCATCAGACGATCCCATAGGTGAAGAAGACGGATGTGGAGGTCCTAGGCTGGCGTTGTCTGCAGGCGTGACGCCGGTTGGACGTACTGTCAAATTTGTTGGAGGCAGTTTATGGTAGAGAAATGAACATTTAAAAAAAAAATGTATTTTTTTTATTTATTTCAGCTCATTAAACATTGGACCAACACTTTACATGTTGCATTTATATTTTTGATCAGTATATATCATTCCTGTAATAGGAAAAAAATGACAGCATGGCACGTTGCACAAGCTCTGCACTTTTGAAATGGCTGTTTGCGTATGTTTAGAGCGCCAACATTAAGTTAAAGTATCTATTTATTTATTTTAAAATAATTTTGGAACAGTAATAGGTGACAAACAGTACCAGTCAAAAGTTTGGACTCATTCAAAGTTTCTTTATTTTTATTATTTTCTACATCAAAACTTAAATAACACATATAGTAGTAACCAAAGAAGTGTTAAACAAATCTAAATATATGTTATATTTGAGATTCTTCAAAGTAGCCACCCTTTGCCTTGATAACAGCTTTGCACACTCTTGGCATTCTCTCAACCAACTTCATGAGGAATGCTTATCCAATAGTCTTGAAGGAGTTCCCACAATGATGAGCACTTGTTGGCTGCTTTTCATTCACTCTACGGTCCAACTCATTCCAAACCATCTCAATTCAGTTGAAGACTGCAGAGTGAAGGAAAAGCAGCCAACAAGTGCTCAGCTGTCAAGGTAAAGGGTGGCTACTTTGAAGAATCTCCATTATAAAATATAGTTTTATAGTTCATAGTTTTGATGTCTTCACTATTATTCTACAATGTAGAAATGAGTAAAAAATTATAATAATTGAATGAGTAGGTGTGTCCAAAAGTTTGACTGGTACTGTATTGTATTTCAAACCTAGACTTTCAAATATCTTACTCCCCAACATGGGGACAATGTAAAAAACAAGAACATACATTTCAGTTTTTGTTGGCACCTTTATCATAATCCCACATTTCTTACCTTTCTACCGGTACTAAGCATGTATTTGTAGGACTTGTACTTTGAGGGTAGTATACAAAACAAAAATATAGTTTTTCAATTACCAAAAAAGCAACTATTGTTTAAAATATAATTCTGTGTTTATGTTATTATGCATACTTTACTGTATTGGGTTTTAGTCTTTGTCCATAAGGATCTGCTATTCTTTATTTAGACTAATTAAATCAGCTAGCCTCTCTCTCAATGTAACATCTAATGTCTCTAGGGGTTATCCAATTATACAGTTTCATTCATTCCAGTTGCCTTTATTAAGTAATCAATACATTGCCAAGAAAGGTTAACAAGTGGAATTGTGCTGAATTATGAGGGGGGGGGGGGGGGGATACCATTTATTCTGTCATTTTTAGTCTGGCACGCTTTTAATATGCTTTTATTTTTCATTACCAAGGTTCATTGAGAACACACCGAGAGGAGAGGTTAGGGTCCAACTGCTTTCTGTAGAAAATACAAGTTAGATTTTTAATTGATGAAGCAGAATCTTCCACAAAAAGTTATTTTTGTTTTTTTTATCATGACAGCCTTGAAAAAAAAGAAAATACGGATCATTGTCCCCTTTCAAGTGTGAACTCTGTTTTGCTCTCTTATCACTCTCACTGTGAAGACCGCGCTGTTGCATATAGCCACTGGGCAAGTACTGAGAGATGCACCAAGCCGGCAGCCGGTGAGTGGAGGAGAAGAATGAGTGAACAAGAGAGCGGGGAGAAAAAGGAGGGAGGGGAGAGAGAGCGAAAGAGATGGGAAATTTTAAACCGCTGCTGCTGCACTAACCGCATGGGAGCTGAGGCTTTCCAATTTGGCCAAAAAAGCCTGGCTATCTTTTTAAATCTCACAAAAGCAAACTATCCTGGGCCTTGGTGTCTGTTTCTTCTCCTCTGGAAAACAATCAAACTTAGTGAATGATTAATGTTGTTCCATGCTACTGTATTCTCTTTCTGAATATTTAAAGTCTATTTTATGGTGCGTGTTTAAAGCAAAGGCAATTGTGCTCAGAAAGTCTCCTTGATGCCTTTCCCGTTAACCCATATTTCATGTTTTTATATAAACATCGATTGAAAAAAACAAAAAAACAACAAAAGATAAGCAAACATACAGCGAGGGCCTGGGACTGATGGAACTGAACTGAGAATACAATGATCGTGCTGTGCCGTGGGTTTATAAGGCGACAATAGCCCACCATTCAGACATCAGGCTACTCACTGACACCATTCCTGGAGGTGGCGGCATCAATATTATTTGACATTATTCATTGGAACATTGACCAGGCAGCAAATAATGTGACAGTGATATATATATATATATATATATATATATATATATATATATATATATATAGCACAATATCGCCATCAGCAATTAATTGTTAGGTTACATCATTCGTCTAGGTGAATTGTCATCAGAGGTTGTTTGTGGCTGACTGTAGTTTTGCCTATTGCTTTAATCACTTTTCCCAGGTGAGGGGGATTGTGGGTGTTGTAGTTTTAGACCAGTGCTTGGTGATGGGTTCTCTGTCTCTGCTCTCTTCTAAGGAGGCAAAATGCTGGGGTTAATTCATTTTATGAGTGTGGACATGCACTTGTATGTGTGTCTGTCATCATATGGTGTGGGTAAAAAAAGTATCAAAAGAAGAGCATGACAGGGAGAGAGAAATTGAAAGTGTAAAGAGTGGTTAATGGGCTGTCCAGGCCTCTTTGATCCAAACAGTCAACCTGCTCTGCTCCCCCAAAGTAAGACAGGCAGCTCTCTGATCCTCTCAACAACCTGTGTGTGTTTGTGCTTTCTTTAATGCTGAAATAAAGACCTTGTTTCCCACCAGAGAGCTCAACTTCCCACCAGAGAGCTCAATCTTACACCTATAGGGTATAGGGATCCAGGCTGCCATATGTGTGCGTGCGTGTGTTTGTGTGTGTGTCAGTGCTGCCCTCCTAGCCATGTCAGTACAGACGGAAGCTTAACAATTCCCACAGACAGAGGAGTTATAGATCACTCTATGAGTGGCGTGCTGCGCTACGTTGCTGACCCTGTCTTCTCTCCGTATACTTTGTGTTTCCTCAGCACTCCTACTTCATAGCCCCAGATATCAACGGCTTGCCCACAATCCCCGAGAGTGTAAGTCTACCCTTCTGGTTTACCAGTGTGCAAGACCTAGATCTTACCCCGTCGAATAGAGCGCAAAGATATATTGTGCATTTTGAATGAAATTGACCATTGAACCGTTTTTAGTTGGAGACTGCTGTCCATTTGAGTTTTCTGTGAAATACCGTAAACATATGACCTGAATTTGTGATAATGGTTACATCCTCGATTTACAGGAAAGAGCCGTCCCTATAGTGCTCTGAGAAGTGTGTCGTGATAAAGTCACTAACTGTCCTGTCTCCTCTGTTTTCCCAATCCAGAGGAACCTGACAGAGTATTTTGTGGCGGTGGACGTCAACAATATGCTGCATCTGTACGCCAGCATGCTGCACGAAAGACGCATCATCATTACCTCAAGCAAGCTTAGCACTGTGAGTACCTCTTCGTTGTACACTACAGTGTGGTACAGATTCATGCTTTCAGAGGGACATTATACTAACCAGGGTTTGTGTTTCTGATTAAACATGGCATTCCTCAGTAATATAACAAGCACTTCATCAAAATGTATATCTAAACGTTCACAGTTTGAATGCGCGTATGCAGACAGACACACGCGCGTGCATGCACACACACACACAGAGTTCAGTGGTTCTCCAGTCATCCGGCTCCTCTATCTCCAGTCTCTGGCAAGTAGTAAAGCCAGCACTAAACCAGGATTATATTTGATAGTTTGTCATAAAGTTCTAGCTTTTAATGGCTGACAAGCCATAAATGATCAGTTATTAGACGCTCTAACTCTCTTACATTAGTTTATTTTCAGTTATTAGGCATTTAAATCGCTGCCATAGTACCCGTAGAGGTCTTTCTCTCTGTGCTTATCATTGTGGCTGGCAGCAGAGCCAAATGTTTATGAGAGGGAGAGCACAAGTGATGTCATCCACGCTCCTATCTCTACCATTCTGCTCCGGTATCTTCCTGCAGGCCGGAATGCTGAACTGGGGAGTGGGGTTGGGGAGAGGAACCCAAGGTCTCCCTGAGGATGGAGTGGAGGGGTCCGGGGAAGGTGTAGAAAATGACCCAACCCTCAGAGAATTTCACCTCTCTTCCCCTTTCTCCTCATCTCTCCCTCTCCTCCACTCACCTCTTCCCACCCCTCAGCATGTCAGCCCCTAAGAGCCCCAGCCGTGCCCACGGACTCCGGGGGTTACAGGGTGTAAATTATCAGAGCCACGGGTGACGGCTGTTTTCTTAGCAGACGGCTGGAAGTGATATTCTGTGTGATTTACAATTTTGCGTCGCGACAAGACAAACTGTCTGAGGTTTATTTAACTTAAATGTCGACGCCCATCGTTAGACCACCCATAAGCCTTTATTTGTTAATCTCTCCCTCCCTCCGTCCATCAATCAATACATACATGCTGTCCTTTTTATTAGTAGAGTGTGTGTTTCTCTCAGTCCATCCCTGGCATTACTTTTAAAGAGTAGTTTGCAGAAAGAAGAGAGCGATTAGGCCTCCATCTGACCCCTGCTACCACTGTCCCTCTGAGAGATGGTGAAAGAGAGAAAAGGAAAGAGAAAGATAGAAATGGAGAGAAGAAGAGGTAGAGAGAGCATGGGAGAGAGACTAGACACGGCATACATTATGTGAGCTCCAGGCAGAGGGCCTGCCTGTGTGTTAGGGCCCCTAGTGATCCCGCTGTGCCAGTGTAGCAGAACATGGCGGCATGCCTGCAAGCGCCCAACAGCAAAGGAATAAATCATGATGGTACAACAATGCATCAGTTGACTTATTGCTGTTTTGTGACCGGAGGTGAGTGGTACCACTGTTTTGAAAGGCGTGTGGTGGTGCGGTGCGATGGCCGAGGCAGTCAGCCGAGCATGCAGGCTTGTCATGCCGCCGTATAATTGTGCTGCATCAGGCCTCTTCTAACTAGTCAGCTGGGAGGCCCGTGTCTTTCATCTTCCCCTCCCCTGGCCTCGCCGGGCCCTGGCCCCCTCGGTAGGCAGTCGGCAGGCCCCTGACAGCAGCCTTCTCATCATGCTGTCAGTATTATGCTAACTAGGACCATCCATCCACCACGGCCCTGAGTGCTAGCTGCCTGCCTGCCTCACCACCGCACAGTGCCTTGGCCCTAAAACTTACTTCTCACTTTTCACTCTCCACTTCTTCTCGTCTATCAACCTCCCTGCTTTCTCTTTCCGTCTCCCGTTGCTTTCTTTCTCTCTTGCTCCTAGTCGCTCTCTTTCGGTGTCTCTTTCTGCTTTCTCACCCTGTCACCTTTCTTTCCACCTCTTGTTCTCTGTCTGCTTTTTGTCTTTCTTTCCCCTCTTGTCCCTACAGCCACATTTCTTATGGCGGCTGGTGGTTAGCGCATCATCTGTATTCTGTGTTTTTGTTCCCCATTTCTTATTTTGTTGCCGATTTTGTTTTTGTGTGCGTGCAGGGGTGGATGTGACTGTGTGTGAGGGTGGCCTGGTGTTACTGCGATGCCCTCTTTCTCTGTGTCTCAGTGCCATCTACTTGTTAGTGGCACACCTGTGTGGCTCTGCACTGATACCGGGCGTTTGTCAACACACAGAGAGAGCAGAGGTAATTGGGTGTCTTCCTTTGGACGAGGAGAGGAGGAGAGAAGAAGGGGAGGAGAGGGAGGGAGGGATAGGGTAGAGGACGTGGTGAGGTGCATGAGGTTGGCGAGAGGGGGAGGGGAGAAGAGGAAAGAGAAGATTGGCGAAAAAGGCAGAAAAGAAGAGTTGAGAATTGAGGTTTGAGGTTTGTTGATGTTGCCTATTCCTCCCCCAGGCCAGTCTAAACCAGTTAAAGAATGGTGTGGGTGAGCGAGTTGTAGCACAGTTACTCAGGGTCCTGTCTTGGTGAACATCACACATAGAGTAGGTGCCTGGTTGTTTGCTTGTTAAAGCAGATGTTTAAAAGGCAGAGCAACACGCTCATCCGACTAAGACAACCGATTCCTACGGAAGTGTCGTGACGTGCTCTTTGATGGCTAACAACGTTGTCTTTGATAGTTACCTGTCTGTTGCCACCCACGCTCCCTGTTCACATCACTGATGAACTGCATTCTTCTGAGCGGCTTGCTTTCACAAATCAGTTCTTAGTACGTTATTAGTTCTTTACCGAGTGCACTATACAATCATAACTGTCTTGAAGCAGGTCTCGCAAGGATTTTTTGTTGTTGTTTAAATTAAATTGAATTAATAACCGTGGATATTGTGTGTGTGGGGGGGGGGGGCAAAAATATTGTTCAATTGACCAAGTTATTTAGGAATAGAATGATCATTGGTACACAGTGTCCACGGATTGTCTCCTGTTAAGGGGTAATGTTGTGTTAATATGTTCCGTTTCTCTCAGTTTATAGTATTGTGTGTTTAATGTGGTCAGTTTATGTGAGGACTTAGGAGAGCTGTCAGGGCTGGATGGGGATCTGGTGCCTTCAGAAGCAGGCTGTTGCTGTATAATCTCTGACCCATCTGAGACTCACGCTCACACACAGACCGAGGCAGAGGCTCATTACTGGGAGGACCCCAGGTCCCAGAGGGCCAAGGCTAGCACCTAAAGCAGCCCTAATCCAGTATTTGTTCTTGGGGACTGTATCTGTGCTGTATCTGTGATTCTCCACTGAATGGAATATTAAGCACCAGGTCTTTTGTGGAGCGTGTAAGCCATTTGGCTCCACACATCTATTATTTATTAGCTTGGCAAATATTTTATAAGGGCTCCTAGCCGCCCGCGACCTGCTCTCTGGTGGAGCCCCTGAGAAAAAGAAAGAAAGAAAGCGCTTACAAATGTCTATTTTTGATTTAATCGTCTCTAACACCTGTGTGTTAGCTGGCTATAGATAGACATGGGGTTGGTTTGGGTTAAATGTGAGAGGAAGTATGAACTATGCCTTTGGACTCCTACAACCTCATCTTCCTCCTCTCCGGTTGGTAGGGGGAGGAACAAATCACATCAAGAAAAATGTATTTCTTATGCTTATCTTAGTTTCAGTAGAACCACCCCCCATTCTTAGAAGAGAGATATGCTGTCTTCTCTTTTAACCTGAGAGTAAAGCAGGCCAATTGAGGGCTAAGTGAGCCTCACCTTGAGGACAGGCTGTGGCTGAGATAATTGGAGTTGGTTAGCTATTTTTTTTCTGTCCCATTACCTCCTGGTGCCAACGGCTGAGCCTCCTCTCTCTCTGTCTCCCTGAGGAAGGAGTTTGCGTGTGTGTTTGCATGTGTGTGTGTGCGTGTTTTCTTGTCTGTGTGTGGCTGTTTGTGTGTGTCCGTGTATACAAAGGAGGTGTGCACCGCTGATCCATTGACCTTTCGTCATCATTATTTAATAGGTTTATACTGTCACCATTTACTAGGAGAGGAGAGAAAGGCAAGACGGCTTTGATACTCTCCTGTCTCCAACTGATACACTCTCACATTAATATTCACACAATTGATTTATTTCCTCCTTAGAAAAAAATGTTTGCTGGGGAATTAAATTTGACAGGACGGGAGCATTGTTGTATTTTATTTGAAGGAGGCGGCAAGCCAGTATGCGTATGCAGATATGCGGAGCAAGACACCAATTAAAAGTTGATTACGCCTTAATGATGGTGGGACTGCAGGAGAGATTGCAGGAGAGTAAATTTATTGCTCCTCTCTCGAAATAAAAAATGAAAACGGTTGAACCTCCCCACCACACACACACACACACACACACACACCTCATATGTTAAGAGCTACACAGGCGTTCAGGCTCTTTCTTTAAGGGGGGGGGGCTTGGTGCTCTTTGTGTCGGTTCAGTTCAGTCGCCAAGCTTGGCCGCGTTTGCTAGCTCGCCGGTCACTTGTGACATTGTGTGTAGTTTGTGTGTGTGTCTGTGGTTCACACTTCCAAGCATAGCGCCTGCTCCCAGGTCCCCGCGGTATTGGCCCAGCCCGTAGCGCTAGCGTTGGCGGTCTCTCTTGGCTAACTCATGTTTCATTCTTTGGCAATTTGCCCTAATGAAGTCCCCACAGAGCCCTCAGACCACTGTTCTCTTTCTATATTTAATCATGTTATTTTAATCTGCAGGATGAGCTAGCTAGGCTGCCCCTGTGTGTGTGTGTGTGTGTGTGTGTGTGTGTGTGTGTGTGTGTGTGTGTGTGTACACTAGTGTGTACAAGTGTATACTAGTGTGTGTGTGTGTGTGCAGGTCATTACAATTACTAGGTAGTCAAGAGCCTGTACAACTCCAGGGTCACAGTCTATGCTCATCTATTTGTCTTTATACATTATATCCTAAAAGAGGAAATACAACTGTCATTTGAAAATAAACAGTGACTCTTCTGTGTCTATTTTTCTACAATGATAACAAACAGGGGTTAATGTTTTGAGT
This sequence comes from Oncorhynchus nerka, assembly GCF_034236695.1. Classification (NCBI taxonomy): domain Eukaryota; kingdom Metazoa; phylum Chordata; class Actinopteri; order Salmoniformes; family Salmonidae; genus Oncorhynchus; species Oncorhynchus nerka. Next base: position 43,333,797 of record NC_088412.1, on the reverse strand, counting down.
GTCAGGTCTTTGTTGCCATTCTTTTCATCCTTTATTTCTTGTTGTGTATCCATCACAAGGTTTCATACCACACACACACACACACACAAACACGCGCACACACACACACACACACACACACACACAAACACACACACACACACACACACACTACTCTAACCTGATTGTTATCCATCTTTCAGTCTCTCTTCTTCTATTCGTGTGTGTGTGTGTGTGTGTGTTGTATGACACCACTATCAAAGCTGTCAGTGTCATGTCTGAGTCTTGTATTGTTGGGATGAAAGCTGAGCTATACATTGGCAACAGTAACACAACAGATCATACCGTCTGTTTTTTTGGGGGGGGGGTTGAACATTTTGGTGTTTCACTAAAGATTGAAGCTCCTTAAAAGGTACATTCAGCAAGATGACATCATCATACACAACGGAGCCAATTGCCATCTTGCTGAATCTACCTTTTAAAATGATAAACAGCAGTAGTTCTAGCCTGGAGTCAGTTTTGAGAAAAGTCACGATTGGCTCTGTTATAATATGTTGTGTTTGTCCCTCTCATAGTTAACTGCGTGTGTCCACGGCTCTGCTGCCATGTTGTTCCCCATGAACTGGCAACACATTTACATCCCTGTACTGCCTCCACATCTACTGGACTACTGCTGGTAAGACTCCGCTACTGGCCACACACACACACATTAGATCTCTTCTTATTCCTCTCACACTATTTTCCAGTGAGGTTTTGCTCCATAATGAACCGTTTGAATGGTCTTCCTACATATTTGATTCCCTGGGCCGGTCAGCACTAAGCTTTCCATGTCTTCACCCTCAGTGGATTTCATTACAACTCATCCAACACTAATCTAACAAGTCTGACTGGATGTTGACTGACCTCAATTTACCTCAGTTTGTGGATATATGCAGCACTTAACCTATGGATTCTTGAGTCAGTGCCTAGATATGGCACAGGCAGTGAAATAACATATTTATATACATTAATATTATATTCATACACATTTACTGTAATATTTTTGCATTGTGTAAAACCTGGTGTTCACTGCCAGCTAAATGTGATTCCCAGCACACTGAACACCAATCATGAATGGGTTAACACAAAAACGAATGGGTGTTCCCTCCGTCAGATAATCAAATATCTACCAAATCACATTACAACCTCTCAAACAGAGTTAACCATGTGTTATACCATGACTTGAGCATTGTGTGTTTACATGAAAGGGAGAGAGGTTACAGTATTGCGACAGACCTACAGCAGGCCAGCTGTTGTAGAGAGAAAGAGCAGATCTTATTAACCAGCTAACCTGATTGAGGCAGCGGCCACAGAACAGAATAGGATCTACACACAACACTCCCAGCTCTGCCAAGCCCTGGCCCGGTGACGTTCCCCAGTTAGAGTAATCAGGTTTGCTTGGTTGAGAGCAGGCGGCGTTGGTTTCTGGGAAGTGTGTGAGGCGTTAATGATGTTAGCCGGTGCAGGCATGTCCTCCCTGGTCCTCTCTGCCGCTAGCTGATTGGGTTACTGGACAGCGCTGAGGCTTGATGAATGATTAACAGTAAATACTGTATGTCTCATTATAGTCTTTAGTTGGTAATAGTCTTAGCTGGAAAATGATATGTTAATAGTGTTATTTGCAACCGACTGTATTTGAAGTTTAAGATGGTTTTGCTAAAGCTACAGTAACATCACTGTAATAAAGAAAAAAAATATATAATTTTTTATTTGTTTCATGTTTGATTCTGATCTTTGTGATTCCTCACGAAACCCAGACAAAGAAATACCACACAATGTAATCCATAGAATAGTCCTTAGGAGGAAGGATTGTTGACATATATTTGATATTTGTATATAAAAGCATAATTGAAGAAAAACATTTCAAAGTTTGCATATCTATGACATTTTGTCCTTACCAAGGCCTCCTTTAAGACTCCGTGGTGTTTCATCTGTAGGTGCTACAAAGAAAAACAGTTGTCATTTGAACTTTTACCGCTTGCTCTGTAATATGAGTCATATGAGTCGTATTTTTATATCACTAATCTTTTAAATTAATATATGAATATTGAAAAATATAAACATGATTATTTGAAATATCCCATTTTTGATTTGGCAAATGTTTCAATATATTGTTGAACATAATACACTCTACGGGCATATCAAAGTTCCAGAGTGGGATCCCTGGTAGTTTTAAAGTTATGATCCAATTTGTAAGCATTACCAACAGAGTGAATGTGAAAATGGATTCAAAATGGTAGCCCTCTGCTGGTGATTTGCAGGATATTCAACTTATTTATACAAGTTAAAGGAGGGCTGTGATTGGTTAAATTGCCTACTATGCCAATTCCACAGGCCATAAATGATTCATATTCATAGTGTAGGCAATTTAGGTAAAGTCACCAAAAGTGTTTGCGTGGAAATGGTACACATTGGTGGTCATTGTAATGCAATGCATTTCTTTCTCCGTCTACATGAAATTTGACATGGCCTTGAATGCATCCTCTCTATGCGCCGTTGATATATCTCACTGGTTTCCAATGGGGAAAATAAATGGGAAAAGGAGTTTGAAGTTGCCTGTCTGTGTGTTATTTAAAATCGCTAGGGTCCTTTTAAGATGTCAGGCTTGAAAATCCGCAAAGCCATTTTTACACAGTGAGCTACTACCCAAACCAGATCAAACCAGGCACATCTGGTTTCAAGTGGCCAAGTCACATCATGTGATCTTCTACTGCGATCTAGTGGACGAACTGGGAATCAAACATGAGATCTGATTACATCAGTGAAAAGGTTACGACTTCAGCTTTCTCCTCATACTGTATGTACATAGCATTTGGAAAGTATTCAGACCCCTTGACTTTTTCCACATTTTGTTTAGTTACAGCCTTATTCTAAAATGGATTAAATTGTTTCCCCCCCCCTCATCAATCTACTCATAATACCCCATAATGATGAAGAAAAACAGTTTTTTAGAAATGTTTGCAAATGTATCAAAAATTTACATTTTAAATATCAGATTTACGTAACTATTCAGACTCTTTACTGAGTACTTTGTTGAAGCACCGTTGGCAGCGATTACAGCCTCGAGTCGTCTTGGGTATGACGCTACAAGCTTGGCACACCAGTATTTGGGGAGTCTCTCCCATACTTTTCTGCAGATCCTCTCAAGCACTGTCAGGTTGGATGGGGACTGTCGCTGCACAGCTATTTTCAGATCTCAACAGAGATGTTCGATCGGGTTCAAGTCCGGGCTCTGGCTGGGCCACTCAAGGACATTCAGAGACTTGTCCCAAAGCCACTCCTGCGTTGTCTTGGCTGTGTGCTTAGGGTCGTTGTCCTGTTAGAAGGTGAACCTTCGCCCCAGTCTGAGGTCCTGAGCTCTCTGGAGCAGGTTTTTAATCAAGGATCTCTCTGTACTTTGCTCCGTTCATTTTTCCCTCGATCCTGACTAGTCTCCCAGTCCCTGCCACTGAATAACATCCCCACAGCATGATGCTGCCACCACCATGCTTCATCATAGGGATGGTGCCAGGTTTCCTCCAGATGTGACTGTTGGCATTCAGGTCAAAGAGTTCAATCTTGATTTCATCAGACCAATCTTGTTTCTCATGTTCTGTGAGTCCTTTAGGTGCCTTTTGGCGAACTCCAAGCGGGCTGTCACTCTACCATAAAGGCCTGATTGGTGGAGTGCAGCAAAGATGGTTGTCCTTCTGGAAGGTTCTCCCATCTCCACAGAGGAACTCTTGAGCTCTGTCAGAGTGACCATCGCATTCTTGGTCACATCCCTGAACAAGCCCTTCTATCCCGACTGCTCATTTTGGCCAGACGGCCAGCTCTAGGAATAGTCTTAGTGATTACAAACTTTTTACATTGAAGAATGATGGAGGCCACTGTGTTTTGGGAACCTTTGATGCTGCAGAAATGTTTTGGTACTCTTCCCCAGATCGGTGCCACGACACAATCCTGTCTCAGAGCTCTACCGACAATTCCTTCGACCTCATGGCTTGGTTTTTGCTCTGACATGCATGTCAACTGTAGGACCTTATATAGACAGGTGTGTGCCTTTCCAAATCATGTACAATTGAATTTACCACAGGTGGACTCCAGTCAAGTTGTAGAAACATCTCAAGGATGATCAATGTAAACAGGATGCACCTGAGCTCAATTTCGAGTCTCATAGCAAATGGTCTGAATACTTATGTAAATATTGTTTTGACTTTGTCATTATGGGGTATTGTGTGTAGATTGATGAGGATTTTTATTTATTTAATCCATTTTAGAATAAGGCTGTAACGTAACAAAATGTGGAATAAGGGAAAGGGTTTCGGAAATACTTTCTGAATGCATTCTGTGTGTATGTATTGACGGTAAAAAATGTAGAACACCTACTCATTCTATTTTTACTATTTTCTACATTGTAGAATAATAGTGAATACATCAAAACTATGAAATAACATATGGAATCATGTAGCAACCAGAAAATTGTTTAACAAATCAATCAAATATATTTTACATTTGAGATTCTTCAAAGTAGCCACCCTTTGCATTGATGACAGCCTTGCACACTCTTGGCATTCTCTTAACCAGCTAAATTATGGAATGCATTTCAATTAACAGGTGTGCCTTGTTAAAAGATCATTTGTGGACTTTCTTTCCTTCTTAAAGCGTTTGAGCCAATCAGTTGTGTTGTGACAAGGTAGGGGTGGTATACATTTGGTAAAAGACCAAGTCAATCAATCAATCAATCAAATGTATTTATAAAGCCCTTCTTACATCAGCTGATGTCACAGAGTGCTGTACAGAAACCCAGCCTAAAACCCCAAACAGCAAGCAATGCAGGTGTAGAAGCGCGGTGGCTAGGAAAAACTCCCTAGAAAGGCCGGGACCTAGGAAGAAACCTGTAGAGGAACCAGGCTATGAGGGGTGGCCAGTCCTCTTATGGCTCTGCCGAGTGGAGATTATAACAGAACATGGCCAATATGTTCAAATGTTCATAAATGACAGGTCAATACCTCAGGAGTAAATGTTGGCTTTTCATAGCTGATCATTCAGAGTATCTCTACCGCTCCTGCTGTCTCTAGAGAGTTGAAAACACCAGGTCTGGGACAAGTAGCACGTCTGATGAACAGGTCAGGGTTCCATAGCCGCAGGCAGAACAGTTGAAATTGGAGCAGCAGCTCGACCAGGTGGAATGGGGACAGGAAGGAGTCATTAGGCCAGGTAGTCCTGAGGCATGGTCCTAGGGCTCAGGTCTTCCGAGAGAGAGAGAAAGAAAGAAAGAGATTTAGAGAGAGCATACTTAAATTCACACAGGACACCGGATAAGACAGGAGAAATACTCCAGATATAACAGACTGACTCTAGCCCCCCGACACAAACTATTGCAGCATAAATACTGGAGGCTGAGACAGGAGGGGTTGGGAGATACTGTGGCCCCATCCAACGATACCCACGGACAGGGCCAAACAGGCAGGATATAACCTCACCCCTTATGCCAAAGCACAGCCCCCACACCACTAGAGGGATATCTTCAACAACCAACTTACCATCCTGAGACAAGGCTGAGTATAGCACACAAAGATCTCCCCCTCTTCACAAACCCAAGGGGGGGCGCCAACCCGGACAGTAAGATCGCGTCCCAGTGGAGAGAGGGGAACCGGCCATGCAGAGACAGCAAGGGCGGTTCGTTGCACAAGTGCCTTTCTGTTCACCTTCAGACTATACTCAATCATAGGACATACTGAAGAGATGAGTCTTCAATAAAGACTTAAAGGTTGAGACCAAGTCTGCGTCTCTCACATGGGTAGGCAGACCATTCCATAAAAATGGAGCTCTATAGGAGAAAGCTCTGCCTCCAGCTGTTTGCTTAGAAATTCTAGGGACAGTAAGGAGGTTTGCGTATTGTGATCGTAGCATACGTGTAGGTATGTACGGCAGGACCAAATCGGAAAGATAGGTAGGAGCAAGCCCATGTAATGATTTGTAGGTTAGCAGTAAAACCTTAACATCAGCGCTTGCTTTAACAGGAAGCCAGTGTAGAGAGGCTAGCACTGGAGTAATATGATGACATTTTTTGGTTCCAGTCAAGATTCTAGCAGCCGTGTTTAGCACTAAGTTCATTTAGTGCTTTATCCGGGTAGCCGGAAAGTAGAACATTGCAGTAGTCTAATCTAGAAGTGACAAAAGCATGGATACATTTTTCTGCATAATTTTTGGACAGAAAGTTTCTGATTGTTGCAATATTACGTAGATGGAAAAAAGCTGTCCTTGAAATGGTCTTGATATGTTTGTCAAAAGAGAGATCAGGGTCCAGAGTAACCGCCGAGGTCCTTCATAGTTTTATTTGAGACGACTGTACAACCATTAAGATTAATTGTCAGATTCAACAGAATATCTCTTTGTTTCTTGGGACCTAGAACTAGCGTCTCTGTTTTGTCCGAGTTTAAAAGTAGAACATTTGCCGCCATCTGCTTCCTTATGTCTGAAACACAGGCTTCCAGGGAGGGCAATTTTGGGGCTTCACCATGTTTCATGGTCATGGTTTCATGGTTTCATGGTCATGTGCGTCGTCCGCATAGCAGTGAAAGTTAACATTATGTTTCCGAATGACATCAACAATAAATTAAAATATATAGTGAAAACAGTAATTGTCCTAAACCAGAGCCTTGAGCAACACTGAAATGTACAGTCGATTTGTCAGAGGACAAACCATCTACAGTGACAAACTGACATTTTTCTGACAGATCAGATCTAAACCAGGCCAGAACTTGTCCGTGTAGACCATTTGGGTTTCCAATCTCTCCAAAAGAATGTGGTGATCGATGGTATCAAAAGCAGCACTAAGGTCTAGGAGCACGAGGACAGATGCAGAGCCTCGGTCTGACGCCATTAAAAGGTCATTTACCACCTCCACAAGTGCAGTCTCAGTGCTATGATGGGGTCTAAAACCAGACTCTATACATTGTTTGTCTTCAGGAAGGCAGCGAGTTGCTGTGCAACAGTTTTTTCAAAAAAAAATTGAGAGGAATGGGAGATTCGATATAGGCCGATTTTAGTTTTTTATATTTTCTGGGTCAAGGTTTGGCTTTTTCAAGAGAGGCTTTATTACTGCCACTTTTAGTGAGTTTGTTACACATCTGGTGGATAGAGAGACGTTTATTATGTTCAACATAGGAAGGCCAAGCACAGGAAGCGGCTCTTTCAGTAGTTTAGTTGTAATAGGGTCCAGCATGTAGCTTGAAGGTTTAGAGGCCATGATTATTTTCAGCAATGTGTCAAGGGATATGGTATTAAAAAAACGTGAGTGTCTCCCTTGATACTAGGTCCTGGCAGTGTTGTGCAGACTCAGGACAACTGAGCTTTGGAGGAATATGCAGGTTTAAAGAGGAGCTTTCTAATGATCATGATATTTTTGTCAAAGAAGTTCATGAATTTATCACTGCTGAAGTTAAAGCCATCCTCTCTTGGGGAATGCTGCTTTTTAGTTAGCTTTGCGACAGTATCAAAAATGAATGTTGGATTGTTCTTATTTTCTTCGTTTAAGTTAGAAAAATAGTGAGTGATCTTTGTTACTGCACGGTACTGTCTTCCAAGCTAGTCGGAAGACTAGTTTGGTGTAACGCCATTTCCGTTACAATTTTCTGGAGGCTTGCTTCAGAGCTCGGGTACTTTCTGTATATTATTTTATGTATTTTATGTCAAGAACAGCTCAATAAGCAAAGAGAAACGACAGTCCATCATTAGTTTAAGACATGAAGGTCAGTCAATGCGTAACATTTCAAGAACATTGAAAGTTTATTCAAGTGCAGTCGCAAAAACCATCAAGCTCTATGATGAAACTGGCTCTCATGAGGACTGCCACAGGGAAGGAAGACCCAAAGTTACCTCTGCTGCAGAGGATAAGTGCATTAGCGTTACCAGCCTCAGAAATTGCAGCCCAAATGAATGCTTCACAGAGTTCAAGTAACCAACACATCTCAACATCGACTGTTCAGAGGAGACTGCATGAATCAGGCCTTCATGGTTGAATATCTGCAAAGAAACCACAACTAAAGGACACCAATAAGAAGAAGAGACTTGCCTGGGCCAGGCAACACAAGCAATGGACATTAGACCGGTGGAAATCTGTCCTTTGGTCTGATGAGTCCAAATGTTCGATTTTTGGTTCCAACCACTGTGTCTTTGTGTGACGCAGAGAAGGTGAACGGATGATCTCTGCATGTGTGGTTCCCACCGTGTAGCATGGAGGAGGTGTGATGGTGTGGGGGTGATTTTCTGGTGACACTGGCAGTGATTTATTTAGAATTCAAGGCACACTTAACCAGCATGGCTACCACTGCATTCTGCAGCTATACGCCATCCCATCTGGTTTGCGCTTAGTGTGAGTCTAATTTGTTTTTCAACAGGACAATGACCCAGTACACCTCCAGACTGTGTAAGGGCTATTCGACCAAGAAGGAGAGTGATGGAGTGCTGCATCAGATGACCTGGCCTCCACAATCACAGGACCTCAACCCAATTGAGATGTTTTGGGATGAGTTGGACTGCAGAGTGAAGGAAAAGCAACCAACAAGTGCTCATTATATGTAGGAACTTCTTCAAGAATGTTGGAAAAGCATTCTTCATGAAGCTGGTTGAGAGAATGCCTAGAGTGTGCAACGCTATCATCAAGGAATCTCAAATCTAAAATATGTTTACTATTATTCTACTAGTGTGTGTGTGTGTGTGTGTGTGTGTGTGTGTGTGTGTGTGTGTGTATAAAATGCATTAATTATTTCACCCAGTCGTTATTTTATCATTAATAATTTAGTCCTGACTCAGATCCTTCTTTCAAATTCTCTCTTCCCTAGTGCCCCCATGCCATACCTTGTGGGAGTTCATCTCAGTCTGCTGGAGGTAAGTCAAACAATCGCAGGCACATCATATTATATCTAAATTAGAATCTGATTCTGAAACTCTCCCGCTAGATTTCATTAAATGTATTGTGATTTGGTTATTTCATTTTTCAAAAATGTCGTATCTAGTTTTTTAATGTTTTTGTCACTGTGTAGTGGATGTGTACAGTATATAAGTGTGATCAAACAGCTGTGATTGCAGCTGTGAGAATGAATTAAACGGTGAACTTCATAACGATGCAATATTAACATTGACGTACCCAACACTGGAAACCAAATCAAAAGGATATTGACAATGCTTTTCCTTTTCTGCCTCTAGGTTTTTATCTGTTGTGTGCATGCTTACCAATTTAAGAAACAAATACATGACAGAGAAAAAGACAGTTTTCACAAACAAAGAGCTTTTGTGCTTCGTTATTGAGAGCTGGTGTGTTGGTCGGGGGTAGACCCGTCACCGCGTGTGTGTGTGTGTGTGACGTTCCTGGCAGTAGCGGTATTCATCACACACTGTACCAGTGACAGACCCTCTCTCGTGCACTGCCAGATCAGCATGCAAGCCTCCGCAGCCACCACTGTCACACAAGTGTGTGTTTGTTGTGTACGACTGTGTGTGTGTGTACTGTATGTGCCTGTATGTTTGCTCGTGTGTGTCTGTGTGTGCATATCTATGTCAGTGTGTGTATATGAGAGTCTCCGTATCCCAGACTATCACATACAAAAGTGACAAACTCGAGATCTCCAGCCCCACCTGCCTACTGAGCACCACATACAGATCCGTGTGGTTTGTAGCTATCAGGAAGACTCCAGCCCAGCACAGCAGACTACTGTTGAGGCATCAGGATTTACGCTGCTAGAAAATGTTTGCAGACTTTGAATGTTTGCTGTGTGCCCTTTTTTCATTTTGGTGTATTTGTCTGTGTGTGTCTGTGTGGAGCAAATTTGTTTTTGACTGTAGTTTTAAATGTTACTTGTCAGTGTATTTAAATCTAAAACACTCTGGCTGTAAGACGAGAATGTGGGTTGGAGGTTATAAAAAAGGTCTGTGTGACTTATTATAATGACCTGTGAAATATTTGCGGCACTGTATCAAGTTCTGGAACAATAAAAACTGTAATTGTTCCATTAAAAACACTCCGAGATTAATAAATAGCCAATTTCTTCAGCTTTTTTGGGGGAGGGAGAATTATTTTTCCAACCACAAACTTTTGCTGGTGTGTGTGAGGGATAATTGTTTCTTTATGATGATTGGTGTGTGTGAGGGATAATTGTTTCTTTATGATGATTGGTGTGTGTGAGAGATAATTGTTTCTTTATGATGATTGGTGTGTGTGAGGGATAATTGTTTCTTTATGATGATTGGTGTGTGAGGGATAATTGTTTCTTTATGATGATGTGTGAGGGATAATTGTTTCTTTATGATGATTGGTGTGTGTGAGGGATAATTGTTTCTTTATGATGATTGTGTGTGTGAGGGATAATTGTTTCTTTATGATGATTGGTGTGTGTGAGGGATAATTGTTTCTTTATGATGATTGGTGTGTGTGAGGGATAATTGTTTCTTTATGATGATTGGTGTGTGTGAGGGATAATTGTTTCTTTATGATGATTGGTGTGTGTGAGGGATAATTGTTTCTTTATGATGATTGGTGTGTGTGAGGGATAATTGTTTCTTTATGATGATTGGTGTGTGTGAGGGATAATTGTTTCTTTATGATGATTGGTGTGTGTGAGGGATAATTGTTTCTTTATGATGATTGGTGTGTGTGAGGGATAATTGTTTCTTTATGATGATTGAGGGATAATTGTTTCTTTATGATGATTGGTGTGTGTGAGGGATAATTGTTTCTTTTATGATGATTATGATGATTGGTGTGTGTGGGATAATTGTTTCTTTTTGATGATTGGTGTGTGTGAGGGATAATTGTTTCTTTATGATGATTGGTGTGTGTGAGGGATAATTGTTTCTTTTGATGATTGGTGTGTGTGAGGGATAATTGTTTCTTTTTGATGATTGGTGTGTGTGAGGGATAATTGTTTCTTTATGATGATTGGTGTGTGTGAGAGATAATTGTTTCTTTATGATGATTGGTGTGTGTGAGGGATAATTGTTTCTTTATGATGATTGGTGTGTGTGAGGGATAATTGTTTCTTTATGATGATTGGTGTGTGTGCGTGTTTAGCTGACGACCTGTGTTTTGTCCTCTCAGAGAGTGCGCAGCAGGTCATTGGAGGATGTAGTGATTCTGAATGTGGACACCAACACACTGGAGAGCCCCCAGGATGACCTGCAGAACCTGCCCAGCGACGTGGTGAGCCCACACACACACACACACACACTCAAACACACACAGTCTCCCTCCCGCCATCATTCTTATTACACATGCACATACAGTACCAGTCAAAAGTTTGGACACACCTACTCATTCAAGGGTTTTTCTTTATTTTGACTATTTTCTACATTGTGATGGAGTGCTGCATCAAATGACCTGGCCTCTACAATCACCTGGCCTCAAACCAATTGAGATGGTTTGGGATGAGTTGGACCGCAGAGTGAAGGAAAAGCAGCCAACAAGTGCTCAGCATATGTGGGAGCTCCTTCAATGCTGCATTCAAGGAGAAGTTGGTTGAGAGAGAGTGTGCCAAGAGTGTGCAAGGCAAAAGCTGTCATCAAGGCAAAGGGTGGCTACTTTGAAGAATCTAAAATATATTTTGATTTGTTTAACACTTTTTTGGTTACTACATGATTCCATATGTGTTATTTCATAGTTTTGATGTCTTCACTATTATTCTACAATGTAGAAAATATTAACAATAAAGAAAAACCCTTGAATGAGTAGGTGTGTCCAAACTTTTGACTGGTACTATATGCAGAGCCTCTTTCACACCTACTCTCTAGCTCTCTTGTTTCTCTCTCACACACACACTCACTATCTTGCACTTATACCTACAGTATTCACACACTCCTCCATTCACACTTTCCTTCTCTTTTCCCACGTTTTGTTATGTTACAGCCTTATGCTAAAATGGATGAAATAAAACAAATGTCTCATCAATGTACACACAATACCCCAGAATGACAAAGCCAAACAGAAATACCTTATTTACATGAGTTTTCAGACCCTTTGCTATGAGACTCGAAATTGAGCTCAGGTGCATCCTGTTTCCATTGATCATCCTTGAGATGTTTCTGCAACTTCATTGGCGTCCACCTGTGGTAAATTAAATTGATTGGACATGATTTGGAAATGCACACACCTGTCTTTATAAGGTCCCACAGTTGACAGTGTATGCCAGAGTAAAAACCAAGCCATGAGGTCGAAGGAATTGTCCAAATTCTTCTTTACAATGACGGCCTACCGGGGAACAGTGAGTTAACTGCCTTGTTCAGGGGCAGAATAACAGATTTTTACCTTGTCAGCTCGGGGATTTGATCCAGCAACCTTTTGAGTACTGGCCCAACGCTCTAACCACTAGGCTACCTGTGTCATACCCAAAAAGACTCGAGGCTGTAATCACTGCCAAAGGTGCTTCAACAAAGTACTGATATTTAAGTTTTTATTTTTAATACATTAGCAAACATTTCTTAACCTGTTTTTCCTTAGTCATTATGGGGTGTTGTGTGTAGATTGATGAGAAAAAAAACTACAATTTAATCAATTTTAGAATAAGGCTGTAACATAACAAAATGTGGAAAAAGTGAAGGGGTCTGAATACTTTCCGAATGCATTGTAAATCCATGTCTTCTTCAGGATGTACACACACACTCTTCCTCACTTGTCTAACCAACCCTGTCCCCCCCACCCCCCTGGTCCTTAGCGGCGCTTGTGGGAAATCCTGCAACACACACATGCACATATAAATACCCACACTGAAAGGCAAGCAGCATTCATCAGCCATCAGATCTGTGGAAACATCTCTCCCCTTCATCTCCCTCTATTCTAATCATTATTCCTCAAAGACGGCTTTTTCTGCCTGCCCAGTGGCACGTCTCCGGGAACGACAGAGCGAGAAAGACTGTTTGAGAAGGGACGGAGGGAGAGGACGAAAGACTGGGTTTGTGGCAGCAGGGAAAGAGAGAGAGAGAAGAAGGGGGCCAATTACCAGTGGTGTCTCTACAGCCACCTGCCAGCTCCATCTCTTTAATTAATGTAGCACTGACACCGGTCAGTGCAACAGGAAACCAGGGTCACACACACACATGCATGCCTGTCATCCCTCCGTTTGAATCACGCAGGAGGCTGTTTGTTTCTTTCCTCTCTAGGGGGGATTTAATACTCCTTGTGAAGCTGTGTGTGTGTGTGTGTGTGTGCGTGTGCTTGTGTGTGTGTACTCATACAGACACACACATGCGTGTGCACACACACACATTCACACACACACACAGCCCTAATAGTATACCTATACCTGCAGTACGGCTACCTCTCTCTCTCTCTGACTGTGTAGCAGCCCGCCTCTCTGTGCCCAGGGACTCCAATCCTAAATTAAAGCGCAAACTGAGTCTGTCATAAAAGGGAGACGGCTCTTTTGAATCTGACAGGCAACAGAGAAAAGCCTTTGTCTTTGTCGTCTGCTAAATTAAGTGGCAGCTTTGATCCTCGAGCTCGCCATTTCCCTCCGACTAATCACAGAACACACTCTTCATATCACGGCGAATTACACCGCCTGAAACAAGATGTGTCACCTACTACAGTACAGTACCATCATATATTTATTACAGGAAAAAAAAAAATCAAAAAAACATTCTCTCTCTCTCCTGCCCCCTCATCGCTAGGGGTGATGTAGATGAATCAGGAAAAGAGCAGGTACTAATTGCGGGGAATTCCAAGTCCCTTGTTAGTTTGCTCGTTAGACTGGAAGGACGTGCCACATGGCATCTGATAATTGTGTTTACATACAGTAGGATGGTTGAGAGGCATTGCTCAGTTCGTCAGAACCAACGGCCGGGGAACTGAAGGCTTAATTAAAAGAGTCTGTCTTAATCTGAGAATAAGAAACTGTTAACTGGCTGCTTGTGATTAAGGTCATAGAACTGTTATTGCAAACAAAGTGAAGTCTTTATAGAACTGTCATAACTTTATATAGCTAAAATGATTAGACACTTCATTTACCTGTTCTCGCTGACTGTACTGTGTCTTCCTGATGAATAGAACGGCTTGGGACTGCGCTCTGGATAAGAGCGTCTGCTAAATGACTTAAATGTAAATGTAAATGACAGCATACGCTAAACCGATCAAGAGCAGTTAGCATTTAAGAGGAATAATGTACTGTCATTCAATTGGTACTGTTAATATGAATTGATCAGGAGCAAACTGCATTAGTAGATAAAGATTAGCAGCTGATAACCTGCATCTCCTTCCACCTCAGCATTATCTAACCTGCGATTCAGATAGTGAGAGTTTTCCACATTTAGAAAATCCAATGCCTCATTCCTTCCATAAAGTCAAGAATATTAAAATAGATTAAGGGGCAAATTTTTTTGGTTTGAGTGTTTCAAGTATAAAGTTGCTGCGGAACAACTTTGTGCATCAAATCAAATAACATTTTATTAGTCACATGTGGCGTCGGCTGACCACTGGCCCTACTCTTGGTGGGGTCAGGGGTCACAGACGTCCTGCATTACCTGGCCCGCTCCCAGACAGGACCCCGCAGCTGCCCGCTGCCTGCCCTTTAATGGCCATTTCCCCCAATTCCACACATAATATTTGAGATTTATTGACTATTAGAAATGCTACCACGCCAATAGCGCTTCCGCTCGGCGAAACAGCTAAAGATTTACAAATAGAGAGAATAATTGGTTAAAGGGTGAGAAAAGGATGTGTGTGTAACCTTCTGAGAAAGATTTTTGACGTGTGTTTTTATTGGAAACATCAGATGAGACCGAGTTTAGGTTCCTGTGTTGATTGTGTTCTGAATTTGTCGTGCTACTACGCACTGAGAATGTCGTGCTACTACACACTGAATTTGTCGTGCTACTACGCACTGAGAATGTCGTGCTACTACGCACTGAATTTGTCGTGCTACTACGCACTGAATTTGTCGTGCTACTACGCACTGAGAATGTCGTGCTACTACGCACTGAGAATGTCGTGCTACTACACACTGAATTTGTCGTGCTACTACGCACTGAATTTGTCGTGCTACTACACACTGAGAATGTCGTGCTACTACGCACTGAGAATGTCGTGCTACTACGCACTGAGAATGTCGTGCTACTACGCACTGAGAATGTCGTGCTACTACGCACTGAGAATGTCGTGCTACTACGCACTGAGAATGTCGTGCTACTACGCACTGAATTTGTCGTGCTACTACGCACTGAGAATGTTAACATTTGGTTATTACACATGAATCATTTCTCGGTAAAGGTTGAATTTTGGCAGTTGTAAAGGCATTTTCTAAAATAAGCTGTTGTCTTTTTTCCTGTTGAGATTATTTTTGTTTTAATGAAATTACATTTAATAAAATAAATACAAATATGACATCAGACTGTTTCTGCACAGAACATTTACATTTTTCTTGTTGAGTATTGCAATGAAATGGAAATATAATGCAGCTGATTTATAATACAAATCTATTTCCTGTCCTTAATCTGTTTGGGATATTAAGCACATTTATAGATTTAAAGAAATAATTTTAGAATGTTAAATTACAATATTGTAATGGTGTAATATAATGTTAAAAAGTCCCTTATATTTTGTTGAAGAGAACAATTTGCTCTTAATATGTATTCATTAGTGGCATTGTTTTGAGTAAAAAAAAAAAAAAGTTTGCTAATTTGTGGCATGGGTCTGAAAAGGTTTATAGGTTCTTAAACACTTTTAAAGTTTCAGCCGCTTTTCTACAGATGCTACTAATATAGGTCTCTGAGGTCGATGTGTGTTTTTATTAAAATCAACGTGTTGACAAGTGTATAGAACAAGGAATGTGCAATGTGAACCACTGCTGTTGTTCTAAAGATCAAGGAGCTTTTATTCTTTGTTTCTTTCATTCTTTGTGTTGTTTGAATTGTTTTGCAGACTTCTCCCACACAGTGATACAGTTATAATTGGGCTGGGGTGTAGTGTGGTTATTTGCCACGCTAGTCATTAAAAATATCCAAGAATAGCAAATTAGGCAGACCATTAATTCTGAAAACAAAACAATGTGCGACTGAATCCCATTTTTATTTGATCCCGTAGACTTAATATCAAAACCTATGACTGGAGTATTTGTTTAAAAAAATAATGTATTCTTCCTTTTGTGTGTTTTACACATTCAAAGTAAGATGTACGAGAACCTCTTTCAAATCGCAATGTGTAATTCCCTCTGTTCTCTGTCGCCACTGGCTTTTTTTTGACACAGTTCCTTACATTTCTACCCTTCCTATATTTGATCATCTGTGTTTCCAATCAATGAGGGAAATGTACCCAGTGCACACCTACTTGTTGTATTTTAAGACTGTGGTGGGAAGTTAACAAATATGGCAGAGGGAGAGAGTGTGTGTGTGTGTGTGTGTGTGTGTGTGTGTGTGTGTGTGTGTGTGTGTCTCCAGAGATAACCTGGCACAGGTAATCAAACACAACAGCTTTAATTGGGAGTTCAGCTTCAGTTCACAGAAAACAACATCATCAGCAGCCAACGCAGCTACACACACACACCCACACACACACACACACATGCAGAGGAAGGTACACTCCTGTTTCACTAAAAGTCACTCTGAGTCCTGTCGATGGTGAACGATAATCACTCAAAACGCCAAGCTGACACTTAAATTAGGAGAAAAATTTCTCTACTTACACGTTTCTGCTTCGTCCACATTACGCGTTAGCCACAGCCACAGCTGTACACTGCATACAGAGTAGGGCCAGGTGTGTGTGTTTCACCTCAACTCATTTCCACTGTGAAGCAGCTCCAGGATTTCCCAAGCCCTAAGCTACCTACCTCAGAGATTGGCTCGTACATTAAGATCAGCACTGAACCGTGCTGCTTCCTCTAGGATTGCTCACTTCTTATTAATGAAGCATAATGAGTTAAAAGAAGGTTAACGGCAGGTAACTGTTTTGATTATGATCTGATGACGATTCATATCATGTTTTTTTGGGGGGGTGGAGGGGGTGCGTGCGTGACTGACAACTGTGTCTTGTTAAATTGCCCTGACTTAATTTAACTCAATGTACACTCTGTTTCTGCTTCAAACTACAATTCCCAATCTTGTCCATCAAACAGCGTTTTGGAGTTTGGGGAATTTTTACTCTGCTCTCTCTGTCTCCTCTATCTCTATCTATCTCTCTCTCTCTGAGTCTCTCTCTGAGTCTCTCTCTCTCTCTCTGAGTCTCTCTCTCTCTCTCTGAGTTTCTCCTCTCTCTCTCTCTCTCTCTCTCTCTCTCTCTCTATCTATCTATCTCTCTGAGTCTCTCTCTCTATCTATCTCTCTGAGTCTCTCTCTCTCTCTGTCTCTCTCTCTATCTATCTCTCTGAGTCTCTCTCTCTATCTATCTCTCTGAGTCTCTCTCTCTCTCTCTGTCTCTCTCTCTGAGTCTCTCTCTCTCTCTGTCTCTCTCTCTCTCTCTGAGTCTCTCTCTCTGCCTCTCTCTCTCTCTCTGCCTCTCTCTCTCTCTCTGCCTCTCTCTCTCTCTGTCTCTGTGTGTCTTTCTCTCTGTCTCTGTGTCTCTTTATCTGTGTCTCTCTGTGTGTGTGTTGATGCTCTGGTCCATTCTCTATTTGAAGTCAACCCAGGGAGCACCAGAGACCAGTTAGTGTTTGAAGTAAAGATGACATTTAGATATGTTTAATTATGTATGCAAAACTCCCAGCTCATCCCAGAGCCTGCTATACAGGGTCAGCCTGACAGTAACCCCACTTCAGGGAGTAGCATCTGCCATTAGATATCCCTATTAGTTCAAATGAACACACACAGACACACACACATCATCATCATCTCTTTGATGTGCTTATTTCACTGCGGGTAATAAAATGATGATGGATCTATAGTCCGGTCATATGGGCTGTAGGTAACAGTGTCTTTGTTTGTTTTTCCTGTGGGACATCTAGCTACACATCTCACCAGCAGGAAAGACTGCGCAAGATATTAAAATCTACTTCACCTGCCTTCTCTGTCCTCTCATCTTATATTAGAGGTTGAGCCTGGTGGACTTGGAAGTCATAGTTGTGCTTTGCAACTAGAGAAGACCGTTAATGAAAATGATTTTGGATATAAATATACAAGCAATTGAGTCTGTTTGTCTTGAATAACATTGTTATGAGGAATTGGTTTATATACTAGAAATTGTAGTTAAAAGAATGAAGGACTCTAAGGGTAAGAATAGTTTTATATTGAGTTTTATGTGTCAGATATGATTTTTTATTATTATTTTTTAAATGTGGGTGGAGTGTTTTTTTGTGTGTGTGTGTTGTGTGTGTGTGTGTGTGTGTTCAGGCGCACACACGTCTTTGTGCATGAGGGTATGTGTAACATTCAGGCAGCAGCACATCAAAAGAAAGCGGGAGATTTTCATAACTATTTTTTTTTCTTCTTTGTAGTTCTTTAATTGCATCCCCACGGCCTTCTTTCCCTGGACAGAATCTTAACAAAACATTTTTTTTTTGGTTCGAAGAGAAAACCCAAACTTTCTACCACAGCAGCAGTGTCAGGGTTGAAATTTGGGAGTTTTATATGCTCTGGTAGAGCCTTAATTGTCATTGTCATTATTACAAGTATTTTTTAATACATTTTTCATTTTAAACACATTCTATATAATTAGGATATAGATTATTTTCTATGTCAAATTGCTGCTGGGTTTAAGCACATTTTTCCACTGCTCCAATCACTGATAAATGCTCCATTATATTTAGGCAAACACTTACCTTTGCTTTTCCTTTCTCTACAAAATGCTGCTGGGTTTTAGCTAGGGAGACGAACCATGTATGGTTCCACTGCTGTCTAGTTGTAGATAAATAGTAGTGAAATGCTCAGTAACAATTAGCTGTGCTGTGCCTTTTGCCAGAGTAAAAGTCATCAAGACAGTTGGTGCCTG
This sequence comes from Oncorhynchus nerka, assembly GCF_034236695.1. Classification (NCBI taxonomy): domain Eukaryota; kingdom Metazoa; phylum Chordata; class Actinopteri; order Salmoniformes; family Salmonidae; genus Oncorhynchus; species Oncorhynchus nerka. The sequence continues at coordinate 43,314,893 of NC_088412.1, read as the reverse complement.
TACGGTAACGTGGTGTGACTGTGTGCTGTGAGACAACGTTAGTTGATGTTGGTTCCCATGCGTTTAGAGGACGCTACAGTACCAGCCAAGCCTCGTTATCCTTGACGGCTGTACTAGATCCTCCGCGTCTCGTTATGATGTTGAAACTTTTCTCTTTTCTGGTTCTCTATGTAATGCACCAGAGCTGAAAGATATGGCACATTTACTGCTTTGGACACTTCATGTTTGTTAGAATTGTTTCTGCTGTCCTTGAACACATGTAATATTATTTTAAAGTTATTTCTAGGATATTCTGAAGTGATTCAATTTTGAGTGCTCTGCAATTTTTTTCTCTCCTTTAAAACATATTTTTGTTACGTAATTGTGTCGGTGTATATTTGTCAATACATGTACACACACTGGGAGAGGACCTTCAGTTCAATCAGATAAAACTTCAGAATGGTGTTACATGACGTATGTGTGTGCGCCCACGTGTGTTGTGTGTATGTGTGAACCACCCCAGCCCACAGCAGAGATGCGATGACAGTCGCTAGTCTTATCCTTTACAGAGAGACCGATATCACCACTGCACCTGCTAATTATCGTCTCCAGCTGCTGAGTTAAATGGAGATCTGTTCCCGGTCTGACCTGTGACCCCCTGCTCTTTACACCAGCCACTTCAGTCCTTGTTATGGGGAGGCTGGGCCGTGGCTTAATGAGCCCCCGTGTCTACCCTGTGTGGCTGCCGGCCTGCCGCTCCTCAGACGCACGCCTTTCATCCACAGCCATCCTCCCTTGATGTAAATTGAAAAGATCACAGCTTTGGGGAAAAGACCTATACGGGGAAGGCCTCTCTGCAGAGATTATGACTATCATAACTCAACACTTTTTTTTTCTTTCTTTGCGCCTTCCTTTCCTTAGCCCCCCCCCCCCCCTCCATCTCCCGCTCGCCTTCTCTCCCTCTTTCTTTCTCTCTCTCTCTCTCTCACTTGCGCTCTCTCCCCTTCCTTCCTTCCCCCCTCTCTCTCTCTCTGCAATGCTATAGTTAATTGGACCCATTGGGGGAGTCAGTCTCTTTGATCTGCTGGCCGTCAGTGTGGCTTTACAGTAAAAAATGTCATTGCCAAATAGGGTTATCACCTGTAGAGCAGGGTCTCTCTGTGACGCCTGCTCACGTCTTGTTAGCCACGCTCACACTATAAAAGCTAATTAGTCTGACAGAGACCATTACTGCTGCAGCATGCCTGATGAGATGCTACTGCACCAACTAGCCTCGTCTGTCAAACACACACGTATTATTAATCACAAGTTTATTATTTTAGATATTTTTTGGTACATTTGTTGGATTGTTTTATGGGATGTGTGGGTTTTGTTTTTATTAGTGCATGTTGTGATTGTCGCCTTTCGGAGATGATTCGATTTTTGAACACAATTGCTTTCTAAAAAAAAATGATCAAACTCGTCACTGGACGAACGGAATTTCCCTTCTCAAAACAGATCAAGACACATTTTCAAAATTCTAACTTGTCACTAAAACAATCTCATTCGAATTATATTCCCGAAAACAGAACATCTCTTTGTGTCCCTCCCTTTCATTAAAAAGTATTTGTAATCGTTCTCCTCTAAACGCTGATCTTCAGAACTCCGCGAGCAGCAGAATTGACTTCTCCCCGCCTGTCTGGCAGTCTTCAGGGTATCAGCAGTAGACTGACTGACATTCTGTTGTCTTTGATTCTCAAGCTATAAAAAAAAGAAAGAAAAGAAGACCTTTAATGATTTTGCAAGTGCGAGAGAAAGAAAAAAAATCTGCAAGCGCACACAAACATGAAATATTAATTTCAGAAACAACTTTACATAAACATAAAAGTATTTAGCAAAAATGAGTGAGTGTGGAGATGACGGTTGTTAATTTAGCAGTGATAAACTGCTGTTTGATGCTTTGGAGGGGAGGGAGTTTTCGTGGTGGATGGTAGCAGGCAGCGCGGGAACGGGGACACGGTGGAGAGAGAGCGTAAACCCCAGACTTTAGTGAGACTTTGTTAACACACTGCTTCTACTCCCTCTAGTTTCTAACGGCGAACTCAAACAGCAGTCAGCATTTCTCCTAATATGACAAACAGTACTTTTACTGTAGGTGCTCCTTGATTGTTTTGGTCTGGTCTCTTGAGGGTGTTAAAACGGAATTGTGGAACGCTTTACATTGCGTGATGTAGGCCTATGCATTCACATGGTAATCAATAGGTACAGTTCTTAGACTGTTAAACATTTCACAAAAAGTTTAACAACAACGTGGGCATTGTACAGAACATTAGGAACGTCTTCCTAATATTGAGTTGCACCCCCTTTTGCGCTCCGAACAGTCTCAATTTGTCGGAGCGTGGACTCTAGGTGTCGAAAGCGTTCCACAGGGATGCTGGCCCATGTTGACTCCAATGCTTCCCAGAGTTGTCAAGTTGGCTACACAGGAAACTGTTGAGGGTGGAAAAACCCAGCAGAGTTTCAGTTCTTGACACTCAAACCAGTGCGCCTGGCACCTACTACTATACCCTGTTCAAAGGCACTTAAGCATTTTGTCTTGCTCATTCACCCTCTAAATGGCACACATACACAATCCATGTCTCAAGGCTTAAAAAACATTCTTTATCCTGTCTCCTCCCGATCATCTACACTGAAGTGGATTAAACAAGTGATATCAGTAAGGGATCATAGCTTTCACCTGGATTCACCTGTTCAGTCTGTCATGGAAAGAGCAGGTGTTCCTAATGTTTTATACACTGTGTATATTGTATACAACCAAGGGACAGTGTATATTTTGTGATTATATACAAGACAGACAGGGAGATACAATCCTCTTTCCGACAGACAGACAGACAGACAGACTTCAGAGCAGGTGAAGAGGCTCTTGACACCTTCCTTAGACGTTCCGATGGACCGCATGGGTCACCCATAAATAAGCATCTGCACGCTGCTGCTCTCCTGTGGGAGGGAGGGAGGGAGGGATTTACAGGACAGTACAAGGAGTGGCATTAAGAGGAAAAGAAAAGAAGTAGAGTGGGAGAGAGAACGAGACAACTGGATTTTCTTTCACAGTCCTTCTTTACTCCCTTCCCCTTCCTCTCCATCTCCCCCATCCTCTGCTCAATTAACAGAGCAGCAGGTGCTCTCTGCAGGTGCTCTCTGCAGCACAACAGATACGATTTTTTTGTATTTCTTTTTCGGGAATGACCTGTAAATGTGACACTTCACACCCAGAATGGCTCTCCCATTCCAGCTACCAATTTCACAGGTGTTAATTTAACTTTCCCCTCTCTTTCCACTCTCTTTCTCTCATTCATTCCCTCTCTCTCCCTCTCCATCCTCTCTCACTCCCCTCTTTCTCTATCTCTCTCCACCCTCGTTCTCTCTTCTCCTTTCTCGATCTGTCTCTCTTCACCCTCCCTCCGTCCCCTCCCTCCACCCTCTCTCCATCCCCTTCCTCTCTCTCTCTCTTGCTTGCTCTCTCTGTCTCTGATTCCCTCTGTGTTTTTCTCTCTCTCTCAGGTCCACTCTCTGAAGAGTAAGCTAAAGAAGCAGTCGACATCAACAGGAAGCGGAGTAGCAAGGGCCTTCCTCCGGGCTCAGGCTGCTCTGTTTGGATCCTACCGAGATGCCCTCCGATACAAACCTGTAAGAACCTACCCCTAAACCCTTACCCTCCGATACAAACCTGTAAGAACCTACCCCTAAACCCTTACCCTCTGATACAAACCTGTAAGAACCTACCCCTAAACCCTTACCCTCCGATACAAACCTGTAAGAACCTACCCCTAAACCCTTACCCTCTGATACAAACCTGTAAGAACCTACCCCTAAACCCTTACCCTCCGATACAAAACTGTAAGAACCTACCCCTAAACCCTTACCCTCTGATACAAACCTGTAAGAACCTACCCCTAAACCCTTACCCTCCGATACAAACCTGTAAGAACCTAAACCTCCGATAAACCTGTAAGTAAAAGATACAAACTTACCCTCTAAACCCTTACCCTCCGATACAAACCTGTAAGAACCTACCGCTAAACCCTTACCCTCCGATACAAACCTGTAAGAACCTACCCCTAAACCCTTACCCTCCGATACAAACCTGTAAGAACCTACCCCTAAACCCTTACCCTCCGATACAAACCTGTAAGAACCTACCCCTAAACCCTTACCCTCTGATACAAAGCTATAAGAAGCTTCTCCTAACTGCAACCCTCAGGTACAAACCTGTAATAACTCGCTTCGACCAAATCATTATACCCCTAACCCCTACCCTCAGAAGTTTGTTTTCAGTTTGTGAAAGGAAAATGTGTTTTTGAACAGTGAGTGAAGGTTGAAGGTGTGTTTTGAGTTGACTGAAGGTGGTCTGAAACACTGACATATCAGTACCTTTACAGGAGGAGTCAGGACATTCTCTTTGAGGATATATTTTAGCCACTTCTCACTATCTTCCTTTCCCTCTCTAGTCTAAATCCCAGAACATTTCTCTCTCGCTCTGCCTCTCAATTCTAAGTTACTCCAGTTGAGAGCAAAACACGCCATGTACTGTTTGTCAAATAGCAGGGCTTTTGTTCATAGGCTTTAAGGGTAATTGGGCTGTGTAGAGTCCCAGAGAGGGGATCCATAATTGATGCCTCTGTGTTGTCGGTCTGTGTATACAGACAGTGGCATGAACACACTGCCTGACTCCCTTCAGACACAAACATTTAAAGCAGAGCGAGCAAAGAGCTTGTGTGTGTGCCGTGACGTCCACACAACATACCATCTCCCTAGTCCCCATAGGATCTAGATAAAAGTCTATGATTCCACACACACACACACACACAAATTGGCATCCATGCTTGCATACTTTCATACACACACACACGCACAAATACACATACACAGGCACTCACACACATTCTGAGCACCCCGTTTGACTGAAGCATGTGTATTTGGAGCCCATATGCTTTCACAGAAGAGCCAGTGTGTCTGTGTGTTAGTGTTGCACGGTATACCAAAACTTGAGTACTTTTCAATACTAGAACCTGAAAAAAAAATGTTTCGGTACTAGAATTTTTGTTACTTTCATGTTCTTCTGTCAAATGTGTCTCATGGATTAAGCCTCTGTCTTACAGCGCCGCCGACCACTTATTGTAGCGTGCACTGTGCCTGCTCCACAAACTCTCGTTTTAGTATCAAAACGTAACGTTTTGCAACTGTGTGGACTAATGATGACACCCTAGATCAGCTAGATGCAGGCAAGGGTGTGCAAGGCTGTATTGAATGTGTCACTGTCTGTCACCTTGAATACTACCATTTGTCTCTCGAGCTGTGCACGCCACCTACGTTATCAACTTTCATTTGTAGGCTAGATTGTAGCAACCTCATGATGGGTAATTGGGCCATTTTTAGTATCATGTAGTAGCTTAAACCTATCTATGTTATGTTGAGCTGGGTGAATGGAATATGACTGACAGACAGGCATCCAATATGCTGTAATAGAAACAAGGCCATGCTCATAGAAATCAAATTCAAATTCCTCCGTAATCTTAAACGGCACCGACCGCCACTGGGCTACACATACAGGTCCTCTGCCTCGACGACAATGGCAGGGTTATCAGCAGCACCTGTCTTTTTACTAAAGGAATGCGTTCACTTCGGAAATGTTTCTGTTAACATTAAATCGTTTATTTTTTCCTTTTCTCTGCCCCCCCCTTCTGAAAGCGCCTCATTGCTGCAGCGTAGTTTCAATGAAACTATTTCTACTATTATGAGGAAAATGTGGTATTGATATGAAAAGTATGTATTGGAAATAACTTATTGATCTGTTATGAATTATTATTTGGCTGTATGAATTCATGTACTTTTTTTGGAGGCAGTTTTTGTGACCAATGTGGCCTCATTAAACTTAACTGTGCCCTTCGTAATCTAGCTAATGATTAGCCCATTGGGGTAAACAATGCGGAGGAGCAACCCCATGCTTCAGCCATGTAGCCACAGATGCTGCAAAGAGACAGTTGATGATGCTCATTGCTAAAATAGCACACCTGCCTGATAATATGTACCATGTACAGCCCCTAAATATATTGCTTTTCATCAATTTGTTATTGGCTCATTTCTGGAGGGGAATATTACATTTGAAACGGTTTAATATAGGCTATTCAGTATGTCATCATTCGTGGGGGGGTAGCAGCTTCATTTTGGTTTTTCCCAACAATCAATGTAGATATCAGGTAATATAAGGTACCTGCCCAGACTGCAAATGAAACATGAAATCACAACTGAAATTATGCATGCATAACTTGCTCTACTGGGATCTTGGGTGGGGCCAGTAATATAGTCATTCGGGCCAGTAGTTCTCACATGGTACTGGCCGGTGTGCCGCTGTCAAATTTACATGACTGTCAAGCCCTAAACTGGTAATCAGGCTAACTGCCTTACATTTCTGAAGACATTTATTTTCAGTGTTAGAGCGGCCACTTAAGGATCTGGTCAATATAATGGATAATCAAATGGATCATCTTTGGTCACACACACAATAACTCATTCGTGGGGGACGTCATGTTCACTGTTGCCTTGTTAGAATAGATTTGTTCTTTATTAGTCCATCGGCAAAGAAAGACATTCTTCTGTTCCTATTCTTTCAGAATAACTATTCCATGTCTGAAGTAAAGTTGCTAATTGCAGAACTATAAACTAATCTTGATGTAATATATAGCATTAACCAACCAGCACTAAAATTAGGCCAGACCTACACTGTAGTGAACATGTCCTAGTGTGTTCATAGCCTCAAACACTAGCCTGGTTCTCCACAATACTTAAAAAGTAACTGTAGAAAAATATACATTTGCAAATTAGGCCAATTATACGGAAACATGCATGTAGAACCACTGCAGGCTCCTTTTGATTGGCTGGGGTAGTCATGTTGTCATCTAATGTCTGTAGCTCTCAGCTAATTATGATGCAAGAGAGTGTAACAGGAGAGACTGAATTACCTAGTTACTAAAGTTACTAAGTTTTGGGTGGCAGAAAATATGTAAGTAGTATACAGTAGAAATGTATTGTCAACTTCTTAATTTCTCTGGTCCTTTATCAGATCAGTAATGTGACATTTTAACAGTGATGGAAAAAGTACCCAATTGTCATACTTGAGTAAATGTAAAGATACCTTAATAGAAAATGACTAAAGTAAAAGTGAAAATCGCCCAGTAAAATTCTACTTGAGTTAGTCTAAAAGTATTTGGTTTTAAATATACTTAAGTATCAGAAGTCAATGTAGTTTCTAAATTATACTTAAGTATCAAAAGTATAAATAATTTCAAATTCCTTAAATTAAGCAAAACAAACAGCACCATTTTTTTTTTTTTTTTTTTTCATTCACTGATTGCCAGGGGCACACTCCAACACTCAGACATCATTTACTAAACACATGCTTCATTTGTGAGTCAGGAGGATCAGAGGCAGTAGGGATGACCAGGGATGTTCTCTTGATTAGTGTGTGAATTAGACCATTTTCATGTCCTGCTGGGCATTCAAAATGTGAAGAGTACTTTTGGGGGTCAGGGAAAATGTATGGAGTAAAATGTACATACTTGTCTTTAGGAATGTAGTGAAGTAAAAGTTGTAAAAAAATATAAAAAGTAAAGCACAGATACCCCTAAAAACGACTTTAATGCTTTTAAGTATTTTTACTTAAGTACTTTACATCCCTGCATTTTAAAAGTATTCCACCACAGAATACAATGGTTCTAAATATGTGGTTCCGATCTTCCTGTCTCCTCCTCTTCCTGTTTCTGGTCAGGGGGAACCAGTCACGTTCTGCGAGGAGAGCTTTGTGGCTCACCGCTCCAGCACCATGAGAAACTTCTTGGAGATGGCGGTCAACCTGCAGCTCTTCAAACAGGTAACACTGCGATGTGTGTGCCTGGGTGCATTCATGCATGTGTGAGGCCCACCATTCCGGAACCATGAGAAAATTCCTACCTAATAACTGAAAAACAATAGGAGCTACAGTGGTTGCTCACTAAAAGTTTTGTGATTATGCTGCGGCTTGTGGTTTAGTACGGTACCCTTCATCACCACTTCATTGCTCCAGACCAGCGCAAGGCGGAGTTAGAGCACGGATTATGCTTTTGGGTCCCAAGGTGCTACTGTGTCTCTAAATGACAATGAATGGGTGAAATAAACCTAAATAGAAAGTGATAATTGTGCACGTCTTACTTACTTAAACTGTTGTTACACTAAGGTTTTTATTGTTTTCTTTTGTTTGGATTATTTTTTATTTTTCCGACCAGTCACGTTGTCCAGTGCCTAAGTGGCACCATGGTCTAAGACACTGCATTGCAGTGCAAGCTGTGTTGCACCCACCCCGCCACACTGGGTAACACAGAACTACACTTTAAGGGGGCATTGCACTAATAATGGCGCTGACTAGGGAAATGTTCCCGCTGTTCTTAGTGCCTGTCTGCACGTTCAAACTAAAACAATGTAACTAATAATGGCATCTTTATGCTTTCGTTAATAAAATAATGATAAAAATACTCTTTCAAAATGTCGATGTTTATTTAGTTATGGATCCATAACGAATTACTATGGGAATAAATATCACTGAATTACAGAAATATCCTCCAATCCTCGAAATGTAATTATTGGCAGAGAGTCACGTCATATTTTTCTATATACTGTAGGCCTACCGTAGGTGACATGAGTCTCACTATTGTTGAGTAATGTGCTGTTAAAAGGGATGTAGGTCTTATTTATTTAAAAAGCATAGTGAAGTTAGAAGCAATAGGATTTGAAGCAATAGCCTACAACTATTTTAGCACCGTTTTGCGCTGCTCTGAGACAAGCATGGGGACTGGTCTTTAGAAATCAATGAGATTTTTAATTTCACTGAATCCATATTTGGGTATCGGTTAGACTAGAATTAGGGCACTAACTAGCATTAACTGTACCAGTGGTTCACACTTAAATAACATGCCATTGAATTCTGCGGCAACATGCAAGCTGCGCCGCAGTCCTCTGCAACTTTTAAAGGACAAACCACTATATTTAAGCCTTTGATTAAGCTGAAAGCTCTTCCAACCTCTCTCCTTTAAACCAATCAAACCAACACCCACAGACAAAAATGCACCTAGGATAACTTCCTTCCCTTAATTAGGAAACGTAAACTATTAATAGAGTAACTTTCAAAGCCTGCACAGTCTTAAAAGCATTCCTTTACACCACCACAGTTAGACTGTTCCTCTCCAGCCTTGATAAGTTGTTTATTTAACCCTAAGAGGGAGCAGAGAGCTTCTTAATCAGCTATTTTTTGCGCTCTCTCTCTCTCTCTCTCTGTCTATCTCCCCCTCACTTCCCCCTCTTTGCTCCTGTCTGTGTGGTAGCGTAGGGAGAAGGAGTGTTAGGATGCGGTGGTTATCTCTCTCCTCCTCTCTAGCGTGGCGAAGGAGAGCGTTTATCTCTTCTGCTCCCTGTTAAAGTGAGAGAGGCCAGTGGTCCGCCAACTCTGATCTGGCCATGACCCACATCCTCTCACTGAGACACACACACACACACACACACACACACACACACACACATCTGCTGACAAACAAACCAGTCTTTCCCGACCCATCCCCAGCCCCATCTCCATCACGGTCTATTCAGTACAGAACAAAAGGAGGAGAGCTACCAAGAGAATGCGAGGGAAAAGCTGTCAATGATAACCTGCTTTTTTATCAACCCTTCTGGCCCCTACACACACATTGACTGAAAACACACAAACACACACACACACACACTCCTTCTATAGTGGATGGGTTCAGGACACTGCTTGGTAGATGCAGTGGTTCAGTGGAGACTGGCTCAGTGAAGCTTCCCCTTCCTATAGACAGAGAGAGCAGCCTCATAATGTACATAGGAGCCCTCTGTCTCTCCACATAATACCAATCACAAGTCAATCAGATCATTCTCAATGTAGGACTCCATTTTGCGGAGAATCAAAGTGGAAAAGCTAGAGAGCTTTAGGTTTCCTCTTCTCAACATATAAACTGTGTATGAATGTGATGTTTATGGGATGTTGAGTGTGGATGTCAGACTTGCTTTGTAGGGTCCTACAGGCAGTTAACCCCCATGTTCTGGAACATCTTCCAGAGATCTGGAACCCCTCCCACAGTCATCTAGAACACTGCAGTGAGGATTCCAATGTCTGGCCCACAGATGGCCTGTCCGCCTCATTTTTACTGTGTACATGCAGCAGTACAGGTGGACGCCAGATGACTCCCAACATTATTCACCTCACGGCTATAGAATGACTGACACTCTATGATAATCGTATAGATAATAATGAATGTTTTGTAGTTTATTTATTTATAAAATCCCAACCCAACAATTACATTGAGGGAGGTGATTTGCTGGACAATTCAGCCGTTTGATTCCTCAGACAAAACCTTTTTTGGTCTGTCTGTTTTTCTAAAGGTTCTTTTAATATTTTTAACTATTTAAAAAATATATATATTTGAAAATATCAATAATTTCAACACAGTTAACATGATTGATATTCATGGCCATGAATACTGTCTTCCGTCCAGTTACTCCTTTTAAACAAATCTCTTTTGATGGTTGAAACCTGCAGTGTCATCCCGCATTAGCAAAATTATGATGATGAGGTTCCCCTCAGTCAGGCCTACAGGAGAGGAAAGCCTGGTGCTAGGTAGATAGTTAGCCTAGCGCGCCGCTTAGCGATAATCCTGAACCCATGCCTAGATATAGATGGAACGCTATCGACGGTTTCTAGATACAGTCTTTGAAATACAGCTAGCTGGGTGGACATAGCTCTAAAATAAATCGACTTAATCTACTTAACCCTTATTTGACCAGAGGCCGTATGTATCAAGTATCTCAGAGTAGGAGTACTGATTTAGGACTATGAAACTATGAAATAACACATATGGAATCATGTAATAACCAAAAAAGTGTTAAACAAATCAAAATAATTTTATATTTGAGATTATTCAAAGTAGCCTGCCTTTGCCTTGATGAGAGCTTTGCATACTCTTGGTATTCTCTCAACCAGCTTCATGAGGTAGTCACCTGAAATTCAATTCAATTAACAGGTGTACCTTGTTAAATGTTAATTTGTGGAATTTCTTTCCTTCTTTATGCATTTGAGCCAATCAGTTGTGTTGTGACAAGGTAGGGGTGGTATACATTTACATTTACATTTAAGTCATTTAGCAGACGCTCTTATCCAGAGCGACTTACAAATTGGTGCATTCACCTTATGACATCCAGTGGAACAGCCACTTTACAATAGTGCATCTAAATCTTTTAAGGGGGGTGAGAAGGATTACTTTATCCTATCCTAGGTATTCCTTAAAGAGGTGGGGTTTCAGATGTCTCCGGAAGGTGGTGATTGACTCCGCTGTCCTGGCGTCGTGAGGGAGTTTGTTCCACCATTGGGGGGCCAGAGCAGCGAACAGTTTTGACTGGGCTGAGCGGGAACTGTACTTCCTCAGTGGTAGGGAGGCGAGCAGGCCAGAGGTGGATGAACGCAGTGCCCTTGTTTGGGTGTAGGGCCTGATCAGAGCCTGGAGGTACTGAGGTGCCGTTCCCTCACAGCTCCGTAGGCAAGCACCATGGTCTTGTAGCGGATGCGAGCTTCAACTGGAAGCCAGTGGAGAGAGCGGAGGAGCGGGGTGACGTGAGAGAACTTGGGAAGGTTGAACACCAGACGGGCTGCGGCGTTCTGAATGAGTTGTAGGGGTTTAATGGCACAGGCAGGGAGCCCAGCCAACAGCGAGTTGCAGTAATCCAGACGGGAGATGACAAGTGCCTGGATTAGGACCTGCGCCGCTTCCTGTGTGAGGCAGGGTCGTACTCTGCGGATGTTGTAGAGCATGAACCTACAGGAACGGGCCACCGCCTTGATGTTAGTTGAGAACGACAGGGTGTTGTCCAGGATCACGCCAAGGTTCTTAGCGCTCTGGGAGGAGGACACAATGGAGTTGTCAACCGTGATGGCGAGATCATGGAACGGGCAGTCCTTCCCCGGGAGGAAGAGCAGCTCCGTCTTGCCGAGGTTCAGCTTGAGGTGGTGATCCGTCATCCACACTGATATGTCTGCCAGACATGCAGAGATGCGATTCGCCACCTGGTCATCAGAAGGGGGAAAGGAGAAGATTAATTGTGTGTCGTCTGCATAGCAATGATAGGAGAGACCATGTGAGGTTATGACAGAGCCAAGTGACTTGGTGTATAGCGAGAATAGGAGAGGGCCTAGAACAGAGCCCTGGGGGACACCAGTGGTGAGAGCACGTGGTGAGGAGACAGATTCTCGCCACGCCACCTGGTAGGAGCGACCTGTCAGGTAGGACGCAATCCAAGCGTGGGCCGCGCCGGAGATGCCCAACTCGGAGAGGGTGGAGAGGAGGATCTGATGGTTCACAGTATCGAAGGCAGCCGATAGGTCTAGAAGGATGAGAGCAGAGGAGAGAGAGTTAGCTTTAGCAGTGCGGAGCGCCTCCGTGATACAGAGAAGAGCAGTCTCAGTTGAATGACTAGTCTTGAAACCCGACTGATTTGGATCAAGAAGGTCATTCTGAGAGAGATAGCGGGAGAGCTGGCCAAGGACGGCACGTTCAAGAGTTTTGGAGAGAAAAGAAAGAAGGGATACTGGTCTGTAGTTGTTGACATCGAAGGGATCGAGTGTAGGTTTTTTCAGAAGGGGTGCAACTCTCGCTCTCTTGAAGACGGAAGGGACGTAGCCAGCGGTCAGGGATGAGTTGATGAGCGAGGTGAGGTAAGGGAGAAGGTCTCCGGAAATGGTCTGGAGAAGAGAGGAGGGGATAGGGTCAAGCGGGCAGGTTGTTGGGCGGCCGGCCGTCACAAGACGCGAGATTTCATCTGGAGAGAGAGGGGAGAAAGAGGTCAGAGCACAGGGTAGGGCAGTGTGAGCAGAACCAACGGTGTCGTTTGACTTAGCAAACGAGGATCGGATGTCGTCGACCTTCTTTTCAAAATGGTTGACGAAGTCATCTGCAGAGAGGGAGGAGGGGGGGATTCAGGAGGGAGGAGAAGGTGGCAAAGGGCTTCCTAGGGTTAGAGGCAGATGCTTGGAATTTAGAGTGGTAGAAAGTGGCTTTAGCAGCAGAGACAGAGGAGGAAAATGTAGAGAGGAGGGAGTGAAAGGATGCCAGGTCCGCAGGGAGGCGAGTTTTCCTCCATTTCCGCTCGGCTGCGCGGAGCCCTGTTCGGTGAGCTCGCAATGAGTCGTCGAGCCACGGAGCGGGAGGGGAGGACCGAGCCGGCCTGGAGGATAGGGGACATAGAGAGTCAAAGGATGCAGAAAGGGAGGAGAGGAGGGTTGAGGAGGCAGAATCAGGAGATAGGTTGGAGAAGGTTTGAGCAGAGGGAAGAGATGATAGGATGGAAGAGGAGAGAGTAGCGGGGAGAGAGAGCGAAGGTTGGGACGGCGCGATACCATCCGAGTAGGGGCAGTGTGGGAAGTGTTGGATGAGAGCGAGAGGGAAAAGGATACAAGGTAGTGGTCGGAGACTTGGAGGGGAGTTGTAATGAGGTTAGTGGAAGAACAGCATCTAGTAAAGATGAGGTCGAGCGTATTGCCTGCCTTGTGAGTAGGGGGAAGGTGAGAGGGTGAGGTCAAAAGAGGAGAGGAGTGGAAAGAAGGAGGCAGAGAGGAATGAGTCAAAGGTAGACGTGGGGAGGTTAAAGTCGCCCAGAACTGTGAGAGGTGAGCCGTCCTCAGGAAAGGAGCTTATCAAGGCATCAAGCTCATTGATGAACTCTCCGAGGGAACCTGGAGGGCGATAAATGATAAGGATGTTAAGCTTGAAAGGGCTGGTAACTGTGACAGCATGGAATTCAAAGGAGGCGATAGACAGATGGGTAAGGGGAGAAAGGGAGAATGACCACTTGGGAGAGATGAGGATCCCGGTGCCACCACCCCGCTGACCAGAAGCTCTCGGGTGTGCGAGAACACGTGGGCGGACGAAGAGAGAGCAGTAGGAGTAGCAGTGTTATCTGTGGTGATCCATGTTTCCGTCAGTGCCAAGAAGTCGAGGGACTGGAGGGAGGCATAGGCTGAGATGAACTCTGCCTTGTTGGCCGCAGATCGGCAGTTCCAGAGGCTACCGGAGACCTGGAACTCCACATGGGTCGTGCGCGCTGGGACCACCAGATTAGGTGTCCATGCCACGCGGTGTGGAGCGTTTGTATGGTCTGTGCAGAGAGGAGAGAACAGGGATAGACAGACACATAGTTGACAGGCTACAGAAGAGGCAACGCTAATGCAAAGGAGATTGGAATGACAAGTGGACTACACGTCTGGAATGTTCAGAAAGTTAAGCTTACGTAGCAAGAATCTTATTGACTAAAATGATTAAAATGATACAGTACTGCTGAAGTAGGCTAGCTGGCAGTGGCTGCATTGTTGACTTTGTAGGCTAGCTGGCAGTGGCTGCGTTGTTGACGCTACACTAATCAAGTCGTTCCGTTGAGTGTAATAGTTTGTACAGTGCTGCTATTCGGGGGCTAGCTGGCTAGCTAGTAGTGTTGATTACTTTACGTTGCGTTAAAAGAACGACAATAGCTGGCTAGCTAACCTAGAAAATCGCTCTAGACTACACAATTATCTTTGATACATAGACGGCTATGTAGCTAGCTATGTAGCTAGCTACGATCAAACAAATCAAACTGTTGTACTGTAATGAAATTAAATGAAAATGTGATACTACCTGTGGAGCGAAGCGGAATGCGACCGGGTTGTTGAGTGAGGAAGTTCTATTCGGTAGACGTTGGCTAGCTGTTGGCTAGCTAGCAGTGTCTCCTACGTTAAGGACGACTAATAGCTGGCTAGCTAACCTCGGTAAATTAAGATAATCACTCTAAAACTACACACTCTAAACTACACAATTATCTTGGATACGAAGACAGCAAAGACAACTATGTAGCTAGCTAACACTACACTAATCAAGTCGTTCAGTTGAGTGTAATAGTTTCTACAGTGCTGCTATTCGGTAGACGGTGGACGTTTGCTAGCTGGCTAGCTGCTGGGCAGATAGCAGTGTAGACTACGTTAGGATGACGAAATACGATAATTACGCAATTATCTTTGATACAAAGACGGCTATGTAGCTAGCTAAGAAGAAATTGCTAAGATTAGACAAATCAAACCGTTGTACTATAATGAAATGTAATGAAATGTAATGAAAAGTTATACTACCTGCGGACCGAAGTGCGGATGCGACCGCTCGCAATGGGGTGTTTCGTCCTTTCGTATACAGAAGATAGCCATATTTGATAAAAGACCAAGTCCATGTTATGGCAAGAACAGCTCAAATAAGCAAAGAGAAACAACAGTACATCATTACTTTAAGACGCTATGATGAAACTGGCTCTCATGAGGACCGCCACAGGAAAGAAAGACCCAGCCTTAACTCTGCCACCGAGGATAAGTTCATTTGCGTTACCAGCCTCATAAATTGCAGCCCAATAAATGCTTCACAGAGTTCAAGTAATAGACACATCTCAACATCAACTGTTCAGAGGAGACTACGTGAATCAAGCCTTCATGGTCGAATTGCTTCAAAGAAACCACTACTAAAGGACACCAATAAGAAGAATAGACTTGCTTGGGCCAAGACACATGAGCATTGGACATTAGACCGGTGGAAATCTGTCCTTTGGTCTGATGAGTCCAAATTTCAGATTTTTGGTTACATCTGTCGTGTCTTTGTGAGACACAGAGTAGGTGAATGGATGATCTCCGCATGTGTGGTTCCCACCGTGAAGCATGGTGGAGGAGGTGTGATGGTGTGGGGGTGCTTTGCTGGTGACACTGTCCGTGATTTATTTAGAATTCAAGGCACACTTAACCAGCATGGCTACCACAGCATTCTGCAGCGATACGTCATCCCATCATTTATTTTTCAACAGGACAATGACCAAACACATTCCAGACTGTGTAAGGGCTATTTGACCAAGGAGGAGAGTGATGGAGTGCTGCATCAGATGACCTGGCCTCCACAATCTCCCGACCTCAACCCGAATTGAGATGGTTTGGGATGAGTTGGACTGCAGAGTGAAGGAAAAGCAACCAACAAGTGCTCAGCATATGTGACCCTATTCAGGAAACTAGGCGTATGTCGCAAGTCATGACTTAACAGGACAGCCGTTTGAACGTACATTTAAATTTTTTATCAACATGCGTTTTTGTGCAGAAATGCCTTCTCCAACATGTGAACTTTCATTGTGAAATTACGAGCCTAGTTGGTTTAGCCACAGAAAAATAGAGCACCCTTGCTGCTAGCCATGATTGGCTGAGATAATGAGTGGGCTGGACATGCCGAGGGGAGTTTGGATTGGTCTGCCATATAGCACGCGTCTGTCTAATTATTTTCCCATTGTTTTCTCAAATGCAGTGTATGATATACCATTTTGTAGCTCTGAGTCACTACTTGTATCCAATGTAAAAAAATAAAAACAGAAATTCAAATGTTTCTACATAAGACCGAATCCAGGTGGTGAGTCACATATGTGGAAACTCCTTCAAGACTGTTGGAAAAGCATTCCAGGTGAAGCTGGTTGAGAGAATGCCAAGAGTGTGCAATGCTGTCAAGGCAAAATGTGGCTACTTTGAAGAATCTCAAATATAAAATATAATTTGATTTGTTTAACACTTTTTTTTGGTTACTACATGATTCCATATGTGTTATTTCATAGTTTTGATGTATTCACTATTATTATACAATGTAGAAAATAGTAAAATAAAGAAAAACCCTTGAATGAGTAGGTGTGTCAACTTTTGACTTGTACTGTGCGTGTGTGTGTGTGTGTGTGTGGGCCTGCGTGTGCACGCGCACGTAACGTCTGGGCTTATAATGAACATATTTATGGGAAGCGTTTTATAAGCTCCATGTGACAAAGGGAGGAAATTAAAGTTTCTAGTGCATCAGACACCAGGGTTGCATCCCCAATGGCACCCTATTCCCTACATAGTGCACTACTTTTGACTGGGCCCAAAAGTAGAGCACTATGTAGGGAATAGGGTGCCATTGGGGATGCAGTCCTGGCCTCACCATGCAGTCTCCCAGCCAGGCCTAACCCTAACCAGGCAGCATGGCTGTCTGCTGCCCTAATCCCCAAAACCTGCTCCACATTACCCACCCGACCCCTAAACTCATTTAATCTAGAGACATTTTTGGAACAGGTAGGATTAAACACACTTGCCCAGTTGGGTGTCTTTTTCCCTGTCGTTTGTTCTCCCTCTGTCCCTCCTTTCCCCCCTATTTCCCTCCTCTTCCCCCCTCTCCCTTTCCCTCCTGCCATGCCTGCCTCCCTCCCTCCCTACCATCTGTAATTCTGTGTTGTAATTTATGGTTGCAGTTTATTGACGGCCGGCTGGCCAAGCTGAATGCAGGCCGAGGCTTCACTGACCTGTTTGAAGAGGAGATCAGTGAGGGAGGCTTCTGTGGAAGTAAGTGGCACTAACATCCTATAAGATTCATCTTACAAATAATAATTTTATTCAAACATAATTTTGGCTTACTTTTTAATTTCATATTGAACCTTTATTTAACCAAGTAGTTTGATTGAGGTCAGACGACCTCTTTCCCAAGAGAGTCCTATACGTTTGATACAGTCCCACAAAATGTATATCATCAATTAAATTCATGTCATCACTGTGTCTGATCAGTCACATTCACGTCTCTCATTGTGTGTGCCTTTTCTGTTTTGCAGGTAATTCCAGATCTTATCAACAGTGGGTGCACACCGTCAAGGTATGCAAAGATATTGTGCAAATAAAATTAATTGAGTGTATTCTATATCTTCTCATGTTAGAGTAAATAACAGCTGTAAGTTCTTGAGTCTATGGAGTGGAGCGTGCTGAATGTAAGTGTGTGTGTGTACATGTGTGTGCGGTTGGGCTTGTGAATCTGTGCATACTTACAGTAGGACAATTGAGACAGGGAGAAAGAGAGAGGGAAAGTGAGGGAGAGAGAGATGGAAAGAAAGAGAGGGAAAGAGAGCGGGAGACTGTAGTGATTTGACGAGACGTCTCCCTGACTGACATGTTGATCTGTCAGGAAACACAAGAAAAGTGTTTCTCCATCAAACCAACCAAAGAACATAGATCACACACCCTTCTCTCTCCCCCTCTTCTCTCTCCCCTCTCTCTCTCTATCACTCTCTCTCCTGTCAACCGTACAGCAGCTCTGAATTAGTCCTCTAGAGTTATTTTCAAAGCCTTGTTAAAGTTCACATCCTATGACTGACACAGATCTATAAGAGCAGACTTTCACCTCGGCCCCTCTCTACTCTTCTACGCTCATCTCCTCTCTTTTCTCTGTCGGCTCCAAACTCTAAACTGGCTGGCATTAAAAGAGTTTAGTCGTTTAGTTTGACGCAGTTGCCTTGTGCTCTCTTAGTCTTTGCATTAAAGACTAGTGTGGTGAAGGTAGAGAGGGAGTGACAGAGAAAGAGAGAGACAGAGATGGATGCATGGCGAGACAGAGGGAGAGAAAGAGATAGAAAACAGGATAAAATAACTGAGTTCAGCAGAGATGTCATTCAATATGTGATGCAATTTAGCTACTGTATCTTGCCTGCTAATGTGGTGCTTATATATTCACTATCACACTATCTCAGTGTGTCTCTCAAAGCAAACTATAGATGCCAATAATGAGTTTTATGTGTTAGAGATATGATACATACAGAAAACACGCTGTCCGTCCATCGACTTATTTTTGTATAGTAATTCCAGGGTCTGTTGGTTTCAGTGGAGGCTCCTCAGAGGATGAATGGGAGCACCATCCTACTTAGTGAATTTCATTTTTTTTTATTTTTTTATTGAAACAATAAAGTTGTACTTTTTCGATAAAACTGAACTAAATATAATCACGTCACCAAATAACTGATTAAAACACACTGTTTTGCAATGAAGGTCTACAGCATCCTCTCGGGTAACACAATGGTGTAGTCGGAGGACCGCTAGCTTCCATCCATCTCTGGGTACATTGACTTCAATACAAAACCTAGGAGGCTCATGGTTCTCACCCTCTTCCACAGACTTACACAGTACCGCAGATGAAATATCAGCCAAGAGAGAGAAGCACGAGTTTGAACTGCACTCAACTTAATCGAGTTTTCCCTATTAGTTAACACTATCAACGTTTCCCTTTACTCTGCAATTGTGATCGATTCAACGCAATATTAGCCACTTTCAATGCAACATACTGAAACAAAATGAACTATGCAAGAGATTTTGTGGGAGGCAGAACGCATCCAGACCAGTGCGGCATAACCAATCAAAGCTGCAGTAGGCATGTATGCAAATAGACTATATATGGATCTGTGCCATTGACTTTGAACTGGACTGTGTTTACAGCATGAGCAGTCGTGAGTTGATGCACTTGTTTTAAGATAAAAGCTAAATATGCGTGTAGCCACGTGGACATTTTGTTCATATCCTTTTCTAGTTAGTGAGTTATTAGCCCAGTTATAGATACTTAGTAGTTAGTATTAGGGGGGTGATTGCTTCCTAAAAGAGCACAAAACATGTACATTTCTAGACATCTTTGAAAAGCAGGTCATGGAAAATAGCTTTTTTTTTGTCTTAACAAAAGTGTTGTATTTTGAGAAGACTTGAATAAGCTAAGTAGCCAATTGGCAGAGGGTACTGTCATTTGTCTCATTCTCTGTAATAGTGGTACAGGAATAATAATTCATTTTATTTTGTAAAGTGGTTCCTTGCATCAAATAACACAACAACATTTTCAGTCACCTCCTTGTCTGAAGGATAAACAGGCTAATGACAAGCGCTGCATGTTTTTTTACAAAAGTCTCATGAAATGTAGGCCCACATTGAACCCCAACATTGGCTGCTACTGTAGGCTGAATGTTAGAACATCTATTTACATGTGAAAATTTTATGGGATGCATTTCTTCCATTGTTTTTGATGGTAGGCCACTGGTAGGCCTACATTATAATTAAAAATAGCCACCGTTGCATACTTGGCCACTGCTAAAACTGTAACTTAAAGTGGTTACAACCTCAGTGTTCACACTAAATGCAAGCTGGAAGTTGCACCGAAATTTCACAACATTCTAGTTTGCCCTCAGCAGACCTGAAATTTTCTCAGTGCAAAACAAACATTTATTTTTTATGAATTTATTTGCAAATTATGGTGGAAAATAAGTATTTGGTCAATAACAAAAGTTTATCTCAATACTTTGTTATATACCATTTGTATCACGCCTTGGTCATTGTATTTTGTGTTTTCTTTATATATGTGGTCAGGCCAGGGTGTGACAGGGGTTATGTTATTGTTTTTCGTATTGGGGTTTGTAGCATTTGGGATCGCGGCTGAATAGGGGTGTGTCTAGTTAGGCTTGGCTGCCTGAGGCAATTCTCAATCAGAGTCAGGTGATTCTCGTTGCCTCTGATTGGGAACCGTATTTAGGTAGCCTTAGTTTCACATTGTATTTCGTGGGTGATTGTTCCTGTCTTTGTGTAGTGTGCACCAGATAGGCTGTATAGGTTTCATGTTTGTTGTTTTCTTCTTTATTAAGTTATTTCATGTATCGTCATTCATTCATTAAAGAACATGAGTAACCACCACGCTGCATTTCGGTCCGACTCTCTTTCAACAACAGACGGACGCCGTTACACTTTGTTGGCAATGACAGAGGTCAAACATTTTCTGTAAGTCTTCACAAGGTTTTCACACACTATTGCTGGTATTTTGGCCCATTCCTCCATGCAGATCTCCTCTAGAAGAGCAGTGATGTTTTGGGGCTGTTGCTGGGCAACACAGACTTTCAACTCCCTCCAAAGATTTTCTCTGGGGTTGAGATCTGGAGACTGGCTAGGCCAGTCCAGGACCTTGAAATACTTCTTATGAAGCCACTCCTTCGTTGCCCGGGCGGTGTGTTTGGGATCATTGTCATGCTGAAAGACCCAGCCACGTTTCATCTTCAATGCCCTTGCTGATGGAAGGAGGTTTTCACTCAAAATCTCATGATACATGGCCCCATTCATTCTTTCCTTTACACGGATCAGTCGTCCTGATCCCTTTGCAGAAAAACAGCCCCAAAGCATGATGTTTCCACCCCCATGCTTCACAGTAGGTATGGTGTTCTTTGGATGCAACTCAGCATTCTTTCTCCTCCAAACATGACGAGTTGAGTTTTTACCAAAAAGTTATATTTTGGTTTCATCTGACCATATGACATTCTCCCAATCTTCTTCTGGATCATCCGAATGCTCTCTAGCAAACTTCAGACGGGCCTGGACATGTACTGGCTTAAGCAGGGGGACACGTCTGGCACTGCAAGATTTGAGTCCCTGGCGGCGTAGTGTTTTACTGATGGTAGGCTTTGTTACTTTGGTCCCAGCTCTCTGCAGGTCATTCACTAGGTCCCCCCGTGTGGTTCTGGGATTTTTGCTCACCGTTCTTGTGATCATTTTGACCCCACTGGGTGAGGTCTTGCGTGGAGCCCCAGATCGAGGGAGATTATCAGTGGTCTTGTATGTCTTCCATTTCCTAATAATTGCTCCCACAGTTGATTTCTTCAAACCAAGCTGCTACCTATTGCAGATTCAGTTATCCCAGTCCGGTGCAGGTCTACAATTTTGTTTCTGGTGTCCTTTGACAGCTCTTTGGTCTTGGCGATAGTGGAGTTTGGAGTGTGACTGTTTGAGGTTGTGGACAGGTGTCTTTTATACTGATAACAAGTTCAAACAGGTGCCATTAATGCAGGTAATGAGGGGAGGACAGAGGAGCCTCTTAAAGAAGAAGTTACAGGTCTGTGAGAGCCAGAAATCTTGCTTGTTTGTAGGTGACCAAATACTTATTTTCCACCATAATTTGCAAATAAATTCATTAAAAATCCTACAATGTGATTTTCTGGATTTTTTTTTTTCATTTTGTCTGTCATAGTTGAAGTGTACTTATGATGAAAATTACAGGCCTCTCATCTTTTTAAGTGGGAGAACTTGCACAATTGGTGGCTGACTAAATACTTTTTTGCCCCACTGTAGCTAATGCAGCTAATTTAGCCTACTCAACAACCTGACTCAGAGAGGAATTTCTATTTATGTTAGCTGGCTGGATACGGCTATCCAACACTGCAACTCTTCCAATTAATTCAAGTTAGCTTTCAGTTTTATTAATATATTGCAACCAGGGCCTGTCGGTGTAACTTCTAAACTGCTTGCTGTACAGCGTGATAGGATTGGATTGTGGATTTACTAGTCCTATGTTGCTGTACCTATAAAAACACGTCGTTGTCACACGTCCCTTGGAGGTATGGAGAAGTTTGTATTGTAGGTTTTAATAGTCAGAGTGGGAACAACATCTCCTGTACACTTCCTTATAAACTCACCAAATCAGTGTAAAAATCAATATTATTCTTTGAGGCTACCCGGAACATGTCCCAGTCCGCGTGATCAAAACAATCTTGAAACATGGATTCTGATTGGTCAGACCAGCGTCGAATAGTCCTTATCATGGGTACATCCTGTTTGAGTTTCTGCCTATAGGACGGGAGGAGCAAAATAGAGTCGTGGACAGATTTTTTTCCTTGAGGGCCGTCGTGGTATCGGCTTGAGGATATACACGGCTGTGACAATAACCAACGAATAATTCTCTTGGGAGATAATACAGTCAGCATTTGATTGTGAGGAATTCTAGGTCAGGTGAACAAAAGGACTTGATTTCCTGTATGTTGTTACAATTACACCATGAATCGTTAATCATGAAACATACAACCCCGCCCTTCTTCTTCCCGGAGAGATGTTTATTTCTGTCGGCGCGACGCACAAAGAATCCCGGTGGCTGTGCCAACTCCGACAGCATATCCTGAGAGAGCTACCTTGTTATCTAGAGATTGGACATTAGCGAGTAATATACTCAGAAGCAGTGAGTGGTGTGCGCGCCTCTGAAGTCTGACCAGAAGGCCACTCCGTCTTCCTCTTCTGCGGCAACTTTGTTTTGGGTCGGCCTCTGGGATTAGTTCAAATGCCCTGGGGGGTTCGGACAAAGGATCCGCTTCGGGAAAGTCGTATTCCTGATTGTAGTGCTGGTAAGTTGACGTCGCTCTGATGTTCAATAGTTCTTCCCGGCTGTATGTAATAACACTTAATATTTTCAGGGCTAACAATGTAAGAAATAATACATTAAAAAAATATAAAAAAATATTGCAGTTTCCTAAGGACTAGAAGTAAGGCGTTCCTCTCTATCGGCACCATTTTGTACTACATTAGATTGACGGTAACAGTTGTCAGATTACAGGTAAAACAAATTCTAATAAAATAAACACTGGCTGTTGTTGACAAGCATATTCAGTTCATATCACAGGAGGCTGCTGAGGGGAGATAAGCTCACAATAATGCCCGGAATGGAGCAAATGGAATGGCATCAAATACCTGGAAACCATGTGTTTGACGTATTTGATACCATTCCACTCATACCGCTCCAGTCATTACCCTTGAGCCCGTTCTGCCCAATTAAGGTGCCACAACCTCCTGTTGTTCATATACATATTATTAATATTTAATTCAGTGATTTAAATTATGATCCCATCCTCAGTAGCCTATTCCAGCAGGCTATTGGAAACAAAAACACTTCTTAATGTAAAATCACCTCGCTATTCATGTTGAATAAATTAGTCTGTTAATTTGAACTAAGCAAGCTGCTAAATAGTTCAGTTTACATCTTGTCTAGGCTACTGTAGACTACCTGAAATGAGATGTAGGCCTTTCAGGGGCCATAGACAACCAGCCTTTAGCTAAGCAGACTATGGGAACATTTTATTACAATCATAAAACCAGATTTTAGTTTGTATCCTATGCCTATTGAAATGACAAGTCAATCTCGCAAATGGGCCATTTATAAAGGTTTTTAGTCTTAACATCTGGCACATAATAACAGCACAATTGCCAGAAAGTAGCCTAACATTCATTTTTTTATGTTCGTCCAAGTGTTTCTTGCTCAGAGATTTCGAGATCCTCTGTCCAACTTTCATCACTCAAACTCTCCTGTCGGATTTATCTATAGTTATGCGCAAAGAGGATTTATTTACATTTATAAACCGAGCCCTGAATGCTAATTGGCTGTAAGCCTTGGCATATCAGACCATATCCCACGGGACAAAACATTACTTTTTACTGTTCTATTTACAGTGGTAACCAGTTTATAATAGCAACATGTCACCCCGGGGGATTGTGGTATACAGCCAATATACAACAATAACGTCTGTCTCCAGACACTCCGTGTTGTGTCGTGCTTAAGAACAGCCCCTAGCCATGGTAAATTGGCCATAATAACTCAGCAAAAAAAGAAACGTCCTCCCACAGTCAACTGTTTATTTTCAGCAAACTTAACATGTGTAAACATTTGTATGAACATAACAAGATTCAACAACTGAGACATAAACTGAACAGGTTCCACAGACACGTGAGTAACAGAAATTGAATAATGTGTCCCTCAACAAAGGGGGGGTCAAAATCAAAAGTAACAGTCAGTATCTAGTGTGGCCACCAGCTGCATTAAGTACTGCAGTGCATCTCCTCCTCATGGACTGCATCAGATTCGCCAGTTCTTGCTGTGAGATGTTACCCCACTCTTCCACCAAGGCACCTGCAAGTTTCCGGACATTTCTGGGTGGAATGGCCCGAGCCCTCACACTCCAATCCAACAGGTCCCAGACGTGCTCAATGGGATTGAGATGCAGAACACTGAGATTCCTGACTTGCAGGAAATCACGAACAGAACGAGCAGTATGGCTGGTGGCATTGTCATGCTGGAGGATCATGTCAGGATGAGCCTGCAGGAAGGGTTCCACATGAGGGAGGCAGATGTCGTCCCTGTAACGCACAGCGTTGAGATTGCCTGCAATGACAACAAGCTCAGTCCGATGATGCAGACCATGACGGACCCTCCACCTCCAAATCGATCCCGCTCCAGAGTACATGCCTCGGTGTAACGCTCATTCCTTCGACGATAAACGCGAATCCAACCATCACCCCTGGTGAGACAAAACCGCGACTCGTCCGTGAAGAGCACTTTTTGCCAGTCCTGTCTGGTTCAGCGACGGTGGGTTTGTGACCATAAGCAACGTAATTGCTGGTGATGTCTGGTGAGGACCTGCCTTACAAACAGGCCTACAAGCCCTCAGTCCAGCCACTCTCATCCTATTGCGGACAGTCTGAGCACTGATGGAGAGATTGTGCATTCCTGGTGTATCTCCGGCAGTTGTTGTTGCCATCCTGTACCTGTCCCGCAGGTGTGATGTTCGGATGTACCGATCCTGTGCAGGTGTTCTTTCAAGTGGTCTGCCACTGCGAGGACGATCAGCTGTCCATCCTGTCTCCCTGTAGCGCTGTCTTAGGCGTCTCATAGTACGGACATTGCGATGTATTGCCCTGGCCACATCTGCAGTCCTCATGCCTCCTTTGCAGCATGCCTAAGGCACATTACACTGATGAGTAGGGACCATGGGCATCTTTCTTTTGGTGTTTTTCAGAGTCAGTAGAAAGTCCTCTTTAGTGTCCTGTTTTCATAACGGTGACCTTAATTGCCTACCGTCTGTAAGTGTCTTAACGACCATTCCACAGGTGCATGCTCATTAATTGTTTATGGTTCATTGAACAAACATGGGAAACAGTGTTTAAGACAGGGTCCTGAAAAAGGGACATTTCTTTTTTTGCTGAGTTTATCATAACCCTTTTGCCTTTGGCTTAAATCATAGCATTCAAAGTTCAATCGACATCCATTGATGGAAAATTAACTGTCGACTTTAATAAGGGCAAATTAATGACATTTTCTCTTGCCAAATATTACAATTCCTTTATTACAAATTTGACTTCTTGACATTCCCCTTTAACCCCTATGATAAACTCGCTGTTTTCACCCATTGGACTGCCGCTGACTGGATGTTTTTTTGTTTGTCGCACCATTCTCAGTAGAGACTGTCGTGCATGAAAAGCCCAGGAGGGTGGCCGTTTTTGAAATACTGGATTCGGCGCGGTTGGCACCGACAATCATACCACATTCAAAGTCGCTTGGGTCACTCGTTTTGCCCATTCTAACGTTCAGTCAAACAGTAACTGAATGCACGTCTGCCTGCAAGCCACGGCCACATGACTTACTACCTGTAGGAGCGATCCATTTTCATGAACGGGCCGGTCAGTGTATAAACCTTTTACAATTGGAGCAATTTTCTGTTGTTGTTTAGTCTAATCTTTACATACATTACAAGTTAGCTTTTTTGTACATTTTTAAGTGATAAAGTGTTGATTCCTTGAAGTTGATTCCTTGTTTTAATTGTTAAACTATTTTTCAACATGAACTAGTGTCAATGTTGGTTAAACCCATATCATAATCCTGAAGTAAAGTGGGGAAGGGGTTTTGCCTATAATGTGTCTGTGATTCTGTGTTGTATTCCTAAATAAACATTTCCTCTTTGTCTAGTTGTAAGAGCTCCTGTTGGTTTTATTTGATTGTCACTCTCTCAGTATATCAGCTATGTGAATCTATTTTGCAGCTTATCATATAGCATGCTTCGCCAATTCAGCTATAGGACTACAGTATGATGGCATTACATGCCGTATGCCATTTGTCATCTGAAGCAGGGAATAGCTAAACTCACACATTTTTTACATGTTGAGCTATATGTTCTCAATTTAAATTGATACCAATAGACAATGTATGAAGCAAACCATATACCAGATTTTGATTGCAGTTGTTCCCATAGAGAGACAGTACATGGTTGCTCTATGTAATCACTGACACTGGATAAGCTAGCGACTGGGCTAACACAACTAACCTTTTAGGTCAATAATATGCTCTTTTTATTAACATTTGGTTGGCTTCATAATCGTGAGAGAAAATTAACTACCTAGTAGCTAGCTAGTTAGTTATAGCTAGGTAGCTTACAAGGTTAGGCGACCTTTCTCAAAACAAGCCTCATTGTGGCTAGCTACTTCTTGTCCCTAATCCTAGCCTTTACAGCCAAATATCTCTTCAGAAACCTCAAAATAAAAAATATTGATTCATGCCAGCATTGATTACATTTTCCCCCCTCTTGCTGCAGTTTTAACTCATCTCAAATTAACTGAGAAATGCTGTGAAAACCAGTGTGCTGCAAACATTCAAAAATATGTTTTGTCACTAGTGCTTGTTTTGTTCAAATCTTTAGTCCTCACCTACCGTTAATCCTACGGCACTAATCTGGTGAGCATCTTATGGAGCTCCGCTCAAGCAAGGCATTTGATTGGATTGACATGTTGCAAGGCGACACTGATTTACACCGGGTTCCGACCACTCTTTAGCTGATTTCTGCCATGGAACTTTTTAGGGCTATGAGTTTACTAATGTGTTAGTTCTCGTTTCTTGACTATAACTTTAATATGGTGACATTGATGTAGGCTGTGTAGCGGTTAGCAGTTATGGTACGAAGGGTTTGGCTGGAAGTTTTTGGGCCTCTTCACAGACAGCTGTTGTGTTGTGCACTAAAGTCCATAAGTAAGGGAAAAGGTGAGAGGAGGAGAGTGTGCGGGTGATCAGGGGTATATTCATTCCGCTGATTCTGGTGCAAAACGTTTCTTACACGGAAGCAAACTGAACGAA
Source organism: Oncorhynchus nerka (assembly GCF_034236695.1). Lineage (NCBI taxonomy): Eukaryota > Metazoa > Chordata > Actinopteri > Salmoniformes > Salmonidae > Oncorhynchus > Oncorhynchus nerka. The sequence continues at coordinate 43,287,279 of NC_088412.1, read as the reverse complement.
ACTGGGAGGGACCTACCTGAATTTGTCCAATAGAAACTCTCGTTTGGACTAATGATTACACACCAGATCAGCTAGATGCAGGCTAGATTCAGGCAAGAGTGTGCAAGGTGGTGCTGAATGTGTCACTGTCTGATTACTCCAATATATCTCTCGACCTGTGCACCTACGTTATAAACTTTCATTTATAGACTAGGTTGTAGCAACCTCATGATGGCTATAGGGCCATTTTTAGTAACATGTAGTAGCTTTAACAACCTTAAATTGAGTTGGGCGAATGGAATATGAAAGCCATGGTCATAAATAAAAATCTACCTCCCTAATCTTAAATGGCACCAACTGCCACTGGTTGGGTTGTGTGTTCGATGGAAATCCTGTGTGTGCTGCCAACCGTGCGCGCGCGTGTGTGTGTGCGCGTGTGTGTGCGTGCGCGCGCGTGTGTGTGCGTGCGTGTGTGTGCGCACTGCTAAATTACAGTGTTGTGTGTTGCAGAGAGGCGGCGTGCTGATCAACACTGCAATGACTAAGGCAAGTCCAGCTGTGAAAACGGCCTACAGATATGGATTAATAACGTTCCCAATCAGACCGGGTCAAATACGTCCAATATGTTCAAATATTAGAGCTTCTCTTGATTTAGTTTGGAACCAGTGGAATAGTCCCACAAGTGCAAACTCAGAGTCAAGCACACCTCAAATACTTTCATATTGGACACACACAACATGAAAACCTAACCTTAAAATGTGTATTTAGTCATACAGGTTCTCACTCTGAATATCCGAAAGGTTGTAGTTAGCTGGTAAATGTCATTGTTCTACTAGGACTGTGTATGTATATGCATGTGTGTGATGCCCTTTCCAAGTTTAGTCTTTGTCCTTTTGGCCAGCAGGATCAAAGCAGGCCTTGATGTTACACCAGACCACTGTCGAATATTAATGGAGCCTGTGGTTATTTCTAATGCCTGTGTTTCTCTCCTTCAGGCCAAGAGTCATGCCAAGAGGGGCATTCGCAGGCTCAAGCAAAGGGTGACCTATGTGAATTCACACCTCTCCAGGGCTCACACACACACACACACACACACACACACTCTGTTTTATATGGAGCATGTGACTCCGCTCACTCAGAGATGAGCAGGGTTGTAATGACTTGTGAAACATGTTCATTGTGCTTTGGTCAGGAGTGTACATTTGTCGTCATCCAGCTACAGCCCTAACCCTTTATTGTTTGCATATTTCATAAATGAGCCACTGATTCCTTCAAAGGAAATGCAACCAGATGTATGTTTCCATAAGTCTGGTCCTTTTGATAAGGCAATTTCAGTTTGGACTCACCGTCAGAGGGAGGCTGAGGACAGGGACACTGACTAACTGGCTCTCACTAGGCTGTACTCGGCACATACACACACACACACACGTCGCTATGTGTGCATACACATGAGTTCAGAATGATTTAATCTGATTTGACCTGGCCACACTCCAAATACATGCATAACTGTCTGTTTTATTATGTTATACACACATTATGGCACACTCACTTGACACACTCACTTGACACACTCACTTGACACACTCACTCCTCTCTCTTTCTCTCGCTCCCCCCCCTCGTTTTCTCACACCATCTCTCCATCTCCTCCCTCTATCGCTCTCTCTCAGGAAGAGGAGGATGATGGGCCGTTCTGCTCAGGGTCTCCCACCAGCACCAAGAGTCTGTCACCACGGAGACTGCAGAAGAGGAGACATGTGAGTGACACACGCGCACAAACTATTCCTACGTCTCCGTTCCCATCCCTCTCTTCCCATCTCTCTTCTCATCTATCTCCACATCTAATCTCTCTTCCTCATCTACCTCTTCCTTTGGTCTAGTCTCTCCATCCTTCCTCCTATTCGTTACTTTGTAGTAGTTTGTCAATGTGCCAGATGATAAGTAATGATGAGCAGATTTTCTAGTGTGTCACATCAGCAATAGTAAAATGCACTGTACACTCTACAATGTTTATGTAAGTTTGTTAGTTTGCTCTGTCTGTATGGACAGTCAACACAACAACACAGCTCCTCTGCTTTTCACCACTTCTTAAGGAGAATCTGCTTGTGGCATCATTAAAAACACGGCATGTCTTCCTAGTATGTGCAAGCTGGCACATGCACTCTCCATGCACCCCCCCATACCTCTCTGTTTCTCTCTCTTGTTCCCTCCTCTTTGTTTCTCTCTCTTGTCCCCCCCCCCCTCTCTCTCTCTCTCTCTCTCTCTCTGATGCACTCACACAAACAATACTCCTGTTAGATTTAGTTTGCATGGTGATTGCGAGGTTGTCAGCTCGATGTCACATCGATGTCACATACATCCCTGCTGAAAAACTGCATAGACCAGTATTGTCTGTGCTGGTTCATGCAGGTCTATGCTGATCAAGCTGGTCTGACCAGCATCGTCTAGTCACTCAAGCTGGTCTGACCAGTGTGATCTAACTCGTTCTGCTGGCCCACCAGCATGGTCTTGCTGGTCAAGCTAGTCTGATCAGCATGGTTATGCTGGTAGACCAGCCTTCGATGTGTTTTCTCTGGTGATAGCCTTCGTTGTGTTTTCTCTGGTGATAGCCTTCGTTGTGTTTTCTCTGGTGATAGCCTTCGTTGTGTTTTCTCTGGTAAACTGCCCTCGGCTGTGTTTTTACCGGTGGCTAGTCTTCACTGTGTTTTGGACACTGTTGGTTTGCTTTAGCATAAGCTAAAGCAAAACCAACATCAAGTCACATTATGCTGGCTTGCAAAGTGATATTTAATTCCAATTGGAATCCAGCCAGAGTGGATTCCCCCAATCTGCATTCAGAATGACTGGAAGGGATAGACAGATTAAAAAATGAGACTACCTAAACTACACTATATACGGAAGTATGTGGACACCCCTTCAAATTTGTGGATTCTGCTATTTCAGTCACACCCATTGCTGGCAGGTGGATAAAATGGAGCACACCGCCATGCAATCTCCATAGCCTAACATTGGCAGTAGAATGGCCTTACTGAAGAAAGAGCTCAGTGACTTTCAACTTGGCACCATCATAGGACGCCACCGTTCCAACAAGTTAGTTTGTAAAATGTCTGCCCTACTAGAGCTGCCCCGGTCAATGTGAAGTGGAAAAGTCTAGGAGCAACAACGGCTCATCCACAAAGTGGTAAGCCACACAAGCTCACAGAATGAGACCGCCAAGTGCCAAAGTGCCTAAAAATCGCCCGTCCTCTGTTGCAACACTCCACGACTGAGTTCCAAACTGCCTCCAGAAGCAACGTCAGCACAAGAACTGTTCGTCGGAAGCTTCACGAAATGGGCTTCCATGGACGAGCAGCCGCACAAAAGCTTAAGATCACCATGCGCAATGCCAAGTGTCGGCTGGAGTAGTGTAAAGCTCGCCGCCATTGGACTCAAGCAGTGGTAACGCCTTCTCTGGAAGGCGCTTCGCCATCTGGCTGTCCACAGCAGGTGTCCACATACTCTTGGCAATGTTGTGTACCTAAACTTGAACAACCATTTAAATAACGGGTGCAATAAGTCAAACTAACAGATTGGATTGGTTTAGAAAAATGTATGCTATTTGTCTCTGTGCAGCAAAATATCAAATAAATGTGCACAAACACAGGTATTGAAACAAACAATTAAAAACATCTCAATGCGATAGAGCATGCTGGGAAATATGATAATGGTGGGTGTGGTTTTGCAGACCAGCAAAATTCGGATTACTTAGGAGTCAACCTCAATTGGCGTTTTATCTCAACTCACGGTTGCCAGCGATCTGAATTTCCTGCTATGCCACTGGATCTACATTCTGTCATTTGTCCCGGTAGGGCAACGCTTCCCAAACTCTGTCCTGGGGACCACAAGGGGTGCATGTTTTGTTTTTTTGACCTAGCACTAACCAGCTGATTCAAATAATGAACTCATCATCAAGGTTTGGTTATTTGAATCAGCTGTGTATTGCTAGGGCAAAAGCCAAAACGTGCACCCCTTTAGGTCTCCTGGACCGAGTTTGGGAAATGCTGCTGTAGGGGGAACTCTTTTGGGTTCCACGTAGAACCCTGTCATTTGTTACTATGGGGGAACCCTTTTGGGAGCCACGTATAACCCTTTTGATTCGTCCCTGCAAGATACAACTTTTTGGAGTTCCATTTAGGGCCCTCTCATGAAGAACCCTCTGGTTCCAGGTAGAACCAATGACATGTTCTGCAGTTCTACTTATAGGATACTTTAAATGTGCTTATGTTCAAAATGACTGTAATTTGACAGTAAGTTACCTACTGAGTTGCAGTAAGAATACAGTGTTTTTACATACTGAATAAAAATATAAACACAACATGCAACAATTTAAAATATTTTACTGAGTCACAGTTCAAATGAGGAAATCAGTCAATTTAAATAAAAAATATTAGGCCTTTATTTATGGATTTCACATGGCTGGGAATACAGATATGCATTTGTTGGCTATAGATACTGTACCTTAAAAAAAGGTAGGGGCATGGGTGAGAGAACCAGTCAGTATCTGGTGTGACCACCATTTGCCTCATCTCCTTCGCATAGAGTTGATCTGGCTGTTGATTGGGGCCTGTGGAATGTTGTCCCACACTTTTCAATGGCTGTGCAAAGTTTCTGAATATTGGCGAGAACTGGAAAACACTGTCGCACATGTCAATCCAGAGCAACCCAAATATGCTCAATGAGTGACATTTCTGGTGAGTATGCAGGCCATGGAAAAACTGGGACATTTTCCGCTTCCAGGAATTGTGTACAGATCCTTGCAACATGGGGCCGTGCAATAATCATGCTGAAACATGAGGTGATGGAGGCGGATGAATGGCACGACAATTAGCCTCAGGATCTCGCCACGGTATCTGTGTGCATTCAAATTGCCATCGATAAAATGCAATTGTGTTCGTTTTCTGTAGCTTATGCCTGCCCATACCATAAGCCCACCGCCACCATGGGGCACTCTGTTCACAACGTTGACATCAGCAAACCCCTAGCCCACATGACGCCATATACGTGGTCTGCGGTTGTGAGGCTGCGGTTGTGAGGTTGGATGTACTGCCATATTCTCTAAAACAACGTTGGAGGCGGCTTATGGTAGAGAAATTAACACTAAATTCTCTGGCAACAGCTCTGGTGGACATTCCTGCAGTCAGCATGCCAATTGCACTCTCCTTCAAAACTTGAGACATGTGTGGCATTTATTAAGCAAATATTCAACTGAGTTCGGCGCAGAAATGCTGTAATTACATAAAACGACCATAATCCATTAGTCCTGTTCTTTCCGGCTCGGACAGAGATGGATACACTTATGCCTGCTACAGTTGGTTAGATACACACAGACTGCATAGACCGCATGAGAGGAATGTACACGACACAAGACGATAGAGAGGGATAAACAGTTTGTTAAAGTACGAGTAAAAGACCTAGTCAAATGATTTCGTCAGTCTAAATAGTATGCTATAGTATGCTACGTCAGCTAAATAGTATGACTAAAGACAGTACAGTATGGGGAGCACAGCGATAAAGTGATGTGGCAGGGCGGATCTGCCCGAGCAGAGATGAGAGGATGACTTTAAGGAATGAAAAATAACAAGGTCATCAAATAAAAACCTAAGTAATATACACAACTGAAATGTGTGTACGCATTTTAAAGCTGACCCCATTTAGGCGATTGTTTGGTCGATAGGCTGTTGTTCAACCCGAAATGTCCTTAATCGAGCAGTCACAAATATATTGTTTTCAATTCATGGTGCACAAGACACCGGGCTGATTCGCGCCTGTCTCAGTGGACTAAACCATTGCGGAGGCCACAGGGATAGATGGCACAGTTCATCACTCTAAGATGTGATACTGAAATTGTATACGGTTATATTATGTAAAAATAATGGTGCAACACTAATAAATCGAGTATTATTTTAGGTAACACTTTAATTGACACCCAGTGTCATAACATGTTATGTCATAAGAGCTGACATAACCTGTTATAATATGGTCATATTAATTATTTTATGGCTGTTTATGACACCTACATAAGAGTGTAAAATCCGTTAAACAATAGCCTATGTGTCAACGGTATGTTTGTTATATAATGTTTTTGGAAATTGGCCATATTAAATTATCATTGTAATTGTGCACCCATTGATGGCAGACATTTACTTACACCAATGACCTGTTGCTGATGACTGGGTTGAATACAGAAGCAGATTTATGGAGCAGGACAAGACACCCTCTTTTCGACTGAGGCCATGTATGTGATAGGCCTATGTGATAGGCCTAGGCTTATGTGATTATGATGGTCATAATGCTTCTTGACAGATTCAAAGTGTATTTTCATAGTCCACGTAAATTGACACAGGATAGTTATGCTTCATTTACAATGTCATAAATGACGGCCTAAGCCACTTGTCCACCACCCTATGGAACTCCCCATCACGGCCGGATGTGATACAGCCTGGAATCGAACCAGGGTCTGTAGTGACGCCTCTCGCACTGAGATGCAGTGCCTTAGACCGCTGCACCACTCAGGAGCCCAAGAAACAAACGTTCAAATTAAAGGAAACTTCTCGGCAGCAAAAAAACTACTTTGATGAAATGTTTTGACACTCTTATGTAACCAGCCATAAAATAACGCAATATACCTATGTTACAACAGGTGTAAATATATGGGTCAAGACAATATTATGACCATGTTATGACTAGTTATGTCAGCTGTTATGACACATTATGACATGGTTATGATCGTGTTATGACACTGGGTGTTAAGTAAAGTGTTTTTCACAGCACAGTTGTAAAATATATGGCCAATAGAAATCAAAACTGGATGGTGTTCAGAGATAGATGGGAGGTTGAGTGGAGCTGAGTGAAGGGTGGGACTAAAAACAAACCAAGGATAACTATAGTAAAATACACTGTGTCCGTAAAATATATACAGTATGTATAATCTGGAAGTAGAAGCCTAAGTGTTGTTTGTTAGTTTACTCGAATTATGGGAGGGGTGGTAGGGTTAGAGGAAAATAATAAAGGAACATTTGCTCAATATTTGGCAACATACCCATCAACCACTTAAACTAGTACAACACTTCCACTGAGGTTTGGCACAAATACACATATATTAGTTCACCCCCCCCAAATATGCTAATGAGCCCCACTGGTACATTGCCCCCACCTACATTTCAAATCTCTGTGATTTTTTTTTTTTTACCATTATACTAGATTATGTACCCTAAAAGGAACCAACCAGCACCATGTGAGTTCCTATGTGTACCTCTGAAGGTACCTTATGTTTACCTTTGACCTCTTTGTACCTCAGCGAACAGCACTGTATCCTAACCATACCCTAATTTTGAGAGTGAGGATATATGTTTTTGGTAGTAAAGATGTATCTGGTGGCACTGCTGAGACATTAATGCACTTCAGCCCAAAAGCTTGCAAGTTTAAATCCCCAAAGCCATTTTTGCACACCTTACATCCAGTGTCCCTTAGCACTGCCATTTTTGCACACCTTACATCCAGTGTCCCTTAGCACTGCCATTTTTGCACACCTTACATCCAGTGTCCCTTAGCACTGCCATTTTTGCACACCTTACATCCAGTGTCCCTTAGCACTGCCATTTTTGCACACCTTACATCCAGTGTCCCTTAGCACTGCTTTCCATTGGTGTTGTCAGATAATCTGACAATTATCGACGTGGGCAACTTTTAGCAAAGTGCAGGAATGTTTTCTTGCATTAAATCTGTGGCCAATCTCTCTCATGTCCACAGACCTGGTGGCGTAGCAGGAAATTCAGGTCATTAGCAACCAAGAGGTTGTGAGTTCAAATCACAAGCGAGGTAATAGTCTCAAGTAACCAGTGTTCAGCATCACACTGTCCTTTTACAGCAATAACACCTGAATTCAGTTGTAAAAATTCTGTAACTTGTTGTCGTGTGTGTGTGTGTGTGTGTGTGTGTGTGTGTGTGTGTGTGTGTGTGTGTGTGTGTGTGTGTGTGTGTGTGGTGGTCCTGCAAGACTAGCTGGTCTGCAAATCCACATCCATCATTATCATGTTTCCCATGCATGCTCTATTGCAGTTAGATTTTTAGAATTTTAGGACCACAACTACAGACACAAACCAAGGGGAAACACTGAGATTGTGAGGCCAAGACGGTCGCCACGGCCACGGGTTTCTGTCCTGTAATGAACTGTTTTATATCCTGTGTGCTTGATGAGGCTGATGAACACACAAAAAAAATGTGACGGCTCAACCACTACCAATTAGAGATTCTTTACCGAGGTCTCTGCAACACACATGCACGCACGCCACTGAGCTCTGTTCATGGCCACAGTAACGGGACCCCAGGGACTCCTGGTGCAGAGACACACTGGATGGCATGTCCCAGAGCACTTGTGTGTGTGTGTGTTAGGGACCGCTTCCAGTTTAAGATACATTTCTCAATCTGACTTGTACCCAGACCAAGTCCTGTACCCAAATCCTCATACCCTGTACACCTCAATGGAGCCCCATTGGCCAAGACTACCTCTCCGTTCCTGCGACCTGCATATGACCCAGCCCCATGCCCGAGCCCTGTACTCAACTCATATACCCCATTCTAACAATATACAGTACCTTTGCCTCAACCCCAAACTCTATCTGTTCCTGGTAATAAAGATAAAGATGTACCTGGTAGCACTGCTGAAACATTAATGCACTTCTGCCAAAAAGCTTGCAATTTTAAATCCCCAAAGCATTTATGCACGCTTTACATCAAGTGTCCCTGAGCACTGCTATTTAAGAATGAGCAACTGATTTAAGAATGGCGCCGGAGGGGAAAGCTGTGGTTTTACCGGCTCCTAACCAATTGTGCTATTTTGTGTTTTTTTTTTGCATTGTTTGTAACTTATTTTGTACATATCTTGTTGCTACCATCTCTTATGACTCACTTTCTTTAATGAGTTGGACGTGAGTTATATAATGTTGCTCCCAGACAATGCCCAAATCCCCGTCATTCACATGAAGAAAAGAAGGAAATTCAGGGAGAATTCGTCAGCGAGTGTGTAACCCACCTCTACCATCTGTTCTATTAGCCAACGTGCAATCACTGGAGAATAAACTGGATGAGCTCTGTTCGAGACTATCCTTCCAATGCGACATTAAAAACGGTAATATCTTGTGTTTTACGGAGTCGTGGCTGAACGACAACACGGATAATATACAGTTGGCTGGGTTTTCCTTGCCCTGGCAGGACAGAACAGCTACGTCCGGTAAGACGAGGGGTGGCGGTGTGTCTCTATTTGTCAATTACAGCTGCTGCGCGCTGTCTAATATTAAGGTTGTCTCGAAGTATTCGAGGACAACAACCTCTCCCTCAACGCGACAAGACAAAAGAGATGATCGTGGACTACAGGATAAGAAGTGCCCGAACACGCCCCCATTCACATAGACAGTGCTGTAGTGGAGCAGGTCGAGAGTTTCACCAACAAACTGTCATAGTCCAAACCCACCAAGAAAGTTGTGAAGAGGGCACGACAATGCCTTTTCCCCCTCAGGAAACTGAAAAGATTTGACAAAAAATTCTACAGCTACAGCATCGATAGCATCCTGACCCTTTGCATCACCGCCTGGTATCGCAACTGCTCGGCATCCGACCATAAGGCCCTACAGAGGGTAGTGCGTACAGCCCAGTACATCACTGGGGCCAAGCTTCCTGGCATCCAGGACCTATATAGTAGGCGGTGTCAGAGGAAGGCCCAAAAAAATGGCAAACACTCCAGTCAACGAAGTCATAGACTGTTTCTCTGCTACTTTTACACTGCTGCTACTCGCTGTTTATTATCTATGCATAGTCACTTTACCCCTTCCTACATGTAAAAATTACCTCGACTAACTTGTACCCCTGCACATTGACTCAGTACCGGCACCCCCTGTATATAAGCCTCATTTTTTTTTTACATTTGTTTATTTAGTAAATACTTTCTTAACTCTCTTTTCTTAAAACTTCATTATTTGTTAAGGGGTTTGTAAAGTAAGAATTTCACGGTAAGGCCTACACCTGTTGTATTCGGCGCATGTGACATATCATTTGACTTGATTTTATCTCTACTGTACCAGGCCCAATGTAGGCCAGGGCTACCTCTCTGCTCCTCTCCATCTCTGCATATTAAAGAGATATTACAAACCACTTATCTAGTGTATAATTCATACACACTTTGCCCTGCACACACACACCTCACACACAAACACAAACCTCACACACACACACCTCACTCACGTACTCACAGACACACACTCAGCTCTCTGAGTGATATGGACATACCTTTTATCACCATGTAGCATTAACAGCAATCTCTGTTTCTGTCCTTGAAATGAAATGAATTGCTGATCTGGTTCATCTTTGGAGTTTATTCTAATATTAGATATTTTATATTAGATCAGTGTAATTATGAAATAAGCTTTTTTAAACGGTTTAGTTTTTTTGGCCAGTTCATTCAAGTGTCACTAAAAGAGCATGTCCGTTAAAAGTATGTGGGGAGGTATTCCTTGATTTGCACACCATGAAGGTTCTCTTAGTGTGAAATACTAACAAACACAAACCCATTGTCTTGCGTCTCTATGTTCGGGAGTGATTGCTCACCTCGTGTGTGTTTGTGTGTGTGTTTTAGCGGATGCAACAGTACGTTAGCTGTGTGAGAGCGAGACGGTGGTATGCATAGTGACAGCAGGCTTGTGGCAGGGCTCAGCAGTGTGACGCTGACACTACTCTACCATAGACTGAATAAATGCTAGCATGGGGGTGGGGAGAGGGAGGGAGAGCGAGAGAGTGTTTGGGGGGGGGGGGGGGGGGGCTAGTGTGGATGGTTTGTTTTTGTGCTTCTGTTCTAATGGGGAAAAACTGCACACATCTGCATGGTGATGATGTGGAGATTGGAGCCTGTCAGGTTGTGTGTGGGTGGGTGTGTGTAGGCTGTGTGTGTTTAGGTGGTTATTTGTAGTCTGGCCTGAGATTCTTGTCTGAAGCTAAGCTGCCACCTCATGGTAGCTTTAAATTACTGCATACGTCAACAGACACGCTGGTTGATTTTATAGGATTGCTTATTTATTTATTTATTTTTGCAAAATGGTCAGAATACTTTTAATTTAGCCCGTTTGTTAAAAGCGTGTGCTTTCAGAGGCAGCCAGTTGGACAGACAGGCAGGCAGTGTATCCTGCCTCAAACACTGTCTGTAGTTTTATGTCTAACAGAAAGACAGACTTGGCCATGGTTCTGGCTCCCTCTTTCACTCCCCCCTCTCTTACCGCCTTCTCTCTCTCTATCCCTCCTCTTTCACTCTCTCATTTCATTTTCCCCCTCCCTCTCTCTCTCCGTGTGGTTTGTTTGGCATATCTCGCATACCCTGCCAAGCGGTGAGATCAGTGGCCACTCAGAAACACCATATGAAATGTAGAATGTAAAGCTGGTACTTAAAGTCTCTAGCGCTCTGTCGTTGGCATGCTCGCTTAACATAACCGGTCATGCAGACGAGAGACTGAAAGAGAGAGAAAAAAGGTTTTTCTTCAAATATTTCTACTGAAATGGACAGTGATTATTATTTTCCCCTCGTAAGAAGGGGGAGTGAAATATAGAGTTATTGTATGGCATATGAAGGATTAATAGAGCCACTGCCATGAGCTCTCCGTTAAATAGATTTCATATCTTGGCTCATTCCGTTTGGAAAGCGAAAGCTTGACACTATACAATAGGTTAGAGGATGACTTGGCCATATTGAAACTCTCCTCACTTACAGCACGACTGGCTGGAATATACAGGTTTTTATTTCACCAGAAGTGCCTCAATAAATGATTCTTCTTTAAAAAAAAAAAAAAAATGTTTACTGCAAATAATGATTTGTTGCCACAAAATGTGCAACTGCAGCGGTATTGACAATGACTAAACATGCGGCGACTGTAACGAAATGACTCGCCATTGTGTATATCACATTAGTGATCCAAACAAAAGTATTCTAAAAAATGTTCACAGACAGTAAGACCGTCTATTGTTATGCCAGCAGAGGTTACTGTGCAGAGTACCTATTGAACCACATTAACCGTGTGCTTAGTGATTTTAGTGTGCTTTTAAACTAATTAGAGCCTTTTTTTTCCCACCTTCTGTCCTCCAAACTGATGGTTTTAGCCAGATTCCGTGAAAATGGCCTTTTTCCATTTTCATTATTATACTTCATTTGCTGCCTCTTTTCCTGGTGTGGCACTCTCCCTCGTTCTCTCCCTCGTTCTCTCCCTCGTTCTCTCCCTCGTTCTCTCCCTCGCTCTCTCCCTCGTTCTCTCCCTCGTTCTCTCCCTCGTTCTCTCCTTCTTTCTCCCCTTCTCTTTCACTGCAGCAGACTCACTGCGAGAGAAAAACAACAGTCATCTGTCATGTGAGAGAGGTGAAGACAGAGAGAATGAGAGGCAGAGATGGAGGCTGAGGGAATGAGAGAGGGGGGGAGAAGCGAGAAAGAGAGGGAGAGACAGGAGAGAATCACTTTTCCATTTTCACCTCTCAGTTTTATATTAGTCTGTCGTGAGAAGTGAAGGCGGAAGTTGTTTCACCCAGACTTCCTCTAGCACGGTTGTCTTGTCTTTACGGTTTCATCAAATAACATGCTACTGCCACTGTAATAACCACAACTCTGGATGACTTCCATGTTCATTCAGTATGTGTGTTTCATAAATGGAAAGTTTGCATGGATGTCTTTTTGTTTTCTGTATGTTTTGCCCTTCCAACAGTGTGTAGGTGTAGGTTGTCTAGCATGGATATAATTATGACCATAGGAAAGGGCAGGCTGAGCCGGGTGTGGTTATGATGTGGGCTGAGCTCTATGGCCTGGGTATGGTTTGTTGTGTTTGAGGGTTCACCTTGTTTTAATAAACACCTAGACTCACCGAGAGGCCCCACTTCCCTAAACATGCCTAAGTGCAAAAATGAACAGGCTAAATAGCAGCAAGGACCATGACCTCTGTGTGTGTGTGTGTGTGTGTGTGTGTGTGTGTGTGTGTGTGTGTGTGTGTGTGTGTGTGTGTGCGTGTCCCAGCACCCACCCTCTTGCAGGTGCATCTCCAGTCTCCCTAACTGTCAAGCCAGCCTCTGCGTGAATGATTTGATATGTGTGTGTATGAACGCCCGTGCGCTTGTGTGTACATGGTATCACAGTGCTGATTTACGGCCCTGACACAGGAATCCATTAAAGTTTTTTTTTTAGGAGATGGTAGGCCTGAGCCGCTCTATAATGGTCTTTATTATTATAGCTCCTAGCTACCAGAGACAGAGAGCAGCCTGAGCCGGGCAATCAGCGCCGCACTACATGTGTTCCTGTTTAGCCCAATGGCAAAGAGGACTAAGTGGCCGCTCTACACATTTCTCCTCCCTTAGCTTTTATGGAGAAGGCGGCGGTTAACCCTTTCTGTATGCATGCGCGCGTTTGTGTAAGGTGTGTGTGTGTGTGTGTGTGTGTGTGTGTGTGTGTGTACCCTAAATGAGCAGCGGCCAGCGACACGTTACATTCCGCCCGTCTTGCTGGCACTGTGTCAGCTAATCAAGACCGGGTTGGTGCAAGGCCCTAATGTTTCCCCTCTCTCCTCTGTCTCCAGGGGTTATGGGTCCCCCTTTTCCTCTTTCTCTCCCTCAATCATTTACATCCGACCTGTCCTCTCTCTCTCTCTCTCTCTCTCTCTCTCTCTCTCTCTCTCTCTCTCTCTCTCTCTCTCTCTCTCTGTTTTTGTTTTTGTGACGAGTCATGGTTGCCCTCTAGGGGATGTGAAAGTGACAGGCTTTTATAATGTGGCAAACCTGGTTTTATAGGCTGCTTTAGAGGCTGCGTTGGTACAGGAAAGAAAAAGGGGTGAGAAGGTAAAGAGAGAGACTGAGATGGTTAGAGAGGACAAGGGAGGGAGAGAGAGAAAATTATACAGTGTGCACGAGATATACAAAGATGTGAATTAGATGGGCAGAGAGAGAGAGGTAGAGTGAGTAAAAGACTACACGTCTGTGGTGGATAAAGGTATTTTTAATAGCAGGCCTTGGGCTGGGCTGAGCTGATCTCTTATAGGGGAGGAGAGAGGGAGGAGGGGGAGGCGTGTGTGCCTTAAAGGTTCTTTCTCCTTTAAGTCCCCAGACCGTTAAACGTGCTACACAGGTGGCTTATTATACACACTGGACTTGAGCTACCAGGCACTGGACTGCACTGGGGTGTGAATGACACCCCGTTGCCAACACAAACAAGCCATCATAAAGAGTTATTTTTGTCGTTGTTGTTGTCATGGTCAGATGTGATGGTCATTTGCCTTGAGTAACCTGTCGATCTCATTGTCTCTGTTTGTGTGTTAGCATTATTATGCAAAGTCTTCCATGGGATGTCCTGACTTTGCCATCGATGACGATGAACTGGACACTGCCAGCAAGTAAGAGTCTGTTATATGAATATGATAATACCAATAATCTCCCAGTATTGTATGAATATGTATGATCTGTGACATTTATTTATCTATCCTTTCAGGTGAGTCTCATTGAGACAGCTATCAATTTTACTAGTGAGCCCTAGCCAAGAGCAAAACATCGCAATACAATAAAATGATTCAAGTTGGTTCCATGGTAGTCTCCTCTTTCATGAAAGTTGTTTGTTCTGTCACTTGGAAAAAAATCATCTCCCTGCCCTGTCCTTCACTAAGTTACTATGGTATAGACAGGTTCCCCCTCATCCTCTTCATACTCACATCAATGCTGCCCTCCAGTGGTTTAGTCCTACAGTAAGGACCCCACGGTAGATTTATTGCATTGTGATTATAGCCTCTTGGACAGATCATTATTCGTGAAATGATCATTGATTTGCTGAGTTTATTTGCTGGCTTATTAATACATTTATTTACTGAATTTTTTTTCTTTTTTTTTTTCTGTATTTCATGTATTTGTTGATTTGCTAAAAAAAATTTTGCTAATTTATTTTGCTAATTTAATTTGCTCGCCTTGAGGATCTCGTCTGAGGACAGTGGGGAGATGCCGTCCTACACTGAGGACAGTGACGACTCCTATTCGTTGGAGCTAGACACAGACTCCTCCCACACAGGCCAGATGAACCTATTAGAGGAGATCCTTGACTCTCTGAGCACCACCAGCACAGAGCATGGAAAACTCAGCGCTGCCAAGAGCCTGGACTTCTTCAGATCTATGGACGACATCGACTATAAGTCTCCGGTAAGAGAAACATCTGTAACATCTAAACCACACTCATATAACCCCAGATACATACAGTCTGAACGTCATGGACAATATCTTTGCATATGGACAATATTGACTGAGGCACCGGTTAAAGAAAACATCAAAATGTGTAAACCACTATGTGTCTGTATTCTAGAACAAGTCCAACCCCCACAGTGAGAGTAATCTGCCCCAGATGTGTACCAGTGGCAGCAGGGTGGGGGGAGTAGGTGGGGGAGGGGAACAGGGAGGAAGCTGGCAGGATGACAGTGCCCTCCACGGGAAGCACCTGCCCCCCTCCCCTCGTAGACAGCCTAGCAAGAGCAGCCTCAAGAAGCCAAAGCAAAACCCCTTGACAGGCTCTCCACCGGCCACAGCTGCAGTCCCAGCCAAGGACAACAAGGTCCCCAATCTCCTGCCCAAGATCCAGGCCCTTCAGACCAAGACCCAGCCCCTTCATGCCAAGCCCCCAATCTGTCTCTCTAAGCCCCGTCCAGAGGAGCCTTCGCTCCCAACACCTCCATCACCACACCTGGGAGACGAAAACCCCTCTTCCAGCCGCTCTCCTGCACCAACCCGTGCATCCACACACAATCCTCCACCGGCAACACACACCCCTCCACACACCTCAACGCTGACCCGTGTTAGAGCCTCCACAGACCCCCAGCCTGAGTCTGAGACCAAACCCCAGACCACATCCAGCATCCTGCGGGGGAATGTGCTGTCCAAGGAGACGGCGAGGCAGGACCAGGCCCTCCGGAGGCAGGGCAGTCAGGACAAAGAGAGGCAGGGTGTGAAGGCCGGGCAGCCCTCCGTGCAGGTCCCCTGGGAGAGAGGGAGGCCAGAGGAGGGGGGGCAGGGAGAGGACCAGGGCCTAGGACTAGGGTTGGGGAAGGAACAGGGCAGGGTCTCTGGGGCAGAGGTCCAGGAGAAAGGCCTTCTAGAGGAAATAGAGTCTATGTGTCATCTCAGCTCAGCCTTCCAGACCAGCCTACAGCTGTCCCAGGTCCAGTGCCACACCAACAACACACATAATAATACCTACGCCAACAGCCACAGCAAAGCCACCGACAAGTCCTGAGACGGACAGGGACAGGGAAAGGGGTACTTGAGGTAGAAGTTGCCCTTAAGAATCAGACTGCCCTCCCCAAATCCTAACCTTAACCACTTAGTGAAAAATGTTTACGAAAAGATCAGTGTGTTTAAACAGAGAACAAATTCATTTTTCCTTCGATCTGAAAGTATTGTAAAAACACAAAGTAAACCCCCATGACCTTGGTAACTCTTCCACTGTACAGTCTCCTAACACAATGCCTTAAACCAGGGATGGGCAACCGCGGGACGCCTTTTGTAGGTCTGAGGAACCAATTTCACCAAAAATATACAACTTTTTTTTAGGAACTCAGTCGGGGTTTCAACTTGCTGTTAAGAGTTAGAATAATAGAGTACACAAGGTGCAATTTCGAAATGTAATTGTGCATCAGTAGTCACTCAATTAGCCCATGTCGGCTACATTTTTAATTTTTTTAAAAATGGTCAGTTAGTCTAGTGGCCAGCTACCTAAACTTGTAGTAAGCATGGTCGAATTATAAATTAAAAACTGTTAACATTTGCCTCCACCCTCTATGGCACAATGTGTGTAATTACAGGAAATTAGCTGTAAAATGTCTAATTATTCTCTCTGCCCCATGGCAGAATGAATAGAATTGCATGAAATTTGTTACAAAATTGCTAAATCTTCTCTCTACCCCTGCAAAATGTGTAGAATTTCAGCAAACTTGCTTTAAAACGGCAACATTTTCTCCACGCACTATGGCAAAATCTGCAGATTTGCTGTTAATTAATTTAAAAACTTTAAATTGGTGGGGTGTCCAAATCAAATCAAATCCAGCCCCTCATGATGAGTTTTTTTTGTGGCCCCCGCCCCTATCAAAGTTGCTCATCCCTGCCTAAAACGGAGGTGTGCTTTGCATTTGGTACTGCTCAGTCTTAAAATTAATACTGTAACTGTTACGTTGGAAGCAGTTGACCTGCTTAGATCTACTATGTGGAACGCAGCCAGCTTTCTCACTGTGCTTAGATATATTAAGATAGTTTAATATATGTTGCACTCAGAGAGAAGCTCTATTTAGTTTGATTTCAGAGGCTTATCTATTTAGAGATGTATTTTTCTCAAGTGTTTGTTTCTCAGGATACTCCTGTCTGTTAGGAAAGAAAGGCGAAAAGGACTTGTGTAAATACCGCGGATATGAATGAGTAGACAAGCCCATCCATGGCACCTATCGCACCGTCTCTTGGTCGGTCTCTCTCTCTCTCCACATCTCTCTCCATCTCTCGCTTCCTGTCTCCATCTCGCCACTCCTTCCCACTCGTGCCTCGCTCTCCTCCATTCACCCTTCCATCCTCACCATCTCCCACAATCTCTGTCTATCCTCCTACCCTCACACACTCTCCTCCTTTCTCTGAGGATGGATTTACCCCAGTCTTTTACCCAAAAGGCTCAGACTTTTCTGTTTCCATCTACGCGGGCTGGCACCCGCGTCTCCATGGGCTATGGGTAGTTTTCAGCCTTCGTTTACATAACAATGGCTAACTGGGAACTTGGAACGCCTTGTCACAAAGCAACAGTCTTGATGATACAGACGTTGTTGATTCTGCCCCCCCCCCCCCCAAGTCTTTAGTGTCACACTCCTGATGGAAATAATATCACTAGAGCTTACACTGACAGCCCACTGGTATGGGGGTATGTCATTGGTAAAACACCCATGAGTGCTTTAGGAGGAGTGTGACTTCACCACTTGAAATCTCTGCTATGTGCACACACCGAACGAAATGCGCTGTCCCGTACTCTGATGCTACCGCACTGTGTTTGACTGGAAGGCTTGAGATGATTGTAGAATAGTAATAAAGCAATTACGGCTCTCCTCTGAGAATGTGGACGGACGGCCAAAGAGATTTTCATAAGAATCTCCCATGGAGAGAATGCAAGCCCTTCTGGGTAATGTCCAGAGATGGTGGCCACTCACTATCGTACCACTATGGTACATACAGACAAAAGAAAATATTTTCCAGTGCTTGTTTGTGGTTATGTTGATGATGAGTTTAGCCTGTTTACGCTAGCGATTTGTGTGGCATGCCGTTGGGTGTGACGGTTTAACGGTAACTCTTGCCCCCCTGTCCTGAGCGTCGGGCTGTGGTGACGATGAGATCGTAAAGCGAGTTCTCCGTGGTTCTGGGAAGACCTCACTTCAGCTATTCATTTGGATTTGAAAGGGCCCCGTGTACAATTTATGTTCGCCTATTCTATGTTTCAATTTTGCTATTTATTTGGGCAGCTTTGAAGTTGGAGCACTGTCTATGTACTATGCAAACAAAACGTATTTAAAGTTTCCAAATTCAGAATAGAATTTGAGGTTACCACTATAAAGATCAGGTAATTGATAATCATATTTGTGAATCCATAGATCCTCCGGCCTTTTCTGAGTACCACTTAGTATGCTCAACACAAGTCATTAGGGAGAAATCGAGTGGCTTTAAAGAGTCGTCCCCTCAACATTTCAATTGATATCGTCTGTATATGCAAAAGAGACCAAGGACCACTGGTCCAGTCAGTAGGGAGGCCCTGAGAATAAGCCACGTCCTTAAAGATGGAATCCGAATTGGGGGGGGGGAACAGCACCAGTGGTTTCTGAACTGAGGAGCGTCGCGCAGCACTGTAAAACAAATTGCGGTACATATTGTGCTCGTCTATGTGCAATGATGTCCGAGGAAGAAAAAAACTGTGTTTGCTGTTTACAGTAACTTATTTGTTGTTGAAATATCGCAAACGGACATGGTTGTTTTCACCATTAAGGATTCCAGCTTTAAATGCATGTTGGTCAGTTCTTTCACCTATGAGATCCACTAGAAAATGCTTCATTTCTGTTTAATTCTTTCTATTTCTGTTTTAAAATGTTGTCATGAGGCTTTACTCTATGTGTTCTTTTTTTCCCATCTGTGCTGATATTTCAATGGTCTTTCATACTGAACTCACTATGGAGAAGGATCTTGTTATGCTTTGTTGTAGGTAGTTATATTTTAAGATTTATTATAGATGACAGATTGTATTTTTTGTGTTTTAAGTATATTTTACAAGGAGAATATATAACTGGTATAATAATATATTGTAAATGATTCGTAGAACAAACAAGATTTGAATGTTGTTATATAATTTTTTTGGGGTGGGGGAAATATTTTGTATAATTATAAAATGTGTTATCTCAAACCATTTGCCATCCAGCCACTCACGTATCATGTTACAGCATTTCTGATTCCTGAGATAGATGACCGAAACGGCATACCTATGAATTTAACTTCCTTTTTTTTTTCAATTTGTGTTGTGCATGTACAGTAGAATATCCTATTATTCCATTCCCCTGGTTCAAACTATCTGTGTGTATTGGCCATGTTCTGCTGATCTTATTTGGTTGTTAAATCAGCTCAAGATTTAACACAAAAAAAAAGGTAGTGTCAGGTACGGTAGTGTTGTCCAGTATCCACAATTTGTTTAGCCAACTTGAAATACTTTATTATTAGTTATTTCATCTACTACACGACTACTGTATTAACTGCGATGGATTGGGATGTTTTACTTGAGCAAATGTCTTACTAACACTTGCAATAGTCAGCTAGGAATCCTTTGAGGCTGAGTATCTGTGTACTGAAAAGCTGGTTATTTTTATGACTGAATGTCTGTTTTACCGTCTCAAAGCTTTACTGCCTGACGCAGAAGAAAATAGGACGAAAGCGAACCTCTTCTAATTCTCTTTTTCTAAATGCTGCGATTGCATTTCCCTTTTTCCTAAATACTCGTGTGATATGAAAGATCAAAACCCCACTGGTTGTCAGGAACTAACAGAGGCATGTCACCTGTCTCTTTAACCTTCCTTTCACTGCAGTGACAACACTGAGACTGTTGACACAGTGTTCATGTTCATTCGTTCACCTTTCCCACTGGTCCCTCGACATGGTACTGTAGTTATTTGAATATGCCGTACGCAACCTACTGAAGTCTAGTGCGTGCACACTTAATCGCATGTTCTCAATGCAGAGAAAAACTGTTGTCTTAAATAACGTATAGGTCAATCTAATGTGCTATCGATGGAATGGTACAACTGTATGCACTGTGAACTTAAAAATAAATTCTATTCATGTTAATGCAACATTGTCCTTTTTTTTTTTCATTGTCCTTTTTATCTCTAAAATCAAATAAAAAGATCAAACACATACAAAAGGGCAGTGCAATTATACTCTCCTTTAATGAATAAAGTATATTCTTCACCTCAAAATCAGACATTTAGAAGCTGTAGACATGCATATAGACTACGTATATGTATGCTGGGAGTATAGGAGGGATTATCAGATCTGGAGGTGTCAATCTGCTGACTTCTCTCTAATGCCCTCCTCTACTCCTTGAGTTTCCTCAACAGGGTGCGCATCGCCATTGGCATCAACCACTATATCGCAGTCACTACGGAGTCTTCAGTGGCTGCGGTGGCCACAGGGCAGTGCTCCTTGGGCTCCAGCTGCAGGACACCATGGAGCTCCTAAAGCTTTGACTTCAAGGTGTGGTGATCCGATAACAATTTCTGGTGTTTGTCTATGAGCGAGCGGTGATAAGACCAGAGCTTTCTGTGCTCCCTCTCCAGTGTGCTTCGGCACTATACTCTGGTGCTGCACTTTGAGTGTCTCCATAAAGGCCTTGGTGTGATAGCTCAGGGTGAGACACGTTGATTGATGTCTGTGTGGAGGAGGCATTCATGTGCAAAAGCTTCCTGACCATCACTTGGGTCTCCTTGGCCATCCGGTTAGCTTTATTGAGCTGCCAGGAGGGCACTCGGGTCACTATTGGACTCTGTCCTTCTCCATGTACAGAACAAATGTCAAATAAAAATAAAAGACTTGTCACCTACCTCAGCCTGTTCCACCTACCTGGCTGTGGGAAGACGAGGCAACAGATGCAGCCTGACTCTGAATCTTCTCTGAGATCAAGGAGTAAGACCGAAGTCTTCTCTATAGGAATCCTGGGGCAGCAACATTACATGAAACAGAGGTATCTAGATTTAGTATGGTCCACTATATGAGCAGCAACTTTACCCACTACTGTACATCAAGATTAGATACCGGAAACGGAGGAGTCGGACTGGATCTCCTCGGAAACGGAGGAGTCGGACTGGATCTCCTCGGAAACGGAGAAGTCGGACTGGATCTCCTCGGCAATAGGGGCATCGGACTTGCCCTCGATGTTCCCGGCAATCGAGGAGTCGCACTGGTCCTTTATCTCCTCAGCAATGGACTCAAACACCTCTCCCTCACAAAAGTCCTGGGGGCAACAGCATCACATGAAACAGAGGTATGTAATGTTAGCATGGGGGCTCTAGGCCACCTTTACCCATTACTGTAAATTCAGAAGATAAAACCTCCCCAGTTTAGTGTGGGATGACTGAGTAGTCTTGTGGGTGTTGTCACTTCCCTTAGCCTGGTTCTCTTCTGCTCTCTGAATATAACCAGCATGGGGACAGGATAGGAGCAGGATAGGAAGACCGAGCAGTCTGGATTTTTTTTTTTTTTTTTTACATTTGTAAGGACATTTACACACACTTATCCTATTCTATTTGTGGCCTCAGTTGAGAAAGCACTGAGTTACATATTTGAAAAGTCTGAAATGTCCTAAACACTTTACCTTCACCAAGGGATAGATCATCCACCAGCGAGTAACAGGCCTTTGGATAATCTGGACAGGTTGAACTCCGTTGATAGCAACTCTAATATCAAGGTTCATAATCTGACAAGAGAAGGCAATTCAGTTGCATATTAGGAAAGTAAAAAACTCAAACACTTTTACCATCCTCAAGTGAGAAATCCTCTAGCAGTGTGTAACAGGCTGGAGTTATTATGGCCTGTGCATAATCTGAAACAGAATGAACTCAAAGCATATATTTTTAGACCATATCTAATATTTCTACATTGTTTTTGAATGATACAAAATAATACCTGCCGTTAAAAACACAATCAGGAACCAAGTTTACGTTAAAGCTAACACTATCAGCGGGCAAATCGGGCTTGTTGCACAGGGTGTCATAGCCGCTACAATGTCCCTTTGTCATCAAAATGTGACATTATAGGTGTACCCTCCCTCCCTCCCTCCTCCGCTTTCCCCGCCAGTTATAAGGATATAGGCTGCAGGCCTATATTACAGGTAGGCCTTTACTTGCTGATATGGCATTTTCCTAATGTAACCAGCCTGGTAAGGCAGCTAGTCTTACTGGCGTCCGACATATAACGAAAAAGACTTTACGATTCACACACACACACACACTACTTGCTAATGTTTTTAAATGTATGTGCACATATCAGTTACTCACACTGTAAATGTCAGTACATACAACAAGAAGGTCACATGGGGGAGAGGCGTTGTGCCGTGAGGTGTTTGCTTTATTTGGACTATTGTTGGAGATCTATGCTGCAATAAGACATGAGGAGGTGCGGTATATGGCCAATATACCATGGCTAAGGGCTGTTCTTGTCACGCTCTGATCGGTTTCACCTGTCTTTGTGATTGTCTCCACCCACCTCCTCTATGGCCTATTTATTGGCTTACCTCCCTAATCCTACTACATTTGCACACACTGTACATATACTTTTTTTTATATTGTGTTATTGACTGTACATTTGTTTATTCCATTGTTTACTCTGTGTTGTTGTTTTTGTTGGACTGCTTTGCTTTTATCTTGGCCAGGTCGAAGTTGTAAATGAGAACTTGTTCTCAACTGGCCAACCTGGTGAAATAAATCAAATTTAAAAAAGAAACCTCCAGGTGTCACCCGTTTTCCCCATTAGTCCCTGGGTATTTATTCCTGTGTTCCCTGTTTGTCTGTTGCCAGTTCGTCTTGTCTCGTCAAGTCAACCAGTGTGTTTTTCCATGCTCCTGCTTTTTCTTATCTATCTCTTGCTCGTCCTCCCGGTTTTGACCTGGGTTTGGAGAACGCTAGCCGATTCCCACCCCGAGAAACCAACTCCTTGGTGACGCAAAAGGCACACCCAAACCCCATGGCATCAGTGACTGGTGACACATGTGGCTTGAAGACTGAAGAAGCCAGTGAGAGAATCTACCGTCTTACCTTTTGTCTTTCTTTAAAAAATAAATCTTGGCAAGGGCCTGCCTTGACTCTGAACCCGCCTGCCTGACCATACTGCCTGGCCTGACTTCAAGCCTGCCTGCCATTCTGTATCTCCTGGACTCTGACCTTGTTTATGATATTTTGTCTGTCCACGACCATTCTCTTGCCTGCACCTTGAATTATAATAAATATTTGAGACTCGAACCATCTGCCTCCCGTGTCTACATTTGGGTCTCGCCCTGTGCCCTTATAGTTCTTATGCACGACACATCGCGGAGTGCCTGGATAGCCGTGGAATATTGGCCATATACCACAAACCCCCGAGGTGCCTTATTGCTATTATAAATTGGTTACCAACGTAATTAGAGCAGTAAAAATAAAAGTTTTGTCATACCCGTGGTATACGGTCTGATATACCACAGTTGTCAGCCAATCAGCATTCAGGGATCAAACCACCAAGTTTATCATTAATGATAAGTAGGCCGAAAGGATTTTCTGTAAGGGAGAGGTCGAAATGTACCCAATAGTTACCTGGAGGAAAAGGGAGGGTCATGCTTTTTAAATTTCAGTCAGGAGAGGGTTGATTATTTTTGTCATATTGCTCGAGGTTTGATAATTAGCTGCTTGTTATAGTATCTCATGTGTGCCTCATGATGCCCCTCATCCCTGATTTTCTGTTGTGCTCACAATATCAAGTGTGCCTAGTGTGGTCTCAATACCTTAACCATTGAGAGTTAATGCCTGAACCATAGCCTATGGATCATATACTGTTCCGAGCCACTGCCTGTTCACCCCACTTATCATCCAGAAGGTGAGATCAGTACAGGTGCATCAAAGCTGGGACAGAGAGACTGAAAAACAGCTTCTATGTCAGGGCCATCACACTGTTAAACAGCCATCACTAGCACATAAGAGGCTGCTGTCTATAGGCATAGACTAGGAATCACTGGCCACTTTAAGGAATGGAACACTAGTCACTTTAATAATGTTTACATATCTGGCATTACTCATCTTATATGTATATACTGGGTGCATGTGGGAGCATGCAAATAGCAGCCAGAGCCTTGTGTGCTTAGAGGCGCATCAACAGCATTCCATTTTTCTCTCACCTCCTTGTCGTCACAGCTTTCCAGAGGAATAAGACTGTGTCTCAATAGTTCAAAATGTCTTCCTCCTCTCATTTCCTTCATCTGCACTGATGTGAAAGAATTAGACAGATTAATATTCATTTTACGCTCATCTATCCTGAGATTTCAAAAGAGTGCACATGAATGGAGATTAGGAGTTGTGGAAGGAAGCTCATGGACCATTGAGATGTACCCCCAGTGGTGTAAAGTACTTTAAGTAAAAATACTTTTAAGTACTACTTAAGTCGTTTTTTGGGGTATTGGAATTTATATTACTAGTAAAAAATTTGAATATTTTTAAATTTACTCCACTTCCTAAAGAAAATCATGTACTTTTTACTTCTTACATTTTCCCTGACAACCAAAAGTACTTGTTACATTTTGAAGGCTTAGCAGGACAGGAAAATTGTCTAATTCACGCACTTATCAAGAGAACATCCCTGGTCATCCCTACTGCCTCTGATCTGGTGACACTCACTAAACAGAGAACATCCCTGGTCATCCCTACTGCCTCTGATCTGGTGACACTAAACAGAGAACATAACTCACTAAACACAAACAGTTTGTTTGTGTAAACAGAGAACTGTGGTCATCCCTGGCTATCCAGAGTAAATAAAAAACATCCCTGGTCATCCCTAATCATAAACAGAGAACAAAATTGTGTTGTCTGGTTTGCTTAATATAAGACATTTTTTTATTATATATACTTTTATTTTTGACACTTAAGTACATTTAAAACCAAGTACTTTTAGACTTTTCCTCAAGTAGTATTTTACTTTGTGACTTTCACTTTTACTTGAGTAATTGTCTTGGGGACTTGGATACTTTTCCATCATCCCTGGTCATCCCTACTGCCTCTGATCTGGTGGAGTCACTAAACAGAGAACATCCCTGGTCATCCCAGTATGGACAAATGAAGACAGAACAAGATAGAGCAGATGTTAAGAGATAAGGGAAGTGTGGGAATTTAGAGTTTTAGGTGCCACATTTTCTCAAGCTTTTTTTCCTCTGGAACTACTCTCTGCTTGCTAGCTACTCCCTCAGCTCATAGATGGAGTATGCAGTGCATTCGGAAAGTATTCAGACCCCCCCTCCTTTTTCCACATTTTGTTACATTAAAGCCTTATTCTAAAATAAAGAAAATCCCCCTCATCAAGCCACACACAACACCCCACAATGGCAAATCAAAAACAGGTTTTTAGAAATGTTTGCAAATGTATAAAACATTTTTCAACATAAATATCACATTTACTTAAGTATTCAGACCCTTTGCTATGAGACTCAACATTTAGCTTCGGTGCATCCGGTTTCCATTGATCATCCTTGAGAAGCTTCTACAACTTGATTGGAGTCCACATGTGGTCAATTCAATTGATTGGACATGATTTGGAAAGGCCCCACAGTTGACAGTGCATGTCAGAGCAAAAACCAAGCCATGAGGTCGAAGGAATTGTCCGTAGAGTTCCGAGACAGGATTGTGTCTAGGCACAGATCTAGGGAAGGGTAACAAAAAATGTCTGCAGCATTGAAGGTCCCCAAGAACACAGTGGCCTCCATCATTCTTAAATGGAAGAAGTTTGGAATCACACCCAGCCTTTATGGTAGAGTTACCAGACGGAACCCACTCCTCAGTAAAAAGCACATGACAGCCAGCTTGGAGTTTAAAAAAAAAAAGGCACCTAAAGGACTCGCAGACCATGAGAAACAAGATTCTCTGGTTGGATGAAACCAAGATTGAACTCTTTGGCCTGAATGCCAAGTGTCACGTCTTGAGGAAACCAGGCACCGCTCATCACCTGGCCAATACCATCCCTACGGTGAAGCATGGTGGTGGCAGCAGCATCATGCTGTGGAGCTGTTTTTCAGCGGCAGGGACTTGGAAACTAGTGAGAATCGAGGGAAAGATGAGCGGAGCAAAGTACAGAGAGGTCCTCGATGAAAACCTGCCCCAGAGCGCTCAGGACCTCAGACTGAGGGCGAAGGTTCACCCTCCAACAGGACAACAACCTTAAGCACACAGCCAAGGCAACGCAGGAGTGGCTTCGGGTGAAGTCTCTGAATGTCCTTGAATGGCCCAGCCAGAGCCCAGACTTGAACCTGATCGAACATTTCTGGAAATAGCTTAGCAGCGATGATCCCCATCCAACCTGACAGAGCTTGAGAGGATCTGCAGAGAAGAATGGGAGAAACTCCCGAAATACAGGTGTGCCATCTGTTTTTCAGCGGCAGGGACTTGGTGAGTCGAGGGAAAGATGAGCGGAGCACCAGAGAGCGGAAAACCTGCCCTTAGAGCGCTTGTAGCGTCATACCCAAGAAGACGCGAGGCTGTAATCGCTGCCAAAGATGCTTCAGCAAAGTACTGAGCAAAGGGTCTGAGTACTTATGGAAATATGATATATATATTTATTTTTTTGTTAAATATATATATACATTTAACAAACATTTCTAAAAACCAGGTTTTGCTTTGTCGTGTGTAGAAAAAAAGATTTTAATCAATTTTAGAATAAGGCTGTAATGTAACAAAATGTGGAAAAAGTCAAGGGGTCTGAATACTTTCCGAATGCACTGTATAAAGGGTTTGCACTTTAGTGTGGCAATGTGTAACTTTTTGGGTTGATCAGACCAAATTCACATAGAAATGTGAGTTATAGATCTATCAAACAGCTGAAAAAATATATATTTTTGGTTATGTAAAATATAGTTCATAGCGGAATAGATGGTACAATGATTCTCTACACTGTACTGTCTTATTTTGTCACATAAATAAACTGAAATTAGGGAAATTATTAGTTTTAGCAGTCAGGAAATGGCGGAGCAATTTCTGCATAGTGCAACTTTAAATAGAGAGCCGGAATAGACAGAATAAACATCGTAATATAAACCAACCAGCCCATAGACACATATTAAACACTCTCAGTTTAATTTGGCCTCAAACCCTCTTCAGATGACAACAGTCATCTATGATTCATGTTGGGTTTAGCAGTTGACCTCTGCTGTCTGACAGTAGGCAAAGGATAGATCCCTAGGCCAGGGTCACCTCCAGAGCCATAGATGACTACTGCTAAAAGTATTTCAAATAGATTCTGGAAGCCATGTCTGTCTGTCCCTAACGCTAACCAAAGGGCCTACCCACCCACATGTGCCTGCATGTGTTAAGGATGTCACACTGCTTGCTTATCGAGTACCACTTCCTCCTGATTTGGATCTGAGGCTTGAAACCAGGACCTCTGCCTTGCTAGCACATGTGACAGCCCTCCTGAAGCGTCTTACCAGTCTGCACCGTGTGAAAAGCTAGCTATTTGCTGCGGCAAGTGGATACAGTTTAGGCTGAGGAGTTAGTTTCACACGTTCAAAATGTGCTACGCATGCAACACATGACACAGGTCTTTGGTTTGGTCTTGTTTATATTATTTTTGAAGATACCAGTGCATTTCAAATAATAAATAATCATAATATCAATTTCCACTCGGCAAGAGAGACATATTTCCTGTGTTTAACAATGCCTTGTGGAATCCCCAAATGACCTTTTCTAAATGTTCTGAGAAAAAAACAAGTTCATGTGACCCGTTTCAGGAAGTTAGGTGTATGTCCCATATCACTACTTCACAGGAAAGGCATTTGAATTTAAACTATGAGCCTAGTTGGTTTAGCCATGGAAAAAGTCAGGAACCTTCCCATGATTGGGTGAGATAATGGATGGGCTAGACATGCTGAGAGATGAGTTTGGATTGGTCTGCCATGTAGCATGCTTCTGTCTAAAACATAAGCTGCCCAGTATGTAGATAATCCTGGTTACCGCTGCTATTTTGAAAGATATCATGGAGAACTGCTAAAGTGTTGCTACTGCTCTCAACATTGCTGCCCTGAATTTAACAGGTGCTACCGGCAAAGATCAGCGGGGAAAAAAGTTGTGATGGACTACTTTCTGGAGGTCGATCGGGCCATGCTGACTTTGACTCTGAAAATGAAACAGATGATGAGGAAAACCCTGATTTAGGTAAAAACATTTTCATTGAACCAAACATTGTAGTATCTTCTGATGACAGTATGGGGAAGAAATGGCAATCAACAGTGTTGTTGTCAAGGAAGAAGTTGACAGAGTTATGAAATCAGTGGAATGCCCGTGTGAAAGCAGAGTTTGATTGCAAATGTGTAGGGAGTCAAAAAAGAGAACATAGTAGGCTGTGGTATAAAACACCTGTATTCAGATTATATCTTCAAACGAAGGGAAACCACGGCATCCACGATAGACAGGGAGAAGCGTTCATCCATGTACACGGTAAGAGTCTAGCTACATTTTTGTATTTTAATTAGTTGAAATGTGGCATCTCCTGGGTTTCGGGTGGGTGTGATTGTTTGCTCTTGAGCAGATACCAAATAAAAGCCCCTCTATACAAATATAGCACAACACAAAGACTTCGCACTCAAAGACGTTACAGATGAATATGTTTGAGTCATTGTTACATATCTTACCATGCATGTCTATTTGTTTGTCACACCACTTCACTTCAGCTTGACACTTACTGTATGATTACTGTACTCTGATAGTCCAGAGGGAACTATCTCATTCCCGCAAAGGTTTTCTCCTCCTTTTCTCCTCTTTCATCCCTTCCTGGTGTGTATGAACAAGGCTGAGGGATGTGACTTAACAGACACCATACACCACAGAAGACTAAGAACAGATATAACACTTAGATTGAGTACATTTCAGAGAAGAAGAAAAAGGAAGATATTAACTTTACTTCAAGATAAAAAATGGTCATGGCAGAGAGAGATACCAAATAAATGATGTGGTTGATGCAAAAAATAAGTTGATAGATATATTTATTGAATGTGTAATGTATATGTCGGAAGACCAATGTAGGACGTAGGCCTAGTATGTGAGTTGTATCACTTTTCTTCTTTTCAAATATAGACTTTAAACGAATGGGAGGAGTCAGAAGCAGAGGGAAAATGCTGAAACCACAACAGGTTTCATAATGTGTCACAGACCCCAAAGTCCCCAGTGTATAACTACCAACACGTTCAGCAAAGATGGCTGTCTTGTCACTACAAAGGAGTAGAGCATGTTCACGTCTATCACCTAACTTGTCAAAAGAAGCGCAACAGGTCCACAGAGTTGAAATGTGAAAACATTATGTATCCGTAATATTTTTTGGGGGTGTGAAAAGAAACAGGCTAAAATGAATATATATGCCAATTAACAGATGCCTTTATCCAAAGCGACTTACAGTCATGCGTGCATACATTTTCTAATGTGTGGCCCCAGCGGGAAACAAACCAACAAACAATGGCATTGCAGGCACTATACTCTACCAACTGAGCCACACAGGACCAACTACAATAGTCAACACATAACTCTGTTATATGGAAGTAATCCTTGTTTGTGAGTTCAGAAAGCCTCTTGTATTTGTTAAAGATTTTATTGACAGATCAGCAATGTCTGACTGTGAGACCAGACTACTCTGGCCTCTCCTCCTCTGAATATTACTCAAATGTCTAAACACAGTTCAAGCTGGCCTGCACTAAAAAACTTATAACATGTATTTTGTGTCTATTTGATGTGTATCTAGGAAAGAGCAGAAGTGGAGGGAAGGGGATGTGTGGCATAGAAGAAATGGGACTTCCTGTAAAGTACGGTAAGGTACAGAGCCTCGGCTAGCTGTGAAATCACTTGTTGTGTCACGCTGAGGGACCAGAGATGAGGGTTAAGGGGAACACATTCAAAAAGCTATGTCCACGGATAAGACCGGAGAAGAAAACAAACATAAAGAAAAACAGCTTTTTTTTTTTAAAAGTACTTCTCCTTTTTGTTCATAATAAGACATGGTTTCCTTCGGTGTCCCCTTTAGGACATATGGTGTCCCCTTTAGGACATATGGTGTATGGGTAGAGTGATCATCGCTCCTGGATATGGCCGGTCTCTTTGGACTGAAGATCCTGCTGCTGTGGACTGGGCTCATCGAGTTGGCAATATGTAAGTACAGTATGATACCCAGGGGATGGGAGTGATGGGAGGGTTGATATTTATTTGAATGGGGATGGGCTGTGGGGCCTAAATTCACCTTTAACGTATATGGAATTGTTTTGGAAAATGTTTCCTGATGCAGTCACCATCAAGGCTTAAGAAAACACTTAAAGGGTGCAGGATTGCATATAACCTAATGTTGATGAATCAAACTTATTTGAGATCATTCGAAATGCAGTAACTTTCTCGGGGGTTTAACTAATGTGTCCTTTCCTTTAAAACGGAGTGTGAGTAGAGTAGCTCTGAGATTGTCAAGTCCATCTAAACTGTCTGCCTGTGGGTGAGCGTTACTTAGAGGACTAGCTTTTAAAGGAGACTTGTGACAGAGTTGGCCCGCTCATGTTCAGAGAATGGACAGACCTGATTTAGTGATGTCAAGTATTTATTCGCCACTGTCTTTGTTTGGTTCTCTGAAATAGTTTTCCGTGAAAGACTATAATAATCCGAGGCTAAAACCTCTTGTGTGCAAAACTGCAGCATTTGTATGTGTGAATTTAGCACGATTCTACACTGCAGTACATGTGAAAGTTCACATCTACCGACTGCAGTAAGACAACATTTAGATGAGCGGTTGTCTGATCACAGCACAACCACTCCTGTGTTCCATTTTGAGCGGCCAAAGTGTAACAATGACCATCTGGACATTATTTATATCAATAAAGTGTTATATTGTAAATCCACATGTCATATGAATTTACATATGACAATTGAGTTCATGTTTATTCAATTGAGTATGAAACCATACATTTAATAAATGGATATCCATTCAAAAGGAAGAAATCACTAATATTCACTAATATTCAATCACTAATATCACTAATAGACTCAGGAAACAATGGGTCTATCAACTTGACCAATTGGAACCCTTCAAAAGGTACATATGTCTTGGAGATATTACTCACAACAATGAAACTATTTATACCACATCCCATGAAGTTGAAATCAAGTGTTGTAAGTTATAGCATTTAAAAATAAATAAACTCTCTCGACTTAAACATTTGAATACTTAAAATAGTCTCCACTCTTAGAAAGGGGTTTCCGAAATGGTTCTTTGGCTGTCCACATAGGAGAAACCTTTTTGGTTCAGGTAGAACTCTTTTGTGTTCCATGTAGAACCCTCTGTGGAAAGGGTTCTACCTGGAACCAAAAATGGTTTTTCAAAGGGTTCTCCTATGGGGGATTAGCCTTTTAAAATGATAAACTTGGATTAGCTAACACAACATGCCATTGGAACACAGGAGTGATGGTTACTGATAATGGGCCTCTGTACGCCTATGTAGATATTCCATAAAAATCTGCCATTTCCAGCTACAATAGTCATTCACAACATTAACGCTGTATTTCTGATCAATTTGATGTTATTTTAATGGACATAAAGCGTTTTTCATTCAAAAACAAGGACATTTCTAAGTGACCCCAAACTTTAGTGTACATTTCAATCTGGAGCAAACAAGTGATTGATAAGCATTTCATATAATGTATCTCTGACTCTTAAAATGTTTTATCAGGTTGTCAGAGTTTTGAGCACTTGCATCCATTCACAGAGTACAACTGTTCAGTAGAGTCGAATTACCAAGGCATCCATTTTTCAAAAACACCCCTATGTATTCACACCCCTTAACTTTTTCCACATTTTATTGTTACATCCTGAATTTCAAATGAGATTTTGTGTCACTGGCCTACACACAATACCCTATAATGTCAGAGTGGAATTATGTTTTTAGTAATGTTTACAAATGAATTAAACATGAAAAGCTGAAATTTCTTGAGTCAATAAGTATTCAACCCCTTTGTTTATGGCAAGCCTAAATACGTTCAGGAATACAAATGTACCTTACAAGTCACATGATAAGTTGCATGGACTCACTCTGTTTGCAATAATAGTGTTGACTACCTCATCTCTGTACCCCACACATACAATTATATGTAAGGTTCCTCAGTTGAGCAGTGAATTTCAAATACAGATTCAAGCACAAAAACCAGGGAGGTTTTTCAAGGCCTTGCGAAGAAGGGCACATATTGGTAGATGGTTAAACATTTCAAATAAAGCAGACATTGAATATCCCTTTGGGTATGGTGAAGTCATTATTTACACTTTGAATGGTGTATCAATACACCCAGGCTCTACAAAGACACAGACGTCCTTTCTAACTCAGTTGCCAGAGAGGAAGGAAACTGCTTAGGGATTTCCCCATGAGGCCAATGGTGACTTTAAAACAGTTACATAGTTTAATGGCTGTGATAGGAGAACATTTAGGATGGATCGACAACATTATAGTTACTCCACAATACTATACTAAATGATGGAGTGAAAAAAGGGAAGTCTGTACAGAATAAAATATTCCAAAACATGCATCCTGTTTGCAATAAGGCACTAAAGTAAAATTGGCAAAAAAATTGGCAAACAAATGAACAACATTTGAAAACAAAGTGTTATGTTTGGGGCAAATACAACACATCACTGAGTACCATTCTTCATATTTTCAAGCACGGTGGTGGCTGCTGCATCATGATATGGGTAGTGATTATTTGGGGTATAAAAATACATGTAAGAGAGTTAAGCAGAGGCAAAATCCTAGCTGAAAACCTGGTTCAGTCCAACAGACATAGAGACCATTTCACCTTTCAGCAGGACGATAACCTAAAACACAAGGCAAAATATACACTGGAGTTGCTTACCAAGATGACATTGAATCTCTATTATACAGTAGTGCTATTGATGCAAAATGTTAGCTACAATTTAAGAAAACTAACACTAAAGTGAAAGTTATAAATGTATATGGGTATTTGATGGAGTCAAATTGGGGTCATGATAGGGGCTGTACCAAATGTTTGATGTATTATAATAATTGATTGTAATATGTTGTATTTATAGAAGGGGAGGGGCTATAAGACCCCTCCCCCTCCACATTTATAGGGTCCTAGACTACAGATTAACAATATATATATATATTCATTATAATGTTTTAAAATTGTTCCACAGTCTTTTCTAAGTCTCTGCCTCTTATAAAGAAACGGCCTGAGAAATGTGTGAAATATTGCATGGGGTCTGTGAGAAAGCACTTCAAAGATAAACACAGAGGCCTGCAGGGGAGTGAAAGAGATAAGAGACTCGTCAGACATACCTCTATAAATCAACTTGGGGGAGTGGACAGTTACTGCTGAGCCCTTAGAAAACACTGGAACCATTGTATTTATCTTGCAAGTTTGTATTGCTGTGTCTGCATGGACTTGGTCTGATGAGTAGAAGGTGGTGATGCAGTGACATCACTAGGGCTGGGCTTCGGGCTTAATAAAATAACTTGGAACTTTTCCAATGGGGCAGGACCCAGGAGAGACATCAGTTGTATGTGTGATGTTTGATCTTTGACTTCTGTCTACGGCTGTATTTTGATTACAATTGTTATATTATGATTTATAAGTGCACATTTGAAGTGTTCCTTATTTGTTAAGTAAATCAAACAGAGCACAGAAAAACGGAACCAACATATTTACAGACGGTGGCTTCTGATAAAACAAGCTTTACATACATCAACTCGGCAGGTTCAGCCCGACAGAAACCTATAGCGTGGGTGTCCAAATTTCATCCACACAAATGATAAAGGCACACAATTAAAATTCTGAATAACAGCACAGCTTTTTATAGCCTATTTCACTGTGGAAAAGGGGCCACAATCCATGTCATGTTGATATGATTTTCAGTTGGCTTCGATATGGCTGGTTTCCCATTCATCTATACAGGGATCATATTTACATTCCCCTTCTCCAAACGGATTACTGATCTACGTAGCTCTTATCAATAGATGTTATCCATTTGTAAATTGCACTGCATGGAGAATGATATTATTTCTATGGGGGAAAAAAATGAAGTAGATGCTTTTTCCACTCCGAACCGGGAGGTTCGCTGGACCTTATTCATGGTTTCCGCGCAACCCCGTCAACCAGGCACTGGAAGAACAGCAGAAAAAGTTATATGTAGACACACCTCTGCCACACCTTTACTTCTAAGATCTTAAACTCGGCAGATTCTATTGACAGAAATCTGATTTTGAGGTAAGAAAGTAATGATTTTGACCAAATTAGTTTTTGGGATAGCAACTGCTTTGTAGTTCCGTTCATCAAAATTATATCAGGTGCATAACCAGTCTGTGTAGAGGCATTCGATGCAAGTTAGCAATGCTAAAGTTAACATGTAGCTAAAATAGGGTTAATTGTAACAACTTGTGAGAAAATGTTACAACTAACCCTGTGTGAAACTGAATGTTTTTGGCAAATGTTTTCTTTTACTTCCAGCCTGCCTAGATCATGGAAAAGAAAGACATACAGGGGAGTACCTCTCCACACTTTGAAAAGAGAGTGAAAGGATGTAGCAGAGCGTGGGGAGACAATTGGATCGGTTGCATCTGATTTCAATCCAGCTGATGTATGCCCCTTCCCAAAAGCAGGGCCCAGGAAAATTACAACAAGTGGTAGGAAGAGGAGAAGAAACCCCTTAAAGCAGGCACTGGAAGAACAGCAGAAAAAGTTAAGCTCTCAGAAGGCGAAAATAAAAAATTGCCCTGCCTAAAAAAACATCTGGAAAGAAGCAAGCTAAGACAAAGCACATTGAACCAGAAAGTTCAGATTCCTCCATCGAGGAAAACTGCTGCATTGTGTGCATGAAGCACTTTAACAATTCCAGGTCCAATGAGGTATGGGTGCCATGCTAGGAATGCCAATTAATGGCCCGCCAAGCCTGTACCCCAGGACAGCTATACCACTGTCACAACTGTGACTCTGATTAAGTCAGTGTCCAACATTCAGTCATACACAGACGCATACACAGACGCATACACAGACGCATACACAGACGCACACACGCAGACACACACGCAGACACATACGCAGACGCAGACACATACGCAGACACAGACGCATACACAGACGCATACACAGACGCATACACAGACGCATACACAGACGCATAAACAGACACATACACAGACCCATACACAGACGCATACACAGACGCATAAACAGACACATACACAGACCCATACACAGACGCATACACAGACGCACACACAGACGCACACACAGACGCACACACAGACGCACACACCGACGCACACACCGACGCACACACCGACGCACACACCGACGCACACACAGACGCACACACAGACGCACACACAGACGCACACACAGACGCACACACAGACGCACACACAGACACATACACAGACACATACACAGACACACACCACAAACGTTCAGGTGTTTAGTTCAGCCTACTTCTTGTTTGGTTGAGAAAGATCATTTAGTGAAGGGTAAAATAATAAACATTGTATTTATATTTATTATTATTTCTGCCAAACAAAATGCTAAACATGGCAATGTTGCTCTCATGGTCTCAATAAAGGTGTTCAATAATTAGTTGCATGTCATGATTTATGCACTTTTTCAATCTGTTACAATATTCACCCCAAGCACTGTTACAACTAACCCAGACCATGTAGTAAATTGTAACACTCCACTCCTTGTATTTAAGACAACACCATGCATTTGCAGTTTATTTACATATGCTATATAATAACCCATTTTTAAAGGACAAATGTAGGTTGTTTGTGATCAAGTTTTGAATACACTACCATAAATGATCTCTGGGAAACTGACTAAAAGGTGAAAAGTGTTACATGTAAGGGAGACCGGGGATGGTTGTAACCATTTGAAGTTTACATGTGTTCTGAATTGATTTTTAAGCAATCTTTTGAAATGTTTCATATTATGATATTTATAGCTTTATTTCTGTAATATTATGACTTTGCATATTTTCAGATTCAAACTAAATGATGCATTGTGTGGCCATGGTAGGGTAAGCTGTGTAGGATGTTGCAAACATATGTGCTATTTAATAAGCAAAGTAAATGGAAAACTTTGCACTACATTGCTGTTTTCAAACTACAGATTTGTCATCTTTGTATGATATATTGGTATGCCTAATGGCTGAGGCTTTAAGGCTGTTTCAATTCTATTATTAGATGTATCTACTTTCTGTACTATCATAAGTGCAAATCAAGTCTGTGTATTCATTTATTTTAAGTAGTAATTTGACTTGATTATAAAGGAGTGGTGACTCTGCCGACCATGGTTACTTAGCACTTCCTATTACCGAGAAGCAAGCCAAGTGAGCTAAAAAGAAAGAAAGAGAAGTTGGCCTACACTTTGATGAAAAGATAAGATTGAATGCTGAGCAACGATGCCCTGACTGTAGGTCTGGATAAAGTATGTATGCTGAAAAAAACGTGTTTTCTTACTTGCTAAAACCAAGTAGCCTGAGTCATTGGAACCACACTGTATGTTTGCACAGTTGATTAAGATTTTTTTTTAAAGGTACCATAGTTTTCCTACTGAATTGAATGGTGGAAGTAACAAATGGCTTTGATTCCTAATCTGGACAGCTACTTGTTACTCACCGCCATTACACTTTCCTGTATTAGGATGGATAACCACACGTGTTAACTCAAATTTTTTAATTTTACCTTTATTTTACTAGGCAAGTCAGTTAAGAACAAATTCTTATTTTCAATGACGAGGAACAGTGGGTTAACTGCCTGTTCAGGGGCAGAACGACAGATTTGTACCTTGTCAGCTCGGGGATTTGAACTTGCAACCTTTCGGTTACTAGTCCAACACTCTAACCTGCCGCCCCAGTAACACTTCCAGCAAACACAAGGTGTACAGGACATTTCCTGCACCCACTTGAAGTCACCCACCCCTAAATGCTTTCCACTGTAGATAAGGTTCATTCTAGTGTTAAGCAGAGTATTATACAGTGCAAATACTAACTACTTGTAGCTTGACAAATACCCAGGTATTGTAGCTTTAGCTTCTATGTGGCATTGAAGAATTTTCTTGGCATCTATGTGGCTTTAGTTTTTGCTTGTTAGCAGGAATCAGGAGGATAGAATTATGGTCAGATTTGCCAAATGGAGGGCGAGGGAGAGCTTTGTATGCGTCTCTATGTGTGGAGTAAATGTGATCTATTGTTTTTTTCCCCTCTGGTTGCACATGTGACATGCTGGTAGAAGGTAAAACAGATTTAAGTTTGCCTGCATTAAAGTCCCCTAGCACTAGGAGCACCGCTTCTGAATAAGCATTTTCTTGTTTGCTAATGGCCTTATACAGCTCGTTGAGTGCGGTCTTAGTGCCAGCACCGGTTTGTGGTAGTAAATAGATTGCTATGAAAAATATAGATGAAAACTCACTTGGTAGATAGTGTGGTCTACGGCTTATCATGAGGTACTCTACCTCAGGCGAGCAATACCTCGAGACTTCCTTAATATTAGACATTGCGCACCAGCTGTTATTGACAAATAGACACACACCACCACCCTTTGTCTTACCCAGATGTAGCTGTTCTGTCCTGTCGATGCACGGAAAACCCAGCCAACTGTATATTATCTGTGTCGTTGTTCAGCCACGACTCGTTGAGACATAAGATATTACAGTTGTTAATGTCCCGTAAGCTCATCCAGTTTATTCTCCAGTGATTACACATTGGCCAATAGAACGGATGGTAGGAGACAGGTTACCCACTCGCCGATGAATTCTCACAAGGCTCCCGGACCTTGTCCTGGAGAAACAGTATATCTATCGCTTCAGACTCATTAATGAAGTGGCATTGAATACATCTTTGTCCAGTTTGAGGTGAGTCACTGCAGTTCTGATATCCAGACGCTCTTTCGGTAATAAGAGACGGTAGCAGCAACATTATGTATATAAGTTTCAAACAATGCCAAAAAGCACACAAAATAGTATGATTGGTCAGGAACCTGTAAAACAGTGCCACCTCCACCCCCCCAGCGCCACTATCAGGATCTCATCACGTTATCGCTGTGCATTCAAATTGCCATCGATAAAATGCAATTGTTTTCACTGTCTGTCACTTATGCCTGCACATACCATAACCCCACCGCCACCATGTGGCACTCTGTTCACAACGTTGACATCAGCAAACCACTTGCCCACCTGACGCCATCTGCCCGTTACAGTTGAGACAAGGATTAGTCCGTGAAGAGCACACTTCTCCAGCGTGCAAGTGGCCACCGGAGGTGAGCACTTGCTCACTGAAGACAGTTCTGACGCCGAACTGCAGACCGGTCAAAACCCTGTTGAGGACGACGAGCACGCAGATGAGCTTCCCGAGACGGTTTCTGATAGGTTGTGCACATCCGCTGTCCTGGTGGCTGGTCTCAGACGATCCCGCAGGTGAAGAAGCCGGATGTGGAGGTCCTGTGCTGGCGTAGTTACACTTGCTCTGCGGTTGTGAGGCCGGTTGGGCGTACTGCCAAATTCACTAAAAGGACGTTGGTTGCGACTTATGGTAGACAAATTAACATTCAATTCTCTGAAAACAGCTCTGGTGGACAGTCCTGCAGTCAGCATTCCAATTGCATGCTCACTCTAAACTTCATATCTGTGGCATTATGTTGTGTGACAAAACTGCACATTTTAGAGTTGCCTTTTATTGTCCGCAGCACAAGGTGCACCGGTGTAATGGTCATGCTGTTTAATCAGCTTTTTGATATGCCACACCTGTCAGGTGGATGGATTACCTTGACAAAGGAGAAATGCTTACTAACAGGAATGAAAACAAATTTGTGCACATCATTTGAGAGAAATAAGCTTTTTGTGATCTTTTATTTCAGCTCATGAAACATGGAACCAAGACTTTACATTTTTGTTTACATTTTTGTTCAGTAGTTACATGACGGAGAGCTTGCTAGGTGGCATTGAAGAATTCTCCGATTTTACAAACATTTTTGGTGTACCATATTTTGGTGTACCAATAAACATTTTCATAGCTTATATCACTTTTACCTGAAAAAAAGGTAAACAATCATTGTTCAGCATAGTTTTGTAGAGGAATATGAAGAAACAGCTAGAAAAATAATCCTTCTAAAAAGGGCCCAAAACAGACATTGATATCTACCAGTTTGTACTTCCCAGTTAACCAGCAGCCAAAGGAAACATATTTGTTTCCCCATAAAATACACAAGGAGACTTTGTAAAACAGTCACACATTGGTATTTCCCAAAACATTTCCCAAAGCAAAACATTGTCAATGTCAAGAAATTGCTTGTCATTTGGAATGATTCTGACAGGGAAGTGCGTTTGAATAATGCATTTAAATACATTGGAGTTGGCTCGTTCTCAAAAAGCAGCATTGATTGTCAAACATCATTTCAAATGTCTCATTCAACTTGAGTCACAATGTTGTGAAGTTTCAAATATTCAAATGTGAAGAAGTAGTCAGAAAAAAAAGAAAGTTGCTTCTGGTGTTGCTTGTCACAAACATTGGCTAACCTTTGGCTTGAGTAGTATAACAAGCGTTCTTCTTGGCTAGTTATTTTCTTGTGTGACTTGACCACTTCCAATACATTCTCTTCCCTCTCTGATGCACCCTTGTTTTGACATTTCCACCCATTGTGCAACTAGAGGTGTACCACAATGCAACACACAAAAACAATAACATTATCAGGTCCACCTCTACAACTCAGCACCTCTTCAGCCCCACGTCACCCCAAGGCACAATCAGGGATCAGTCACTCAATCAGAACAATAGACCTCCACGGTCAACGTCATTGACGTCCATCTATCCGTCCCTCCTCGCCCTCCCTCACATCCCTCTTGTCCTTCCTCTGATGTAGTGCAGTGGCTCAGACTTAGACCAAATATGGACCCATCTGTCCCTGTGTACTGTGTTCCACCTCCTCAAATCTCAATATTAAACCAGCTCAAAACCAGCCCAGACCAGTTCAAACCGACTCAATCCAGCTCCCTGCACCCGAGGAGACACGCCTAGCACTACCAGCCATGGTAGACAGTACACATCACTGTGCAAGCTTTGATTGGAGTCAATAACACACATCCATCCTTCTATGGGCTACTTATTCTTGACTTGGCTTTCTGAAGTTGCTCCCCCGTTGGATGCAGTGGGGGCATTGGCGGTTTCAGATCGTGGTTTAGATTTAGGAGCGGAGTCTGGCTCCCAGAGGAAGAACTCGTGCAGGAGGGTGTTGACGCTCTCGGGACACTCCATCATCACCATGTGACTGCCCTCATTGATTATCTTCAGGAAGGCCAGCAGCAAGATCTGAGAGGAGGTAGAGAGGTTAGATTAGGTTTAAAGAAAGGGTTAAAGTTGGCGTTTAAAGGTTTCTCACTCACCTCTGCCATGCGTTGATCCTCCTCCACGGGCACAAACTTGTCGTACATGCCGTGCACCAGTAGGATGGGCACAGTGATCTCTGCATGGTACACCTCGTCGCCCTCTGGCCAGTACTGGCCACTCATCATGGCACGCAGCACGAAGGAGGACACGTTGAAAGCATTGTTGTCTTTCAACAGCTGCTTCTCCTTTGCACCCTGATGGGCAAATCCAGCCCTGGGGGAAGCAGATGAGAGAGTGAGTAGGATATAGGATATCATACTTGAACGTCATAGACGGAAAGATAGTTGTACTGAAGTTTGTCTGTACCCATACAAGGGAAGGCGGGCGCGCACACACACAAACTCTCTCTCACTCACTCTCCCGCTCTTACTTGAGAAAGCTCCAGGAGAGGCAGGGGGAGAGGCAGTGCAGGACGCAGGTGGGCAGGTTGAAGATGGAACAAAGGCTGGGCTCCAGGGCTGTGGGGCCTCCTCCGTTTATCATCACCACCTTGTGGACCTGGTCCGGGTACTCATGGGCCAGGAATGTACAGAATGACACACTGTACAAAGAGAGAGATGGAGAGAGTCTGGGAGAGCAAAAGGCAGAAAATACAATATGTAGTGTCTATAACTAACACACTTCTGTCTAACTCACCCATAAGAGTGTCCGATAAGAATGTTCCTTTTCCGTGCATATCTCTTAAAGATGGCCCTCATGTCCTCGGCCAGGGCATAGAACGTGTATGCCGCCGCGATCTGGGGCGCCGAGCTCGCCCCGTGACCTACCAGATCTGGCACGATGACCTCATAGCCCAGACGGAAGAAGAAGTCCAACTGACTGCCCCAGATGTCCAGCGAGCCACCCACACCGTGCACAAAGAACAGTGCCACGTCCGCGTGTGTCCCCTTACACGATGTGATCTTCCTCTCGCTGTCGATCACCACTGTGCGCTTGGGCTTCCGCCGTCGCCTCCGGGGCTGCTGGGTCAGATCTGGAGCTGTTGCTGCTCCCCCTGTCCCAACCACTGACCCTGTCTTGTCCACTTTGGTGTCAGAATTGGGAGTTGGATTGGAAGGTGGGTCTGCGAGCTCTACCTCTACTGTACAGTTGGGTTCTGCTTCTCCGTTCGGAGCATGTAACCGCTCCTGTCTCACCGCATCCCCCAGGTTTTCTATCAGTAGCTGTCCGTTACGATACACTGTGATCTTCCTCTTGCAGTGGACGCTTCCCCCTGGCCCGCTGGGCTCTTCCTCCACCTCCCGTTCCGGAATGACATGTCGGACCCTCAGGACGCGACCTGGTTTGACCTCCACAAACTCGTAGCCGTCAGCGGGTTCTGAGGTTTCTATGGGAACCACAACGTTGGCCGACTTCCCCGTCAGGCAGCAGAGGAGGCCGTCCATTAAGGTGGTCAGCATGGCTGCCCCTGGATGTTCACACACATAGACATAAACATGAGTCAATTGCATATGAATAATGAAGGAAATAACAGTGTCTGACAATACATAGCCGGCTGTTTCCACTATACATACACAAATATAAGGAAACACGCACCCACTAACAGCATCCACACACAAACACATGCTGCCAGGATAATCCCTATTCTAAAGCCGTTAGGGGTAAGGTTAGACTATGTGAACAGAGTCCCCTCTTAGAATCCCAGCACAACAGAATAATGAGCGCATATATATCAGGAATGGGAGAGGAACTCCTTTGACACGTTGGTGACTCGTTGAAACCACCGAAACGTGACCATTTTCCTTCAGACGTGGCTGATAAATAGGCTCTTCTATCAAGCCTCTTCCCCTAGTGAGGCCTTAGAAGTATTAATAGAAAGGGGGGACCGTAATAGCCCATGGCTGAGATAAAGCCGGCTACAAGTGTGTCCATGTGTGCCCCCTGTGTCTTCCAGAATTATTACACTTCATAGGACCAAAGGCCTGTGGTGAATATTGTTGAGGCTACAAAGCAAGAACCTGTGTGTTTGTTTTGATAAGCAAAGTAAATGACAAACTTTGGATTTCATTGCTGATGCTGTTTTCCAACTACTTTTTATTTTTTTTATTTAGAATACTTAAACAATGTTTCTGTGATTTTCAGGCTGTTCCAATATGATTATGAAAATGGGGTATTTGGGAGTGGGACTGCTCTGAATGAAGCGAAGATGACATGCGTTCACAGATGTTGCCCACACAAACATAATCGGGCTCAGGACAGCCCTTGTAAAGGGATTGGGGTGTGGCTCTTCTTTAAGATCCCATTTAATTCAAATAAACTATTCTGAGTGGGCAGCATCTTGGCTTTTAACATAGACTTGTTACACTGTTTTCACATATTGACAAACAGCTGACAAAATGTTCCCGACAAAAGAACGAAACAAAATCAGACAAAACCAGATTGTTACAACT
Source organism: Oncorhynchus nerka (assembly GCF_034236695.1). Classification (NCBI taxonomy): domain Eukaryota; kingdom Metazoa; phylum Chordata; class Actinopteri; order Salmoniformes; family Salmonidae; genus Oncorhynchus; species Oncorhynchus nerka. Next base: position 43,244,152 of record NC_088412.1, on the reverse strand, counting down.
ACTGATATGTATTCACACTATGTCCTCTCACTGTGTTCCCTAAAGCATTATTTCCTGAGCAGCAACTCTTAAGATAAATAACACTTATCAGACTGGCAATAGCAGAGAGTCAAGCTGGGTCTGTCTCCTGTGCTATTAGTCTTCCTGCTGCTCTCTGAACCTTTCTTTCCTGGGAAAAGAAGGATGTACACCCCTTTTCTTTCGCTCCCTCCAGACACACTGCAATCCGCAATATGTTTGTCTATCTATCCTTTCTAAAAAAATATATATTTTAAAAATATGTGGTTCTCCATAAACAATTCTTTCAACTTTTGTGTTTGCAATAGAATAGAATAGAAAAGGCCGGATATGTCTTTTCTTTTGTGGTTTGATGTTGGAACCAGACTTTCTCTTTGTACAACTGCAGACTTTTCAACCTCAGCCCCCACTGCTCACTGTGGTTGGATGAGGATTATAGTAACAATGTAGCATACAACTCCGCTCCTCTCGTTTCCTCTCCTTTCCCCCCCTCTCTTTTGCTTACTTGCACTTCCTCAGCCCACACGGTGTTCTGTGGTGTCGTGTCATAAGCTGTAGGCCTTGATGTCTGACACATCAGGTTTGAACTATTGAAAAAACGTGTCCCTCGACTACTGTGGCGTGGCCCTCCATTTTCTCTCAGTGTCGATTCTGACAGGGTCATGGCCAGCATGTAAAGACCCTGTCCTGTGTTTTAAAGGTCGAACTCTTATAGGCTACCTAACCTACCATACACTTTACTGTTAATAAGTAGTCCATTTCAGGTGTCATTTTAGGTAGAAAACTGACACACATTGCGTCCCCCTCCATAAATGACTGCCTTTAAACCACACCTACCCCTCCTTTTCATAGCAGTCTCCCTCAGTGCTCATATATATTATTCAATAACCAGGAGTATAGTTAAATTATTCATAATTCCAGTGATTCCTAAAAACAGACTCGGTGTCTCGTCACAACACACTGAACGACAAATCACTGAGTGGGACCTCTCCCATAAACGCCATAAACTGCAACCGTGGGCTTATTTGTGGTGTGGCGCACAACGGTTTTACATCTCTCATATGTGGTCTTATCTGAAATAATAATAAACGATTCGAAGGTACTGCCACCCACTTTCTTGGCCAATAACGCTGTGATGATGTTATCGGCATAACATGGCACTGGCTACAAATAGCAGAAGTCCCACACACATTCTTCGCGTGCACACTCATTTAAAATCCCCCCCCGCTGTCTACCCACTGAGGAACAAGAGTGTAACTTTTTGGCAACTACAAACAATTTCAGCAATTGGGTCAAAATCTCTGGTCCATATGCACATTTAGTCAATCCTTCAAATTGGCCAGTAATATCTGCAAGGCTAGCAGTAGCAACACACCGACTTCCTGCCAATGGCGTAGCCAAAACAGTGTTACATAAGCCCAGATCAAAGGGTAGTCAACTCTGCGTAGGGATTGGCGCTTAGAACAGAGCAGATAGCATCAGATGGATTAAAACACATTATGGCCTGTGCTGACGGTCTCGGGCCTCTGCTAAGGGTCAACAAACACTAACAATAATCCTTCTTCTTCTAGGTGTGACTACGGGCGTGCTTCTGTTCTGCACGATGCAAAGTGGCATCCTTAATATATCAAGGTCACAATATTGTGTTATTGTATGTAGTTCTGTCCTTCAGCGGTCATTGCCTGTTCATGTTATGTAATTATGTCATATTTTATGTTTTGTGTGGACCCCATACTAACAATGGCTCCAACTTCTGTGGATGAGTGTCAGGACAATTGATTTGTTGGCTCATGGTGAGAGTCATAACCATGAGATGTGCATAGGCTACATGGGATCAATGGATACTTTAAAAATGGTGTTGAAATCTGATGCTAAGCGGACTCTAAATTCATGTATACATACATGTGGTATATTCTGTACTAAATCAGAGGCGAGACCAGCCATGAGAAAAGTTTCTGAGGAGTTGATCAAAATCAGAGCCTATTTGGTACTTAAAAACACAATCATTTCTAAATGCTGCTGAGAATGTGTTCAATATCCTCCAATGGACTGGTGTCAGCTGGAGGAGCCAATCAATATCAGCTACTTTACAAGGCAACACATCACATGACCTATCACTGGGTGACATCTTCATATCAATACACAGGATAGGTGCTTTGTCTTGAATACAAATAATCAAAACAATTAGTCCCAAAACCAGTCAAATAAGATATTGGTGTGACATTAAATACAAAAGACATTCTGAGGTAGTCGGGAACATTATTTTCATGACGATGTATTAATAATATATCATCCAAGCTTATTTTGAAACCCTCAACCAGTACAATATAATCTCAGGAATATCATGCAATAAGTGGGCTGTCCAAAGGACAAATCCTATCTGGGCTCTCATGAATCACATGTCAATAATTAGGTCATATCACAACTGAAATGAATCTAATATCATTTATTGTTATTAGTTGGATACAACAATATATATACATTGTTGGCTATCTAATAAATGAGGTCGTTTATTTGCTACTGTTCCGTTTACTATAGGTCCCCTTCCATAGAATGGAAAACAACAAAGGGTGCGCACTGCCTTTTACTTCTGAATGGATCACTGACGGAACAGCTGATGTAGCAAATACACAGCAAACGCCAGAATGTTTTTCACCTTTTGTTCACCAATTTTCAAGATGCATTAGATCAGCCATACCACTTTACACACAAGTAATACCACATCCCCATTTTGGTATTTGATTTAGGCTAATTACATTCTGAGAATTTGTTATGCAATTGGTTTAGTGTATCTCCCTACTTTCCCGGTGCGTTCTCTTTTTGCCTTCTGTTGACACGAAACACAATTATAATCATACATCAGGCTTCATTCATATACATTCTCAACCACGAAGAATCATACCTTATTATTGTCGAAGTCCACAGGGGTAAAATTGTTAGATCATACGCGTCTTCCTCGGTATACTGCGTCTTGGAAGCAGGCGCGCTATAATCTGTTGCAGCCAATCCAATAATCTAATCTAATTGGAGTCAGCAGCACTGTTCTCAACCTCAACATTCTTACCCGTTAGTTTACCTGATAAACTACTAAAAATGAAAACCAAGGTGCATTATCAATTCCATTGCACATTGGACGTGCCCGTGGGCGCATAGTGGATGCGCACGCCAGGTGTCTATCTACATGTGCAGGTTTTTAATCCATTGTAAAGCGCACGGTTCACGCTTTTTCCAACTGTTCCCTGTTCCTGAGACTGCCTCTCTGGAACCCGGTCTCAGAGCAAAACGTATTATATTTGACTAAAATCCGGGTCAATCCGTTTAGTATGAAATGTTACTTTACATTAGGTTACATTACATTGGCCCTACCAATTTAATAACGGTCGTAAAATATAATATGAATTGTAGGATGTATAGTATCCTATATCTTGATCACATTTGACCTGTTTAGTATGATACATTACGTTCGACTGCTTTAGTATGATATACTATGTTAGGTTAGGGTTAAGGTTAGGAGTTAGGTTAAAGGGTTCAATTTAAGGGTTAAGGTGAGGGAAAAGGGTTAGCTAACATGCTAAGTAGTTGCATTGTAGCGAAACAGTATTAAGTAGGCAAAAAGTTTTTAATTAGCTAAAATACTAAAGTTGTCTGTCTCTTATCAACTGAATACCGCTGTGAACGGAGTTTGGCCGTTTTTATTTTTTATTTTACCTTTATTTAACCAGGCAAGTCAGTTAAGAACAAATTCTTATTTTCAATGACGGGGCAGAACGACAGATTTGTACCTTGTCAGCTCGGGGGTTTGAACTTGCAACCTTCCGGTTACTAGTCCAACGCTCTAACCACTAGGCTACCCTGGTGTACATTGTGAAATAAAATACATGTTTTTTATTTTTTATTCTCTTGTTGATTGATGACCACCCAAGAGTATTGCACATGACTAAAACAGAATAACCATATCTCCACCTTAAAACAATCATTACTGATTTATTCTGTGCAATCTGCAGCCTCCTAAATATTACTTCATGATGCATTTCCCCAGACCACAGAAAAACAGTTCATCTGACTCCCAATTAATGCTTGGGTTGTTTGCTTAAGAATCTTTCCTGGTAAATATTTAGCTATCCTTCTGATCGTGCATGCAGTTATTTATTTTTGACATAGATAACGAATTTGTACTCCCCCCTCTTGAAATGTTCCGGGTTGACTGACCTTCATGTCTTAAAGTAATGATGGACTGTCATTTCTCTTTGCATATTTGAGCTGTTCTTGCCATAATATGGACTTGGTCTTTTACCAAATAGGGCTATCTTCTGTATACCACTCCTACCTTGTCACAATACAACTGATTGGGTAAAACGCATTAAGAATGAAAGAAATTCCACAAATTAACTTTCAACAAGGCACACCTGTTAATTGAAATGCCTTCCAGGTGAATACCTCATGAAGCTGGTTGAGAGAATGCCAAGAGTGTGCAAAGCTGTCATCAAGGCAAAGGGTGGCTACTCTGAAGAATCTCAAATATAAAATATATTTGGATTTGTTTAAAACTTTTTGGGTTACTACATTATTCCATTTGTGCTATTTCATTGTGTTGATGTCTTCACTATTATTCTACAATGTATAAAATAGTAATGGTAGGTGTGTCTAAACTTTTTACTGGTACTGTACATGTGTCAAGGTAAGTTCTGATACAAATTTCCTCTGACACAACATCAATGTACATCCAATTCAATGGAAGGAAACATTTAGCACACATACACGCAAGTGAGATCAATTTATTTTGTTTTATCTCTCCTTGGACATTTCCAAGGTGATTCAATAAACATTTCACTTGGTCCAAAAAGGGACTGATATTCCGGTAATGGCTGGAACTGGTTTCAATCCCATGGATCAATATCAGATTAGGCCATTTCCAGATCTATGTATAAATTGTCCATTGCCCCCCCCCTTACAGTGCCAACATTTGTCAGACACAGAAGCTTGCATGAGTTTAAATTTCTTAGGGGGTCATACATTTTAAATGGATTAATAATATATTCATAACAGAATTGGATAGTTAGCACGTTTTTCCAGAAATGTCCCTTGTTTCAGGAGAAAGGCGGGACACAATCTCCCAGGACAATTCTACACCGTGGTAAACAGAAGATCTGGAATTATTAATGATTTTATAAAGTTGACTAGATATGTGTCTTTTGGACTTAACAATGTAAATAAGTTTGTTTTCAAATTCAGTAGACTTTGGAGGGTAGATCTTGAGTAGGAATTTTTTATTGGGGTAAATTGAATACATTTCTAAACAATCTCATGTTGTTGTCAAAGAGGGGCTTGGGGTGATTATATTCCAACAAAGCCCATAGTTTTATGTAAATTGAAAGCAATCTTATGATAGGATTCTTTATCCCTTACCAGTATTTCAGATTGTACCACTCAGCCTTGAAGAGACAGAGAACATTTGTTCATGTCTAAGACTTCTTGTTCTATGATCTCCCAAGGAGTGGGAGTGAAATCATTTAAGAGGGTACCTTGCATTACATGCCAAATAGTATTTCTGAATATCAGGAAGGCCCAGGCCACCTCTATTTCTGTCCATTGATAATTTTGAGCAGCTGACTCAAGGGGGTTTCTCTCTACAGAAGAACTTCCTGAATAAAGTATTGAACCTCCAGCTAACTTGTCTAAATATTCGGAAATAACTTTTACTTTTTTTTTTTTAGAAAGATAAGCTTGAACTGTGCTTGGTGTAGGCTAATTGACTGAACAACAAAATACACATATCTAAGTTTAGCTTTCTTAATTATCCAGAAAATCGATTGTTATTTCTGGGTTGTTTATTGAAGTTAGCTGGCTAACTAGTATACCCCTCTGCTCTGTGAATTAATTAACCCAGCTGTCTCCATGGAGATGGCAGCCTACACATGATACATTGGAAACAGTGTTCACCTCCTAGCAGACACACTACTGATACAGGGGGAATGTAATCTATTCATGGATAAACAGTTTCTGAAAAGTACCATTTCAGTAAAAGCTAAGTTGTTTCCATTTACACTGGAAAACAGTTGCAATTGTAACTGATAAAGCCAATGAATCCCATTGGTTTCCAAACAAGTCTAACAGGAAAATGCAAACTCCCAAAATCTTCCTCTCTCCCTATCCTCCTCTAGCTGACAACCATTGCGGATGTGGTTTCTATTAGTTTTGTTGCTAAGGAACAGTTACCAAGGGTCCAGGTGCCAGAGAGGTGAGACAAGGCAGACTTCCATACATCAGCGGTGATGGCTTATATTCACAGCTGTGCTTCACATAGGCTTACCACAAAAATAATCATACAGAGCAGCAACATAGGTCTCAAATAAAGTTTAGAAATTCCCTGAAATTATCTTGCGAAGATATTCTGTGATTGGCCTATATCAATTTAGTCATACAGCATCAATGCACTAGCGAGAAAGAACTGGTAGGGGAAAGCAAATTCCACAAAGTCTGCATTTATGTTATACATCAATGAGAGGAGATTATCGAGATGCATCATTTCCATCCCTACCTGACCATTTGTCAACCTATCCCTGGTTTTGGAGTGGGGCTAAAATATTATAGCCAGGAATGGAGAGCCCTGCTCTAATTATAATCCTACCTGACTTCAAAAGGAATACTCATTCACAACCAGACAACCAACCAATCCACTACAGGAGTATCCCCAGCATCCTTCACATTGGGATAAGCTTCCAGGGTAACCCTTCATTTTACAGCCTGTTAGTAGGTAAATACATAGTAGCAAAAACAAAATATGTACCAACAATTTAAGTCTTAAACATAGTTACTAGGAACCAAGCAAGTAAGTACTACATATTTAGTATAGGTAAGTACCAGTGAGCATACCAGATGAGCCAAATGCCTTCTATGCTCGCTTCTAGGCAAGCAACACTGAACCATGCATGAGAGCGCCAGTGGTTCCAGATAACTGTGTGATGATGAGGCATCCTATAGGGAGGAGGTCAGAGACCTGGCAGTGTGGTGGCAGGACAACAAACTATCCCTCAACGTCAGCAAGACAAAGGAGCTGATCGCGGACTACAGGAAACGGAAGGATGAGCTTCCGACCCCATCCACATCGCGTTCCTCAAAAAGTTATACAGCTGCACCATTGAGAGCACTGGCTGCATCGCCGCTTGGTACGGCAACTGCAAGGCACCCGGCAGCAAGGTGCTACAGAGGGTGGTGAATACGGCCCAGTCCATCACTGTGTTTGAAAGTAACTCCTATAACTTTTCTTACACAAGCTGTATGTGAAAGTAAATTCAGAGTGAGGTTGGGTTCATGTGCTTTTTTTTTTTTTTACCAATCTACCAATAGGTTCCCTTCTTAGTAAGGCATTGCAAAACCTCCCAGGTCTTTGTGGTTGAATCTGTGTTTGAAATTCACTGCTCGACTGAGGGACCTTACAGATAATTGTATGTGTGGGGTACAGCGATGAGATAGTCATTCAAAAATCATGATAAACACTATTATTGCACAAAGAGTGAGTCCTTGTAACTTATTATGTGTGACTTGTTAAGCATATTTTACTCCTGCATTTATTTAGGCTTGCCATAACAAAGGGGTTAAATACTTATTGCCTCAAGACATTTCAGCTTTTCATTAATAATAATAATTTTAAAAAAGCTTTGACATTATGGGGTATTGTGTGTAGGCCAGTGACACAAGATCTTAATGTAATTCATTTTAAATTCAGGCTCTAGCACAAAAAAAATTGGATAAAGTCTAGAGGTGTGAAAACTTTCTGAATGCACTGTATGTACATACAGTTCCTTGCAAAAGTGTTTTTCCTATTTTGTTGCATTACAACCTGTAATTTAAATTGATATTTATTTGGATTCCATGTAATGGACATGCATAAAATATTCCAAATTGGTGAAGTGAAATGAAAAAAAAACATGCATATTATGTAGTGGTGCGTGCATATGTATGCACCCTCTTTGCTATGAAGCCCCTAAATAAGATCTGGTGCAACCAATTACCTTCAGAAGTCACATAATTAGTTAGATTGCACATAGGTGGACTTTATTTAAGTGTCACATGATCTCAGTATATATATATATATATATATATATATATATATATATATATATATATATATATATACACACACCTGTTCTGAAAGGCCCCAGAGTCTGCAACACCACTAAGCAAGTGGCGCCACCAAGCAAGCGGCACCACGAAGACCAAAGAGCTCTCCAAACAAGTCAGGGACAAAGTTGTGGAGAAGTAAAGATCAGGGTTGAGTTATAAAAAAAATATCAGAAACTTTGAACATCCCATGGAGCAACATTAAATCCATTATTAATAAATGGAAAGAATATGGCACCACAACAAACCTGCCAGGAGAGGGTCGCCCACGAAAACTTACGGACCAGGCAAGGAGGGCATTAATCAGAGAGGCAACGAAGAGACCAAAAATAACCTTGAAGGAGCTGCAAAGCTCCACAGCGGAGATTGGAGTATCTGTCCATAGGACCACTTTAAGCCGCACACTCCACAGAGCTGGGCTTTACAGAAGAGTGGCCAGAAAAAAAGCCATTGCTTATAGAAAAAAATAAGCAAACACGTTTGGTGTTCGCCAAAAGGCATGTGGGAGAGTCCCCAAGCATATGGAAGAAGGTACTCTGGTCAGATGAGACTAAAATTTATCTTATTGGCCATCAAGGAAAATGCTATATCTGGCACACACCCAACACCTCTCATCACCCCGAGAACATCATCCCCACAGTGAAGCATGGTGGTGGCAGCATCATGCGTTGGGGATGTTTTTCATCGGCAGGGACTAGGAAACTGTTCAGAATTGAAGGAATGATGGTGGATGGCCCTAAATAAAGGGAAATTCTTGAGGGAAACCTGTTTCAGTCTTCCAGAGAATTGAGACTGGGACAGAGGTTCACCTTCCAGCAGGACAATGACCCTAAGCATACTGCTAAAGCAACACTTGAGTGGTTAAAGGGGAAACATTTAAGTCTTGGAATGGCCTAGTCAAAGCCCAGACCTCAATCCAATTGAGAATCTGTGGTATGACTTAAAGATGGCTGTACACCAGCGGAACCCATCCAACTTGAAGGAGCTGGAGCAGTTTTGCCTTGCAGAATGGGAAAAAAATCCCAGTGCCTAGATGTGCCAAGCTTATAGAGACATACCCCAAGAGACTTGCAGCTGTAATTGCTGCAAAAGGTGGCTCTACAAAGAATTGACATTAGGGGGGGGTGAATAGTTATGCACGCTCAAGTTCTGTTTTATGTCTTATTTCTTGTTTCACAATAATAATACAAATATTTTGCCTCCTCAAAGCGATAGGCATGTTGTGTAAATCAAATGATACAAACCCCCAAAAATCCATTTCAATTCCAGGTTGTAAGGCAACAAAATAGGAAAAATGCCAAGGGTGGTGAATACTTTCGCAAGTCACTGTATAGGTAGGGTTAAAGTGACTAGGCAACAGGATTGATAATAGACAGGAGCAGCAGCATGTAGCCATATGATACACTATTTAGCAGTTTTGTTGCTCAGTCTTATGGCTTGGGGGTAGAAGCTGTTCAGGGTCCTGTTGGTTCCAGACTTGGTGCACTGGTACTGCTTGGGTGGCTGGAGTCTTTGACAATGTTTTGGTCCTACCTCCGATACTGCCTGGTATAGAGGTCTTGGATGGCAGGGAGCTCAGTCGTATTCACCACCCTCTTTACCAAGTGACAATGCAGCCAGTCAAGATGCTCTCAATGGTGCAGCTGTAGAATGTTTTGAGGATATTTTGGTGATGAGGCACTGCTCTCTTCACAACTGTGAGGGTTAGTGTTAACCATGTACTTTCCTTAGTGACGTGGACGCCGAGGAACAAAAATATAAAACGCAACATGCAAGAATTTCAAAGATTTGACTGAGTTACAGTTCATATAAAGAAATTAGCCAATTTAAATGAATTAATTAGGCCCTATTCTATGGATTTCACGTGACTTGGAATAGAGATATGCATCCCTTTGTCATAGAGACCTAAAAAAAGAAAAGTAGGGGAGTGGGTCAGAAAACCAGTCAGTATCTTTGTGTGAATACAATCTGCCTCATGCAGCACATCTCCTTCACATAGAGCTGATCAGGCTGTTGATTGTGACCTGTGGAATGTTGTTCCACTCTTCAATAGCTGTGCGAAGTTGCTGGGTATTGACGGGAACAAACTGTTTTACACGTCAATCCAGAGCATCCCAAACATGCTCAATGGGTGACATGTCTAGTGAGTATGCAGGCCATGGAAGTACTGGGACATTTTCAGCTTCCAGGAATTGTGTATAGATCCTTGCGACACGTGGCCATGTATTATAATGCTGGAATATTCGGCAAACCGCTCACTAAAGTCGGTGACGACGCCAAACTGCAGTCAGGTCAAAACCCTGGTGAGGACAATGAGCACAGCTTTCCTAAGACGGTTTCTGACAGTTTGTGCAGAAATTCTTCGGTTGTGCAAACCCACAGTTTCATCAGTTGTCTGAGTGGCTGGTCTCAGACAATCCCGCAGATGAAGAAGCAGGATGTCGAGATCCTGGGCTGGCGTAGTTACACATCGTCTGCTGTTGTGAAGGCGGTTTGACATACTGCAAAATTCTCTAAAATGACGTTGGAGCCGGCTTATGGTAGAGAAATTAACATTCAATACTCTGGCAACAGGTCTTGCGGACATTCCAACAGTTAACATGCCAATTGCACGCTCCCTCAAAACTTGAGACGTCTGTGGCATTGTGTTATGTGACTGTACATTTGAGTGGCCTTTTATTGTTCCCAGCACAAGGTGCAACTGTGTAAGGATCATGCTGTTTAATCAGCTTCTTGATATGCCACACCTGTCAGTTGGATGGATTATTATTTTCAAAAAATATTTTGGGTGGTGGGAGTAGATAAGCTTTAATATTGCAGATAGATTGTGGCTTCCATCAATGTAATAGGCTGTATAATTTCCAATCCCCCATACAATCCGCCAATATATTTTCCCCTAACCCTACCACCCCAGGATAACAAAATACAAAATGAACAAGGGAAACTAATATACAGGCAAAGATGTTTGAGTGTAATCATGTTGGACATATTGGATTCAAAATTAAATGTATCTATACCAAAACAGCCTTTATGGGCATGAGTGTTGCACACGATTCTGAAAAATGTCTCTCACTAATAAAATGCATATTTACAGGTGATTTAACCTCCATCAAATGGTATTATGGCAGCCATATTGGATACCATATTGGATTTGAGGCAAAATCCAAGGTTGCCCCCAAAATAATCTGTGTTGCCGCCCTGATATATTTGTAAGAGTAGGGGCTCACGTGTAACTGTTTTTACTTTTGCAGGCAGGACCATACATCACTGAATGAGAGCAAATTTGACATGGAAAGTTGTCTATTAATTAGCTAACAAAAAGTAAAGCTTACATTCTTCATAAATATTCATAGTTGATATTTCTGCAAATTGTATCAATGTGTTACAGGTCTATGCCTGACCAAGATAAGGCAAAGCAGTGCGACACAAACAACACAGAGTTACACATGGGATAAACAAACATACAGTCAATAACACAATAGAAAAATCTATATAAAGTGTGTGCAAATGTAGTAAGATTAGGGATGTAAGGCAATAAATAGGCCATAGTGGTGAAATAATTACAGTTTAGCAATTAAACACTGGAGTGAGATGTGCAGAAGATGAATATGCAAGTAGAGACACTGGGGTGCAAAGGATCAAAAAGACAAAAACAATATGGGGGTGAGGTAGTTGGGTGGGGTATTTACAGATGGGCTGTGTACGGGTACAGTGATCGGTAAGCTGCTCTGACAGCTGATGCTTAAAGTTAGTGAGGGAGATGACTCCAGCTTCAGTGATTTTTGCAATTAGTTCCAGTCATTGTCAGCAAAGAACTGGAAGGAAAGGCGGCCAAAGGAGGAGTTGGCTTTGGGGATCACCAGTGAAATAAACCTGCTGGAACGCGTGCTGCTATGGTGACCAGTGAGCTGAGATAAGGCGGGGCTTTACCTAGCAAAGACTTATAGATGACCTAGAGCCAGTGGGTTTGGCGACGAATCTGAAGCGAGGGCCAGCCAACGAGACCATACAGGTCGCAGTGGTTGGTAGTATATGGGGCTTCGATGGCAAAACGGATGGCACTGTGATAGACTGCATCCAATTTTCTGAGTAGAGTGTTGGAGGAGATTTTGTAAATGACATCCCCGAAGTCAAGGATCGGTATGATAGTCAGTTTTGCGAGGGTATGTTTGACAGCATGAGTGAAGGAGGCTTTTTTGCGAAATAGGAAGCCGATTCTAGATTTAATTTTGGATTGGAGATGCTTAATTTGATTCTGGAAGGAGAGTTCACAGTCTAACCAGACATCTAGGTATTTGTAGTTGTCCACATATTCTAAGTCAGAACCGTTCAGAGTAGTGATGCTAGACGGGCAGGAGGGTAAGGGCAGCGATCGGTTGAAGAGCATGCATTTAGTTTTGTTTGCATTTAAGAGTAGTTGGAGGCCACGAAAGGAGAGTTGTATGGCATTGAAGCTCGTCTGGAGGTTTGTTAACACAGGGCCAGAAGGGCCAGAAGTATACAGAATGGTGTCGTCTGCGTAGAGGTGGATCAAAGAGTCACCAGCAGCAAGAGTGACACCATTGATGTATACAGAGAAAAGAGTCATGCCGAGAATTGAACCCTGTGGCACCCCCATAGAGACTGCCAGAGGTTCGGACAACAGGCCCTCCAATTTGACACACTGACTCTATCTGAGAAGTAGTTGGTGAACCAGGCTAGGCAGTCATTTGAGAAACCAAGGCTGTTGAGTCTGCCGATAAGAATGCGGTGATTGACAGAGTCGAAAGCCTTGGCCAGGTTGATGAAGATGGCTGATGGTGGTTATGATATCGTTTAGGACCTTGAGCATGGCACCCATTACCAGCTCGGAAACCAGATTGCATAGTGGAGAAGGTACGGTGGATTCGAAATGGTCGGAGATCTGTTTGTTAACTTGGCTTTCGAAAACTTTAGAAAAGCAGAACAGGATGGATATAGGTCTATAACAGTTTGGGTCTAGAGTGTCTCCCCCTTTGAAGAGGGGGATGACCGTGGAAGCTTTCCAATCTTTAGGGATCTCAGACGATACGAAAGAGAGGTTGAAAAGGCTAGTAATAGGGGTTGCAACAATTGCAGTGGATAATTTTTAGAAAGAGAGGGTCCAGATTGTCTAACCCAGCTGATTTGTAGGGGTCCAGATTTTGCAGCTCTTTCAGAACATCAGCTATCTGGATTTGGGTGAAGGAGAAATGGGGAGGCTTGGGCAAGTTGCTGTGGGGGGTGCAGAGCTGTTGACCGGGGTAGCCAGGTTGAAAGCATGGCCAGCCGTAGAAAAATGCTTATTGAAATTCTCGATTATCAGGGATTTATTGGTGGTGACAGTGTTTCCTAGCCTCAGTGTAGTGGGCAGCTGGGAGGAGGTGCTCTTATTCTCCATGGACTTTACAGTGTCCTAGAACTTTTTGGAGTTTGTGCTACAGGATGCAAATTCTTGTTTGAAAAAGCTGGCCTTTGCTTTCCTAACTGCCTGTGTATATTGGTTCCTAACTTCCCTGAAAAGTTGCATATCGGGGGGCTATTTGATGCTAATGCAGTACGCCACAGGATGTTTTTGTGGGCAGTCAAGTCTGGAGTGAACCAAGGGCTATATCTGTTCTTAGTTCTACATTTTTTGAATGGGGGATGCTTGTCTAAGATGGTGAGGAAAGCACTTTTAAAGAATAACCAGGCATCCTCTACTGATGGAATGAGGTCAATATCCTTCCAGGATACCCAGGCTAGGTCAATTAGAAAGGCCTTCTCGCTGATGTGTTTTGGGGAGCTTTTGTTTCAAATATTTTTATTAAACACACACAAGAATGGTGTATAGGTATACATGACAGGTATACAATTCTTATCTAAACATAAAAGAGCATACAGGAACAACAAGACCCAGAGTTCTGGGTGCAGAACAAATAATACAAAACACGACATACAAAACAAGGACACGTAGAAAGAAAGAGGGAAGATGTCCCCCCTATCCCCCCTCCCAACTGCTCGGGTGGCAGGGCCAGCACATGCTGCCCAAAGGTAGATTAAAATATTACAATTGAGAGTGCGTTAATAAGTACAAATTCACAGCGCCGACTCGTCCAAGTAGGAGAGGAAAGGCTGCCAGATTTGATCAAATGTTGATAATTTATTGTTCAGAATATATCTAATTATTTCTAAGTGTACAGTGTTTGCCAATTCACTGAGCCATAATTTGGTAGAGGGCGCTTCCCTCCGTTTCCAAAAAAACAAGATTAGTTTTTTTGCCGAGATGAGACCATACGAGATTAGTTGTTTTTGGGGGTTGGTTAATCTGTTTAGGGACTCAGATACTCCCAGGATTATCAGAAGCGGGTCTGGATCTATTGAAGTCTCCAAAACTTCAGAGAGGATCCTAAAAATTGCACACCAATAACCATGCAAGCTAGAGCATAGGGCAAAGCAGTGGAGTAGTGTACCCTGCGTAGCCTGACATTTATCACATGTAGGGGATGTGTCAGGAAATATCCTATGCAGTTTAGTTTTGGAATAGTGTAATACCTTGAGTTGTATGAGACGATGTCTGGAATTAATGGAGCATGTGTGGATATACTCCAAGCTCTCTTCCCAGTCTGCCACCGAGATGTCAGTCCCTAGTTCTTCCTCCCATTTTGCCTTGATGGCACCAGTAGAAGGTGTGCTAACAGATTGAAAAGCATCATATAGACGCGATATCAGTTTATCTGAGGTGGGGCATATTTTTATGCATCCGTCAAATTTTAGGGAGCTTTTGACAGTGATGAGGGGTTGGTTGTTTGACCGCGGACCCATTACGGATGCAGGCAACGAGGCAGTGATCACTGAGATCCTGGTTGAAGACAGCAGAGGTGTATTTAGAGGGCAAGTTTGTCAGGATGATATCTATGAGGGTGCTCGTGTTTACGGATTTAGGGTTATACCTGGTAGGTTCCTTGATAATTTGTGTGAGATTGAGGGCATCTAACTTAGATTGTCGGACGGCTGGGGTGTTAAGCATATCCCAGTTTAGGTCACCTAACAGTACAAACTCTGAAGATAAATAGGGGGCAATTAATTCAAATATGGTGTCCAGGGCACAGCTGAGGGGGTCTATAACAAGCGGCAATAGTGAGAGACTTATTTCTCCTGAACTTATTTAGGCATGCCGTAACGAAGGTTATGAATCCTCATTAACTCAAGATATTTCTGTATTTAATTTTCAATAAATGTGCCAAAATGACTAAAAACATGTTTTCACTTTGTCAATATGGGGTATTGTGTGTAGATGGATTAAAAACAAATGTTTTAATCACAAACACAATCTCAAGATTTTCTCCAACTGCTAACATCAGTGGAATCTGAGGACGATTGCTGGGACGAGGGTTGATCGGAGCTCCGGTATCAATCGTTGATAAACAAACAATCAAACCTTTCTCTGCGTGGCGGCTGTTCGGCACGGCTGTGCTGTGACTGGGGCAGAGATGGTATGAGATAGTGATTAGAGAAGAAAGTCAAGCAAGTATGGAGCAAAGCGGTACAAGGGGGGATTAGGAAAGAGAAAAGGAAAGCGGGAGAGAAAGGGAGTAGGGGTTTTAAGAGGAGCGAGAGGTTTAAAGAGGCAGAAAAATACGTTTTAGGAAAGCAACAGTTTCCAACACTAGTGGCAGTTTCCAACGCTAGAGGCAGAAAGCGCAGAGGAAGTGCGAGATAAGTTGCGAGGGGAGCATAAAGTGATTCTGAAGTTTAGGGAGGAAGGGAGAGTTGGGGCGATGAGTCTGATAAGGTTGACGGCTGTGATAAAATAGTTGATTGGGGAAGTTATCAATGCTAAAGAGATGGGAGCTTGTTGGTTCTGTAAGGACATGGCGCAGAGGGAAAAATCTCTCAGGGTGAAGCAAATAGGGAAGTGTAAGGTGGTGTCGAGCTGCTGGAATGTTCAAGCAGGGAAGCAGTGGATTAAAGGAGTGATAACAGGAGTGTCTGTCAGAGTTAGCATTAAAGAGGTTAGCTAATAGTGAACGCGGCTGGGAGGCGTCTAAGAATGACAGGGTTGACATGGGAAGAGGTTAGAGATTACCTCAATCAACCAAGGGTGGAGTCATTTATTACTGGATCTTTGTTATGGTGGTAGTACTATCATGGAATGCTCGAAGCATGTTGGCAGGAGTTCAAGCAGTTCATTGTGGATATGCCAGCTAAGCAACAAAAAAACTAGATGGCACCGACAGAGCTGGTTGCCTCGCTTCAGGTCCTTAGGAAACTATGCAGTAATTCGTTTTTTTTATGTATTATTTCTTACATTGTTAGCCCAGAAAATCTCAAGTGTTATTACATACAGCCGGGAAGAACTACTGGATATAAGAGCGACGTCAACTTACCAACATTACAATCAGGAATAAGACTTTCCCGAAGCGGACCCTTTGTTCAGACCTCCACCTTGGACATGGGATCTTATCTCAGAGGCCGACACAAAACAACACGGTTGCCGCAGGAGAGGCAGACGGAGCAGTCTACTGGTCAGACTTAGAAGGCGAGTACACCATCCACCGCTTCCGAGCATACTAGTCGCCAATGTCCAATCTCTAGACAACAAGGTGGACGAAATTATGGCACGAGTTGCCTTACAGAGAGACATCAGAAATTGTAACATTCTCTGTTTCACGGAAACATGGCTCACTCTGGATATGGTCTCAGAGTCGGTACAGCCACCCGGTTTCTTCACGCATTGCGCCGACAGAAACAAACATCTCTCTGGTAAGAAGAAGGGCGGTGGTCTATGCCTTATGTTTAATGACTCATGGTGTAATCATAACAACATACAGGAACTCAAATCCTTTTGTTCACCTGACCTAGAATTCCTTACAATCAAATGCCGAACGCATTATCTACCAAGAGAATTATCTTTGATTATAGTCACAGCCGTGTATATCTCCCCCCAAGCAGATACCTCGAAGGCCCTGAAATAACTTCACTGGACTTGATGTAAACTGGAAACCATATATCCTGAGGCTGCATTTATTGTAGTTGGGGATGTTAACAAAACTAATCTGAGAACAAGGCTTCCTAAATTCCATCAGCATTTCGAATGAGCGACATGAGCTGGTAGCATGGACCATCTGGTGCTAATCTGGACCATTGCTTCCGCGAGCCTGTAGACAGAAACTAAAATAGGAAACGCCCGTGCTCAGGTCTATCCAACGCTGGTCCGACCAATCGGATTCCACGCGTCAAGATTGCTTTGATCACGTGGACTGGGATATGTTCCGGATAGCCCCAGACAACAACATTGACGTAGACTCTGACTAGGTGAGCGTATTTATTAGAAAGCGGGTCAGTGATGTTGTACCCAATGTGACTATTAAAACCTTCCCTAACCAGAAACCGTGGATTGTTGGCAGCATTCCCGCAAAACTGAAAGTGCGAACCACCGCTTTTAATTATGGCAAGGCGACTGGAATCATGACTGAATATAATCAGTGTAGCTATTCCCTCTGCAAGGCAATCAAACAAGCGAAGTGTCAGTATAGAGATAAAGTAGTCGCAATTCAACGGATCAAACACAAGACGTATGTGGCAGGGTCTACAGTTAATCACAGATTTAAAAAAGAAAACCAGCCCCGTCGCGGACATCGACGTCTTGCTCCCAGACAAATTAAACAACTACTTTGCTTGCTTTGAGGAAAATACAGTGCCACTGACACGGCCTGCTATTAAAGCCTGTGGGCTCTCCTTCACTGTGGCCAACGTGAGTAAAACATTTAAACGTATTAACCCTCCCAAGGCTGCCGGCCCAGGCCGCATCCCGAGCCGCGTCCTCAGCGCATGCGCAGACAGCGCATGTAAAGACACCCTCTCTGGTGTCTTTACAGACATATTCAATAAATCCCTATCCCAGAGTGTTATGCCCACATGCTCCAAGATGGCCACCATTGTTCCTGTTCCCAAGAAAGCTAAGGTAACTGAACTAAATGACTATCGCCCCGTAGCACTCACTTCTATCATCATGAAGTGATTTGAAAGACTAGTCAAGGATCATATCATCTCCACCCTACCTGTCGCCCTAGACCCACTGCCATTTGCTTACCGCTCCAATAGGTCCACAGACGACCCAATCACCATCACACTGCACTAACCCATCTGGACAAGAGGAATACCTATGTAAGAATGCTGTTTATGGACTACAGCATTTAACACCATACTACCCTCCAAACTCGTCATTAAGCTCGAGACACTGGGTCTCAACCCCGCCCTGTTCTACTTGGTCCTGGACTTTGACGGGCCCCAGGTGGTGAGGGTAGGAAACAACATCATTTTTATTGCCCCATATAAATTTGGTGATGCTTTGGTTAGTTGTTTTGAAGAAGGAAACAGATAGCATGGGAGCATCTGAAATAAGTAGTTCAGTCTAGGGAGGACGTTCATACGGATTACATGTACATATTCTTATCTTTTCCTTTACATTTGTGTGTATAAGGTAGTCTGTGAATTTATTAGATTACTTGTTAGATATTAATGCGGGGATTTTAATGGATGGAAATGGCCAAGTGATGGAAAATCTGATAGTAATTCAAGATATGGTGTGCCTGAATGATGGCCGAGGGACCAGTACACCTTCTCATTTACACCTGGGGAATAGTCACTGCCCTGGGGCATTGGGATATTTTTTAGAGGAAAGAGTGCCTCTAACACCACTTCCAGCAGTCTCCCATCCAGGGACTGACCTTCAGAAGCAAGCCAGCAGTGGTATGCAGGGTGGTATGCTGCTGGCAATACTGATACTATGAGTCAGGATTTTTTTGTTTATTTTTGTTGAATCTTTACCCCTTTTTCTCCCCAATTTCATGGTATCCAATTGTTAGTAGCTACTATCTTGTCTCATCGTACGGGCTCAGGAGAGACGAAGGTTGAAAGTCATGCGTCCTCCGATACACAACCCAACCAGGTTCTTAACACAGCGCGCTTCCAACCCGGAAGCCAGCCGCACCAATGTGTCGGAGGAAACACCGTGCACCTGGCAACCTTGGTTAGCGTGCACTGCGCCCGGCCACAGGGGTCGCTAGTGCGCGATGAGACAAGGATATCCCTACCGGCCAAAACCTCCCTAAACCAGACGACGCTAGGCCAATTGTGCGTCGCCCCATGGACCTCCCGGTCGCGGCCGGTTACGACAGAGCCTGGGCGCGAACCCAGAGTCTCTGGTGGCACAGCTGGCGCTGCAGTACAGCGCCCTTAAGCACTGCGCCACCCGCGAGGCCCCGTGAATCAGGATTTTGTGGCCATTTACACAGATGATTCAAACGATCCAAGGACAGGATGCACTGGGTCCGCATTTGTAGTGTAGGAATGTGGGGTGGCAGTCAGGAAACGTGTTACAGATCATCTGGCTGTATATACGGCAGAGCTGATAGTCATACTGTTGGCCTTGCAGTGGGTGGAGGAAGTCAAGCCAGACAGAGAAGTTATTTGCTCCGATTCATGTGCAGTGTTGAGCAGTCTGCAGTTTTTTAGTTCACGTAGCAGACAAGACCTGCTTTATGAGGTGTCTACAAACCCATTGCAGGATTAGACAGATGGGTACACAGATAATATTTACTTGGGTTCCAGCCCATGTGGGGGTGGAGGAGAACGAGGCAGTTGATGTACTGGCTAAATAAGCACTTAGTAGTGGGGATGTTGATGTTGTAGCTTCAATGAGCAAGGCAGAGGCAAAAAGCCTGAAATTGACAGTGATGGTGCAGAGACGACAGGAGCAGTGGAATAGAGATACTAAGGGCCGGCATTTATTTCAAGTACAGAGGAAAGGGTAGGTTGGCAGGAAGGGAAAGAATAGAGGAGGCTATATTTAGAAGATTAAGGATGGGACACAGCCAGTTGAATAATACTTTAAATGTGATATAGGAAAGCATCCAACAGGAAAGTGTGATTATTGCCAGAAAACAGAGACCGTGGAGCGTGTATTGCTACAGTTTGGGCAGTATCAGTGGGAAAGAGAGGATGAGCTCTAGTATGAGGGAGAAGGGGATACGGGAAATGAGTTTATAGAGTATATTAAGTAGCAAGTAGGATTTAGTACAGTACATTAGGTGGTGGTAATGCACCATAACGTTGGATGCCAACCACCGATTAACCCCACCGAAGAACACAATCCCAAAGATTGAAGAACGCTAAAGACTCGGCCCACGAAGCCAGCTAGGCCGTTTCCTTGTATTATAACCATGACCATGTGCCTTACGGTAGATTGTGACAGCCGGTTAAATGGCATCCCTTGAGAAGGCAAGAACAAGATGTATGTCAGAAGAAGTGCAGTACTTTCATACGGTGATGTATATTTGGAATATGGAGGAGGAATGGTGGGAAAAAGAGAAGCAGGAGGAGGTCTAAGAGAGAGAGGGAGGAAGAGGGTGAGCTTGAGTGGGTAAACATTTTCAGAAAAAAAGGAGATGGTTTGTTAAAGAAGAATGGTAGAAAGTGTAAGCAGAGTGAGCTGAAGACAGGAGGAGAAATGGAAGTGAATGAGGACGAAGTATTGGAGGTGGTAGATGTGATGAGGTTTTCGGAGCCCGAGGCTTGCACTGAAGGTCAGGATAAAGATGAGTCTGTGACAGTAGGAGTGAAGTTTAGAAAAAAAGTGGACCCTTGCCTTTTGGCTAATCCATTTGTGATTTCAGGGTGGGTGAAAACAGAGTTGGTTGCTGTTGAATTGGTGAGGGTAATCAGAGGTGGTCTTGTGATAATTGTTAAGTGTTTCTGCTGGTCAGAGGGAGAAGGCGCTCCGTGTTAAAAGAATGGGGGCAAGAAATGTGAATGGTTTTGCTCTCAAGAAAAGAGCGCCATTGAAAAGGAGTGATTACTGGGGTAGCAGTAAATGTAAAGGTTGAACTGAAGGGGAAGATTCCCGGTGTTTGCGGGTGGCGTGAGTGGTGAAACAGAAGAATTATTGTCTGTTCTTTTGAATTTTGATGTTGAGTCTGGCCGACAAAGTGATGATAGGATTTATAATTTATCATGTTCGAGCTATTATGCCGAATACATTTTATTGTTACAGGTGTCAAGCTTATGGGCATGTGGCAGCAGTGTGTAGGAGGGAGGTTCCTAGGTGTGAGAAGTGTGCAGAAGGGCATGAGATCCTGAGAGGAGTGGTGTTTGTAGTGTATACTGTATGTACCAGCACAGAGGGATAGGCCAACAAGTGATATATGTTTCAGTAAGATTGGATTTATAGCAATGGTTATCAACTGTACTGCAGGGATGGAAGGTAAGTCACAGAAAATTGGGTTGTGGTGGCAGCTGCAGAGAAGTATTTGGGTGTGCGAGACTTGATATCAGAAGAGTTACAGGGTGTGCTAAGTGTTGGTATAGTTTTTATTTTTTTTAAGCAAAGTATAAGGGAGTTATACTCCAATCTAGTAGGTGGCGGTAATGCAAACATTTATTGGATGCCAACCGCAGTTAAACCTAGTCGAAGAAGTGCCTCACTGTACTTGCGGTTTTTCATGATTACAGAAGATAAAGTTGGACGCAAGAATGTATACAACAGCGTGCCTCAAATAACAAGTGACTGTGGAGGATTTCATAAACATTGGCTAGTAGGCTGGAGAGAAGGTAGCAATCTAACTAGCTAAAACAGCAGTCTAACGTTCGCTGGCTTGATAAAACAGTCCATTAACTTTACCTAGCTACCTGCCACATTATCTATCCAGCTGCAAGATATTGAGCAAAGCTCAGTCTGCGTTTCGCCTTGCGACACAAAAAGGGAACATCATGGACAAGGTAACTTACCGGCAAAACGTTTTGCGAAGAGAAAGCAGCTACCTAGCTGGCAGCTTAGCAAGATAACGTTAGCTAATGTCAGTTCAGTGATCTCATCATATGGCTGTTCATTTTTCAGTTATTTAATTGTATGATCTGAAGTAGCTTGCTCGCTTTCTGTCTTATTGGTAACGTTCATGTGTCGCTATTAAATACTTAGTTAGCTAGCTTGTATCACATAACAATGAGACAGATATTTCACCAGATGTATAAATGTGAAGCATCCGGTTGGCGTTTCCACTCACTATCAAATATGGTAGTGAGAGGAAGCCCAGTGTCCGGCAGTGGGAGAAGATGGAACGAGATGGATTTTGGCCGACATTCTGTTAATATAATAATCGATGAAACATTTGATCTCAATAGTTTTCTGTAACCAAAAGTATGTTGCAAACAGAGTGGGCTTTTTTGTAGACTTGACCCTTTTACAAAGTTTTGTTTATTTATTTTACATTTTCATTTAGACGGGGTGCAAAGGCGTTTCGAGTTGTTGTACACGCGCATTTGAGTAGGCGTTCCCCAACGGAAATATGCAAATGTTGCTAGAACACGCCAATTGGATCTCGCTATCTCGTGCTTTTGGGTCTTCCCCCCTTGCTTGTTCTGCCCACTATGGCTCATTTGTTCCCATTTGAAACGACAGACCACAGCCTATCTTGTTTTAGTTATACAAATCTTTGCTTGTATCTCACCTGCCAGCCAACAAGCCAGATAGAATCCTCCACTTGTTTCGACCATATGACAGGGAACGCCCAGGATGTCAGCCACATGGCACCAGCCCCGGTTTCGAGCAGAGGTGTACCCCACCCTCCCCATGGTGTCTTGGAGGTCACTTATTCCAAAACATACAGTCCGTTGCTTCTCTGTAGTTTGAACCAAATGCTGTCAAAGGGGCAGGAAAGCATCCTTCTTATTGAACTAACTAGATGTCAACCTAAACTAGCCATGTACCCCAACTCCTCCACTGAGTTGAGCGCAGACTAGAGTTTTTTTTTATTAACCTCTGATTCCTTCGAGTCACTCTGTGTCGATACTTAAATGTACCCATGTTAGTCCTCTGTTGCGTGCCTTTCGCTGTTTCTTTTAAATAAAACTTTAATTAAATACAACCACCTCGGCACTAATGTTCATGTGCCAATTGAATTTCAATGTGGAGGAGGTACTTAACTAACCTAAAACCAGACATGATAGATAAGGCAAGGGATGGTACAGAATCTTGCTGGGCAAGAGGCTTGGTCACCCATGAACTGCAGGACTAGGATGATGCTCTGCAAAATTGGCAACTTTTAGCTACACAACACCGACTGAATAATATTTTTCTACAGGCAGATTTCTTAAAGGGTCTCCCTGTTTACAACAAGAGCAATTTCAGCCTGTTCCATGCAGACCCTGTGTGCAAAGCATCGGTGAGCACTTACTCATCTATCAGAACATTTGTAATATGACAGATGAACATCATCAGTCTTGCTCCACCTGAAACGATTTTAAATCACTTTTTACAGAACCGAAGACCGTCCGTGTACCTCCCGACATGCGAGTACCCCTCAGAACAGAGTAAGTTCCTTCATCCTTACTGGAGAGCACATACTTCATCGACAGTCTTTATTTTCTTTGTCTTGGGAAACATGTACTGCTAGAAATGTAAAAATGTATTTTAAACTCAAGCCATTTCCCCTTTCGAAAACAACTAAATTATTCCTTTTACTTCCTAGTCATTGTCACGGAGAAAACAAATATCCTCCTTCGCTACCTTCACCAACAGTGGGACAAAAAGGTGAGTTTGCGGGGGCTTCCCATTCCAGAATGAATAGATACATTTATGAATAGCAAGGTGTCATGCAAGAGTAACAGATGTGACCTGTAACAGACCAGGAACTGCTTAAAGCATGGTCAGCAATGCTCACTCTGAAACATCAACTTTGTAGAGGAGGTTGTCAATCAGGTGAGTGAAAGCACTGATTGTCCTCCTCTGTTGAACAGAATGCAGCGAAGAAGAGGGAACAGGATCAAGGAGAGGGAGGGAGTCCAGCACCTCCACACAAAATTGCAAGGACAGATAGCCAAGAGATGAACGAGGACTCTTAGGAGTGTGTGTGTGCACATCTGGAGGAAGCACATGTACAGGCACACAACAGACATGACTATAGAGACATACGAGACACTCACACTTTGACAAACAACCTGAGAAAATGTTCACCCTGGTTTGGGAAAATGAAAAAAAAGTGGCTTTTTTTTGTTACCTTCAAAGAGTTTCCTGCCTTGTCTAGTGCCCTGTTTTCAGCTTCACTCCCTAGCCCTGACCACATGGGACGCTGCAACATCTTTCTACACAGTTTGCAGACCCAATACACTGAACTTCTGCCTGCCACAGCAGGGGAGGACCCAAGGATGTATATAAACTCTGGTTTGATGATGCAATGTATTGGCAGTTGAGAGGCTTTGAAGCCACTGGTCGGCCATATTGGCACTCTCCAGTAGGATCAGTCCGCCATAGGAATTAATGGAATTAACAGTATTTCAATTAAATGTTTGAAGAGAAAATGACATGCATTTCATTTCACAGTAACCCTAGTACTCACAAAAAATTAACATTTAATGTTTAGCTCACATAATATAATTTAAAAGTATGTATTAAAGTGTCTAATAGACTAAGTGTCAAAAACAAATGTGGCTTCCACAATCTTTTTTTTTTACAATGGAGGATTACCAAGATGGCTTTGCTGAGGCTTCAATACAGTGCCCCCTGTCAGTCATCCAGGGTTTATACACATCATTGGGAAGAACCCTCCCCCTGGACTTAATGTTCAATGTGCATTATCTTCCATTCTGCTCTGGATTTGTTTGTGTTTGAAGTTTGCTGCTTTGTTTTACTGTCAATTTTAGTTCTGAGATGTTAACTAGGACAAGTCAGTTAAGAACAAATTCTTATTTACAATGATGGCCAAACCCGGACGATGCTGGGACAATTGTGCGCCGCCCTATAGGACTCCCAATCACGACTGGATGTGATTCAGCCTGGATGACAAGTGACTCAACAGTATACTCGCTTAGTTTGATTTTTTGCTGCTTTCTGGCAAAGTATCCCTGTTAAACAAAAAGGATAATATGTCAAGCCAAATTGTTTTAGTCATAGGTGTTGACTACTCAGTTTGCTAGAATTGCTTTTCAATTTGTTTATACTGCAATCGATGGACCCATTAGGTATTTTAAACTCAAAAGTTATAGCACCGGTAGAACAAAGAATAGTAGCCTACATCAATGAGGGGAAGAGAGAAAGTTGTATTCAGTATGAAGACCTACAGTGCCTCCTGAAAGTACACACCCCTCGCACATTCTTCACATTTTTGCTGCCTTAGAATTAAATCTAAAAAGGAATGAAATGGGATTTTTTTTCTCCACCTTGTAGATCGGTTGGAAAATAATCAAATGTAGTCCTGTGTTGTCTTTTTATATTTTTTCTATAGCAAAATGTGAAGACTGCAACTTGTATGTAAATATAATAGCCAGTGCCAGCTGTTGGATATTAAGGTCTTGGCTTGATATTTATCAAAAATAAATTACTTTGAAACTGCCTTTTTGTAAAAATGAATACACGTAGCTACATGGATATTATACTAGATGCTGTTATTAAATGTTAAGAGAAGCACTGCTACCCAATGTTTGTGATCTTGAAGAAGAAAAAGTTGTGTGGAGAAGAGGATAAGGGAATAAAGATGGTATGATACGTAACAGACCACTTGCCATGGAACGCTAAAATAGGTGCAGTCGCCATCCTGCCTTGTTCCAGAGATATAGTTGGTACTAGTGCTGGTTTACATTCACAACATTGAAGATAAAATAGCCATGAAAAGAGATGACATGATTAATATCTGCTCTGGAGATCGACCGATTTATCGGCATGGCCGATTAATTAGGGCCGATTTAAAGTTTTCATAACATTCGGTAATTGGCCTTTTTGGATGCCGATTATGGCCAATTACATTGCAATCCATGAGGAAACTGCGTGGCAGGCTGACCACCTGTTACGCGAGTGCAGCGCGTCAAAAGGACCTAGTTGCTAGCTAGCATTAAACTTATCTAATAAAAAAACATCTTCACATAATCACTAGTTAACTACACATGGTTGATGATACTACTAGTTTAACTAGCTTGTCCTGCGTTGCATATAATCAATGTGGTGCCTGTTAATTTATCATCGAATCACAGCCTACTTCAACTTCGCCAAACGGGTGATTTAACAAAAGCACCTTCATGAAAAAAAACACTATCGTTGCAGAAATGTACCTAACCACGAACAGCAATGCCTTTCTTAAAAGTATATATTTTTAAACCTGCATATTTAGTTAAGAAATTCATGTTAGCAGGCAATATTAACTAGGGAAATTGTGTCACTTCTCTTGCGTTCAGTGCAAGCTGGAGTCCGGGTATATGCAACAGTTTGGGCCGCAGCTCCATGCGAACTGTGAGCTAATTTGCCAGAACCTTACATAGACATTGAAGGTTGTGCAATGTAACATAAATATTTAGACTTAGGGATGCCACCCATTCAATAAAATACAGACGGTTCCGTATTTCACTGAAAGAATAAACTTTTTTCCCCCTCAAAATTATAGTTTCCGGATTTGACCATATTAATGACCAAAGGCTCGTATTTCTGTGTTTATTATATTATAAGTCTATGATTTGATATTTGATAGAGCAGTCTAACTGAGTGGTGGAAGGCAGCAGCAGACTCGTAAGCATTCATTCAAACAGCATTTTACTGCGTTTGCCAGCTGCTCTTAGCAATGCTTGATGCACAGCTCTGTTTATAACTTCAAGCCTATCAACTCCCGAGATTAGGCTGACAATACTAAAGTGCCTATAAGAACATCCAATAGTCAAAGATATATGAAATACAAATGGTATAGAGAGAAATAATCACCGCATCATAATTCCTATAACTACAACCTAATAAAATGGGTTGATTAATCGCCATCTGCTTTTTTTGGTCCTCCAATAATCAGTATCGGTGTTGAAAAATCATAATCGGTCAACCTCTAATCTGCTCTATATAATACATTTCTATACATTTTCTGTAACGTTGCACCCTTCAGAACAGGCCCCAGACCTATGTTAATATTTACACTGCTCAACAAAATCACTGCAAATGTATTTTCCAGATGCTGCAATCGAAGTGAGTTGACTGTTGTCAGTGATGTTCCTTCTGTAGGTCTACTTGCCATCCTCTGACTTTGAAGCATAAAGACATGTTATGCTTCTACTAGACTGTTCTCAATACACATGCTACACCTTGCCCTGTTTTATTGTGTATAGATGGGTTGGCTGACAACATCATGAAAATTATGGGCGCACATCGATGTGGCCGGAAGGTGCACGTTATGATTCTGAAAAGTCAGAAAAATTGCAACAATGAAAGAAGCTGCCTTTTGGGGGATCGTAGGTGGCTTGTTTCAGTTCATATCTTGTTATTGAAGCCATGTCTTGTTTTGACTGATGTCATGTCTATGCCTATATGGCAAAGATTTGCTAGCTAGCGATACCAACAACTGTATATATGTATTTGAGAGACAAGTGCTCATTGTGCAAATGTATTTGTTTTCAATAAACATTTGGAGATTAAATATAGTTTACTTGTCAACAGTCTAAGCCAACCCCGTCTGTTTTGCCCCATAGATGCGTATGTCTCGAAACAACTAACTTATGTAGGTCAAATGTTCTTTTCAGCTTCGCTCAAAAAAAAAAAAAAACGATTGAAAAGTAGACCGCTGCTGGAAACTAACATTGCAGTGCTTGAGGCATCTCTACAGACCAGGGTTCAATTCCAGGCTGTGTCGCAGCTGGCCATGACCGGGAGACCTATGAGGTGGCGCACAATCGGCACACAGTTGTCCGTGTTAGGGGAGGGTTTGGCCAGCCGGGATGTCCTTGTCCCATCGCGCTCTATCATCGCGCTCTATAGCACGCGCTGCTGCTCTATAGCACGCGCTGCTGCTCTACAGAAAAAGTAGCAGTGCGGCTTGACAGGGTCATGCTTCGAGAATGCATGGCTCTCGACCTTCGCCTCTCTCTCGGCGATGGGACAAGACTGTAACTACCAATTGGATATCTCAAAAATTGTGGAGAAAAATGAGTAAAAAGTACCCAAAAATTATAATACACATTTTTAAAAAGTTGTTTCCGTTATGTAATTGAAACAATGTAAATGTACATTTGTTTCATACATTCATGTTTCAGGGAAGAAAGAAATGAACATTTCAGTTTACATTTGTTTTATTATCTATTTTCAAATCTTACAAAAAATATGACAAAATAAAATAAATAATCCCATTTCCCAGTATTATATTTTTCTTGAAAATAAAGATTTTTTTTGTACAGTGGTACATTGGAAGAGAACATGATGTCTTGTCAGTGAGGCTGTTGTGAATATGTTTTTAAAAATTTTAGTTAAGAGGTTTAAGGGAAGGGGTCTACATACTGGTAGCTCTACAGTACACCTGAACACCACTTCACGGCATCAACAGCACTCCTCCCACAAGTCTCCAGAAAACGTATGTTTTGGGACTGAGAGGGACCTTTTCATTATAAAGTTGGAGGAAATACATTCCTAGCGTGCAAGGAATGTGTTTGCTGGCCTCGTAAATGCTCGCCAGCTAGCTAACCTGTTTGCAATTCCTTTAGCGTTGCTTGCTGGCTAGCTACAGAGTTTAGCTGGCTAGTTAGCTACTGCCATCAGTTGTTGTGTTGGTATCATATTTGGCCTATTCCACCATTTGTAGAATGCATACTGGCATTTGAATGTAGCGTGGGATAAGGGAATCCGGACACGGTAGACACATTAAATATAGGTGTAGACACGACGCATTCGTAATACCATGATCCAGAACTCTGATCGGATATTAAACTGAACTGTCAAGTCAACTGTCAAGTCTAAACACGGCCTCAGTTCTCTTCTCATAACCCTTGTAATATTTGTAACTAAGCAGTGCAATGATAGAACATCAAAAGGTAAACTCTTTCAGAGTACTTCCTTACAGTTTTAAAATACGTATAGTTGCATTGATACTGACATGAACCATTTCACTACTTCTAAGAAGCTCTGTCTGATAAAAGGGTCAACGTGTTTAGTGAGGTCAAAGGATATGGACGGCCACTGACCCAAGGCAGGCTGCATCTCGATGGTCTTACTAACATGGCCTGAGCTCCTCGTCTCCTTTCCATCATCGGCACTTATCTGAAAATACCGGACAGGTAAAAGCAACATGTTAGTTGCCTGCTGGGAATTTGCTTTAGCTTGTCCATTTCTTTCAGATCAGGGAAATAGAGGAAGCCATTCAGAACTACGAAGATACAACCTGTATCAAAGGTGAAACAAACAAAGAAACCAACCTAGTCTGGTTCCAGAGCTGCGGCGGGCAGGTGTACCATAGACTATTGTTAGTAACAGTCATCCATGACAGAAAACCTGATCAAACACTTCCAAATGTGTCTGACTAAGCAGCTGCAGTAAAAGAGAACACAATTGAAATCATGTCTCAATCGTGTCATCCGTGGCCTAGTTATTTGGCATTATTCACAAATGTATGGTGACGATGATAGTAATCAAATGGTTTCCTTGTTATTTGTACAGAATTACTTAATGGCTGTAGAGTGAGGGGGAAATGTAATGATAAGGTCCCAAACAACTGCTCTTTCTGTTTCCTTGAAGTGCCTTTTCAGCTCAAATACATTCTCATGTAACTACTACTACCAGTACTAGTTCAGTCAGTCAGAGCTCAATACTCATTGTTTCAATCATATGCATGAAAATACTCAACCTGGTCTCAGAGCATTTCTTATCATTCTGTACGTAAATCTAAGAAACTCCACTTAGTATGATGTCGTATGATATGTATTAATTTGTGATGTCCATCACCAACTTTGTATGATATGTTACAAATTACAATTCGTATTATTATGTTACAAATTTGCAAAACGTCCAATATGTTACGAATTTGCTAAATGTATATGTTACGAACATTAGCTAGGCTAGGGGTTAAGGTTAAAGGGTTAGGGTTTGCTAAAAGGATTAAGATTAGGGGAAGGGTTAGGCTAAAGGGTTAGGGGAAGGGTTAGCTAACATACTAAGTAGTTGCAAAGTAGCTAAAAAGTAGTAAGTAGTTCAAGTTGCTAATTAACTATAAATTGTCCATGATGAGATAAGTAACCATACTAAACATAATATATCATACTAACTTGAGTGTCCCGGATGTACATGTACTATGTTATGTCTAGTCTATGAGACCAGGCTGAAATACCATATTGAGTTTCATTGCAGAAGCATGACATTATTTTGTAGCTTGTATAATTACAGCAAGGCAATCCATGCAAAATGAAAGTTTATGCATGTTTTTGCCAAAATTCATATTTGATAGGCATTTTAGGTAACCTCGTCTCATATTTAAAGCACAGAGAGAGATGAAAAGGACAGTGTACCAGGGAAGCTTCCTTAGATTAGGTTTCCTATTTCAGAAGGGAGACAGGTGTGTGTCTGGTTCAGCCCAGATGGAGAGAGGAGAGATGAGATGTTAATACCCACACTGAGAAGCCAGGTAAGGTGGAGGAGATCGAAAAATGTGGGTGGTGGAACAAGAGATGCAGTTGGCTAAGGCATGGACCAGTAGAAGACTAGTGTATATGGCTGAGCCACTATGTCCCTCCAATACTATATTATTGCAAAGATCCTAGCCAAAGAGGATGACGTGGAGGTGCAAAGTTAGTTTATAGCATGTCTCTGTGCTGAATATCTGCTGTGAATTGCAGTGGTTCTTCTCTTCAATGAAGAAGACTAGATGTACTATGAGTTTATAGGCACAGATCTAATGTTAGATTACCTTCCCCAAATCCAAAATTGAACAGTAGGGGTGGGGGACACACAACTGACTGTTGATCAGTATCCAAGGACAATGCCACCATACTCTAAATTAGAGACGTATAAACCACTTTCTTGTTCTCTTGGCACCATCCTCTGGCCACATTATAGAAAATAAAGATGGTTGAATAATCCCTTTGGTTTTTCTTATAAAAGGAATTTAGAAATCTGGGATCTCCAGAAATGTAACTATGTTCTCACATGCCAGAAAGGTACTGCTTTGGCAACATCCCAAATGACATTGGGATCATCAGCCATCCAGATGAAATAACAACAGCATCAGTATAAAATACTAGCGATAAAAAAAGCAAGTGTTTGCATATGTTAGGTTGTGTTATGAGCCAGGCTGGTATGGTCCTTCCTTACACCTGCAGAACAAGCTCTGCTGTCTCAGTGCAGTACTTCGGGGTTTAGTGCAAATGTTCTCTCTTTCTATCTCACTAATCTAGTCAGATCTTTGTGTTGAAATGGAGTGCCAGGATTAGTATACTGTCTATAATGTGTCTCTCTACCGGCTTGAATGGGGAGATATTAGAATGGCACACAGTAGACTACAGTAACCCAAACTCTCCATAGCACATACTGTATACTGTCTAGTCTACACACAGATCCACGTCAACATCCTGTGGCATCTTCCTTCATCGGACTCTCAGTTTCCTGGGCAGGCATCAGTCAAAACAACTGCCATTCTCTCCCGCTCTTTCTTTTCCTCTCTCCCTAGAACACATGGTTGTCTTTTATCAAACGACTTTCATCTCGGCCTTTCACAACATCCACTCTCACTGTCAGACATACACTTCAGATATTCCTGTTGTTTTCTTGGGAGGTATATACTAAGCTCGGGTGGTTCTTTTTGCTTTGTAAATAAAGCTCATAGCACTTCATGTATGTCTTTAAATGGGAGATGAGGCGGATGAGAATGAACTTGACGTGTTTTGCAGTACTGCTCAAATTTGAAACACTGATTGATATTGCACGGCTAGCAAAGCCGCTTCGTTTAAGTAGAAAAGCTGATAGTCCTTCATAGTTCAAAATTTGTAAGAGATCAGGCGACCATTTTGTGGATGCTACGAAAGGTCTCATTATGCCTTTGATAAATGTTTTTCCTTCTCTCCCCCAAAACTAGGCTATTATGTTTCAGTGGCAAGATGGCTACCAAGAGGATTTAAATTTTCAGATGAGAATAAATCAAGATAAACTGCTCTCCCTTTTTCCCCAAAAAAGTTTTAGAAACACAGCTCATGCATGTCTATATGTATTGCAGACAAAAGTGAGGTATGTGTGTGTCTCTATACGCGCACGGGTTATGTTTTCATCATCATCGCCATCAGCCCATTCCCCTCACATCCTCTAGGCAGTGTCTACATACACAACCTCAGACAGCATGGAGAGGCTTGGCCTTTTCACCCCACTTATTTGTTCCTTGTAGTAGATATATCAAGTTAAGTTCTCACAGCAGTTTATTATCTCTTTCCAAAGAGAGACTAGACTTTACGGTCCGGGGAGTCTGTGTGGTGTTCCTTCTCCCCTGCGTCCCCTCCAGGTGAACGGCTCTCGCCCGTCACCCCATTCAGGTCAGACTTGGTGAGCTGTTTGTCAGACACCTGGGACCCCTCTCCTGGTCGGGGTAACTGGGTCCCATTCACACAGGAGCCCCCCTCCGACTTCCCAAAGTTAAACAGTTTCCCCGGGTTGAATGACTTGCTTGGCGACTGAGACCACTCCTGGTTACCACTTGGGAAGGTCGCAGACATCGTGTTATTCGTTGCCGTGGCTGCCGCTACTGCAGCAGCGGTCGCTGCCGCTTCCTTCTTATTCTCGGGCGACTTGAGGAACTTGAAGCTAAGGAACCCGGGGAGCTTGGGTTCGTTTCCGGTGGGAGACTGAGGGGAGCGCGCGCTGCTTGAGGAGAACTTGTTCTGTAAGGGGATGATTTGTTTGAGCTTCATCACGTTGTTGTTGGCCAAGAGGGAGCTGGGCCTCTTGGGCTTGTCCCCCCCTCCACCCCCCCCAGTGCGGGACTTCCCCCTATGGCTCTTGTCGTGGTGGTGGTCTCCCCCAGAGGAGTCCTTCCCCTCATCTCTCTCCCTTTCCCTGCGAGCCTGATACTCCGCCTGCCTCTGCCTTTCCTCCTCCTCTCTCTTCCTCCTCTGTAGCTGTTGATAGTGTTGCTGTGCTTGCCGCTCGTGCCTCTGTAGGGAGAGAAACAACCGTTACAACAACTCATACAGTCACAGTCTGACAAAACTGTGCGCACTCTGAACCGAGAAACTATCTATTCACTCTTCACCTCTACCAGGTACAGCCAGAAGAGGATGGTTTCTTTTCTGGGGAGTTTTCCTACCCAATGTGCCTCTGCTTGCTCTTTGAGCTCTAGGGCGAGTTACTGTATCACTTTGGGTTACTGGGTCACTTTGTGACAACTGGTGATATAAAAGGGGCTTTCTAAATCAATTTGATTGATTATTGATTGATTGATACAATGAACTCCTCACAACACCAATATGATTCAGGCATGGACAATTTACCTTAAAGGCCTCCCTGCGTTGGTACTCCAGTTTTGCTATCTTCTCTCCTACCCAGCTGGGGATATCTGGGATCGCTACGTGAATGATATACTTCAGCAGGATGGCAAAGTGCTGAGAGAGAGCGAGCAAGACAGAACGTTATAACATTTAAAAAACCAGGCTGGTCAGGCCTTTTGAGTTAGCAGGCCCAAGCCAGAGAGCTGTTTACATGTGAGTTGTTTACTGGCTGCAGTGCTGTGTTGTGTTTATTTAGCATGTTGAGACTGTCCTATCCTGTCCACCCCACTCCCTCCCCTTTATACCTCACCACCGGGAGTGTGACAGAGTGGTGGAGATGTCCAGAGATCATGTAACACTTGAGCTTTCTTACAGGTACGTACAGTCTCTGGCTAGGAGTAGGGTTCACATCACATCACCTGCCCTGTCAACAACCACAGAAGTAGCCAGGAATGATCCGCCTCATTTCACACTTACTCATTTTTACTGCTATGGGCACTTAGTTGAATAGCTGAAAGCTGCCTCAGAGAAGGATACATTTCATTGAGGTAGCTGTGGCTAGCTTCAAAATAGTATTGCCTGTTTCTAAGCTTTCATAGGGGCTTAAGACACACCTGCTGCTGACTAGTGAGCAAGACTAGCTTCAACATGGTAGATACCGTTCTAACGAAAATCCCTTCTCTGGGATGTAAAACAACTTCGACACCTTTACTTACGAAGGATTTAAATAAAGGAGGAACTTAATATGAAATTGCAAATGACATGCCCAGCAGTCTCCAAAATATTTGTCATATTTATTATTTTGACTTCATTTTAATCTCATCTGAAAGCCTGCTAGTATACTGCACACTGAGGACGGCTTGATGCCAAAACGCATTGGTGCAGCTGCAGGTCATAATAAACATTTGAAATGTGTCTTGGAAGACGCTACTATGACCACAGCTCACCGAGGTGACTTTTAAAGAGACAAGTCTATAAGGCCTGCTGGGCTGCTGTCAAATGGAGAGGTTGAGCTGCTCTGAGATCAGTTGACCAGCCATATATCCTCCCCTCAACTATTAGAAGACGTCAATCAAATATGACTCTGGATCAGTGCTGAGTGTTAGTCTACCTCCTACAAAACCCCTATTTAAACCCTGCCAACACTGAAACAGAGTGAGACTCAAAAACCCAATCAGCCAACTGAGCTAAAGCCTAGGCATTAGCTGATGTCAGGTGTGTTACTGTAGTAGAGTCTGTACTTCGAGGATGACAATGGAGATGATGGCCATCTCAGGGCTGAGCCAGGGGAAGAGTCGCTGCAGCTGACCACACTGACCAATCAGGTAACAGTTGACTATGATGGCGATTAGACCCATGGCTTCCATTGCTGTCTGCAGAGAGAGAGAGAGACACACACACACACACAACAGACAGGCTTACTGTATTTACATGCAATATAACACATGCTTTCAAAGCTTACACAGGGTAAATTCATGATTAGGTTTATACTAAAGGACAGGGCTCTGTTTATGAAATATTAGTGCTGGGCTGCAGTAAAAGCCCGTGAACACTGTGGCTTTCCATAACCAGTCCCCCGTTCCCACTGCCGGTATTAGGACTGTCCTTTATTCCTACATGTCACTGTCCCTTAGTCCAACCTGTCCTTGTCCTACTTGTCATTGTCCCTCAGTCCTACATGTGCCGTCGCTCAGTACTACCTGTCGCGCAGTCCTACGTCCCTCAGTCCTACCTGTCACTCAGTCCTACCTGCCACTGTCCCTTAGTCCTACTTGTCATTGTCCCTCAGTCCTACCATCCTGTCCCTCAGTCCTACCATCCTGTCCCTCAGTCCTACCTGCCACTGTCCCTCAGTCTTACCTGTCCCTCAGTCCTACCTGCCACTGTCCCTCAGTCCTACCTGTCCCTCAGTTCTACTTGCCAGTGTCCCTCTGTCCTACCCATCCTGTCCCTCAGTTCTACCTGTCACTCAGTCCTACCTGCCAGTGTCCCTCAGTCCTATCTGCCAGTGTCCCTCAGTCCTACCCGTCCTGTCCCTCAGTCCTACCTGCCAGTGTCCCTCAGTCCTACCTGCCAGTGTCCCTCAGTCCTACCTGCCAGTGTCCCTCAGTCCTACCTGCCAGTGTCCCTCAGTCCTACCTGCCAGTGTCCCTCAGTCCTACCTGCCAGTGTCCCTCAGTCCTACCTGTACTTCAGTCCTACCTGCCACTGTCCCTAAGTATCATTTCTACTTTTTTTTTGTAAGTTCTTTCAATTTGACATTATATT
Organism: Oncorhynchus nerka; assembly: GCF_034236695.1. Taxonomy (NCBI): domain Eukaryota; kingdom Metazoa; phylum Chordata; class Actinopteri; order Salmoniformes; family Salmonidae; genus Oncorhynchus; species Oncorhynchus nerka. The sequence goes on along the minus strand of NC_088412.1, from coordinate 43,208,515 downwards.
AAGTACTGAGCTTGAACAGACTGTTCTACCTGCCACTGTCCGATGCTCTCCACCCTCTGACCAAAGGGCCTCTGCAGGCCGGTACAGAGCTTTAAGGCGTCGCTGCGGATCTCTATGATGTTGTTAATGAGAGCACACATGGCCGCCAAGGGGAAGGCTGAGGAGAAGAGAACCACATAGCCAAACTGGACAAACATCTCCTGGTAGTCCTGGAAGGTGTCCTGGAAGGGACAAAATACACAACAGACACTGTCAGCACTGTGACATGGATAGATGATTATCACAGTGTTTAATATCTTTATTGTTTCAGTAAGGGCCAGAACAAAAGTTGTGTAAATGTAGTTGTACGTGTATGGGAAGTTAGCTAGTCATGGCTAACTTTGCCTCGCACAGTGACGTCAAAAGACCTAAAGTAATATCTTACTGATTCTCGGTGCAAGACACAGACACCATGCATTTACATTTCTTGGTGGTAATACATACTGTATCTGCACTGTAGGGTTGTTCCACGAAAAGAGTGCCTTTTGCGTCCCTTTGATATTTTAATACGAAATTGTGCACCAATATATTGCATTTTAAAAGCCAGTTATATTAGGGGCCTCCCAAGTAAGCGCAGTGATTTAAGGCACTGCATCGCAGTGCTAGCTGTGCCACTAGAGATCCTGGTTCGAGTCCAGGCTCTGTCGCAGCCGGCCGCAACCGTGAGACCCATGGGGCGGTGCACGATTGCCCCAGCGTCATCCAGGTTAGGGGAGGGTTTGGCCGACAGGGATGTCCTTGTCCCATCGTGCTCTAGCGAGTCCTGTGGTGGGCCAAGGATGGCACGCTGACACGGTCGCCAGGTGTACGGTGATTCCTCCGACACATTGGTGTGGCTGGCTTCCAGGTTAAGCGGGCATTGTGTCAAGAAGCAGTGCTCTCGACTTCCGCCTCTCCCGAGTCCGTACGGGAGTTGCAGCGATGAGACACGACTAACTACCAATTGGAAACCATGAAATTGGGGAGAAAAAAAAGGGGTAAAATATGAAAAAAATATCAGCCAGTTATATTAAATTAAGTGCCTTTTAATATAGACCACATGGAGAATTCAATAAATCTTATTTTTATATGAATAAAGACTTGCTCAAGTGCTGACATACAGCATTTTGACACGCCCCCCTGTGCACCCTCTGACTTATAGGAAGATTTTAACCCACTTAACCAACATTTCTCCAAGTTTTCACCATTAGTAGCTAGGTTTCCATCCAATTGGTGATAGATTTTAATGTGCATATTCTAAAATTTGCATGAAATAATATACATTTTCCCACCAGATATGCTTCAATCAAATATGTGTTTCTATCAAAAAAAGGCTTTGCGTGATGATGTAGTGCACTTAAAATACCCTTTGAAGTCAAATGGAGTCAAACTCTACTGATGTTTTTCTCATAAAAATGTTGCACCATATAGCATGTGCCCACTCTGGTATTGGCACTTGTGCTCTAGCTAACAGCTCTTAGATACAGTGCGGGTAGGATAGCCTACATGATGAGATTATTATGGAGAGCATCATGGTGTGGGGGTGCTTTGCTGCAGGAGGGACTGGTGCACTTCACAAAATAGATGGCATCATGAGGGAGGAGACATTTTGTGGATATATTGAAGCAACATCTCAAGACATCAGTCAGGAAGTTAAAGCTTGGTCGCAAATGGGTCTTCCAAATGCACAATGACCTCAAGCATACTTCCAAAGTTGTGGCAAAATGGCTTAAGGACAACAAAGTCAAGGTATTGGAGTGGCCATCACAAACCCCTGACCTCAATTCTATAGAACATTTGTGGGCAGAACTGAAAAAGTGTGTGCGAGCAAGAAGGCCTACCAACCTGACTCAGTTACACCAGCTCTGTCAGAAGGCATGGGCCAAATTCACCAGCAGGGAATTTTTACTAGGATTAAATGTCAGCAATTGTGAAGAACTTAGTTTAAATGTATTAAGGTGTATGTAAACTTCCAACTTCAACTGTATCTATGTATGTGTGTTTGTGTGTGTGTTGTCCTACCTCATAAGTCTGCATGCAGCTCTCAATCTCAGCCTGTGCCAGAATTGTACGCTCTTGCTCCTCTGGGGGGTCGATCCACGACTCCCTCTTGGTCTCAGAGTCTAGTCTCTCCAAACTCCTCTGCCTTCTGTGATGACGCACCCTCACTGTGCTCTCCGGCCCAGAAGGCAGTGGGGCAGCTGCCACACTTTCATTGGCCAAACCACCCGTGTCCTTCATCTCATTGTCATCGACATCATCATACGTCTCGAACACCGAGGCCGGGTCCATCCCCTTCTCCACCATGGTGGGGCTGCCATCCTCCAGGAAACTATCCTCTATTGTAGGGACGCAGCCCCCTCCAGACGACTTCCTGTCCACCTTCTCTATGAAGCTAACCTTCCTCAGCTTCAGGCCACAGTCTATCAACTCCTCGTTCTCTCCCTCACTGAACCTCCCGCTGTCTCCCTCCTCCCTCTCCCTTTCCTCCTCGTCAGGCACCCCACATCCCCCGTTCAGACACTTCTCCCTATAGAACAGCAGAAAGGTTAGGCTTCCACTTACTTTAGTCTAATCAACACTATTGTATGTAAATGTCAATAGGTCACACATCCTCAAACAATTCAAAACATAGGCTTGTCTATAGTCAAAGAAACATGCCCTAAAAAACCCTCTAATTTAACTTATTCATGAATGAATATAAGCCGTTGTGTCAGCATTACCTGCGGCCAGGCTGTCCCACCCCGGATCTGGTTCCCCTCAGGCCGTGGCTCGGTACGGCCTGGTCGGTGGGTGAAGCCTGGGCCTTTCCTGCGGCCAGCCGGCAGTACTTGAGCAGGGCTGAGAGGAGCAGGTCCCAGACGCCGTGCAGGGTGAGCTCGCCCAGCTTATGGCGCTCGTACAGGTAAGGCTGCAGCACCTCTTTCACGTTCTGGACAAACTGCCGGGTGATCAGAAGGGTGGCCAGCATCTGACAGGATCAAGGCTTAAAGGTCAGAGTTGTCATGATCGGTCACTGGGTTTGAATACCATGGGTGGAGTTTCCCATAAGTAGGCACCACACTAAACAGAAATACACTGCGTATACAAAACATTAAGAACACCAGTCCATGACATAGACTGACCAGGTGAAAGCTATGATCTCTTATTGATGTCACTTGTAAATCCACTTCAATAAGTGTAGATGAAGGGGAGGAAACAATTTAGACATGGATTGTGTGTGTGCCATTCAGAGGGGGGGAATGGGCAAAATATTTAAGTGCCTTTCAATGGGATATGGTAGTAGGTGTGAAGCGCACCGGTTTGTGTCAAGAACTGCACCGCTGCTGGGTTTTTCATGCTCAACAGTTTCCTGTGTGCATCAAGAATGGTCCACCACCCAAATGACATCCAACCAACTTGAAACAACTGTGGGAAGCATGGGAGTTAACAAGGGCCAGCATTCCTGTGGAACGCTTTCAACACCTTGTGGAGTCCATGCCCTGACGAATTGAGACTGTCCTGAGGGCAAAACTCAATATTAGGAAGGTGTTCCTAATGTTTGGCATACTCAGTGTATAATATTCACTCTGTACTATATATGATGGACTGAAAACAATCCTCTATATAAACCGCAAGCAGTTCACGCACATTCAAATACAGTAGACACACACACACTACTCTGTATGCAGCCTAGTCAAATGTGCGACATCAAAACCATGACATGTAAAACTACTACTGCAGGAATAACTACAGGGCATTGTGCTCAGGCCCAGAGGTAATACCCAGGACACAGACACGGTGTCCTTTCACTGCAAACCATGACCAAGTCAACGCACAAACCACAGATAGCACATTTACAGACAGCCCATAGTCAGTCCATCAGTTTACACAAAGGCCCATTCAGTGCTTATTCATGTTCCTTAACACGAACAGAAAGTGCAGTATGAAAACATATCCCAGACATTTTTGGCTTACAGAAATAAAACACTGGGAATATACAGGAAACACCCAAAGACATTAAAAACAGAGTGGCTGAAAGAAAGACAGACGGAAAAGAGTACAGAGTGATGTGCCAGGCACATGACTTTCACGACACAAACCTTATAGGTCAAATGTCCAAATCCACAGGTAGTCAGACGCTATAAAACCCATAACATAACACTGCTGAACAGACATGTCAAATGCTTCAAAATGTAATTCATATACACAATTAACAACAAAACAGGCAGAACAAAAAACAACTGTGGGAAGCATTGGTTGTGTGTTACAGTATGTGTTTTGTAAATCAACATAGCATTAAGTTCTGGGTCCATACATGTTAAGAGACCAAGAAATGCTAGAACGATGAGCTCCACCCTCTCTCTTCGAAAGATACTAACAACTGCGAAATCGTGATTTATCGAAAAACCCAAAACACTGGGACTACTGCTACTCTTATATTACGCATCCCATTCAGTCCCGACAGATTCTCTCGATTTACACGCATAATCTTTCCACGAGAGATTCACCTAAACATATAAACGCTTTCTATGCAATGCCAATGATGCATAAAGATGGTACAAACGACAAGCACAACAAACGTACAGACTACAACTCTAAACAAATAAGAGCGGGTGAAAGTAAAGCGTTTCGGTACGGCGTCCTGGCAAAACACGAGCCGATCACAGTAGTGGCCACATATAATCTGGCCTAATGTCAATCGGCATTACACTTTTTGGTGTTTTGTGTAACAGGTGTCTCTTTCCATTCACCACTGTTTGGAGGCTGGAAATATGTTGCGAGTGGATGAACATGCGCGGGTAGCCCAGTAAAGGAGCCCTTTGAAGTGAGTGATTGACAATCATATGAAAACATCATAATGAGTTGCAATTATGCCACAATAAATACATTTAAAAAAAGTTAAGACAAATCTTCACAACTAGGCCCACAGAGATCATTTTGAATTAAATAGGGATTCTATATGTAATTCTATGATTAGGCCCATAAAAAATGTGGGGTGCCGGGCAGGTAATGTCGAGATGACTAACCCCTGACCCCACGGTGGTGGGCGAAGTCGTACTTTGGATCTAAAAGAGGCCCTGATGACCCAGCTGGATCTTGGAAAAGAGATATGGAAGCACATTGTCCTGCAGCTGCCTGAGAAGACTCTTGCCCAGTGAGAACACCAGTAACATCAAGGACCACACCACAAGACCAGCACCAAAGACCCACACAACACAGAGACAGATGGAGAAATAGGCAGAATGGAGAGAGAGCAACATGTGAAGAAGGTAGAAGGATTAAGGAAGGAAGACCAGGGAGGTGAAAATGGTTTGGGTAACTTTTGGAAGGAGAGGAAACATGGTGGGATTTCAGTGGCTTTTACCTCTTTCAGACGTTCCATGTCTCTGAGGTAGAATCCAATGTAGAAAAGACTGAGATAAGAATTTACAAACTGAAACTGCAAATAAAGAAACAAAACATGTGAGTTGAAAAACTTTACAGAGAAAGTACAAGTGTGGATTCTGTATTTCAATCATTTGTCATGTGAAAAGTGAGTCCAATTTCCATGTAATAAGGAAGAAGATGACACCACTCACAAGAACCATTTTGATGATGAGATTTTTCTCATAGGCACTCTGGAGTCTGTAGTTTTCTGTGGGGGAAGAAATATAATGTCAGCATTCACAGAAAAAATCATCATCACCTGAATAAAAAGAAAACACACTGCTCAAAAAAATAAAGGGAACACTTAAACAACACAATGTAACTCCAAGTCAATCACACTTCTTTGAAATCAAACTGTCACTTTGGAAGCAACACTGATTGACAATACATTTCACATGCTGTTGTGCAAATGGAATAGACAAAATCAAATCAAATTTATTTATATAGCCCTTCGTACATCAGCTGATAACAGGTGGAAATTATAGGCAATTAGCAAGACACCCCCAATAAAGGAGTGGTTCTGCAGGTGGTGACCACAGACCACTTCTCAGTTCCTATGCTTCCTGGCTGATGTTTTGGTCACTTTTGAATGCTGGCGGTGCTTTCACTCTAGTGGTAGCATGAGACGGAGTCTACAACCCACACAAGTGGCTCAGGTAGTGCATCTCATCCAGGATGGCAAATCAATGCGAGTTGGGGCAAGAAGGTTTGCTGTGTCTGTCAGCGTAGTGTCCAGAGCATGGAGGCGCTACCAGGAGACAGGCCAGTACCGCTACCTCCGCCTTTGTGCAAGGAGGAGCAGGAGGAGCACTGCCAGAGCCCTGCAAAATGACCTCCAGCAGGCCACAAATGTGCATGTGTCTGCTCAAACGGTCAGAAACAGACTCCAAGAGGGTGGTATGAGGGCCCGACGTCCACAGGTGGGGGTTGTGCTTACAGCCCAACACCGTGCAGGACGTTTTGACATTTGCCAGAGAACACCAAGATTGGCAAATTCGCCACTGGCGCCCTGTGCTCTTCACAGATGAAAGCAGGTTCACACTTTTTATTTGATTTATTTTACCTTTATTTTACTAGGCAAGTCAGTTAAGAACAAATTCTTATTTTCAATGACGGCCTAGAAACAGTGGGTTAACTGCCTGTTCAGGGGAAGAACGACAGATTTGTACCTTGTCAGCTCGGGATTTGAACTTGCAACCTTTCGGTTACTAGTCCAACGCTCTAACCACTAGGCTACCCTGCCACCCCCACACTGAGCACATGTGACAGACGTGACAGAGTCTAGAGACGCCGTGGAGAACGTTCTGCTGCCTGCAACATCCTCCAGCATGACCGGTTTGGCGGTGGGTCAGTCATGGTGTGGGGTGGCATTTCTTTGGGGGGCCGCACAGCCCTCCATGTGTTCGCCAGAGGTAGCCTGACTGCCATTAGGTACCGAGATGAGATCCTCAGACCCCTTGTGAGACCATATGCTGGTGCAGTTGGCCCTGGATTCCTCCTAATGCAAGACAATGCTAGACCTCATGTGGCTGGAGTGTGTCAGCAGTTCCTGCAAGAGGAAGGCATTGATGCTATGGACTGGCCCGCCCGTTCCCCAGACCTGAATCCAATTGAGCACATCTGGGACATCATGTCTCGCTCCATCCACCAGCACCACAGACTGTCCAGGAGTTGGCGGATGCTTTAGTCCAGGTCTGGGAGGAGATCCCTCAGGTGACCATCCGCCACCTCATCAGGAGTATGCCCAGGCGTTGTAGGGAGGTCATACAGGCACGTGGAGGCCACACACTACTGAGCCTCATTTTGACTTGTTTTCAGGACATTACATCAAAGTTGGATCAGCCTGTAGTGTGGTTTTCCACTTTAATTTTGAGTGTGATTCCAAATCCAGACCTCCATGGGTTGATAAATTTGATTTCCATTGATAATTTTTGTGTGATTTTGTTGTCAGCACATTCAACTATGTAAAGAAAAAAGTATTTAATAAGAATATTTCATTCATTCAGATCTAGGATGTGTTATTTTAGTGTTCCCTTTATTTTTTTGAGCAGTGTATATATCAACTCAGCAAAAAAATAATAATCCTCTCACTGTCAACTGTGTTTATTTTCAGCAAACTGAAAATGTGTAAATATTTGTATGAACATAAGATTCAACAACTGAGACACACTGAAGTTCCACAGACATGTTACTAACAGAAGTGGAATAATGTGTCCATGAACAAAGGGGGGGATTCAAAATCAAAAGTAACAGTCAGTATCTGGTGTGGCCACCAGCTGCATTAAGTACTGGCAGAACACTGTCTTGCAGGAAATCCCGCACAGAACGAGCCATATGGTTGGTAGCATTGTCATGCTGGAGGGTCATGTCAGGATGAGCTTGCAGGAAGGGTACCACATGAGGGAGGAGGTTGTCTTCCCTGTAACGCACAGCGTTGAGATTGCCTGCAATGACAACAAGCTCAGTCCAATGATGCTGTGACACACCGCCCCAGACCATGATGGACCCTCCACCTCCAAATTGATCCCGCTCCAGAGTACAGACCTCGGTGTAACGCTTATTCCTTCGACGATAAACAATTACCCCCGATGAGACAAAACCGCGAATCGTCATTAAAGAGCACTTTTTGCCATTCCAGTCTGGTGCAGCGAAAGTTTGTGCCAATAGGCGACGTTGTTGCCGGTGATGTCTGGTGAGTACCTGCCTTACAACAGGCCTACAAGCCCTCAGTCCAGCCTCTCACAGCCTATTGCGGACAGTCTGAGCACTGATGGAGGGATTTTGCATTCCTGGTGTAACTCGGGCAGTTGTTGTTGCCACCCTGTACATGTCCCGCAGGTGTGATGTTCGGATGTACCAATCCTGTGCAGGTGTTGTTACACATGGTCTGCCACTGCGAGGATGATCAGCTGTCCGTCCTGTCTCCCTGTAGTGCTGTCTTAGGCGTCTCACAGTACGGACATTGCTATTTATTGCCCTGGCCACATCTGCAGTCCTCATGCCTCCTTGCAGCATACCTAAGGCACTTTGACGCAGATGAGCAGGGACCCTGGGCATCTTTCTTTTGGTGAGTCAATAGAAAGGCCCCTAGTGTCCGAAGTTTTCATAACTGTGACCTTAATTGCCTACCGTCTGTAAGTTGTTTGTGTCTTAACGACCATTCCACAGGTGCACGTTCATTAATTGTTTATGTTTCATTGAACAAGCATGGGAAACAGTGTTTAAACCCTTTACAATGAGGATCTGTGAAGTTATTTCTATTTTTACAAATTATCTTTGAAAGACAGGGTCCTGAAAAACGCACTACCGGTCAAAGGTTTTAGAACACTTACTCATTCACGGGTTTGTCTTTATTTTCACAATTTTCTACATTGTAGAATAATAGTGAAGACATCAAAACTATGAAATAACACATATGGAATCATGTAGTAACCAAAAAAAGTGTAAAAATAAAAATATATTTGATATATTTCAGATTATTCAAAGTAGCCACCCTTTGCCTTGATGACAGCTTTGCACAGTCTTGGCATTCTCTCAACCAGCTTCACCTGTTATACTTTTCCAACAGTCTTTAAGGAATTCCCACATATGCTGAGCACTTTTTGGCTGCCTTTCCTTCATTCTGTGGTCCGACTCATCCCAAACCATCACAATTTGGTTGAGGTCGGGGGATTGTGGAGGCCAGGTCATCTGATGCAGGACTCCATCACTCTCCTTCTTGGTAAAATAGCCCTAACACAGCCATATGTGTTCATGTGTGTGTGTGTGTATTTGCCTATGTGTTCTCACCCATGTTGTTGAGCCAGCAGGCTATCTTCCGGTACACCTCGTCACAGGCGGTCACAGTGATGGCCAGCATGATCTTAGGGATGAACCTGGCCAATCGAGGTACCTCCTTGATCCCCATCACAAACTCCTGTGAGACAACAACAGCTGCCTAATATTGTTTGCAGTCCTCGCTAATATGAGCCACGTTACAATTCCCACCAAGTGGGCTAACTCTATTGGCACAACGCATGGGTGTTGACATTTCACGACAGCGACCCGTTACAATCAATTCCAGAGGTATATTTCCCTTCAAATCCTTTCTACGGTTGAAGGAATTTTTCTTTTGTAGGGTTGTTAAATTCCGTTAACTTTCTCAAAATTCCCAGGTTTTCCAGAAATCCCAGTTGGAAGCTTTCCAGGAATGACAAAGGAATAAGCACAAAATCCACAATTCTCCAACCAGGTTTTCTGGAAAACCTGTGAATTTTGGGGAAGCTCCCTAGACACTAGGAAGGCAGTTATGTAGGTAGAGCAGCAGCAGCCAGAAGGAGCAGTACTGACATACCTGCAGCTCGAAGCAGATGAGCATGGCCAGGAAGACAAAGCAGAGACAAAGGATACAGATGGGCAGGCTGACCAGCCACCTGAACATCCTCCTCCTCCACGGAGAGTAGTATAACTCCTCACAGCCTGTTATGGGACTGCACCGCTTCACGCCCTGCAGGTGGGAGGGGGCGAGAGAGGAGATGGAGGGAGAGAGGGGAGATGGAGGGGATGGGGCAAGAGGGAAAGGGTGAGAGAGAGGATAAAGGGTAGGAGGAGAAAGGAGGGGATGGGGCAAGAGGGAAAGGGTGAGAGAGGATAAAGGGTAGGAGGAGAAAGGTGGAGGGAAATTGAGAGGGAAGAGAAAAGCAAGAAAGGGTAGATCTGCCGCTTTCAAGTAGCGGGACTATTTAAAAAAAAAAATTAATGTAACCTTTATTTAACTAGGCAAGTCAGTTAAGAACAAATTCTCATTTATAATGATGTTCTATGGGATTCCAAATCACGGCCAGATGTGATGCAGCCTGGATTTGAACCCGACTGCTGCGCCACTCGGAAGCCCCTAAAGCTTATAACCCGGACGCTTATAAGAAATCCCGCTATGTCCTACGACGAACCATCAAACAGGCAAAGCGTCAATACAGGACTAAGATCGAATCGTACTACACCGGCTCCAACGCTCGTCGGATGTGGCAGGGCTTCCAAACTATTACAAACTACAAAGAGAAGCACAGCAGAGAGCTGCCCAGTGACACGAGCCTACCAGGCGAGCTAAATTACTTCTATGCTCGCTTCGAGTCAAGTAGCACTGAAACATGCATGAGAGCATCAGCTGTTCCGGACGTCTGTGAGTAAGACCTTTAAACAGGTCAACATTTACAAGGATAACCAGGATGTGTACTCCAAGCATGCGCTGACCAACTGGCAAGTGTCTTCACTGACATTTTCAACCTCTCCCTGTCTGAGTATGTAAAATACCAACATGTTTCAAACAGACCACCATAGTCCCTGTGCCCAAGAACACTAAGGTAACCTGCCTAAATGACTATTGACCCGTAGCACTCACGTCTGTAGCCATGAAGTGCTTTAAAAGGCTGGTCATGGCTCACATCAACATTATCCCAAAAACCATACACCCACTACAATTTGCATACTGCCCTAACAGATCCACAGATGATGCAATTTCTATCGCACTCCACACTGCCTTTTCCCACCTGGAGAAGAGGAACACCTATGTGAGAATGCTATTCATTGACTACAGCTCAGCATTCAACAACATAGTGCCCTCAAAGCTCATCACTATGCTAAGTACCCTGGGACTAAACACCTCCCTCTGCAACTGGATCCTGGACTTCCTGACGGGCCGCCACCAGGTTGTAAGGGTAGGTAACAACCCATCCGCCACGCTGATCCTCAATACGGAGGCCCCACAGGGGTGCATGCTTAGTACCCTCCTGTACTCCCTGTTCACTCATGACTGCACGGCCAGGCACGACTCCAACACCATCATTAAGTTTGCCGATGACACAACAGTGGTAGGCCTGATCACTGACAACGACGAGACAGCCTATAGAGAGGGGGTCAGAGACCTCGCCGTGTGGTGCCAGGACAACTACCCCTCCCTCAACTTGATCAAGACAAAGAAGATGATTGTTGACTTCAGGAAAAGGAGGACCAAGCACGCCCCCATCCTTATTGACGGGGCTGTAGTGGAGCAGGCTAAGAGCTTCAAGTTCCTTGGTGTCCACATCACCAGCAAACTAACATGGTCCAAACACACCAAGACAGTCATGAAGAGGGCACGACAAAACCTATTCCCCTTCAGGAGACTGAAAAGATTTGGCATGGGTCCTCAGATCCTCAAAAGGTTCTACAGCTGCACCATCGAGAGCATCCTGACTGGTTGCATCACTGCCTGGTATGGCAACTGCTCGGCCTCCAAACGCAAGGCACTACAAAGGGTAGTGCATACGGCCCAGTACATCACTGGGGCCAAGCTTCCTGCCATCCAGGACCTCTATACCAGGTGGTGTCAAAGGAAGGCCCTAAAAATTGTCAAGGACTCCAGCCACCCTAGTCATAGACTATTCTCTCTGCTACCGCACGGCAAGCAGTACCGGAGCGCCAAGTCTAGGTCCAAAAGGCTTCTCAACAGCTTCTACCCCCAAGCCATAAGACTCCTGAACAACTAATCAAAGTCTTACCCAGACCCCTCTTTAACGCTGCTACACCTCTCTGTTATTGTCTATGATTCGTCACTCTACCTACATGTACATATTACCTCAATTACCTTGACTAACCGGTGCCCCCACACATTGACTCTGTACCGGTACCCCCTGTATATAGCCTCCACATTGACTCAGTACCAGTACCCCCTGTATATAGCCTCCACATTGACTCTGTACCGGTACCCCCTGTATATAGCCTCCACATTGACTTTGTACCGGTACCCCCTGTATATAGCCTCCACATTGACTCTGTACCGGTACCCCCTGTATATAGCCTCCACATTGACTCTGTACCGGTACCCCCTGTATATAGCCTCCACATTGACTCTGTACCGGTACCCCCTGTATATAGCCTCGCTATTGTTATTTGACTGCTGCCATTTAATTATTTGTTACTTTTATTTTCTATTTCTTACTTAACACTTATTTGTCTTAAATCTTCTTAAAGCATTGTTGGTTAAGGGCTTATAAGTAAGCATTTCACTGTTGTATTCGGCGCATGTGAAAAATAAAATGTTATTTGATTTGAAATGTTCTCGTGTCCTCCTCACCATAAACTGTGTCCGTGGTTCCTCTAGGGACTCGTTAGGGGTATCCAGCGTACCCCACTTATAGGCTAGCTCCGCCCCCCTCCTCTTCCACCTCTCCAGGAACAGCGTGGCCCACACCACGTTGAACAGAGCAAACACTACACAGCAGATATCACGACTTGTCTGAGAGAACACACAGAGAATACACAGGTGAATCTTTAAATAGGAAACATGTAACCTCTATAACACCTGTGTAAAAACTAAAGGAGGACTGGAGGAAAAACATCTTAGAAAGAAATGGGATCATCATATCTGAGGTTACTTCGAAATACTTTCTATATTTTCAAGTGTCAACAGTTCGATATCTCACTCTGTGATTCTGTTGAAAAGGCATTGTTAGAAAACGGCATAAGTCTGTTAGAGAGCAGATGAGTGTATCACAATGAACATCTGTGTCCAGACAGTGCACTTGAAAAGTAAGTGGTAAGTAAAAGCCTTGGACAAGTAAGGCTTGTCTGAACCAGAACTGCCCATAGGGGCAGAATCTTATAGTGCCTTCAGAAATTATTTATGCCCCTAGACTACCATATTTTGTTGTGTTACAGCCTGAATTGAAAATGGATTATACACGCAATACCCCAAAATGACAAAGTGAAAACCAGGGGTTGGAACCGGTTCAGGAAACAGAACAGAAAACCATAAAAGAACTCAATTTTCCAGTAACAGAAGCGTAACCTGAAACGAAAGTAATCCATACTGTTCCGGGAACAGAACGTTACTTTTAAAGCATGGGAACTGGTTAATAACATTGTTTTACGTTTCAGACATTTTTTTCTAGTCCCACAACAAAATACAACAAAGCCCTCACTCTGTCACTCAGAAACATATACCAGTGTGTCACGCCCTGATCTGTTTCACCTGTCCTTGTGATTGTCTCCACCCCCTTCAGGTGTCGCTGATTTTCCCCAGGGTATCTATCCCTGTGTTTCCTGTCTCTCTGTACCAGTTTGTCTTGTATGTTTCCAAGTCAACCAGCGGTTTTCCCGTTCTCCTGCTTTTTGCATTCTCCTTTTTCTAGTCCTCCCGGTTTTGACCCTTGACTGTTTCTGAACTCTGTACCCGCCTGCCTGACCATTCTGCCTGCCTTAACCACGAGCCTGTCTGCCACTCTGTACCTCCTGGACTCTGATCTGGTTTTGACCTTTTGCCTGTCCACGACCATTCTCTTGTCTACCCCTTTGGATTAATAAACATGTTAAGACTCCAACCATCTGCCTCCTGTGTCTGCATCGGTGTCTTGCCTTGTGCCTTGATAAGTGTCTGCCTGCAAGCTGAAAATCTTTGCCTGTGCTTGTTTAGGCTACCTGCTCCTCCCCCTCCCGAAGCATAGGCTACTGTACTGATGTTACAAGCTTGATTCAGAAGATAAGGAGAGAGATTTTTAATTAGTCGAGAAGAATGGATAAACTTTTTCAATGCTAGGATACTATAGGTCTATTTATCACATTGGATTTATTAAGGCCTGTCTAACTAAAAAAAGGTAAGACGTGTTTTTAATATTGTGCTGCTTTGCACACACAAGCTAGCTAGCTCAAGCTTGTAAGCTAGCTAGCTCAAAGGACATTTCAAGGTTCCTCCATAGAAGCCGCTCCTTCTAGGTATAATTCATATAATGCATGTCATAACAACATGCCCAGCGATTCAAGCCTCCTCCTCAATCCTTTTTCACTCTCTCCCCACCCACAAAATGTACACTTGTCTGTCCACCACATATGTAAACAACTAGCTTGCCTGCGCTCTCCGCACGGTTTGAAGTAATTTAATGAGCTAAACGTAAAAACCTGTTGATTTCACAGGTTAAAAAAGGAACAGAAAGGAACAATATAAAATGGTACTTTTTTGGGGTCGAACCGGTTCAGGACTTTATTTTGCCTGTCGGAACAGTGGAACAAAACCCCCCAAAATAATGGTTCTGTTCAGATCGAAACAATTGAACAATTATTTTTGTTCCAACCCCTGCTGAAAACGTTAGATTTTTTGTGTGCACATTTATTGAAAAATAAATACAGCAATATCTCATTTACATACGGTATGTAAGTCACACCTCAATACTTTGTAGAAGCACCTTTGGCAGTGATTACAGCTGTGAGTCTAACTGGGTGAGTCTTGAAGAGTTTAACACACCTGGATTGTGCAACATTTGCCAATTGTTATTTTCAAAATTATTCAAGCTGTCAAATTGTCTGTTGATCATTGCTAGACCACCATTTTCAGGTTTTGTCGTAGATTTTCAAGTAGGTTTAAGTCAAAACTGTAACTTGGCCAATCCAGAACATTTACTGTCTTGTTGGTAAGCAATTTCAGTGTCGATTTGGCCATTTGTTTTAGGTTATTTTCCTGCTGAAATGTGAATTAATCTCCCAGAGCCTGGTGGAAAGCAGAATGAACCAGGTTTTCCTCTAGGATTTTGCCTTAGCTTCATTCCATTTATTCTTTATACTAAAAACTCCCCAGTCCTTAATGATTACAACAATATCCATAACATGATACAACCACCACTATGCTTGAAAATATGGAGAATGGTATTCAGTAATGTGTTGTATCTGCCCCAAACATAACACTTTGTATTAAGGACAAAAATGTAATTGCTTTACATTTTTTTTTTTGCATTATTACGTTAGTGCCTTGTTGCAAACAGGATGCATGTTTTGGATAATTTTTATTCTGTACAGGCTTCCTTCTTTTATTTCTGTCAATTAGGTTGGCATTGTGGAGTAACTACAATGTTGTTGATTCATCCTCAGTTTTCTCCCATCACAGCCATTAAACTCGGTAACTCTTTTAAAGTCACCATTGGCCTCGAGGTGAACGCCACTGGCCTCCTCTCCGGCAACTGAGTTAGGAAGGATGCCTGTATCCTTGTTGTCTCTGTATTGATACACCTTCCTAATTGCAATTAATAACTTTACCATGCTGAAAGGGATATTCAATGTCTGCTGTTTTTTTTTATACCCATCTATTAATAAGTCCCCTTCTTTACAAGGCATTGGAAAATCGTATTGTGTAAATCCATTTGAAATCAGGCTGTAACACAACAAAATGTGGAAAAAAAGTCAAGGGGTGTGGATACTTTCTGAAGGCAATGTATCTCCTGTTTCTGTAGTGAGGCAGCTTGATATACAAGTACACCCCGTGGACAGGATGCTAGAAAAGGCACTTGATAAAGGCCCAGTGTGAACGTCACCTGATCAGACTCCGTCAGAATCCAGAGAACAAAGCCTATGACAGCTGGATACAGCATAGATGTGGTGTAGAACCCCAGCCAGGCAAAGTACATGGCTATCTTCACCCCAAAGTAATCATGAATATCATCTAGATACACCACAGAGGGACCGAGGGAGAGAGACAGTTAGCAATGAAACATTTATAATTTAATTCAACATACAATTCTGTGAGTGAAGAAACTTTTTCTGGTGAGTTTTGGCCTCGGTTGACCTTAGGTTTAAGGTCACATGAGCCACATATACAGTTGAAGTCAGAAGTTTACATACACCTTAGCCAAATACATTTAAACTCTGTTTTTCACAATTCCTGACATTTAATCCAAGTAACAATTCCCTGTCTTAGGTCAGTTAGGATCACCACTTTATTTTAAGAATGTGAAATTTCAGAATAATAGTTGAGCGAATGATTTATCAGCTTTTATTTCTTTCATCACATTCCCAGTGGGTCAGAAGTTTACATACACTCAATCAGTATTTGGTAGCACTGCCTTTAAAATGTTTAACTTGGGTCAAACGTTTCAGGTAGCCTTCCACAAGCTTCCCACAATAAATTGGGTGATTTTTGGCCCATTCCTGACAGAGCTTGTGTAACTGAGTCAGGTTTGTAGGCCTCCTTGCTCGCACATGCTTTTTCAGTTCTGCCCACAAATTTTCTATAGGATTGAGGTCAGGGCTTTGTAATGTCCACTCCAATACCTTGACTTTGTTGTCCTTAAGCCATTTTGCCACAACTTTGGAAGTATGCTTGGGGTCATTGCCCATTTGGAAGACCCATTTGTGACCAAGATTTAACTTCCTGACTGATGTCTTGAGATGTTGCTTCAAAGACATCCACATACTTTTCCTTCCTCTATTTTGTGACGTGCACCAGTCCCTCCTGCAGCAAAGCACCATCACAACATGATGCTGCCACCCCCGTGCTTCACGGTTGGGATTGTGTTCTTTGGCTTGCAAGACCCCCCCTTTAACCTCAAACAAACATAATGATGGTCAAACAGTTCTATTTTTGTTTCATCAGACCAGAGGACATTTCTCCAAAAAGTACGATCTTTGTCCCCATGTGCAGTTGCAAACTGTAGTCTGGCTTTTTTTATGGCGGTTTTGGAGCAGTGGCTTCTTCCTTGCTATTCTTCCTTGTCGATATAGGACTCGTTTTACTGTGGATATAGATAATTTTGTACCGGTTTCCTTCAGCATCTTCACAAGGTCCTTTGCTGTTGTTCTGGGATTGATTTTCACTTTTCGCACCAAAGTACGTTCATCTCTAGGAGACGCGTCTCCTTCCTGAGCAGTATGACGGCTGCGTGGTCCCATGGCGTTAATAGTTGCTTACTATTGTTTGTACAAATGAACGTGGTACCTTCAGGCGTTTGTAAATTGCTCCCAAGGATGAACCAGACCTGTGGAGGTCTACAATTATTTTTCTGAGGTCTTGGCTGATTTCTTTAGATTTTCCCATGATGTCAAGCAAAGAGGCACTGAGATTGAAGGTAGGCCTTGAAATACATCCACAGGTACACCTCCAATTGACTCTAAAGCCATGACATCATTTTCTGGAATTTTCCAAGCTGTTTAAAGGCATAGTCAATTTAGTGTATGTAAACTTCTGACCCACTGGAATTGTGATACAGTGAATTATAAGTGAAATAATCTGTCTGTAAACAATTGTTGGAAAAATGACTTGTGTCATGCACAAAGTAGGTGTCCTAACCGACTTGCCGAGACCATAGTTTGTTAACAAATAATTTGTGGAGAAGTTGAAAAACGAGTTTTAATGACCCCACCTAAGTGTATGTAAACTTCCGACTTCAACTGTACATCATGAAAGATTCACCCAGCACAGCCTGACAGCACTAACAATTCACTTCCAGCAAACACTCATCTAAACTGTAGACTCCTGTCTCAGCCTCCGGTATTTATGCTGCAGTAGTTTATGTGTCGGGGGGCTAGGGTCAGTTTGTTATATCTGGAGTACTTCTCCTGTCCTATTTGGCGTCCTGTGTGAATTTAAGTGTGCGTTCTCTAATTCTCTCTCTCGGAGGACCTGAGCCCTAGGACCAAGCCTCAGGACTACCTGACATGATGACTCCTTGCTGTCCCCAGTCCACCTGGCCGTGCTGCTGCTCCAGTTTCAACTGTTCTGCCTTATTATTATTCGACCATGCTGGTCATTTATGAACATCTTGGCCATGTTCTGTTATAATCTCCAACCGGCACAGCCAGAAGAGGACTGGCCACCCCACATAGCCGGGTTTCTTACTAGGTTTTGGCCTTTCTAGGGAGTTTTTCCTAGCCACCGTGCTTCTACACCTGCATTGCTTGCTGTTTGGGGTTTTAGGCTGGGTTTCTGTACAGCACTTTGAGATATCAGCTGATGTACGAAGGGCTATATAAATAAATTTGATTTGATATACCAAGACGGAGGAAAAGTACACAAACAGTTCTGTGTGTGTGAGAGTGTTAATTGGGGAGAACGGGCTTGTGGTAATGGCTGGAGCAGAAAAAGTGGAATGGTATCAAATGCATCAAACACATGGTTTCCATGTGTTTAATGCCATTCCATTCACTCCATTCCAGCCTTTTTTATGAGCCGTCCTCCCCTCAGCATCCTCCACTGGTACTGACCTAGTGGCTGTTTTTCACACACGGCCTGCACCCAGGACTTCATCAGCTGACTGAGGATCCTCTGCTCATGGAGCGGAAACACCTTCTGGATCACGCCCCGCACACTTAGCTCTGGGACTGGTGGAACACGCATACAAACATGAATTCTTATTTTCCAACACACAGAGTACAAAGTGGTACACATAGAAGCATTCAGGAGCACACACACACACACACACACACACACACACACACACACACACACACACACACACACACACACACACACACACACACACAGTATGGTATTGGGATTAACACAGTGCTGGGTATAAACAAGTTACACAACATTATTTACTTCACAGTGACTAACAAAGGCAAAACAAACAACAAATGCTGCTCACTGATTGGCTGTCCCTCCAGGAACTGTATGTTGTGAAGCACCTCTCCATTCTTGGCACGTAGATTGTCGAGCCAGTACTTGATGATGCTTTGCCTCTCCTGAGGAGAGATAGGGACCGACTGGTCAGACAGAATCAAATCTTCAGGTTCTCAGACAAGGTTATTTATCACACAAGTGTGTGTGTGTGTGTGTGTGTGTGTGTGTGTGTGTGTGTGTGTTGACCTGTGATGTGAAGAAGCATAGTTCACTCTCAATGTTCTCATAGATGTAGTCTTCTTCACAGGAGAAGCTGCGTGTTCCTCCCCCAAACTCTGGCTTCACTGATTTCCTCAGACCCATCTCCTCTGCCCCACGCAACAGACTGAGAGACAGGGAGAGAGAGAGTAAGAGGGAGAGAGTTAGGGAAACACACACAGGCTTCCACAGGCCCACAAGGCTGGAGCAGAGTTGGGATGGAGAAACGCAAACCAACAGAGTGGCACAGAGTGACAGACAAGCAAGCAAACAGACAGGTGTTAGGACACGCGCACACACACAATAAAAACAAGAACATACACACAAAGATTGGAATACATGGTCTAATGTGAATAAGACCTGTCCTGACATGCCACACATCTGATAAGAATTCCATATGACACACCCCATGATAGATGCACATGAAGGGACCAAATAACACTGAACAGAGCAGCAAAGGAAAGCCTGAGTAAACTCTGAATGACAGCATTCTCGATTGACAACAGTATCTATTCTAGGTTCTACTTCGCCTCTCCTCCTCCATTCCTATCCTCCTCTCTCTAGAGGCTGACTCTATGCAGTTGTGCTCTGTTCTCTCTGCAGAATGATAAGCCCAACTCACACAGCTACACACACACACACACACCTGAGTGAGGCCACACTCCTATTAGCTGCCATTTACCAGCACACATCTATCACACTGTTATGGCCCTCTCGGGTCGTGAATGAAACTGCTTTACAATATAGTCCATAGTACTGAACTCAACAATGACTGAAACCGATCAACGGTCTAAGAAGGATTATATCTATTTATAGGGTAACACAGACTGCATTTACTCAAATCCACAATTTCTTATCCAGATGAAGCCAGTATGTTTTAGAGAGGTATCCTGCTACTGCCAACACTCTTTACGAGGGGTCGTGACTGAACAAGTCCAAGCACCCAAGCTTCTATTGGATTTAAAGTTTATAGTCTTATTTTCCTTTCAATTCAAGAAGTCATTACCTGCGTGTAGTGTCCCGTTGTCATTGGCCACTGCTAACCTGGGATAAATAACCCAGTCTAATACTGCTGAGAGGGCTAGCCTAGCCAGTTGTACTCTATACTGCTTGCTCTGTGCTAATTTAGAAAATAATATATCACCAGTAATGAAAAATTCTGCCCTGCTTGCGGGAAAAAACAGCGAACTCAGACCTAGAGAAGAGTGAATGAATTGATGAATGTTGCCATCTGCTAGAAGATAAGTACGATAAGCAAGAATTTCAATAAGCATTTTACTATGGCTGGCCATGCTTTCCACCTGGCTACCCCTACCCCGGCCAACAGCTCTGCACCCCCCGCAGCAACTCGCCCAAGCCCCCTCCCCGCTTCTTCTTCACCCAAATCCAGATAGCTGATGTTCTGAAAGAGCTGCAAAATCTGCTTCCCTACAAATCAGCTGGGCTAGACAATTTGGACCCTCTCTTTCTAAAATTATCCGCCGAAATTGTTGCAAACCCTATTACCAGCTTGTTCAACCTCTCTTTTGTATCGTCTGAGATCAATAAAGATTGGAAAGTTGCCGCGGTCAGACACTCTAGACTGAAACGGTTACAGGCCTATATCCATCCTGCCCTGCCTTTCTAAAGTCTTCGAAAGCCAAGTTAACAGATCACTGACCATTTTGAATCCCACCGTACCTTCTCCACTATGCAATCTGGTTTCAGAGCTGGTCATGGGTGCTCCTCAGCCACACTCAAGGTCCTAAACGATATTATAATCGCCATAGATAAAAGACAGTACTGTGCAGCCATCTTCATCGACCTGGCCAAGTCTTTCGACTCTGTCAATCGCCGCATTCTTATCGGCAGACTCAATAGCCTTGGCTTCTCAAATGACTGCCTCGCCTGGTTCACCAACTACTTCTCAGATAGAGTTCAGTGTGTCAAATCGGAGGGCCTGTTGTCTGGACCTCTGACAGTCTCTATGGGGTGCCACAGGGTTCTCGGGCCGACTCTTTTCTCTGTATATATCAATGATATCGCTCTTGCTGCTGGTGATTCTCTGATCCACCTCTACTCAGACGACGCCATTCTGTATACAGCTGGCCCTTCCTTGGGCACTGTTAACAAACCTCCAAACGGGCTTCAATGACATACAACAGTCCTTCCGTGGCCTCCAACTGCTCTTAAATGCTAGTAAAACTAAATGCATGCTCTTCAACCGATTGCTGCCCACACCTGCCTGTCCGCCTAGCATCACTACTCTGGACGGTTCTGACTTAAAATATGTGGACAACTACAAATACCCCTTGGTGTCTGGTTAGACTGTAAACTCTCCTTCCAGACTCACATTAAGCATCTCCAATCCAAAATTAAATCTAGAATTGGCTTCCTATTTCACAAACAAAGCCTCTTTCACTCATGTTGCCAAACATACCCTCGTAAAACTGACTATCCTACCGATCCTGGACTTCGGCGATGTCATACAAAATAGCCTCCAACACTCTACTCAGCAAATTGGATGTAGTCTATCACAGTGCCATCCGTTTTGTCACCGAAGCCCCATATACTACCCACCACTGCGACCTGTATGCTCTCGTTGGCTGGCCCTCGTTACATATTCGTCGCCAAACCCACTGGCTCCAGGTCATCTATAAGTCTTTGCTAGGTAAAGCCCTGCCTTATCTCAGCTCACTGGTCTCCATAACAACACCCACTCGTGGCACGTGCTCCAGCAGGTATATATCACTGGTCATCCCCAAAGCCAACACCTCCTTTGTCCGTCTTTCCTTCGAGTTCTCTGCTGCCAATAACTGGAACGAATTGCAAAAATCACTGAAGCTGGAGACTTATATCTCCCTCACTAACTTTAAGCCAGCTGTCAGAGCAGCTTACCGATCACTGTACCTGTACACAGCCCATAGGTAAATAGCACAACCAACTACCTCATCCCCATATCGTTCTTTTTTTTGTTGCTTTTTTGCACCCCAGTATCTCTACTTGCACATCATCATCATCTGCACATCCATCACTCCAGTGTTAATGCTAAATTATTTCACCACTATGGCCTATTTATGGCCTTACCTCC